>NC_035107.1:224931241-225541241 GCF_002204515.2 Aedes aegypti | reverse complement strand
GTTATGCTGCCTTATCGTGCATCCTGGCTAGTTGGGAAGACATTGAATATTTATGTAGAACACTGAACGTTCAGTATCCACTAAAGAAAATAAAATTCGGTTCCGAAATAATCAAATTAGCCTCAATGGTCAATTCGACCCCAGTTTATGGTAGGTACCAGGTATTGTGGCAGGCGTAACGTTACCATATCCTCTAGGTCTAGATTCATGTAAACGGAACGCTCTCGGGATAGATTCTTCACTCGTAACATCCATGGCTAGAAAGGTGATATGGAGCATCCCCCCACCACGCTCTAGACCACGATGTTTTCGCATTGAGAGGACTTCGGGATGAAACGTAAGATAATGACAACCCCTTCCGCCATACTTCTCGCCGTCCTGAAATGGGTTGGAAAACTCGAGCCAAGCTATAAAACTGCCTGGAAAGCACCCATTATGGGACTCTGTGCAATATGGGTTTGATTTCACGTCTCCTTCCGAGAGGGGAAAACCAATTGCCAGTGTCGTTCCAATCGAACACTGGAGTCAATTTGTAACTTTTTTTAATTGAAAGAAAATTAGCTATCTCTGTATCTCTTTAATTCAGCGTTTACCAACCAGCATACCCCTAGTGAGCCGTGACGACCACCCAAAGGGTCTGCGAAGCCATTGTAACAAAAACAGTTAATTTTGATGAAAATTCAAAATGGTATAACTGATAGGTAGCTATCAACTTAACGAAATCATCGAATTTTCATAATTTATATACTAAAGCTAACTAGAATTATTATCAACTAACTCTTAATGTCATCAAAGGGAGTCGATGCAGATCTGGTAAAAATAAATGCTCATTTAATATCTTTTTTTGGAGCAGCGCTGTTCTCTTTGCATTCCATCAAATTCTCAGTGTTCTGAAATCTTTGAAAAATCTTGGAGAGTTCCTTGGCCGGCTCATTATAAAATTCTTTACATTTTTCTTCTGTGGTTTCTGAATATTTCTACTTGAATCGTTGTACTGGCAATGCATTGACAAATTCATAACGGAGCTATCAGAAGAGACGATATGATATACCAACTAGGATTTTTTTTTATGGGCTCTCTTTCAAGATTGTCAAGCAACTGGACAATTAATTTTATTTTTGTTATCTGAGTCTCGGTTAAAATTCGAAAACCGAGATTCGCACAGCGGAGCTCGTGAAATATATTTAAGTGTGTACACTAAAATCCAGCCGTTAAAAAAACGCTCAGAGTTCATAATAGATTGATGTCATAGGAATTTCCATGATTTTGACAAAGTTTTGAAAGTATTATACAAACTTCCTGTATTTGAATATTGACTTAGGATAAAGCTTGGCATCTAGTTTCAAAATACGTATAATCTAACTTCCCAAGTAACAATTGAACAGCTTTTTAGTTTTCATATGGATTTCTTCTTCTTATTTGTATTACGTTGGGAATGCATAACAAAAAAATAATTCAAAAATAGTGTTAACAAATGTCTTGTTAAGGTCACCTCGTACCGTTTATGTTATCATTCACCGTGCGTGTAGTTTTCGTCATGATTTAATTTGGTATTTTGAGGAAACGTTGTTGATGGAGCGTTTATGTTGCTATTAATGTGCATGCTCAATCTTAATTTATAATAAAAGCTGTGGAGCTCAGAATCGTTGTTGGCAAGTGGGAGCCCCACGATGAACCTTTCATTCAATTCTGACGTTACTATGGGAGTGAGGCGTCGAAGTTGTGCCAGGCCTACTTGATCGTTTGATGTCCGATCCGATGCAACATTCTCGGAGTTATTTCAACAGGCTTTCGATAGACAGCCATCATAACAGGGTTGAAAGACAAGATCTATGACAATGTTCATTCAGTACCACACAAAAGCCTTAGAAAGTTGAAAAAATGGCTTAATCATATATATATTTTTTTTTCAATAAAATCGTTACAGGAGGTTCAACTGTATTGAACAAACCATTTCATTATGGCTCATACACTAAATATGAAGTACACTCTTAAAAATAATGAGAATTACGGGTGACGTAAATCTATTTGCAATTAAATATTTAGCAACTTAAATCAAAAGCTGACTGAAATTTATATGTTTTCTGACTTATTACAACATTTCAATGACCAATAACTTACGTTTACATCATTGCTAAAAATGTACGTTTCCAATCTAAAACCAGATATTTCAAACTGTAAAAAATTTACGCAAACTTACTTATGGGTTTTATCAACACGTAAATGTACATGAATATCCACTTTTCTTACGCTGTCATGCAAACCATCAAGGCTGTTTCTAATCATGGCCGATACAGCGCGAGTAATTTTGTTTGCAATAGGGTCCTAAAATGTTCAATGAAATCTTGTTTTTATTTAATAACACGAAAGAGCATATTAGTGCAATTTCTTTAGAAATTTTATATCATATTTAAACTTTAACCCGTTAACGCCCAAGGTATCTCACAATTGGAATTCAGCTCCGTTTTTGTTATTCATAGTCGTATTCCCATAAATTAAACCTTATTTCACCAAAAAAATTCAAGTCTATGGTGGGGATCCACAAAAATTCTTGAAAGTGTGTCGTCCATATCTAGCTGTTCTATAAGTTTATTTTCGAGATTAATCAAATATATGTTCATGCAGTTCGACCCATTAAGTTGGAAAAAACTGCTGGTGAGGGGTAATTCATAAATTACTTCACGTACAGAAGAGGAAGGATAGGGTTACAATGAAACGTGACTACCCATATAAAAATTGGAATCCATACAAAAAGTGTGAAATAGAGAAAAATTGAGAAGGATGAATATTGCAAAACTTTGCGTGACGTAATTTATGGACGTACCCTGATAAAGAAATTGCAACATAAAGAATAAAAATTTCAGAGGCGAAAGGTACATGCCAGAACTAAATCATTTAGTGACTTCAATTCAATTTTCTGCACTACCACGTAAGTAAGATACAGACATACATACATTTCCATACATGTACATGTACAATTATGCACACTTAAACCATTTACACCAAAAACAAAATAAAATCCTACATCAAATATTTTGATTTAGAAAAAAAAAATTTACAGATGTTTTAGAATAGTCTTCAAAAAGATTATATAAAATTGCCAGCTGATAATGGAAACATAACTATCAAAATATTTTTTCTGGGTCAAGTTATAAGTATACAATGTGACTCGGATCTGACAGTGATCGAAATATATATTTGGAAATATCAGAATTTCGTTAGTGTTGATCAAAAGTTAGTCCTTCAATCCAATGACAGTACTTGTATTATATAATATTGGACTCCAACTGTTACATGCTTAACAGATGTGAATATTTGAAGCCAACATTATTCGGCTGTAACGTTGAAGCTACTGCATCACTGATGCATATAGTCTTATTCACCGATAGAACCGAATCCACGCGGACCAAGATTTTTGACACTAGAGCTGGCCAGAATACCTGGGGAGCATACTGAAGCGTGCCCGCTCAAATGTCACAATTCTTGGTCCGAGTGAGTTCAGCAAGGAAGGCTCTTTACTGCTACCTCAACGCGTCGCTGGTTCTAAAAAGTAAACAACCATACAAAACTACGACCAAACAATGGTGAAGGCGTAATTGATTTGCTCAAAAAAATTCATCTTGGCAATTAAGTAGAATGTTCAGATTAAATTGGCAACAACGCACTGCAGTAGCGCGTAGTAAATAACTGCTTGTAAACAATATCGTTCAAGCGCATTTATTACCTGTAATTTTGCGAATAATAATTTTTACTTTTTCACGTTTGAGTTATAAAACTGGTTTTGGACTCAGGTTGGTGGCTATTCAATTTTACTCTCATTTGACAGCCGCCCTTCACCCTTGGAGTTCAGTTCATGGATGGATAAGTCAATTTGTCGGTTTTTTCGTTCTTCACTCCCTTCAAAAGATCAAAAGATCTAAATGGTGTCAAGGTTCACCTAAAAATGTAAGGAGCATTGCATCCGAAATAAGCGATTGTTGCTCGAATCGATAGTAAGTATCCATTGTTTTGATCTAGGCAGACCAATTTCTTATTGGTTGTTTCCTTGATGTTTCGCACATAATAGGAATTTCTAGCAAATATGTTTTTTTTGCAAAAATATATCCTTTAGTTGATCATCGTTTTCGAAGATATCAAATTTTTCATCACTGGACTTCAATCATGAAAACGACTTCCGAACTAAGAAGGTTTTAGGCGAATAGTTTTCTTTGGATTTAATCAGTGAACTGATATATAAGCGAATAAAATGTGTGCCCAGTAGTGCGATTTAGTTGATTTCCGAAGTAATAAGTTTCCAGGCGAATAGGTCTCATTCAGTTCTCCAACTTTGTCAAAAACTCTAACTTCGTATCCAATCTCTAGATTGAGATAAAAGCAAATAATATGTTTGTCTACTAGCGCCACCTTGGGAGAATTTTCCAATCTACTATGTTTCTGGGCGAATAGATCCCATTTAGTTGAACATTTTTGTCGAAGTTACCAATTTCGAGAGTTCAATTTTTGTCAGTCTCATTGCTGGACTGATATAAAAAAATAAAATATTTGACCACTAGCGCCATCTTGTGAGTGTTATAAGATTTTATGTGACTAAGTATCATTTAGTTGTTCAACATTGTCGAAGACAACAATTTTTTATCTCATAACAGAACTGAGATGCAAGCAAATACAATATTTGACCACTAGCGCAATCTAGTGAATGTTTTCCGAACTAATAAGTTTTCGGGCGAATTGATCTCATTCAGTTGAACACATATGTCGAAGACACCAATGTTGTATCTCATCACGGAACTGAGATATAAACAATCAAAATGTTCGATCGCTAGTGTCATCTTTTGAGTGTATTACGAACTTAAAAGGTTTTAGGCGAATATGTCTCATTTAGTTGATCAACTTTGTCGAAGACATCAATTTTGTATCTCATCGCTGGACTGAGATATAAACGAAGCAAATATTTGTAAGCTGTAAAGTTGTTTCATATGTTGCTTATACAGTATGGCCCATAAAAAAATGCGAAAATTGTTTGAACGTGAATATAGCATCCATAGGCATTATTTTCATTGTTTTTGATAGTGAATGTAATTTCTGATTATTGTAGTATATTCTGACACAACTTCCCTATCCAGGACAATTTTTGTCTTTTTTTTCTTACTGTCCTAAATAATTCAATAAAGCAAATAAGTTCAAAGGGCTTTTCCGCCCAAAGGTAGAAACAACGTCTGATTGTCGTATACTCTGGTGATAAACTTTCCACCTTCAAAAATCACACTTTATTGTTGAAATTTTAAGTTTGTTTGGTATTAGAGGATGGAGGAGTTCTTAGAGAACGTGTTCTTCATGACCACAATAAATTATTTTGCCAGGGTCATAGTTTTGAGGACATTTACGTCTTATAGGTTTGATCTACCTTTATTTTTTGTTAAAGCTGAAAAAAAAAATAAATACGGAGGCCTATGACAGATGTTTGAGGATAAAATTTGTTCCTTCGTTTAGAGACAACTTATATCAATACTAGCTCATAGGTTTTGAGCAAAACGGAGCCGGTTATCACACTTATATGAAGGTTCAATCATAGCTCTTCAAAATGAGCCGTTTTTTGAAAATATGTTTAAGTCTCCAATTATCCAGGTATGCACCGATTCTATCATTTTAAATGGGCGTATGCTGGAGACAAGGCCTGTGAAGAACCTCACGCCATCGTTGATGTTTTAGAAGCTTTCATCACACAGATATTAAACTCGACATCCGCATGATTAAATTTGAAGGTATGCTTCCAATTCCTCTCTGGTAAGGTGAATGTAGCAGATAAAAACCATGTCTAAGGCAAAAAACTGAGTCTAAATAGATTAAACAATACAAGTAATGAATAATATTTATGTTTCACTCACATTTTTTATGTTAAAACTACCATAAAACATGATATGACGATTTTCGCATTTTTTTATGGGCCATACTGTAAATGCGACATTTGTTGGCGTCTGTGCGCCACCTGGTGAGTTAATTCTGAATTAAAATAGTTACCAAGTGGAAGTCAGCAGTCCTGTGATCAACTTTGCAGAAGACAGTTTTTTCCTAAACCTCAAGATATTTGCACTACAAATACTGACCTATTTATAGGACGCTGGACGTTCGGGGCTTCTGTCCTATTTTTAGGACGCTGGGCGGATATGGGTTAATTTAAAATTTAGGTACATAAATGAACCTTGACACATTTGATCATGTTCGAAGTTCGCTTAGTCGACCACAGGGGTTGTAGTTTTAACACTGGAGTTGTTCGTATCTGACATTTCGAAAGAGACACGGAAAACAAAATATACCCAAAATTAGAATTTAAGCCAAGGGGTGTGACAAAATCTAAAAAAACATAAAAAATGTTTTTTGAACATAAAAAAACGAAAAAAAATTAAAAAAAAATTAAGTAAACATGTGTTTTTAGCCAATTGAGACATGGCTTTAGGAGCCTATTGATAAATAGCGATAAAATGAATTGTGATCATATTGAGGTGCTATTTTTTACAAGCAGTGACTAAAGCATTGGCTTAGTTCTGCAATAGTGACTGTCTCGAAACAATAAAAAAAATCAATAACTGCAGTGTATATTAAGTTCCAAATCAATCAAGTGACCTCGTGATATTATGAATGGTTTAATCAGGCAGATTTCGGAAGTATCTGAAGATTTATGTGAAATTTAATTAGTGTAGTGTTATTATCAAATAATAGTATGATTCTGTTGCAATATATTGCACCCTTTTGCAGGCGTTTAAACGGTTAGTGTTCCTGTTCTTCGCCTGTGCGCCTTGAGAAATTTACAAAACACACGGCATGACGTGAAATCTGTACGACATAACGTAATAGTAAGTCTGTTTTGTTTTTACATCATGCCGTGTATTTGTTTTTGTTTCGTTGGAATCATGTAATTTTAAGAACGGACCTAAATTTATGTCAAACAGTTCGCTTCTTTTATGTGCATGTATGTGGACTTATTTTTACATGATATTTTCTAAGTGTGTTGTTAAATCATGACATAACAATAAATTTAATATTTATCAATAATTGTATGCCTTTTACACTAATGCACGGTAAGAAGTAGGTTTCAAAAGCGTGTGGAAGTATTTTTTAGAAAGAGAAATTCCCTGTAGAACTATTAACTCGCGTACGCAACTAAGCATCTGGGGATTTTTTTATTATTTCCGTACGGATTTGGGCTGAAAGGTCTCAGATTTTCATGAAACTTTTTCCACAGGCAGGGCCCATCAATATATGAATAAAAAAAATTGAAATAAATTCAGGGTCGCCTATTTTCCCGGAAAACTCAGTTGGAAATTTTTTGTTTTCCCCTGACACTACTTACTTTGAAAAATCATAACTCAAGAACATGATGCTTCGTTCTTCGTTTTTTATGAAAATGAAAGCAAATTTTCTCAGAAATAAAAAAAAATATTAACTGGAAAAAGTTTTCCACAAAATTTTCCACCGTTGAGAAAATTCGTAAAGAAAAGCCGGAAAAACTATGCTCCAACTCGTGGAAAATTTTCAAAAAAATATTTTTGAGAAGATAATTTCATAAGCTTTAATCGCTGAAATTTTTGAAATATACTTTTTTATCGTTTTTGAGTTATGACCAATTTTGTAAAAAATGTGCAAATGTGCCATTCATTGAAAAATCATAACTCAAGAAACTTCTTTCGTAGAACAAAAGTTTTTTTTATGAAAATGAATGCAAATTTTCTCAGGAATAAAAAAAAATATTACCTGGAACCAGTTTTCCACAAAATTTTCCACCGTTGAGAAAATTCGTAAAGAAAAGCCGGAAAAACCTATGTTCCAATTAGTGGAAAACTTTCAAAAATATATTTTTGAGAAGGTAATTTCATAAGCTTTAATCGCTACAATTTTTGAAATCTCTTTTTTTTTCGTTTTTGAGTTATGGCCAATTTTGTGGAAAATGACCATATAAGCCCTTTCTTTGAAAACCCATATTCAATCGAAGCATCGGAAAAACAAAGATTTTTTATCAAAGCAATTGCAAATTTTCTAAAACATCTGAAAAAAAGATATGGGATTGGTTTTAATGAAGTATAAGTCGGAATGGATGATATTTTTCATGAAAAATTACACCGCTAAGAAAAACTGAAAAAAACTGTTTCTGCCTCAATTTTTCATTACACTGAAAAGGGATTCTTTCTTTTCTATGGAACAAATAAGATTATTATTATTATTATTTTATTTTATTTATTCAACTATTCAGAATTTAACTTACATTTTCATCTTAATACTATCTATTTTTTCAACTGGGAAGATTGTCTTTGGTTGCTAACACCAGAAGATTTTCGTTTTTTTTAATTTTTAAGAACAAAGCATGCTGTATTTTCTTGGTTTCCATGTGCATCTGAGAATTCACTAGCAAAAATGCTTCGTTCGTCTTTTGGTATAAATGAATGATATTTTTTTGTTCCAGGAATTGGAGCAAGGTTAGAAAATCTTTCCTGAAAAAATTTTTCAGCCTCTGAATAGTCATTTTCAGTTGCATCGAGAAATTCCCAATCTTTTTTCAATTGGTCTTTCACCTTTTGCGACATAGCCTAGTCGAAAAATTGTTTGGCGTTATTAATTTCTGCTGACTTTCCAATACTAGCATCTCTAGCCATTCGCTTAATGTTGCCACCGATACCATCACAAGGACCTTTTCCATGTGAGGTTGGAAAAAAAATGCCATTCTGCTTTAATTTTAAAATCGTTTTCATGGTTGCATACTTTTTTGAAATTTGACATTAAGCGAATGGCTAGAGATGCTAGTATTGGAAAGTCAGCAGAAATTAATAACGCCAAACAATTTTTCGACTGGGCTGTGTCGCAAAAGGTGAAAGACCAATTTAAAAAAGATTGGGAATTTATCTATGCTTGAGCTTGAGCTTGAGCTTCAGCTTGATTGGCCGCCCGTGGATGCTACTCCAGTATAGCCAGATCAGCTGCACTTACACAAGGAACCAACCGAACAACCCGGGAGCATCATGACAGCTGCAGTACAACGTCAATGTACCGAAAAATTTTGGTCCGTGGTACTGTTACACTCAATGAAATCATGGAGTGTGCTCAAAATAGGGCGTAGATTAGAATTACACTTGATGAAAACAAAAAAAAAAGTTTTCAATTTTTGTTTGGCATGTGTAAT
Organism: Aedes aegypti; assembly: GCF_002204515.2. Classification (NCBI taxonomy): domain Eukaryota; kingdom Metazoa; phylum Arthropoda; class Insecta; order Diptera; family Culicidae; genus Aedes; species Aedes aegypti. The sequence continues at coordinate 225,532,072 of NC_035107.1, read as the reverse complement.
ATCATTTTAAACCAGTGGTCACCAAATTGTGACCATCGGGAAGATTTTGTACGGTCTGCGAGCGAGTTTTGAATAGTGATGTGAAGTGGTCCGCATGCTGTTACTTATAGTAACCGATCCTATGTTTTTGAAATTATTTTTGAATACCTAGTCATTCAAACCAAAGCAAATTTGTCCGCGTTTTTCTATGTTAGATATTTATTATTATCAGTCATTTATGGGAAATTGACTGTGGGGCTCTGCACAAAAATCATCCTCTCTCTTTCACTCTGCCATGAAATTAGTAAACAACAAGACCAGTAAACGTCAAAATCCTATATAAAATCAAAACAGAGCCCCGTAGTTATCAGCTTGAAATCAGTCTGAGATCATTTCCAGCTTTTTATGAGTCGTTTGATATTGAACGGACCCAAGCCAAACGATAAATCCTACCAGAAAGTGAGCTAACTTTTCGTGGCCATCACCACTCGTAAAAAGCTGGATAGTTCATTCCGGCTTATTTGATTGAATAAAAGTGCGGCAAGCACAAAATGCATGCAAAATTTCGAATAGAAAATATCAATGAACGAAAAAAATGTTAATTTTGAGAAGAAAAATGAAAATGTGCATAATACAAACTATATTAATGACGTTTCTGCTTACCCTACCTAGCGCCGCAATACGGACGATCGTTTTCAAATAAGTCTATATTGATGTTAATTAAATCTGGAATCGAAATTTCAGCATGCCAAAAGGTTTTAACATCAATTCAATTTTCCAGATTGCTAGGCTACGCATTTTGTTGGCTTTCCTATGTTTTATGGACCTTAAAATTAAAGCTGAGAGCTTTCTTTGCCAATTGACCATTTTTGCATTGGTTTATCGTGTGACATGCACAACGATACCCTGGAAAGTCGAGAAAATTTTCTTTATGGAAAGATCCTCGACCGTTGGATTCAAACCCACGACCCTCAGCTTGGTCTTGCTGAAAAGCTGCGTGCTTACCATAACGGCTATCTGGGCTGCCTGTTACACGATCCAAATTCTTTGATACAATAAGAGGCAGTACTCTAGAGGGTAAAATGTTAAAGTATGAATCCACATCATTTCTGGTCGCTAATGCCCAGTTTCCGTACATGCACTTTCTAAAACCCTGATTCCCATTGGAGCTACCATCCACGCTAGCGAAATCCATTATCCACCCAGAATCGCAAACAAGAGTTCCCAGCCCATCAAACCGTCCGTTCGATCCAATCCCAGTTCATTCCCCATTCCACAATTCTCGCTTTCAATCAAGCCAAGTCTAGCATGTTAGGTTTTTGTTGGACAGCAGGCTTCTCTCAGCGCACTGCCAACAGCCCATCGCATTAATGCACTATTTATGTCAAAACAACGCCCCTCAGTCGGACCAAAACCCGGATACCGCAAGTGAGCGCTGGAGAGGGATGTCCGAAGGGAACTTACCGTGTTGTTGAGTGCGCTGCGATGACGAAGCTTCCGAGGCTGGCTTCGAGCAGAGTGAGAACATGTTTGCGTTTGTAGCCGCGTTCCGGTTTATGAAGACCTCAAACTCGGACGTTGTCCCGAAGCGTCAAGCTGCGATAGCGATGAAATGCGTTGCTGATGTAGATGATGATGAGCTGTGAAGTCCTGTGTGGTTCAACTAGCACATTCCGTGGGAGTTCGGTTGAATTTGCGTAACTTTTTTCTAATTTGTCAAGATTTGATTGAATTCACCACCAATGTAACTCGCATTCTCCGTGCACGTCGATCAAACTTTTTCAAAGTTTCACTTTTACTGGCTCCGCCAACAACAACACCTACCGGTGAACCTTCTTGGCCAGCACCTCTCTAGACGGCTTCTGGAAGAGCTTTTCAGCATAATAATCCCACGGAGCCGGGGGGGACTTCGATACCACAACAACTCACCGCACTAGATTATAACACGAGTTAACGATAGGGCGCCGTCCCGAGGCTAGAAAACAACCGATTGACACGCACTTTTCCACTCCAGCGAACGAATCTTCCACACTACCGGAGAGAAGAAGCTATCACGCGAACCCGTTTCCGGATGATTAACCTCCTGCTCTTGACCGCACGGCGTTTGAATTCTTCTTGATAGATGAATGGCCAGAAAGGAAAAAAAACACCACTCACTCACTCCATTCCGCCTAGAAAAGCTCTGAATTTTTCAATTTCCGGTATAATGGTGATGGGACTGCTCCACACTGTCCTACCACAACCGACCCAAATTCAATCACTTCTTCCCGTGGAACAAACCTGACGGCAGGGAATCACTTCGAAGACGATGGCGCGGGGACACGGAGGCAACGACCGAATACAGCTTGAATGAAATCGCGGGACTCCGAAAGAAGATTCTTGCTCACTGGGTGCCGGCCGAAACTCTACTGAACGGCGTTTGGAGTTCGGATGGCTGGATGGGACTACTCCCTTTCGGGTGGATGTGGAATTCGCGGATCGACCCGAATGAAGCTGGATGGCCGCTGCGAAACGAGAGCAGGTCATGAATGGAGGGATGCTTGCTGTTATGGTCACATCAGTGTCCTGGAACGAGGATGCATTCGAGATGGAAAAGGACTCTCGAGAGAGGGAGATTTGGTTGGAGAGAATTTGAGAGTGTGAGGATACTAAGGTATGTTGGAGAAGGAGAGAAAGGACCAACTGTTTGAGAAACAGGATGTTGTGCTACGTAATAGCAAGATAAGGTGCAGTCTACCTAGGGTGGGTCAAATCTAAAATTGTGACAATTTTTGGTCTTGTCAAGTCTAGTATTTTTTATTGATTTCTCGTCCTTCTAGTAAAAACATTCACCATCCACGGCTGTCTGGACGACGATTGGGACTTAGCTCTGTGGTTCGCATTCTTTTTATCATTCATTTACTTGATATTTTACCAATGAACATGATAAAGCCTCGTTAACGATGTTACGTAAATTTACTCTGTTCATAGCTGCGTTTCTCTAACTTCGATTTTGGCCTACGCTCTCCAGATCCTGTTGCCGTAGAGTTGGGCGAGATCGTGGTTCATTCTTCGCCGCCACACATCATTCTCCTGCATATTGCCAAAGACAATCCTGAGCACCCGTCGAACACTCCCAGGGCTCCCAGGTCCTCTCCAGACTGGTCCATGCGTCATGTCCATAGAGGACCACCTGTCTTATTTGCGTTTTGTACATGGTACATTTGAGGGGGGGTGAATCTTTCTCGCCCGCAGCTTATTCTGGAGCCTATAGTAGGCGCGATTCCACTGATCATGCGTCTCCGTAACTTACGTTGTTATCAGCCGTTAACAAGAATCCAAGGTAGACGAACTCATCAACCACCTCAAAAGTATCCCCGTCTATCGTAACACTGCTTCCTAGGCGGGCTCTGTCGCACTCGGTTCCGCCTATCAGCATGTACTTTGTTTTTGACGCATTCACCACCAGGCCGACTTCTGTCGCTTCACGTTTCAGGCGGTTGTACAGGTCTGCCACCGTTCCAAATGTTCTGCCGACAATATCCATATCATCCGCGAAGCAAACCAATTTGGCTGGATCTTGTGAAATTCGTATTTTGGTTATTGAACCCGGCTCTTCGCATGACACCTTCTAGTGGAGTGTTCGCCCGAAATTTTCACGCTATTCTGCACACCGTCCATCGTTGCTCTTCTTAGTCTTGTGAGTTTCCCGGGAAAGCTGTTCTCGTCCATGATTTTCCATAGCTCCTCACGATCGACGCTATCATAAGCCGCTTTATAATCGATGAACAGGTGAAGGGTTGGGAATTGATATTCACTGCATTTCTGGAGGCTTTGTCACACACAGGGATGCCAAGTCAATTTTTCCAAAATCTGGAAAATTTTGAAAATTTGTTTGGATCGCTAATGTTGTTTGAACCTTACAAATTATTTACAAAACCTTACAAATTTACTTCAAATTTTATCTGGATCTTCCAGATTTTTGAAGACAAATCTGGAAGGTTGGCAACGCTGGTTGGACAGTATGCTCATTGACCATACACGAGCAACCGATGATCTCCTTCAGGTGAAGGGAACCAGGACACAAGCCTTGGGGCAGTAAATGCCCTGATAGGACCAAGTTGTGTAGGCGATTTGGTGAAGAAGGTCATAAGGCACTAGGCTGCAAGAACCCTCCCAAGTGCTTGATTTGTTCCGGCAAGTCCGTGAACAAGAAGCATCCAACGGGAGGCTCAAGGTGCCCGACCTTCAAAAGAGCCATAAATGAAAAGTCACAGTGCAGGTAACGCAGCTGAACCTGAACCACTGTGACGCAGCTAAGCAATTGCTGTATAAAGCAGTTGCTGAGTGGGGGAAGGATATCGCCATCATATCGGACCCATACCGAGTACCGCCGGCACCGGCAACTGGGTCGTGGACGGATCCGGAAAAATGGCGGCGATATGGACGACGGGTAAATACCCCGTCCAGGAGTTGGAGTCTACTACCTACGAGGGCTACGTGATCGCCAAGGTAAACGGGGTCCTCTTTTGTAGCTGCTATGCGCCTCCAAGTTGGTCGACCGAGCGGTTCACGCAGATGCTGGACTGTATGCCGACCGTGCTGACAGGGCGAAGGCCAGTAGTAATAGCGGGTGACTTCAACGCCTGGGCCGTGGAATGGGGAAGCCGTATCACGAACCAGCGAGGTCAAATCCTGCTAGAGGCACTGGCCGTGCTAGATGTCGATCTGGCTAATATTGGTACTGAAGGCACCTTTAGCCGAAACGGCCTACACTCACAGCGACCACCTGGCGGTTCGCTACAGCATCGACTACAACAACAGCAGGCATCGTGTAAAGGAAGCGGCTAGGTCAAGGCCAAGCCCTCGTAGGTGGAAGACATCGTACTTCAATGACGAAGTACTTAGAGAGGCGCTCCGCCGTGAGCGTAACCTACTCGGCCTATGCGGGGACGAACTGGTAGCGGTGCTCTCGCGTGCATGTGATGCTACCATGCCTAGGAAAGTCCACCCTAGGAATGGGAGACCACCGACGTACTGGTGGACTCAAGCTATTGCGAACCTGCGCCGTGCCTGCCTACGGGCCAGGAGGCGGATGCAGTGAGCACGTACCGAGGAGGAGCGTGAAGAACGACGGGTGGTGTTCACTGCTGCCAAAGTCGCGCTGAAGTCCGAGATAAGGGCAAGCAAAAAGGCCTGCTTTGAGGGACTCTGTCAGAGTGCCAACGCGAATCCGTGAGGTGATGCCTACAGGATCGTTATGGCAAAGACAAGATGTGCAATGGCTCCTACAGAGCAATCTCCAGAGATCTGGAGAGGATCATCGAGGAGCTCTTTCCGTGCCACAACCCTAGCCCTTGGCCTCCTTTCGTAGGACAGCCGTGGATTGGGGCTAGCGATGAGGAGAGGGTAACCGATGAGGAACTTGTAAAGATTGCAAAACCCATCAGTATAGGTAAGGCACCAGGTCCGGACGGAGTTCCAAACCTAGCCCTCAAAGTCGCAATCTTGGAGGCTCCCGAGATGTTCAGATCTGCTATGCAGATATGCCTGGACGAGGGAGTATTTCCAGATGTGTGGAAGAGGCACAGCCTGGTACTATTGGCAAAGGCGGGAAAACCACCCGGTGACCCGTCAGCGTATAGACCAATATGCTTGATTGACACGGCGGGGAACGTGCTCGAGAAGATCATCCTCAACAGACTGTTGAGGTACACTGAGGATGTAAATGGTCTCTCAAGCAACCAGTTCGGCTTCCGGAAAGGGAGGTCCACCGTAGAAGATATTCTGACGGTTAAGAAAACCACTGAGATAGCACTCCAGCGTAAGAGGAGGGGTATTCGCTACTGCGCAGTAGTGACTCTGGATATAAGGAACGCATTTAATAGTGTCAGTTGGGCGGCTATTGCTGATGCGCTCCTGCGTCTGGGGATACCCGAGTACCTGTACAAGATTCTCGGGAGTTACTTCCAGAATCGGTATTAGTCTATGACACAGAGGTGGGTCGGAAGTGCTTTCAACATAACCTCAGGAGTCCCGCAAGGTTCCATCCTGAGTCCGGTGTTATGGAATGTCATGTACGACGAGGTGTTGAGATTAAAATTCCCGGCGGGTGTGGTCATCGTTGGCTTTGCCGACGATATTACGCTGGAGGTCTACGGTGAATCGATCGAAGAAGTGGAATTGACGATCGCAATTGTAGAGGAGTGGATGAGCTTCAGGAAACTGGAATTGGCTCACCACAAAACTGAGGCGGTTGTTGTCAACAACCGAAAGTCGGTGCAGCAAGCGGTGATCAGTGTAGGCGACTGCACGATCAATTCGAAGCGCTCCGTTAAACACTTGGGGGTGATGATCGACGATAAGCTTGCCTTCGGTAGCCACGTCGATTATGCCTGCAAGAGAGCCTCCACAGCTATTGTGGCACTGTCCCGAATGATGTCCAATAGCTCTGCGGTGTACGACAGTAAGCGTTAGCTTCTGGCCAGTGTCGCCTCGTCCATACTGAGGTATGGTGACCCGGCTTGGGGCACGACTTTGAATACCGATAGCTACCGTAGCAAGCTAGAGAGTACTTATAGGCTAATGTGCCTGTCACACGACGCACTCTGCGTCATCACCGTTATGGTGCCTATTGGTATCCTTATCATGGAAGACATAGAGTGCTTCGAAAGGCGCGGCACAAGAGGCATACGCAGGACTGCCAAACTGGCCTCCATGGTCAAATGGCAGCGTGCGTGGGACAGTTCCACCAAGGGAGTGTGGACTCACAGGTTGATTCCGAGGTTAGATATCTGGGTCAATAGGCGCCATGGGGAACCAACATTCTACCTGACTCAGGTCCTTTCGAGGCCATGGATGCTTTAGACAGTATCTACACCGTTTCGGTCATGCGGGTTCTCCCGAATGTCCAGTTTGTGCAGGTTTAGAGGAAACGGCGGAACACGTTTTGTTCGTGTGCCCGCGTTTCCGCACAATGCGTGACCGCATGTTTGCCTGATGCGGTGGGGACACGACTCCGGATAATCTGGTTCAGAGGATGTGTGAAGACGAGTTTGGCTGGAATGCCGTTTCATCGGCTTTCACCCCACATCGTCTTGGAGCTACAAAGGAGGTGGCGAGTGGACTCTAAGAGTGGCTAGTGCAGACGCTAAATACAGGTGGTCCAAGGGTTCGCAGTCGGCTGCGTAGGTCATATCGGTGCCCTACGGTCGAAACAGACCCTTACAGCGATTAAGAGGCCGCGGGGAGAACATCCTGGTAGCGCTGCTGTTGTGGCGCCGGCCTTTTGGGTTGGATACGATCCTCTGGTTGTTCGGGGCAGGTGGAGGCCCCTTCGTCAGAAATCCCAGCTGGTGCTAGCTGATAGGGCCTGAGCCTTCAGTAGGTCAAATTGCGAAGCCCGCAGTAATCAGTTCTTGATACCTGCGGTGCAGCTGGGCGCGGGCGTAGTGGTCGACCCTGCCCGCTTTCAGCAGACAACGGGAGGTGAGGACCACCTGGGAAGCTGGCAAAGCGCCAGCATGCTACCTTGGTGGACCCCCCTAAGCGTGTCATCGATGTTCGTTGCTGCATGGCTACGCAGATAACCTGGAGGATGCGATGTGCAATAGCCCCTCTCCGAAGCAATGCCTTCTTGGTGGTCTCGGAGAGACGAAGGGTTTTACGGCAATGGGAATGGTTTTTTTTTTTTTTTCCTTCTAAGCAATGGGGGGATAATCTGCTCAACAGACTCCGGACCGAGGTCCGGGAGTGTGGGGTTGGGGACCATTTACTACGTACAAGCAGTAAACAGGACTACACCTCCGACCCACTAAACCATTTCCATTGCCGCCAAACCCTTCGTCTCTCCGGGACCACCAAGAAGGCATTGCTTCGGAGAGGGGCTATTGCACATCGCATCCTCCAGGTTAGCTGCGTAGCCATGCAGCAACGAACATCGATGACACGCTTATGGGGGTCCACCAAGGTAGCATGCTGGCGCATTGCCAGCTTCCCGGTTGGTCCTCACCTCCCGTTGTCCGCTGAAGGCGGGCAGGGTCGACCACTAAGCCCGCGCCCAGCTGCACCGCAGGTATCAAGAACTGATACTGCGGGCTTCGCAATTTGACCTACTGACGGCTCAGGCCCTATCAGCTAGCACCAGCTGGGATTGCTGACGAAGGGGCCTCACCTGCCCCGAACAACCAGAGGCTCGTACCCACCCAGTAGGCCGGCGCCACGACAGCAGCGCTACCAGGATGTTCTCCCCGCGGCCACTTAATCGCTGTAAGGGTCGATTTCGACCGTAGGGCACCGGTATGACCTACGTAGCCGACTGCGAACCCTTGGACCACCTGTTGATTAGCGTCTGCACTAGTCACTCCTCGAGTCCACACGCCACCTCTTTGGAGTTCCGAGACGATGTGGGTGATAGCCGATGAAACGGCATTCCAGCCAAACTCGTCTGCACACATCCTCTGGACCAAATTGTCCGGAGTCGTGTCCCGACCGCATGTGGCAAACATGCGGTTACGCATTGTGCGGAAACGCGGGCACACGAACAAAACGTGTTCCGCCGTTTCCTCTAAACCTGCACAAACTGGACATTCGGGAGAACCCGCATGACCGAAACGGTGTAGATACTGTCTAAAGCATCCATGGCCTCGAAAGGACCTGAGTCAGGTAGAATGTTGGTTCCCCATGGCGCCTATTGACCCAGATATCTAACCTCGGAATCAACCTGTGAGTCCACACTCCCTTGGTGGAACTGTTCCACGCACGCTGCCATTTGACCATGGAGGCCAGTCTGGCAGTCCTGCGTATGCCTCTAGTGCCGCGCATTTCGAAGCACTCTATGTCTTCCATGATAAGGATACCAATAGGCATCATACCGGTGATGACACAAAGTGCATCGTGTGACACGGTACGGTACGCGCTCGCAACCCTCAGGCACATTAGCCTATAAGTACTCTCTAGCTTGCTACGGTAGCTATCGGTACTCAAAGCCGTGCCCCAAGCCGGGCCACCATACCTCAGTATGGACGAGGCGACACTGGCCAGAAGCTTACGCTTGCTGGCGTACACCGCAGAGCTATTGGACATCATCCGGGACAGTGCCACAATAGCTGTGGAGGCACTGTGTGGGAATGGTTTAGTGGGGCGGGAGTGTAGTCCTGTTTACTGCTTGCATGTAGTAAATGGTCCCCAACCCCCACAATCCCGGACCTAGATCCGGATTCTGTTGAGCAGATTATCCCCCGCTAAGAAGGAAAAAAAAGCGTGTGCTAGAATAAGGGCCGAAGTCGCATGATCGATTTCTCTTTATCGATTCTCTCTTTTGTAAATAAAAGTTAAGAAGACGCAAGATTGCATCGCTGCTAAGCGGTATGAAGTAAAAAAAAATCTAACAAACCCTTATCTTGTCACCTTTACTCACAGAAGAGAGGATCGATGAAAAGAAAATGATCATGCAAGTTACTCCCTTATTCTAGCACACTCTTGAATTGAATATTGTGACTTAAGGAATTGCCCAAAGTTAGGCAATTATCTTTGAAGGGGAATCGTGATCACGAAAACAACAAATTCGAAGTGAGCCAACTGTCGAGTCTTATTCAAAACAATTTCAATGAGATTTATGAGTGTTTCACTCTTATTTTTATTACATGGAGTTTCGCTCGATTTATTAAAGGTTAGACTGACATCGTTCTTAAACTCTGGTTGTTAATGGCTATTGAGTAGGGGTGCGGCTTATTTTTAAAAACTCTCAAAACCAAAAATTCGTGTTTTCTACTGAATTCAAATCACATTCAAGATAAATCTCAAAATTTGAGCCAAAAATATTAAAATATTAGAGGTGGCGCAAGCGTCTTGAGGTGGCATTTGCAAGTTATAAAAAATGACCTTCAGTGAAGTACACATGACTTTGTTATTTTTCAACCGATTTTGAAACTTTAAGCATCAATACCTTCAAAATTAAATTTATAAAAAACTTTGTTGAATACCAAATTTGTCTAAAATCAAAACAAGTTTTAGTTCAAAGTAATTTATTCCAAATTTTTCCTCATTTTACTAAAAATTTCAACTTTGTGTTGACCATAACTTCATGATTACTCAACCGATTTCAAATCTTTTTACATGTTTTTAAAGCAAATTTTGTTGTCTTCGAACTGTTTCATGCAATACATTTTTCTTAAAATTGTTTTGACTTAGTTATTCAGCAAAAAACTACTCAAAAACATGACTTTCCCGGGAAGCTCACAAGATTGATCAGAGCAACGATGGACGGTGTGTAAAACTGCGTGAAGATCTCGGGTGAACACTCCAGTTCGTTCGAGTCTCGGCGGGAACTACGACAGGGCGACGGACTTTCGTGCCTGTTGTTCAATATTGAGCTTGAAGGTGTCATGCGGAGAGCCGGACTTAACAGTCGAGGCACGATTTTCACGAGATCCGGACAATTTGTTTGCTTCGCGGACGACATGGATATTATTGGGAGAAAATTTGAAACGGTGGCAGATTTGTTCACCCGCCTGAAACGCGAAGCAACAAGAGTCGGGTAATGGTGAATGCGTCGAAAACAAAGTACATGCTGGTTGGCGGAACTGAGCGCGACAGGGCCCGCCTAGGAAGCAGTGTTACGATAGACGGGGATACCTTCGAGGTGATGGACGAGTTCGTCTACCTCGGATCCTTGTTGACGGCTGACAACATACGAAATAACCAAAATACGAAGGCGCATCATCAGCGAAGTCGTGCCTACTATGGGCTCCAGAAGAAACGCGGTCAAAAAGATTCACCCCCGCACCAAATGCACGATGTACAAAACGCTCATAAGACCGGTAGTCCTCTATGGGCATGAGCGTGGACTATGCTTGAGGAGGACTTGCAAGCTCTTGGGGTTTTCGAACGCCGAGTGCTAAGGACGATCTTCGCGGCGTGCAGGAGAACGGCGTGTGGCGGCGAAGGATGAACCACGAGCTCGCTCAACTCTACGGCGAACCCAGTATCGTGAAGGTAGCTAAGCTGGAAGATACGCTGGGCAGGGCATGTTGCAAGAATGCCGGACAACAACCCTGTAAAGATGGTGTTCGCCACGAATCCGGTCGGAACAAGAAGGCGTGGGGCGCAGCGAGCTAGGTGGATTGACCAGGTACACCAGGACCTGGAGAGCGTGGGTCACAGTCGAGGATGAAGGGAAGCGGCCATGAACCGAGGGAATTAGCGAAATATTGTTGGCGAGGCTTTATCAAGATAATTGATATAAAGCCAAATAAGTAAGTAAGTAGTACGCATGCGCCACCTCAAATGTCAATATTTTTGGCTCAAATTTTGAGATTTCTCTTTTAATATGATTTGAATTCAGTAGAGCACACGAATTTTTGGTTTCGAGAACTTTTGGAAAATAAGCCGCACCCTACTATTGAGGAAAGAAAATAAAAAGAACTGATCATCGAATTTTTGTTTTCAAAAAAAAAAAAAGAACTAGCCATGTGAGTTAAAATTTTCTTGAAAGAACTTTATCATTTTCAAAGAGTCATTTGTTGACAGGCCTAAATGGAACTAATTATATAGATCTTGAAAGTGATTAAAATTGTAAAAGCATATTACGTACAAAAATAAGAGAACAAACTATACAAATTAGCCGAAACCAAATAAAATTAAGACACAAAACGAAGATTTTCTGCAAATTTTGCATCAAAGTAGCATTATTTTAAAGAATTTGTAAATTTATTTTTTGGAAATCACAATTTTATTTCCCGTTTCCGGGTAGTCAAATGCAAATAATAACCCCTACAAAAATGGGTTTAAAAGTTGGCTCAGGAGATCCTGGAGGGGTTCTTGTAGAATTTACAGGAAAAAAAAACTTTTGACGATATTTTTATAAAAACAATAACAGGGTTTCCCAACCAGTGGTCCGCGTCTCCTAGGAAACCGCGACGACTTTTCAAAAGGTCTGTGAAGCCATTGAGAAAAAATCCGTTTTTTTTATTTATGAATATATGTAAAATATCTCTTTTTAACTTTGCCACTTGTTTTCGGACATTCTATCAATAAGAAATTGCACAATAGAACTAATTATTATGCTCGCAGTCGTACTTATTCCATTTCTTGGACGTTGCTCAATATTTCTGCAGTGTGAGCTTGGAAGTGAAACTGGGATCGTTTCTGAAGATAGAAAATTTTCGAAATAATGGCTGCTTGATCCTTGTCAGTTATTTTTACAAGTTTTGGTTGATATTTTCGATAAGTTCCTTTCTTTCCTGGCAGTTATCACAGTGTTAAAATAACCTTCATAGTTCCCATTCCCAATCCCATTCATTCGATTGAGGAGAACTTAAGGGCACTTAACGTTCGGGGCGACTGGAAGTGATTGGCTCAGGACCGAGCCCAGTGGAGAAGACTCATCCATTCGGCGCAGATTCATCTTAGCGAATTGTAGCCCATCAAGTATCAAGTACCGTAAAATCGGGTGTAATTGATCAGAAGGGTGAAATTGATCATCGTATCACACGATTTTATTTATGCGTAATGGAGCACAAATATCAATGTAAGCTGCAGTAAATGAACGTTGTTTGCCGTAACTATTGTCGAATTGTGTGTTGTGAAGTTTTTTTTTTCGTTCAAGAGTGTTTATTACTATGAAAATGTAAAATTTTAAAATCATGCACGGCACAGTATTGATAAACACCTATAAACTTCTATTTCTAAGCAAGGATTTCAACATAGTACAAACCTGAAAAGTTTGTGAGGATGCTTGAGATATATCCGCAAACCAGATTTCATCACCAAAAACTCGTACCAATTAGCTCAAATGGTTTAAATAATTGAATTTCTGTTAGATATCATTGATTTCCTTAGGAAATTGCATACATTTAGGCGTTTTCCGCGTAATTCTTGAAATTTAACTATTCGTTATTTATATAATATTGCATTGTTTAAGATTTTGACAAGCATATTCGGATTCAGGAAGCTCAAATTTATCATGTAGCGTTTTTTGAAAACTAACAATAATAGCATTGACAAGTGATCAATTTCACTCCGAAATGAGATCCCCTGATTTTTTTATTTTAGAGATATAGATTAACACTAAAAGACATTTGTTAGAAAATTTCGGTACTTGAGTCAATGAGGCTCACCTTTGTACTTGTTTTCCTGCATTTAGTTTGTTTGGCATTGTTAACATTATAGAAAACAGACTAGAAAAACCGTGAAAATTGATCAATTCACCCGAAATTACGGTAAGTAAGTTCCCATTCAAAAAATCTCCGGCTGATATTTGTAATAGTGATTTCTGCGTAGTTATTCGACCGATATTTGACAGAGTTCAGAGCGTTCTTGAAACATTTTTAGCAAATTAATCCCACAGTTGATAAGTTGCTTCTGAGAAGCCAATCGGAAAGTCGTTTGGAATATCAATAGATCCCTACCATATTTTGTTAAGCCTGCTTGTTTCTGATGAAGTCCTTGAGTAAATCTTGTGAAGTTTTTCTGACAGTCTTGTGAATCTTAAGACATTCTTTAATAAACTCTTTTGAATACCACATTACGTATACCCGGCACTTTTGATTTACTTTGGTAAGAGATTTTTGAAGATTTCTTGAAAGCGACCAATGTGTATCGACCATCTAGACTGATTTTGGGATTTGTTGGCATAATTTCGGTCAACGAGTTTCCTAATTGAACTATCGTTTTGATTGAAGCCGACTTTCCGAGCATTTATTTGCTCATCTTGATTGAAAAATGATTGATTTTGTTTTTAGGTCAAGTGGGTTTGGACAAACATTGAATGAACGGATAACAACATTACAACAACTACCGAAAAGCTAAACATTACATATAATTTGCAATTGGATTAGATGGACAAATTGATGTGAAGATTTGCGAAAAGTTACACGTCTTCTCAGTGAGAATCGAACTCACGACTCCCCGATCTCTAGTTGGGGCGCGTTAACCACTACGCCATGAGAGGACTCATGAACGCAGAAGTTAACCTGAATTCGATTTCAGCTCAATAATCACGTGGTCCTTTTCGCAAAGTGCACCTCTTTCGGAAGAATTAGATGCCCATCCAAACACAACGCTTTCATATATATCCAATGCCTAGCCCGAGAGCGCATTGTTTTTAGGTATAGGAATAGCACACTACACTAGCCAGCAACTGCGCTGGCTGAGGTATCTATTGTGTGGGCTTCCAATGGGTCGCGACGTTCTCAAACGACCGGTTACGGAACATGAGTCCGTTGCTCGATAAATACTTGTTTTTAATTATGAATCATGGTTTACGGCTAACCAGCCGAGTGGAAGTTTTAACAACTACCGAAAAGCTAAACATTACATATAATTTGCAATTGGATTAGATGGACAAATTGATGTGAAGATTTGCGAAAAAGTTACACGTCTTCTCAGTGAGAATCGAACTCACGACTCCCCGATCTCTAGTTGGGGCGCGTTAACCACTACGCCATGAGAGGACTCATGAACGCAGAAGTTAACCATATGAACATTACAACAGCTTTCATCCAAACACATCTATACAGGTTGGTTAAAAAAAAAACCCGTGGACTGAAATTACGCCATTGATATTTACTAAAATATTTTGTTGGTTATAAACAACTGAGTTATTAACGTTCATTTTTTCCCTAATTTCGTTACACCTCCCAACCTTCGTACTCACAAAGTGCACACCAATATAGTAATCAAAGACATAGTCCTACTTCAAAAGATGTTTGGTAAACTACTGGATCTGGAATCTTACTAGACTACTCCAAAGAATCAAAAAAATAATCTTTCTAATTATTTATGTGATGAATTGAAACGTGATGTTTTCCTTCGCCTGCTACGCGACAAATATTTATGTCTGATAGAACGTTCTGAGATCTTTGGGAGGTTTACATGAACATTGATTTGCATCCATATCTAGTGGTCTAGGGTTGGTTGTAGAAATTGAAAGGGGCCGCAGCTTCAAAAATGTTGAGAACCACTGTTCTAGAAGCTGTTGGGAAGGACACAGTATGTAATCCTAAAGGAATCTCTGGAGGAAGCATTACGATAATTCCTTAAGCTCCTCGAGTAATGCGTGGTATCCCTTCCTGGAGAACTTATAAGGGGTCGTGTAGGAGTCTGGATTATATAGAATTTATACCACAAACCTCTGCAAAGATTCTTTCACAATCTTCTATTAGAAGCGTTTTTTGTGGATTAGTAAAAAAAAAGTTGAGCTTCACATTGTATCCATTCCAAATGGATATAGTTCCGATTCAACATTGTGTCATCCTTCACCAGAAATCCTTTATCCATACTCTCCAGCAACCACATGTTTTATTGATAACAAACTATCGGACCAACGTTATCAGGACTTCGTTCTCTGGATTCTCAAACTTCATTTTTCTCAAGAGAGTCAACATTGAACTCGCAAAAGTCCATAGCAATGTTGTCCTATTTTCTCCGGTTCCGGTGCTCCGGTTAGCAAGCTCGGCCAGAGCATCCACCGAAGTCCGGAGAAACCCGGAGAGCGAGCTCCGCCTTGTTTCGGCATGGGCTTTCGCCGTCATTGATAATGCAAAACTCGGTCACGTAATCAGCTGCTGCTCCAATTCTCCGCGAGGCTCTCTCCGAGCACGGCACGAGAGCATCTGCTGCGAGGATTTTTATCAATGAATTTCCTCGGAGTGCACTTCACCCACACCGATGCAGAGTGCAAGGCATGGTCCATGATCCATGTGTCCGGAGTTTGGGCACAGAAACACGAGTTTGAGCAGGACGACGAAGGGAAGAGAGAGGGCCGAAGAAGTTGGATTGCTGACCTGCTGATGTTGATTCACCGGCGAAAAATTGGAGTCATGCAGCTGTCGTCGTACCATTCGTCGGGAAATTGGAAATCGTCGCTCGCTGCGAGTGTGTGGTAGAGCAAAGTTTTGACGATTTCATGGGGATGAGTTGGGCTGCGAAAAATAATGTTGATGCAGGGCAGGGATGAATGGAGCTTGATTGTTCTGGAGTTTGTGTAAGGGTTACAGTTGTATCTGTTCGTTGGTGTGTATTTTTTCAGTTATTAATCAGTTTTAAAACAGAGAATTCGTTACCCGTTATTGCATTTATGTAGGTCTTCTTCTTCTTATTTCTGGCTTTGCGTCCCAACTGTGACAGAACCTGCTTCTCAGCTGTTTTTATGAGCACTTCCATAGTTTAACTAAGAAGGCTCTGGGCAATTGACCAATTGACCATTTTGCATTTTTAAAACTGTCTCAGTTGAGATTCATCGAATTGAGTTGACTAATTTACTCCATCGTGCGTTGCTCCATAGACAAAAATCAAATTTCAAGTTGTTTTATTCGGCGATAATAGGTATCCACAAGTGTTTATAGATAGCACTCCGTTATTGAAACAAGTATTTAGAAGCTATACAACGCACTAAAACTACTGCAACAAGCGTCGGAAGTGACAGTTGTCGGAGTAGCAGAAAAACAAATGTTTGTCGCATGTCTCAGCAATGCTTTTCAACTAGCACGGAGAGTGTGTGAAACCAGTCTATTTAATCAAAATCTAAAGAGAACATGGCTGAGGTTGGTAAAGTTTATTTGATGTGAAAAGAACACCAATTTTTACTTTGAATTTGAGAAATCGCACGTTGATTTGGCTACGAAATCAAACTTATGACATACTAACACGTAACTTTGATAATCGATTCAAAAAAATCTCCACCGAGTTCCACCCTAAATCACGCACAGACATGTGTCTTAGAGTGTCCTTCTGAGAGGTCTGAAAAGAAGATTTTAAGTATACTCCTTAACTAGCACAACTATGAAAATCAGTTATTTGTGATAAAAAATACGAAATCTTGCACGCTTTGTTGCCTCAGCTCAACAGACATTACATCAAAGCAAGTTAACGCTTAAAATAATATATTTCAAATGTACTTTCCAAGATTTTATTAAAATTTTATATAAAAAGCTGATAAATTGAAAACAAAATCGATTTTTTGCATGAAGGTGTATAAGTCACTTTTGCAGCTACGAGTGAGAAGAGACATATTTGCAAATAACTTCTTACATCATTATGAGCAATAAAAGTACAAATTGCAAGTTTTTATTTGGAAAATAATGAAATTGGCACTCAGGACAGTTTGCGATTATGTACATATTAAATGTCATTTATGCAAATTGTAGCTCTTTTGACCAGAAACAACTTTCCCTTCCGTGCCAAGGTGCTCAAATGGCTTGATCTTCCAGTTTTGATTTTTGCCCCGTATCTCCATACATTCAACGCACTGTGCATCGCTGTGATATATATTTACAAATTTCTCCACATAAATTCAAACAGGATCACACCATAAATTTGCCAATAATCTCATCCTGCATCTCAAAGCGGTATTTCAAGAAATGGCAGAATAAATATGTTAAAATCATAGGAAGGATATCTGATGACAGGCAAATCATGATATAAGCTCTGGAATTTACCACAGATCATGTACGAAATCTGCTATAATCTTTGTAGACATCTACACAAAAATATCTTAATACACCTCCAAGAATGCACCAATAGAATCTCGACAAAACTTGTCTTCAAAATACGAGGTATTGCATCATGAATTGATTCAGTAATTCTTGCAAAGAACATACTGGAATTTTTGAAGGTTCCTCCAAGTATAAGTATAAGATACAATCTTAGGGAATTCTACAACATATATTTAAGGAACTTTCTTCATGCATTTCTCTCGAATGAGTTCTAAATTTTCATCCATTATTACGCTTTAGGATTCTGAAGAATTACTTATTTTGTTCCTCGTAAAATTATCCAAGTTTTTTTTTCCTTAGGTTATAAGGACTGTTCATTTTATAAAGTGGACACCTTGTGCA
Source organism: Aedes aegypti (assembly GCF_002204515.2). Classification (NCBI taxonomy): domain Eukaryota; kingdom Metazoa; phylum Arthropoda; class Insecta; order Diptera; family Culicidae; genus Aedes; species Aedes aegypti. Next base: position 225,514,277 of record NC_035107.1, on the reverse strand, counting down.
TGCATAGGGCCTTCCTTAGCCGAGTGGTTAGAGTCCGCGGCTACAAAGCAAAGCCATGCTGAAGGTGTCTGGGTTCGAATCCCGGTCGGTCCAGGATCTTTTCGTAATGGAAATTTCCTTGACTTCCCTGGGCATAGAGTATCATCGTACCTGCCACACGAGATACGAATGCGAAAATGGCAACTTTGGCAAAGAAAGCTCTCAGTTAATAACTGTGGGAAGTGCTCATAAGAACACTACGCTGAGAAGCAGGCTCTGTCCCAGTGAGGACGTAATACCAAGAAGAAGAAGACCTTGTGCATGCTGTATCTTTCTTATTAATCAATGAAATTTCAATCGGTTTTTTGCACATCGTTCGACTAGTATTGTACAATGTAGTGATAATAAAAATTCTCCAAAATAATTGAATTTCACACGAATATGGAACAAGGATTAGATCGGTCGATTTTTTGAGGTTATCAAAATCAATGATTGTAAGAAATTGGCTGGAAAATTCGATAATTTATATTTTATATTTTTAAAAAGGCTTTTTCTTCGAAAGCATAATCAATCAGAAGCCTGGTGGAAAAAATCAAGTTATTTTTGGAGCAACAATTTACAGATATAATAAAATCAATTTTCCCGTATATTTTTAAAGAATTTTTTTTTAATTTGATGGGAATTGATATGAGTAGATTTTTTTGTGTAAAAGTACGTCCTGACGGAAGTCCTAATATAGTATTAATATGAAAAATAACTTACGCCTTCATAGAGTTACTTAGTAAGTCCCCACGTCACATTCAAAGCACAACAGAAACACAATTGTTTTATTCTTAGAAGACCTATCAAAGTACATTGACAATCATCAAAATTGGCAACACTGCTGTAATAAAATCGATTTTATTTTCCACATATTTTTTTCATAATATGTTATTCTGAGATTATCAATTGAAAAATTCGGAGAAAACTGTTCACAATTTGCTGTAGATCGATAAATATGCGTACATGATTTTAAAAGTATGAGACTTTTTAGTAAAACTACCATAAACAGTAAAATTTATACTTAAGACTGTAGTTTAATCTCACGATTTAGCTTTCGTTTATACTAATATAGTTTCTTTAGTAATCCAAACTAGTTTTGAACACGCTTTTTACTTTTCTCTTTTGCTAGGAGTGAAAGGATGGTGTATCAGCAAATTTGGCCATAAATGGGTAAATCACTAAAGTTACCTAATGTCATAGAATGGTGGAATATAATTGATATTTTTAAAGCTTTACCTTTAGTAGAATAGTAAAGGATACAAACATACAATTTGTTCATAAAAATAAGGATTTTTGTTTTGCGAACAATAATGTTAAACTTTGACGGACAGCATTTTTTAAGAGTTTTTGGAAAAACTATTTAGCTCTTCAACCAAAAGCATTTTCAAAGATTTTATATTTTCATAGCATTTTAGAATAATAGGTCAACGATACACAGAAAACCGATTACGATTTTGTCAATAAATAAAAAGATACAGCATAAACAAAGTGTCCACTTTATAAAATGAACAGTCCTTACTAAATAATCTCTCAAAATATTATTTTTAATTGTTCCGGATAACTACCTTGGGATTTCTCTTTTAATGACTCCATAAAAAACCTTCAAAAACTTTTTCACAAAAATCCTTGATGAAATGCAGCCTTCGGCTAAACAAAAACTTTGTTAAATTTCCAGGAATTAATACAGAATTACAAAAAATCAGGAGTTTCACTGAAAACATCTCCAAGCATTGCCATAGGCAGAAATTTCCTAAGGAACCACTACTAAAAAAAAATCGATAATTTGCCAAGTCGTTTTATGATATTTTAATAGCATTTTTCGTAGATTGCTGGTTCACCTTTCTCAATGAAGTTTTCCGCATTATTCAAATAATTGGAATTTGTTTACGAATATTCAATGTTTCATAAAATCTGATAACGATTTTGGCAACAATTTAGCCTAACATTTCGCTGAGGTTCCAGAAGAGGTTTTCCAAGAATTTTATCACGATGTTCTCCCTGGAGTTGTTCAGTATATTTCATAAAAAAGATTAAAAAATTAACAGAAATTCGGAGATCTCCAAGAGTTCTAAGAACTTAATCAGAGCTACTTATTATGTTTGATTTTCTGCAGGTATAATAACAAAACCTATCTTAAACATCATGCATTAATTACTTTAGGAATAAAGATAAATTAAATAATACGCCTTTCTTCTATGATTCGGCCACTCCTAGGAACATAAAGTCAGCGACAAAAGTTAGTGATCAAATGCTGTTTTTTCATACCAAATGCCCAAGTTTGGGCCTCACCTCAGTTGCTAGTAGTCCGAATTTGCAGAAATTTTATGTATACCGAGCTCACTCAATTTCAGTTAGTTTCAGAGGAGTTTCAAGGGGTGATCAAAGAGAAAAGTAAGTAACCGAGAGATTTTCCGATTTAATTAAATAACGGTTAGTTTCGATTGATAAGTTTCTTCGGTAAAGTTGTTCACTTCCGGAAGTTACAGAACACACCAACCACCTACAGCTCACCGTTACTTACTTTCTGTTTGACCAACCCTCTGAAACTCCTCGGAAAATGACTGAAACTCAGTGAGATCAGTATACATGAAATTTCAGCTACCAAAAGCTGAGGTACAGATCCCCAAACTTGGGCATTTTGTATGGAAAAACAGCATTTGGTTACTAACTTTTGTCACCGACTGTATATTCCATCGTCTCGATTGTTGAACTGAAGTTGGATCTTCGATAGCCTCATATTTTGCCGATAGATATTCGTCTTCTGGTAGATGAACATTGGTAGTATTACTTTTAGCATCCGTTTCATAGTCGTATATCAGCAGTTGAATTCTTTTTATAAATTTACCAGTTTAAGCTGATTTAAATTCGTGCAGCTTTCTCATTTCCTTTCCATATTTTTTGCCCAAATCGATCGCCTTCTGTCGGGATCTCGATAATCTCTTATGAGCTATTTCATCCGCAACAAAAAAATGTATTTTTCCTTTTCGCATTGTACTTCCATGTTTGACCAGTCTGTTGTACAAAATTATCCTACCACAGAGTATCTAGTCCTCATCTCACATCCAAACATAAGTTTACATGGTGTCCCATTTGTTGTAGAATGCGGTGTAGCACGTTACATTTGAAGATAACGGTTCATCGTTGAAGCAAATGATTTAAATAAAACGGCTAGAGTTATCCGCAAGCAATATTTAAAGTGCGTTCTTGAATATCTTCACTGCATTTTCAGCTGCACCATTAGGGATGGTACACAAATTATGTCACGATAAATTTCACCTTTTTAAAACACCCCCCCCCTCCCCTTTGACACGTTTTTTGTGAGCCCTCCGTAATTTTGTCACGCTTGGCTCGACTCTCTCAGCCCCTCGGAGAGTGACGTTATTTGTGCATGACCAGGGACTGTATGGTTCTTCTTCTTCCTGGCATTACGTCCCCACTGGGACAGAGCCTGCTTCTCAGCTTAGTGTTCTTATGAGCACTTCCACAGTTATTAACTGAGAGCTTACTGTGCCAATGACCATTTTTGCATGCGTATATCGTGTGGCAGGTACGAAGATACTCAATGCCCTGGAAATTCGAGAAAATTTCCAACCCAAAAAGATCCTCGACCGGTGGGATTCGAACCCACGACCCTCAGCATGGTATTGCTGAATAGCTGCGCGTTTACCGCTACGGCTATTTGGGCCCTGGGACTGTATGGTGTTGGAGTTAGATGACATTGTCCTTTCTCCTAGCAAAAGTCTTGAAATTCTGCGGCAGTTAGTCACCAAAACATCGCAATCCCCGAATCATCCGAAACAATCTTCGAACTTCTCATATGTTTCTTTTGCTGATAATATGCTCATCAAAAAGTAGGCTTCTACCCAGCTATCGGTTATAATAATCAAATTCTTATTTAAAAAAAAAAAAAATAATAGGTAATCGATGTGTACTCGTTCGAATGACCGAGAACATAGCTTCCATGGAGATATTGGAACATTTCCCAATTATAGCCTGGACTGGATACACTGTTCGCATCCATGTTTTCAATGTCCTTATCGATGTTTGGCTACCAGAAATAATTTCTTGCTAACGATTTCATTTTCGCAATTTCCATAAGCGTTGAGTGCTATTCTTAAAGTATAAATGGCCACAATGAACTCTGGTCTACGATTGAAAAAACTTCTTCAACTCAGAATCTGGCACATTGGTAGGTCATTCAGTCTTGACAGAGTTCACAAAACGATTTACGACAGGATCTCGTTGAATTTCAAAAATCAATGGCTTCCGTTAGGCGACGGACCTGTAGTGGTTATAACACACGCCTCTCACGCAGAGGACCTGGGATCGAATCCCATCAACGAGATAGTCACTTATGAAAAAAAATATAGTTACGACTTCCTTTGGATAGAAAGTTAAGCCGTTGGTCCCGATATGAACTAGCCCAGGGCTAAAAAAAACCATTAATAATTTAAAAAATGCTTTCGTTCTACTAATGATTTCGTTTCAGCTTCCATAAGCTGTAGGAACATGACTTCTTCATCGCTGATATCATCATATTCATGGTACAAAATTGGAGATCGCGACAGGAAATCGGCTGCTTTGTTGCTAAATCCTTTGATGTATTTCGTCATCATAATTGACTAAGAAAACGGCCCATCGTTGTAGCTTACCGAACGCATTACAAGGGGTTGATGATCTTTCCAGATGATAAAACTTCTTTCTAGCAAATAACTGCTCAATCTCCGGACTGCATAACATCTTGCCAATATTCCATGTCCAACGAAGAGTATTCTTTTTCGTGAAAAAAAAAGTCACCGGTCTTTGGTTTCCATCGGAACCGGTACAGTGGGCTTAAGGTGAAGATGAATCGAAGCCAAACTTCAAATTTTCAAGGGCACGGATCTGGAGAACCAAACATCCGTTTAAGCTGAAAACCTAATCGATTGGTCACTAGCTGGTGGTGACCAATCGATTAGGTTTTTAGCTTAAACGGATGTTTGGTTCTCCAGATTCGTGCTCTTGAAAATTTGAACTCTGGCTTCAATGCATATTCACCTTAATTTGGAGAAAATTTTGTAAGAAGTTTTGTTATTTTAACTACTAACGGTACATGTTTTATAACAACTGGTGATATAAAAAAATCATATCTGGTGAACACATTCTATGATGATCTTGTTTCATCCGGCTGGTCGGGTAGTTTTAGGGATGGTTACGTAATACTCAAAATTTATTCCGAACGTCTCAGCCATATTAAGGTGAATATGCATTGAAGCCAGAGTTCAAATTTTCAAGAGCACGAATCTGGAGAACCAAACATCCGTTTAAGCTAAAAACCTAATCGATTGGTCACCACCAGCTAGTGACCAATCGATTAGGTTTTCAGCTTAAACGGATGTTTGGTTCTCCAGATCCGTGCCCTTGAAAATTTGAAGTTTGGCTTCGATTCATCTTCACCTTAAACAAAAATATAGAAAACACTTTTACAATTATATCAAAATTATTACAGAATGTGTTGCAAGGATGTTACAAAATAACAAAATTATTGCAATCTGTGTTACTGTTTACGTTATTTGCAACAAACTTATAAATGCGATGTCAAAAATATAACAAATGTTGTTATAAATGTGTTACTTAAAATATAACAAGTTAAGAACAAAGTCATCTTGATAACAACATTTTATCAACTTCTGTTATTTTTAACTGCTGTTGATAAGAATTTGTTATTATCTTGTTATATGGTTCTGGTCGGGTACCCCCCATACTCGTAACAGTTTTGCATTTGCTAGCCTCGGAGCATCCATTATTGCTCGTACCTTTTCCGGATCCTTATGGAGACCATCGCCGTCTACAATGTGTCCAAGAATTTGTAATCGTCCTTTGAAAAACTCACTATAATCTCGGTTGAGCAGAAAACCAGCGTCCAAAAGCTTCGCTAATACTTTCGTCAAATTGTTGAGGTGTTTACTGATTGTCGCTCCAGTAACTGGAACATCGACCAAAAAGTTAACACATCCAGGGCAATCTTGTATTTTTTTTGTATAAAAAAAAACTTGTTTTATTGAACTTGAAGCATACATTACATTACAAACTTATACTATATCTAGAATGGTCCAAACTTCGAATTTCTTCATTTGTTTCAAATACATATTGTACATAATTTGAGATTTGTTTCATTGCTTCTATTCTCTCTGCCCTATTGAGAAAAACTAATGAAGGATAACAACATATTTCATGATTTTTGTTTCGAAATTTTTGTCTATTGATTCTTTGCAATTTTGCTAACGTGCACTGCCATAATTGTCTGATTTTCGAACATTCAAAAAATGTATGTACTAAAGTCTCATTTACAACTTTACAAGCTAGACAATACGGAGATGAGACTCTTTTTTGCCGATTAAGTAATTCTCTCGTAGCAATATTTTCGTGGACAAAAAGATACCAGACTGACTTTTGGCCAGAGCTTAGGTTTCTGTCATTGATATTCTTGAAAATATTTAACCAACATTGATTTGAATGCTCTCGAATTACCTTAGCTATTGGAAGAAAATCAAGCATTTTCTTATAAATTTCAGACGACATTAAAGAATTTCGATCGTCAGATCTTATTCTCCGAAGTTCTAAAATTGCCTTATTAAGATATGAGAAGATAGTAGGGATTTCATTCATTGGAGTGTCGTTGATGAAGCTATTCAGTTCTGTTAAATTGCTGTCCCTGGTAAAATGTATTTTATTAATGAAAAGTGATCTGCATTTCAACTCAGGATGGTGAAGATTCATTCGACCATTCATCTTTGTTAGCGTTATTTTAATAAAAGCAACAATTATTGGATGTCCTTGCCATATATACTGACGAATCAATTGTATTATTCTTTTGCACGTATTTGCCTGCATTGGAATAATTGATCCAATTTACCAGATTTTAGGAAGAGCAAACATATTTGGGAATAATGTTTTCTGGAATAAATTCAATTGTCTAGTTTTATTCAGCCATAGAAATCTGAAAAATTTGGTTAAGACATTTTCCCAATTTTGTTCGATTATCATATTAATTGAATCATAAAAGAGCACTCCAAGAATTTTCAATTCTTCGGAAATATTTATCCATGTTGGAATAGCTTCATTTGTGTTTTCACCTATTTTAATTACTTTAGTTTTTGCTAATTTCAGCTCGGCACCAGACGTTAAAGAAAACTTCTCAAATACTTTTTTTATTAAGCTAATGTTGTTGTCATCTTCTACTATCACGGATACATCGTCAGCATAAGCAGTTACGAGGTCATAATTCCCGTTACAAATTCGTTGCAAATTTTGCAGCAATGGTTATAAATACAAAACAAATAGAATTGTTGGATCACCCTGTTTTACAGAGCATCCTAATTTTATGTCTTCTGTAAATTTACCAATAATCGAAATTTTAGAATATGATATTGAAAAATGTTTCTTCATTTAATCAACAAATCTACCAACTACCGAAAGCTAAACATTACATATATTTTGTAATTGGATTATATGGACAAATTGATGTAAAGTTTTGCGAAAAAGTTATACGTCTTCTCAGTGAGAATCGAACTCACGACTCCCCGATCTCTAGTTAGGGCGCGTTACCCCTACGCCATGAAAGGACTCATGAACGCAGAAGTTAACCTGAATTCGATTTCAGCTCAATAATCACGTGGTCCTTTTTCGCAAAGTGCACCTCTTTCGGGAGAATTAGATGCCCATTCAAACACGTGTCGTGAGTTCGATTCTCACTGAGAAGACATATAACTTTTTCGCAAAACTTCACATCAATTTGTCCATTTATTCCAATTGCAAAATATATGTAATGTTTAGCTTTTGGTGGTTGTTAAACTTCCACTCGGCTGCTTAGCCGTAAACCACGATTCATAATTAAAAAAAAAAACAAGTAAAACAAATCTACGATTAATATTCATGTGTTCCAGAGTATTGAACAGAAATCCATGATTTACCCGGTCGAAAGCGTGATTCATATCAAAAGAAATTAGTAAACCTTTTTTTCGTTTATATTTAAACATCGGTATTCTGTCTCTGATTGACAAAACTGCCTGAAATATGTTGTGCTTTGGATTTGAGCTTTTCTAGCATGATGTTAGCAAGAAAAGCATTAGTTCATTTAGTCTGTTTTTTAAGATTCTTGATCAAATTTCATAATCGAAATTAGCTAACGTAATTGGTCTAATCGATTCTAGTGCATCAGATTTATTCTTTTTAGTCAAAGCTACATAACTTTTTACAAAATCTGGATTGATAATACCTTGGATTGCATCATTCAGTACGTAAGTTATTTCTACACCAATAATTGGCCAACATCTCATGTAAAACTCTTTGGTTAATCCATCTAGCCCTGGAGATTTCTTGGAAGCACTCGAGCAAATTGACTTATGCACTTCATCAATCGTAACTCTGTTCATTAGATTTTCGTAAATGTTGCAATTCTCTGGAATTATTTTATTTGGCAAAAAGTTTTCATCATATTCTCTATCATTATCTCGAAATAGTTCTGTAAAATGTGTTTTGATTGTCAACTCCACTTGCTGTGGGTCTTCAATAGTCAAATCGTTAACAATTAATTTATCAAATCTCGATTTTTTCCGCTTTTCAAACTTTTGTCCGATGTGAAATCCCTTCCCCTTGCACATATGTTTCATTTGTTTTTTTTGTAAAAGTAAGAAAATTTTCTTTGTAGAGTCAGAATTTTGGCTTTTATTTTATTGATATTTTGAACGTGATTTTTGTCGCTTCTGAAAGAATTGTAACATCTTTTTAAGCAAAAGTAATAATATTCCATCGTATCATGAAATAACTTGTATTTCTGTTTGGATTTCCATTTTAGAAACGATGTAAGTTATGTTTTTGTGAAAGAAGTCTACCAATCCATTCGCGAATTGTAGTATCTTCTTCTACTACTCCAATAAACCCATTTTGATTTCAGTTCAGCTAATACATCTGCATTTAAAATTTCAGGCCCATAATCTTCTACCAAAAAAATGGAAAATGGAAGCCATTTTCAGCGAAAGTCAGCAATAACGCCGTACAGTCGAACAACGCTAAGGGTCTCTCGTGTACGGAGATTCATGGACTTCACACGTGTCCAGACTTTCTGAAGATGTCAATTTCTAGTCGAGAGTCCCTTTTGCGGGCTCAGTCACTCTGCCGCAATTGTCTCAAGCGTGGTCATCTAGCTCTAGAATGCTCGTCAAAGTTTTCTTGTCGGTATTGTACGGTATAATACAAGTTATTTCTTCTCGGTATTGTAAGACTCGACACCATACGTTGCTGTGTTTCAAGGCAGGAGAAACAAACGGAAGCCAAAAATCTTCAGGGAAGGCGAATCTGAGAGACAATGCTCAGCAGAACGACACAAGCGCAAATTCGAAGGCAGCGAATTCCTCAGCGGTAGAATCTACTTCTTCCAACGCGGCACAGTGTGTTTCATCGCAGATTCTTCTGCTGTCCCAGTGAACACAAACTCGTATACGATAGCGTATAAGAGTACAAAAGTGGAGGCGATATACGTACATGCGCCATAAGGCTGCATGCAAGATGTACGTATATCGCCTCCACCTGTGTACTCTTGTATACCATCATATATGATGATGTGTTTACTGGGGTAGCAGCAGTCGTCGTGATCGAGGACGACCAGCGTTCTCGCTATTCAGCACGTACACTACTGGCTTCAGGGTCAGAGTGCAACTTCATCTCCGAGAATCTGTACCAGATGATGAGGGTTTCAGTTCAAAAGGCCAACATTTAGATTATGGGAATTGGACTGTCTGGCACAAGAGCATCTCGTAAAATCGGCCGTCAGATCTCGAACTTCGTCATACTCTCGAACGATGGAATTTCTGGTCCTACCGAAGGTTACAGCTTGCCTTCCAACCTCTACAGTTGAGGCAAATGGATGGAACATACCGGTGGACATCGAATTAGCGGATCCGGAGTTTTTCCGATCAAGGAAGGTCGACTTGGTGTTGGGAATCCAAGCCTTCTTCAGTTACTTCCCGTCTGGAAGGGAAATTCAGTTGGGCATGGGCCTGCTTGTACTCACAGAGTCCGTTTTTGGGTGGACAGTGACAGGCGAAGTCACTTCTGCAAGTCAAGGTACCAAATACGCTTGCAACATGGCAGTTTCAGATGATCTGGAGGAACTAATGGAACGGTTTTGGTCCTGCGAGGAAGTGGGAGCCGTTAGCAGTTTTCCAGAAGAAGCGCGCTGCGAAGAGCAGTACGAGCGCACAGTCAAGCGAAACTCGGATGGACGATACATGGTTACTCTTTCCAAGAACAACGAAGTTTTGGCAGGACTCGGTGAATCGAAGGACATCGCTCTGAAACGGCTGCGAGCGGTGGAACGAAGGTTGTTAAGAGACGAACGTCTTCAAAAACAGTATAGCGACTTCATGACCGAATATCTGGAGCTCGGTCACAGGCGAATGGTGGACGAAGGCGAGGAAAAGGCAGTTAAACGGTGTTTTCTGCCCCACCATCCAGTTATCAAGGAGTCAAGTACCACGACGAAGGTGAGAGTGGTCTTCGATGCCTCCTGTATGAATGATGTATGTATGTATGCTAATGATGCACTGTATGCTGGATCCGTCGTTCAGCAAGATCTGAGGTCGATCGTTCTTCGTAGTAGGAGTCGTCAAGTAATGGTCGTAGCTGATGTCGAGGAAATGTTTCGGCAAATATGGACGAGTTTGGAGTACTCCTGATGGGAAGGTGGTGCCGCTTGAGCTCCTAACTGTGACGTACGGCACCAAATCAGCACAATATCTCGCCACTCGAACCTTGAAACAGTTGGCATTCGATGAACGAGAAAGGTTTCCATTGGCAGCACCGACAATCGAAGAGGACGTGGACATGGACGACGTTATTTCTGGAGCAGACGACGTCGAATCTGCGATTGAATTGAGGCGACAAGTCGACGCAATGATGGACAGTGGTGGATTAAAATTACGAAAGTGGGCTTCCAACCGTCGTGAAGTACTTGAAGGTATTCCTTGCGAAAATTTGGCACTACCAGATTCAAATGGCATTGATTGGGACCAGAATGAAGAGTTGAAGGTTTTGGGCCTTACGTGGCTTCCCAACGCAGATCAATTCCGTTTCAAATTCGAGGTCCATCCTATAACGGAAAATCAGATTCTCACGAAGCGAAAGGTGTTGTGCTACATAGCAAAGCTTTTCGACCCGTTGGGTTTGCTGGGAGCAACGATCACATCAGCAAAGGTCTTCATGCAACGGCTCTGGTGTCTGAAGAATGAAGCAGGTAGCATTCTCCAATGGGACGACCCACTACCCGAAAAGGTGGGTGAGGAATGGCGAACATTCCATAAGCAAATTCCGATGTTGAATGAAATTCGGGTTCCTCGATGCGTAGTTAGTCCAAACTTAGTATCTGTAGAATATCACTGCTTCTCGGATGCTTCGATAGTTGCCGTGCAACAATCTACGTTCGAAGTCAGAGGGACGATGGCTCAGTTTCAGTACACCTGCTCACATCTAAATCAAAGGTGGCACCACTCAAGGTGCAATCTCTACCACGGTTGGAACTATACGGTGCGCTTCTGGTATCGCAACTCTGGGAAAAGGTGGCAGAATCGCTGAAAGCAGAAGAGAAGGTTCACTTTTGGACGGATTCGACTTGTGTGCTTCACTGGATCAATTCATCACCAGGAACATGGACAACTTTCGTCGCAAACAGAGTTGCGAAAATTCAAGGGTTGACGAAATCTGATCAATGGAGACATGTTCCAGGAAATACTAACCCTGCTGACCTGATTTCGCGTGGGATTTCGCCAACCAGCATCGTCGGAAATAATATGTGATGGCATGGTCCTACCTGGCTGTTGGAAATCCCTGAAAAATGGCCTAAACCCGTGGAAATCCACCCAGAAGAGGAACAGGAAAGGCGACGCAATGTGGTGGCGTGCGCTGCGTCAAAGGAGTCTGGGTTCATTTCGGATTTTGTAGCAAAATTCTCGTCATTTACTAGATTGATTCGGATGACAGCATACTGGTTGCGCTTCCTGAACAACTTACGATGTTCAGCAATTGAAAAACAGACAGGATATCTTTCCACGCATGAGCTACAATTAGCGGAACAAATGATTGTCCGCAAGGTTCAGGCGGAATCGTTCGTGGACGAGATCGGTAAGCTGACGGCTGGTGGCTCGGTGGCACGGAATTCCCCTCTACGATGGTTTAATCCTCGAATCGACGAAAATGGTATCCTACGACTCGGTGGTCAATTAGCTCATTCCGAGGAATTGCACCAAACCAAACATTCGATCGTCCTACCGGCAAGGCACGCACTCACCGAGTTGGTTCTCCGTCATTTTCATCAAATCTACCTTCACGCTAGGCCACAATTGCTCCTAGGGACGATTCGGCAACGTTACTGGTCACTCGGTGGCAGGAATCTGGCGAAGAAGATCGTATATCAGTGTCAGCGATGCCTTAGGGCAAAACCATCAATCATGCAGCAACAAATGGGAGAATTACCAGCAGCTAGAGTCACAGTTTCAAGACCGTTTTCGAAGTCCGGCGTTGATTACTTCGGACCTGTGTATCTGCGGACCGGTCGAGGACGCAAACCAACTAAAGCGTACGTCGCAATCTTTGTGTGTATGGCTACGAAAGCCGTCCATATGGAACTAGTGTCGGACCTTTCAAGAGCGTTCTCTGCAGGCATTGCGTTCCACAGACATATACTCCGATAATGGGACGAACTTCGTGGGAGCGAGAAATCAAATCCAGGAGTTGTTCGAGTTGCTGAAAAACAAAACACATCGTGAGACGGTTTCGAGAGAATGTGCCAACGAAGGCATATATTGGCATTTCAACCCTTCGAGTGCTCCACATTTCGGAGGTTTATGGGAAGCAGCGGTTCGCTCAGCGAAATGTCACCTGTTAAGAGTTCTTGAAGGCAATTCAGTAACGCACGAAGACCTTTTTACTTTGTTGACGCAGGTGGAAGGATGCTTGAATTCGAGACCATTAACATCCATATCAGACAATCCATTGGATTTAGAGCCATTAACTCCAGCCCATTTCTCGATTGGTGGATCGCTTCTTGCCTTACCCGATCCAGATCTTAGCGATGTTCAACTAAATCGCTTATCACGGTTTCAAGTCGTACAGCGGCAGCTTTAGGATTTCTGGAAACTATAGCGTCGCGAATATCTATCTCAACTTCAGGCTCGATCAAAACATTGGCAGCCAGCAGTAGATGTGCAAGTTGGAAGGCTGGTTGTTATTGTCGATTCTAATCAACCACCCACACAGTGGAAGATGGGCCGAATAGAGGAATTACATCCAGGCGATGATCGAGTCACTCGAGTAGTTACAGTGCGGAAAGCGACTGGAAGTTTGATACGACCAGTAGTCAAGTTGTGATTATTACCAACGTTAACTGAAGAGGATAAGGGAAGACTCTGAAGATTCCAATCAGTGCGTCGAGAGGAGTTTTTTTTTATTTTCAAAAGTTTTCCTGCACCTTCAGGGTGGGTGAGGATGTCTACAAGCAGCTTCAGCATTTCTCGGATGAAGTAATGATACTCGTCACGTTGAGGGACTCCAGGGATGCTATAAACTGGTTTGCGCTACTATGGCTAATACGGTTGTAGTAGTTTACCGGTTCTTCTGCGGACTCTCGGACAACCTACTACCACTAAGCGGATGGTCATCGATGGTCATCGGGAGCGGAGAGTAGCAGAGAGTTCAGTTCATACCAAATCGTCATCGCGAACAGTCGCAAGGGGCGAACCCTTGTCCAATTTTAGTGTGTTAGCCTTAAGAATAAATAGTGTCGTAAATAATAAAGTTATGTAGTAATTTTTAATGTAATAAAGTTTGTGTATTAAGTGGAACTGTTTGTGTTTAACTGCATGCGAAGGAAGGCACAAGGATGACGAGGATCTGAAGGAAAAAAGGATCAAGGACTGACAGGAACAATGATTTGGATTGGATAAGGACTAAGGAAGGTACCGTAATCCGGGGTAACATTGATCAGCGGGGTAAAATTGATCGCAATGACCCTCTTCGTAAAAAGTCCGAATCAACATTTATTGCTGAAATATTTTCAATGCATGAATGATGATTCGCTTTCTTCTATTCATGAGCTAATAAACAATAAGGTTTTTGCGAAAATTGAGTTGTGTTCATGCGTAAATTTTTCCACTTTTGGAAACAATGATTTTCATGATTATGCATGACACCATCAAAGAATCATGCCTTACATGAGTTCTGAAAACAATATGAGCAAGAGAAATACGGTTGTTATTAAAAATGACATCGCCGAAAACGATTTCGTTGTCAAAATTTTTATAAATATGTTCAAAATAGCATAATTCACAAATTACTATAAAGCGTGCAAAATTTCCTTAGGGAATCGCCTACCTTTAGGCGTATTCCACAATCCAAAGTGTTTTTAATTTTAAAATAACCCAAAAAGTAAATGACTTGTAAGAATTTGGCCTTCATATTCGGCTTCAGGGACTATGATTTTAGTAAGTAATGATATTTTAAATATTACCGAACGATGTTTTAATGGGTGATCAATGTTACCCCATATCAGCTAAATAAAAAAATCACTTAAAACATTTTTTCAAACATGCTTTAGGCTTTCAGAAACCAAAATACAGTATATAGACACGAGCAATGGGTGCTAGTACTTGTTTTAAAAATATAAAATTTACAACACATGCTTTTTTAAATCAAATGTTTAAGAAATATTCAAAAAAATGATCAATGTTACCCCGGATTACGGTACGTTCTGGTGAAGGTCAAGTGGAGGTCAAATTCAATTTCGGTCGGACGATTCCCCGACAGATGGATCGACGGCGTGTCATTCCATGTGCATTATTTATGATTGAATTTTCTTTGTAACATTCTTTGAGAGAAGACGTTTCGCGTTCAATATTAAGGAATTTAGTAACAATGTTGGATATAATAGATGTGTTTATAGGTTTTATCATTGCATAATACATGAGAGATGGCTTTGCATGATTGAAACTAAAATAACGTTACGTGTATATCTTAGATTTTTTGGTGGGTAGTATTGGGTTTCTTCAGCGTCTGGTACAACCAAGGATGGAAAAAAAATCAGCTCTAACGATAAACAACACGGTATTTGAACGGTCCAAGAGGGCCATCGCTCTTGCAGCAACATGATTTCAACACCTCACCACGCGCGCTAATCATAGATATATCGAGCATCCGATAAACTGTTTGTCGTAGGATAAAGGGTTTGTCGGATATTGTAACAAGTTGCGATTAATGTGAATCAATTTAAAATTCACGGATAAACTTTCTCACAATCCATGCGATTGACTTTAGGATCAAAAATGGTATGCTAGAAGTCATATCGCAGAGTAAAAGCGTGAAAATCTTCCAAAATTTATGAATTCGGTTTGCGAACAATTGATTGTTAGCACACATGCCGAGCGATTCATTTTTCCCGGAGCGAAGTTTGTTGTGATGGCTTGACGACCAAGGGTTTATCGTTGTTGCTATGATCGCACGACAAAGAACAACCACAATGCATCATTTGTTTTATCATGATCACTAGATTTCCATCCTTGGGTAGAACATTAGCGAAATTGATGATAGGAGAACAGTGGATTTTCGTTCCTTTTCCGTGCTAACAGCTACGAAGCTTCGCTCTCTACGTTCCTGGAACAATTCCCATTGATCTCCCAAGACAAATCTTGGCGGACAGTAACCTTCCATCTTTACGCAGGTTTAAAACTTTAATCGTCGCCAATAGTTCTGCACAGCAAAAAATTCTCAAATTTGCATGGCACGTATTTTTTTATGATAATCATGTAAAAAGGGTTGCAACTGAACATTCAACGATAATTATTGTAAACTGTCTCATTGCATTCGAAAATGCTTGCAATCTTGAGTGTAAATGAAAAATTTCATTATCTGACATCCAGCATTCGCCAATATTGTATGCTTTCTTGCATCTTGAAAGTGAAATTGCAAACAAGATTGCTCAGTTTACATGATTCTACGTTGAATATTCTGTCAAAAATAATACACATGGATGGATCGATGGCTTGTCATGTCATGTGCATTATTTATGATTGAATTTTCAGCGTGAAAATCATGCAAACCGAGCCGTTTTGTATGCAACATTCTTCGAGAGAAGACGTTTCGCGTTCAAAATTAAGGATTTTGGTAACAGTGTTGTATATAATAGATGTGTTTATAGGTTTTTTCATTGAGTATTACATGAGAAATGGCTTTGCATGTTTGAGGCTTAACTTACGTTACGCGTAAAATTAAGATTTTTTTGGTTTGTGTTTTAGATAAATTAAATAATACGTCTAACTTTTATGACCAGAAAATACTGAAAAAGTTTATTGCTCATCCACAACTTTTGTTAGTAGAATTGTTGGAAATGATTTCCATTATTATTTAGTGACTCCAGACTTCTATATTATCTTTGGTCTATTTGGAATTTGATAATATGAAACAGTCGAACTGTCAAGCTATGATAGCTATAGCTTCTAGCAGTCTGCTTAATTATATAGTAAAATTATAAAGTGAATTATGTAATTGATAACTTAAGGTTAGGAGAAAAGTATCTCGGAGTTAAAGCCGTGAAACAGAGTTGCTTAATATCAATCATATCAGCTGATGGCTGATGGTCTAAAACTATCAATATCACTTGCGAACTATCAATATCACTTTGATTTGACAACCAACAGCAGTGATAAGACATCGCACTCTAGATCATAATCACTGCAGAATGAGTGATCACGTGGTCATTATCCATGCTATTAATGTTTTTCAGTGACCAACACATAGTTTCAATCTATCTGCAACACTGTCAAAAATATCGTACTGATAAATTGCCATTTTATCTGCTTAATTTAAAGCTAAACTTAACCCATCAGTGATATCCATAGTCTATCGCCATCAATGCACTGGTGATGGAGTAGACAGCATGATGTTGATGTGATATGGAATTATCCGATTGGCATCGCAGTCAGCCTGTAAAAATCAGCAAATTTTAAGCATTGATAGTGACAGCGAGCAACTCTGCCGTGAAACTTTAATGTAAGTAAAATTTATATATTATATGAACTCTCGTTAAGGAAATTGTTAAAAAAATTACAGTCTTGAAGCTGCTGGAAATCTGAGCTGCTATCGAGAGGTTTCCATTGCTCCCGAGAAAATAACGTCTCTAACAAGAATGTTGCTACCCATACGATACGTAGCTTACCACTTTAACAACGCTGTCGAACACGCGAAAGCACAAGATATTTTGGTTCAAAGATTTTATAATATATCATCCAATGTTTCCTGCGGTTTTTATTTTGATAATTACTATATATTACTGAACTCCTGGATAGATTTTCTAGAATTCTTGAGAAAATTTATGAAGTAATCTCAGGATGAAATTGTGGAGGAATCGTTTGAATTAAGCTCAAATGAATGCTAAGCACTTGAAAAATTAATTGTTGGAAGTTTCTGAAGAAACCTATAGAATTTTTTTTCTATCTTTATTAACGAGATTTTCAGCCCTGGGCTAGTTCATCTAGGGACCAACGGTTTAACTTCCCTTCCGAAGGAAGTCGTCACTATAACCTTTACGTCATAAGTGACTATCTCGAGGCTAGGATTCGATCCCAGGTCCTCGGCGTGAGAGATGTGAATTCTAACCACTAAACCTGATTCGTACCGAGCTATAGATGAAAAGAAAAACCAAAAAATGACAACGAACAGCCCCTAACAAACATCCCAAAATTAACTTCCTTCACACAAGGGTACGGATTTGAGATAAGCAGCCTCGAGTAAATAAAACAACTTTCATTTGTCCCAACGTTTCGACCACGTTTGTGCTCTTCTTCAGTGGATACTGAAATGTACATTTATATAAGTTTGCAGTATTTTACTAAGGTATTCTAACTTAAAGCTCAACTTACAACATGATAATTTATTTCATTCATCGCATTTGAAAACCTCCTGAAGAAGACCAGAAAAGTGGCCGAAACGTTGAGACTAGTCATATAAGTCGTTTGGTTTTTTCAACACTGCTTACCCGAGATCTATAGCAATACACCAGTTCAGTCGAACTCTACTATACGATTCCTCAGAATATAAATAAATAAAAATGAATGCAGAGGGCGTTCTCAGGAAGATTTCAATAATTATGTCAAAGTATTTCCCAGAAAGAAACTTTGAATATTATGTCAAGGAATTTTCCAATGCTCATGTGTATCCTTTTTCTTCTTCTTCTTCTTCTTCTTCTTCTTTTTCTTCTTCTTACACACCAAAAATATCTTAGATTTACACGTAACGTAATATTAGCCTCAATCATGCAAAGCCTTTTCTCATGTATTATTCAATGATAAAACCTATAAACACATCTATTATATACAACATTGTTACCAAAATCCTTAAAATTGAACGCGAAACGTCTTCTCTCGAAGAATGTTGCATGCAAAACGGCACGGTTTACATGAATTTCACGCTGAAAATTCAATCATAAATAATGCACATGGAATGACAAGCCGTCGATCCATCCATGTGCATTATTTTTGACAGAATATTCAGCGTAGAATCATGTAAACCGAGAATTCTTGTTTGCAATTTCACTTTCAAGATGCAAGAAAGCATGCAACATTGGCGAATGTTGGATGGAAGATCATGAAATGTTTCAGTTTCACTCAAGTTTGCAAGCATTATCGAATGCAACAGTTTACATTAATTATCGTTGAATGTTCAGTTGCAACTCGTTTTACATGATTATCATAAAAAATTACGTGCCATGTGAGAATTTTTTTCTGTGTCGCATTACGTCCTCACTGGGACAGAGCTTGTTTCTCAGCTTAGAGTTCTTATGAGCTCTTCCACAGTTATTAACTGATAGCTTTGGATTTGGAAGCCTTCATAATAAAGAAAATCCAAAATATAGTCGTAAAAATGTAAGAGTATTCCATTCAGAGTTATTGAATGGGATCATCCTTCGCCAGTGATAGCATGTCATCCTCTAATATTCATAAACTAATAAACCGCAGACCCCAGCTCCCAAACTTCTCATGTAATATGCAAATGACTCACAATTGGCATGGTTTCCAACTTCAAACCAAACCGCCGACAAAAGCTTGTAATGATGACTAGAGGAGCCTTCGCCTGTCTTCGCTTTTCGCCACAGTCAAAGGGGTCAAAGCTCATCCAATTCGAAACAATCCGTGCACATTAGCAATTCAAAGTTCAAACAAACCAATTATCAGATTACATTGCTTTGGAAGCCACATATCGGACGGCTGTTGCCTTGGCTGAATGTCGTACTGACCACAGTGGGTCGAATCTGAAAGTAAGGGTCAAAAATTTCTAGTGGCATTTTGACCCGAAAATAATGAAATAATGCTTGTTTTAATTATGAATCGTGGTTTACGGCCAACCAGCCGAGTGGAAGTTTAACAACTACCGAAAAGCTAAACATTACATATAATTTGCAATTGGATTAGATGGACAAATTGATGTGAAGATTTGCGAAAAAGTTACACGTCTTCTCAGTGAGAATCGAACTCACGACTCCCCGATCTCTAGTTGGGGCGCGTTAACCACTACGCCATGAGAGGACTCATGAACGCAGAAGTTAACCTGAATTCGATTTCAGCTCAATAATCACGTGGTCCTCTTTCGCAAAGTGCACCTCTTTCGGAAGAATTAGATGCCCATCCAAACACAACGCTTTCTATATATATCCAATGCCTAGCCCGAGAGCGCATTGTTTTTTAGGTATAGGAATAGCACACTACACTAGCCAGCAACTGCGCTGGCTGAGGTTTCTATTGTGTGGGCTTCCAATGGGTCGCGACGTTCTCAAACGACCGGTTACGGAACATGAGTCCGTTGCTCGATAAATACTTGTTTTAATTATGAATCGTGGTTTACGGCCAACCAGCCGAGTGGAAGTTTAACAACTACCGAAAAGCTAAACATTACATATAATTTGCAATTGGATTAGATGGACAAATTGATGTGAAGATTTGCGAAAAAGTTACACGTCTTCTCAGTGAGAATCGAACTCACGACTCCCCGATCTCTAGTTGGGGCGCGTTAACCACTACGCCATGAGAGGACTCATGAACGCAGAAGTTAACCTGAATTCGATTTCAGCTCAATAATCACGTGGTCCTCTTTCGCAAAGTGCACCTCTTTCGGAAGAATTAGATGCCCATCCAAACACAACGCTTTCTATATATATCCAATGCCTAGCCCGAGAGCGCATTGTTTTTTAGGTATAGGAATAGCACACTACACTAGCCAGCAACTGCGCTGGCTGAGGTTTCTATTGTGTGGGCTTCCAATGGGTCGCGACGTTCTCAAACGACCGGTTACGGAACATGAGTCCGTTGCTCGATAAATACTTGTTTTAATTATGAATCGTGGTTTACGGCCAACCAGCCGAGTGGAAGTTTAACAACTACCGAAAAGCTAAACATTACATATAATTTGCAATTGGATTAGATGGACAAATTGATGTGAAGATTTGCGAAAAAGTTACACGTCTTCTCAGTGAGAATCGAACTCACGACTCCCCGATCTATATATATAGAAAGCGTTGTGTTTGGATGGGCATCTAATTCTTCCGAAAGAGGTGCACTTTGCGAAAGAGGACCACGTGATTATTGAGCTGAAATCGAATTCAGGTTAACTTCTGCGTTCATGAGTCCTCTCATGGCGTAGTGGTTAACGCGCCCCAACTAGAGATCGGGGAGTCGTGAGTTCGATTCTCACTGAGAAGACGTGTAACTTTTTCGCAAATCTTCACATCAATTTGTCCATCTAATCCAATTGCAAATTATATGTAATGTTTAGCTTTTCGGTAGTTGTTAAACTTCCACTCGGCTGGTTGGCCGTAAACCACGATTCATAATTAAAACAAGTATTTATCGAGCAACGGACTCATGTTCCGTAACCGGTCGTTTGAGAACGTCGCGACCCATTGGAAGCCCACACAATAGAAACCTCAGCCAGCGCAGTTGCTGGCTAGTGTAGTGTGCTATTCCTATACCTAAAAAACAATGCGCTCTCGGGCTAGGCATTGGATATACAGTTGCCTCTCCACATCTCGATATTGAAGGGACCATCGAGATAGGGAGAGATCGAGACAAAGAACAATTTTTTGATGAATACTAGATTGAAAAACACTCCGTTGCCAAGAAAGTAATACACAAACAGACGTCATTTTGTGCTCCTAATTTGTTTTGAATCCCAAAACTTTGGTCTAGTAACCTTCGATATTGGTCATATCGACATACGGAGAGAAAATTGAGAACAAACAATTAACAGAAACACATCGAGATATGGAGATATCGAGATAAGGAGGATATCGAGATATGGAGAGTGAAAATGTATGCAGACTGAAGGGACTTATGAAATCATCGACATAGGGAGAGATATCGAGATGTAGAACATTGAGATGTGGAGAGTCGACTGTATATAGAAAGCGTTGTGTTTGGATGGGCATCTAATTCTTCCGAAAGAGGTGCACTTTGCGAAAGAGGACCACGTGATTATTGAGCTGAAATCGAATTCAGGTTAACTTCTGCGTTCATGAGTCCTCTCATGGCGTAGTGGTTAACGCGCCCCAACTAGAGATCGGGGAGTCGTGAGTTCGATTCTCACTGAGAAGACGTGTAACTTTTTCGCAAATCTTCACATCAATTTGTCCATCTAATCCAATTGCAAATTATATGTAATGTTTAGCTTTTCGGTAGTTGTTAAACTTCCACTCGGCTGGTTGGCCGTAAACCACGATTCATAATTAAAACAAGTATTTATCGAGCAACGGACTCATGTTCCGTAACCGGTCGTTTGAGAACGTCGCGACCCATTGGAAGCCCACACAATAGAAACCTCAGCCAGCGCAGTTGCTGGCTAGTGTAGTGTGCTATTCCTATACCTAAAAAACAATGCGCTCTCGGGCTAGGCATTGGATATATATAGAAAGCGTTGTGTTTGGATGGGCATCTAATTCTTCCGAAAGAGGTGCACTTTGCGAAAGAGGACCACGTGATTATTGAGCTGAAATCGAATTCAGGTTAACTTCTGCGTTCATGAGTCCTCTCATGGCGTAGTGGTTAACGCGCCCCAACTAGAGATCGGGGAGTCGTGAGTTCGATTCTCACTGAGAAGACGTGTAACTTTTTCGCAAATCTTCACATCAATTTGTCCATCTAATCCAATTGCAAATTATATGTAATGTTTAGCTTTTCGGTAGTTGTTAATGAAATAATGTCCGGAAGCCACGAGCTTAAATGCCTTTAAGTAATTTTGACCGTCTATTACTAGATTCGCCCTACTGTGTAACGACGTCTCCTAAGGATTCTCCGGTTCTCATGGAACAAAGTCTGTCCTGAACTGTGCAGCCACACGAGCAGCATCGGTTGTCCTACTTTCATGCAATCAACTTTCCTCTGGTAGTCCCGCTCCCTGTAGAGCTGTCCCTGGTCCAACGTCCCCACAACAGCCCAACAGAAAGCTCAAATGGGATCAAATCCCGGAGAGCGAGAGCAGGATAATTGCATTCTAGAACAAACACCCACACAAGCAGATAGAACATTCGCCAGTTATCTGGCAGACTATTAAATGCAACAATAAAAAAAATTAAATGCGTCAAAGAAAATTGTAAACTAATCTAAAATAAATGACGTAATTCACCATTTCATACATATTCAAGTAATTAGTAAGCGCTATAATAATCGTGCTTCTCTATATGTACCAGTTATGCCAATGAGAAACGTCAGATGCAGTGATAGGGTTTTTATGCGGTCGAAGTGCTTTTATTAGAGGGGGCTCACGGTTTCGCGCATGTTTTCGTCGCCGGAGATTTTTTTTTCCTGTTTTCAAGCGTCTTGCTGGGTAGTGCTTCGTGAAGCCCAAGCAGGACAGTTCGGTTTTGCGTCGTCCAATAGATTTGGCTCACGGTTTCGCGCATGTTTTCGTCGCCGGAGTTTTTTTTTTTTTCTCCTGTTTTCAAGCGTCTTGCTGGGTAGTGCTTCGTGAAGCCCAAGCAGGACAGTTCGGTTTTGCGTCGTCCAATAGATTTGGCTCACGGTTTCGCGCATGTTTTCGTCGCCGGAGATTTTTTTTTCCTGTTTTCAAGCGTCTTGCTGGGTAGTGCTTCGTGAAGCCCAAGCAGGACAGTTCAGTTTTGCGTCGTCCGATAAATTTGGCTCACGGTTTCTCGCATGTTTTCGTCGCCGGAGATTTTTTTTTTCTCCTGTTTTCAAGCGTCTTGCTGGGTAGTGCTTCGTGAAGCCCAAGCAGGACAGTTCGGTTTTGCGTCGTCCGATAGATTTGGCTCACGGTTTCGCGCATGTTTTCGTCGCCGGAGATTTTTTTTTTCCTGTTTTCAAGCGTCTTGCTGGGTAGTGCTTCGTACAGCCCAAGCAGGACAGTTCGGTTTTGCGTCGTCCGATAAATTTGGCTCACGGTTTCGCGCATGTTTTCGTCGCCGGAGATTTTTTTTTTCCTGTTTTCAAGCGTCTTGCTGGGTAGTGCTTCGTAAAGCCCAAGCAGGACAGTTCGGTTTTGCGTCGTCCGATAGATTTGGATCACGGTTTCGCGCATGTTTTCGTCGCCGGAGATTTTTTTTTTCTCCTGTTTTCAAGCGTCTTGCTGGGTAGTGCTTCGTGAAGCCCAAGCAGGACAGTTCGGTTTTGCGTCGTCCGATAGATTTGGCTCACGGTTTCGCGCATGTTTTCGTCGCCGGAGATTTTTTTTTCCTGTTTTCAAGCGTCTTGCTGGGTAGTGCTTCGTAAAGCCCAAGCAGGACAGTTCAGTTTTGCGTCGTCCGATAAATTTGGCTCACGGTTTCGCGCATGTTTTCGTCGCCGGAGATTTTTTTTTTTTCTCCTGTTTTCAAGCGTCTTGCTGGGTAGTGCTTCGTGAAGCCCAAGCAGGACAGTTCGGTTTTGCGTCGTCCGATAGATTTGGCTCACGGTTTCGCGCATGTTTTCGTCGCCGGAGATTTTTTTTTCCTGCTTTCAAGCGTCTTGCTGGGTAGTGCTTCGTAAAGCCCAAGCAGGACAGTTCAGTTTTGCGTCGTCCGATAAATTTGGCTCACGGTTTCGCGCATGTTTTCGTCGCCGGAGATTTTTTTTTTTCCTGTTTTCAAGCGTCTTGCTGGGTAGTGCTTCGTGAAGCCCAAGCAGGACAGTTCGGTTTTGCGTCGTCCGATAGATTTGGCTCACGGTTTCGCGCATGTTTTCGTCGCCGGAGATTTTTTTTTTTCCTGTTTTCAAGCGTCTTGCTGGGTAGTGCTTCGTAAAGCCCAAGCAGGACAGTTCAGTTTTGCGTCGTCCGAAAAATTTGGCTCACGGTTTCGCGCATGTTTTCGTCGCCGGAGATTTTTTTTTTTTCAAGCGTCTTGCTGGGTAGTGCTTCGTGAAGCCCAAGCAGGACAGTTCGGTTTTGCGTCGTCCGATAGATTTGGCTCACGGTTTCGCGCGTGTTTTCGGCTCCTAAGATTTTTTTTCTGTTTTGGAGCGACTTGCTGGGTAGGTATTTGGAAGGCACAAGCAAGACGGTTTGTTTTCGGGACGCCAAGAAGTTTTGCTGTCAGTATCAGTTTTGTGTTCAGTCGAGGATGGATTACCAACTGGTGAGTTCGTTTCATTCTTGTGATAACACATATTTTCTTGAAAGCGTAACTTTTAAGTAATTTTAAAACAAACTTTGTATGGTTCGTCACTATAAGTGTCGGCATTATGTTTTTTTCTTATACAATTTCAATATACATATATTTGTCTCTTTTATACGTTATTAAAAATTATCTTTTGAATTGTTCGACATTGTGAATGTTGACGTATTTTTTAAAACTTGTAACATATCGAGACAAAATGCACAGTAATACTCATATGTAATTTTCAAACAAACTATGTATAGTTCGTACAAGTGTCGGCATTATTCCTGTTTCATATAATTTAAAATATATACATGTAATTTTCAGTTTTCGTCATTAATAAAAACATCTTTTGAATAGAGTAGTGTTTGATCCTTCGACCTTGACACTTGCTCCTGCTGGGGCGGGTGATGAGGGCAGGATCAAACATGTCGCGCGTCGGTAGTGAAGCGGTGAAAAAGTGATCGGTTCGTTAGTAGTGTTTGATCCTTCCACCTTGACGCTGGCTCCTGCGGGAGCGGGTGATGAGGGCAGGATCACATATGTCGCGCGTCGGTAGTGAAGCGGTGAAAAAGTGATCGGTTCGTAAGTAGTGTTTGATCCTTCGACCTTGACGCTTGCTCCTGCGGGGGCGGGCGATGGGGGCAGGATCAAACTTGTCGCGCGTCGTTCGCTCAGAGAAATGAAAAAGCGCCGCGGATCGCTAGTAGTGTTTGATCTATTGATCGCGTCGCTTGCTCTTGCGTGGGCGAGTGACGAACACTTGTTCGGCGTTTAATGCGATTATCGAATTATTTCGCGAATCCGGTTAGGCGTGATTATATCATGGCTCGCATCACCAAACATTGGTGACTCCCAGATCTTTACCTTATCCCACTAACCCAATATCCTCTCCATGACAACCGTGGAGATGCAGAGGTGATCTCGGTCTCTAGTAACAACGGTAGTCACACTAACATTCCTTCCCTTCCCCGATGACCGTAAGGACGTGGCCGGCGCCGTTATTGACTTTTAAATTTGAGCTCTCGATTTGTGCACATTGAAGAATGGTAAGCTAATCCCAAGCCCCATTCATTAATTCCCTGTGCAACTTCGATTGTTCTGGTCAATCACGGAGTAGCAACTACGAATTGTACGGTCATCTATGCTTATGCTATGCTTATGGTCGAAGTGCTTTTATTAGAGGTGTCAGCATTTGTAGTGTTCTTATAACGATTATGTGCATCTACTGGTTTTGGGCTTATGATTATTTGAGTTTTCTTCTTCTCACAGTCGCAAAAACCTTTTGCCCCAGTTATCTACGTTGTCGTCGTCGTCGCTCGTTATCATTTTATCGTTGTCATCGAAAACACCAACCGGGACGATAGATAGAGGTGAGGTTGGGAAGCTGGACCAAGTTGGCTGCGATGATCTAGTTTTGGGCTGCCCGGAATGATAAAATCAATAGCCATTGTCCCAATCTCTTCTTTCGACTCGGCTGCTCATGTCCTCTTTCTCCTAAGTGGATATTGCCCAAACAACAGCTGGACGTGGATGAACGCGTGCCTGACCTATTTACTGTATGTGTGTTTGCGACAGTTTCAACTATCATGAGCAGTGATTGGGACAAACTTTGTAGATACTGGTTGAATGTGAAATTTGTCTTGTTACAAAATTGTTTATATGATCATTGCTGCTACAATAAAGATTCAACTGCATTGCAGTCGACAGACATCATTCATGCATGATAGTTATTATTAAGCACCTAATCCAGTTTTGCAACTGAAACTTCACTACCGATATAACAAAATTTTATCCGATTTCTGGAGGTTTTGCGCTCTGGAGTCTGTTTAAAGAAGATCAGCGAAGCTTTCTGGGATAATTAATTATACATATCTTACTTTGATGTAGTAATAGCATTTCGTTTTTCTTTTCCTTTTTGACATTACGCCCTCACTGGGAATAGGCTTGCTTCTCAGTTAAGTGCTGGCTGATGAAAATGGGTACCGTAAGCCGGGGGCAAATTGATCACTATTGTAAAACTTTTTGTTTTCATATGCTTTAAAATTAAAATATTCGGAATAATTTATTCCGACAAAATTAGTACTTAACCCGTTAATGCCCAAGGTATCCCACAATTTTGCTTATATCCCAAAATTTCTACCAATACAGGGTGTCCGCAAATTATCCGAACAGCAAAATATTGGAAAGATTATCTCACATTGAAAACAATGAAAAATCAATGTCCATGTACCTTTTATAATACATCTATATGTTAACACAAAATACAACTTTAAAAAATTTCAAAATGATTGCTTGTTACTGAGGTAAGCAAATTTAAATTTTTCGGAGACGTTTTTCCTGAGGGCCGCTAGTCATACTGGGGATGTGTTATCCCTAAAACCTAACAGAGGTGAATCCAAATTTCCTATTATTATTTGAAGTAATCTACAGGTTAGTGGCTTTAAGTTAGACTGGAAATAGAAAATTGTATGGTTCAAATCCAGCGAGCTCTATGGACATTTCTCTTCCGTCATAAAGCTCGGAAAACAGCTCCCTTTAAGATACCTAAATACATTTGGGTTGGTTTTGCAATAATTTGAAATCGGAAATGTGTCAAACTTATTTCTTAAGAATATAATAAGCCAATGTTCAAAACCATGCAAGAATATTGAATATATTATGCTTGATTGTATAGAGCCAGGTCTTCAAAGTTTGTACGGATAATTTGCGGACACCCTGTAGTTACGTTCCCATAAAATAAACACATGTTCAGCCAAAAAATCAAAGTCCATGGTGAGGATCCAAAAAATTATCAAAAGTGTGTCGTCGATATGTGATAGTGCCATAGAATTAATTTTGCATCTTATTAAGACAAAATTAATGCTAATTGATCCTTTAGAAACAGTAAGCGTTGTAAAATATAGTTTCTGTTGAAAACGTTCAATTCTTCTACTACCACGGGGGAGAAAACTTAAGCTTTACAACATAGGGTCCAGAACAATTTAAAAGTGCAACGTTTACAATGCATATCTCCGTCGTTTTCAAAGCGATTTTCAAAATTTTTGCAGCAATGGAATCAGACACCATTTGAGATTAATATCAAGATAGTATATCCAAATATTTTTAACAATAGATACTTCTTAGTGTTATCTGGTAAGGATTTGTGGCACAAATTAAGAAATGTAACAATATAAGGTGATAAATTATGCTATTTTTTTGGTAAAAAATAAGTTCCGGAACCACAAATCAGATGTTTGGATTAAAATATAAATTTTTGATGACACTCAACATTTGTTTTACTCAAGAAACCTTGAAAAAACCCTGTTTTTGAAACTTTTTTTTCAATAACTCAAAATTGGACCCGGAGACATGTAGTTTTTTCCATATGAATTTGATTGTAGAAGCCCAGCACACATTCAAGGCAGAAATTAAAATTTTTTATCACACTCAATATACCTATCTTTTAATAAAAAAAAACTGAGCAAAATTTAATTTTTGTCACTGTTTGCCTATAAAGTGAATTTCAAAGCAATAACTGGTGAATATCTCGACCGAAACATGACTGCTGAAGTCTATTGAAAATATTTGTGCATAAAAATGTTTTTTTGATTACACTCTTAACCCCTCTACCGGCAGCTTCATTTTTTTACCGCAAAATTCAAATTCAAATCGTTATAACTTTTTTGTTTTTCAATATTTTTGCGCCATTTTTTCACAAACTCTCAAAAAACTCTTCTAGTTTTAGGATCTGTGTCGATATTGATCATTGGTCACCTGATTTTGAAGGTATTCCAAAATTCCTTGGGGGACCGACCCGTAACTAGAACCCCCCCTTAATTTCTCAGGCTACAGAATTTTAATCGTATTCGGATATTCACTCTTCAGAACAATACATTAATGAGAGTATGTTGTGAAAAAATGAAGCAACTTGGTGCAGCCGTTTTTAAGTAATGGCCATTTAGGTTTCTGGAACCACGCTGGCCAAATAAAGATCTTAAAAACTTCAAAAAACATCATATCGTAATTTTCAGATATCTCCAAGAATACTGAACCGATTTGTATGATTTTTTCAGAGAAGCTCCTTATTACCTGGCATTATATAGCCCACATTTTATTTTTTTGATAAATTGATCAAAAACAAAATGGCCGCCAGAGACATTTTGTATTAAAAAAGGAACATCGGAATATCTTTAAAACCAGATGATCAATAATTAATATCGACACGAATTTCGAAACTAGAAGAGTTTTTTGAGAACTTGTGAAAAAATGGTGCAAAAATATTGAAAAATAAAAAAGTTATAATGATTTGAATTTGAATTTTGCGGTAAAAAATGAAGCTGCCGGTAGAGGGGTTAATTGATTTCAATTTTGAAAATGACGAAAATCCCATGTTTTTATTTTATTTGCCAATAAATCAAAATTTAATGCGATAACATCTTACTATACTTTCTTACGTGCCACACAAATTATTTTTAATTTTCATTATTGGGGGTGTCAGATTTGGTTGGATGGGGTGGCGGTGAGAAAATAGAGGAAGAGGGATGATGGGCTTACCGCTTCTTAGGAATGGTCGTCGGACCATCGAGCGCTTTTTTTTTTGTTTTTTTTTTTGTGCTGTTGGAACAGCGTTTCTGTTCGTGAGACATAGCTGATTGGGCGTTTACCAGAGGTTTTAGCTACGTCGTTTACAGTTCCGCTTCCACTTGGGAGGGAAGCTCTGGTACGGGGTGGTTTTGGTGTTTGTGGTGATGCTAGATTTCTTACTGCTTGGGGTGAGATAATTTGCTAAGATAATAGAAAATAGATCAATCGAATCTCGGGATAGTATTTTGGTGGATTTTCTAAAGAAATTTCTCGAAAAACATTGGTCAAAATTTCTATAGAAGTTTGGGTAGGAATGATCGGAGGAATAATTGGGAAAATTGTTGTAGTATAAGCTGATGTGAAAACTCAAATAAACTTTTGAAGGTTGGTTGAGAAACTTTTTGAAAAAAGTTTGGACAAACTGCAAGAGTAATAGTTGGATGAAAAGCTGGAGAAATTCCTAGAATAATTAGTATTTTTCTATGAACCCATTGAAAAGTTTTGGATTTCTGAGAGGAATCGTGGATGAATTTTTAAATAAATTCGCATGAACAGGCGGAGGAATTCTTGAAAGGTTTCTTAAAAAACCCCTGAGCTATTTTTTTCCAAAAATGCTTCAAAAATTAACCTTTGAGTTGAGTTCAGTTGAAAAATTGGTGAAAAAATATCTGGTGGAAATTCTAGGATAGTTTTGGAAAAGAAAATCAAAATAATACCTTTGGAGTTATCAAGGATTTCCTGGAGCAACTTCTGAAGTAATTTTTCTAAGCATCCTTTGAAAAATCTCTAGAAGAATTTTTGGAGAGATCCCTGTAGAAGACCCTGAAAAAAATCTGAATAAAATCACTACGATAATTTCTCAACGAATCTAATATGGAATCCTTGAAGAGCCGTTGGACCCGTTATAGTCTCTGAAGGTTTCTCTGAAGCCTGTGAAATTTTGCATCAGGACTCAATATAAGCAGAATTAGAAAAAATAGACTTAAGGTGCAAGAATAAATAAAGCAAATGACAAAAATTAAAAAGCAGTTTTCGCCCTTGAAATAAATAAATCGGAAAAAATAAAAACACACATCATTTTTATTTTGCAAATAAAACAGCTGTGTGTTTTTATTTTTTTCGATTTGTCGATTTTAACGGCAAAAACTGCTTTTCCACTTTAGACATTTGTTCCATTTTTACTTGGGCCTTAAGAGATCATGGTGGTTGAAATGGAGACTTAAGGTGAAGATGAATCGAAGCCAAAGTTCAAATTTTCAAGAGCACGGATCTGGAGAACCAAACATCCGTTTGAGCTGAAAACCTAATCGATTGGTCACCACCAGCTAGTGATCAATCGATTATGTTTTCAGCTTAAATGGATGTTTGGTTCTTCAGATCCGTGCTCTTGAAAATTTGAACTTTGGCTTCGATTCATCTTCACCTTAAGAGATCTCCCATTAAAAAATTAAGACTTGCATTAAATAGGGACCAAGTCTTTAAAAAGAAAACTGCTATCAGCCCTGCCTTTAGGATGATTTTTTGGATCAACGTTTATTATCATTAATTTTAAAATATATGAAAAGGTATCCTTTTTAAATCAATTTTATCAAACAAATAATTCTTATAGTTAGTTTCCCAGGACATTTACTAAAAATTCCTTTTCCTAGTTCTTATAGAACTAATGAATAGTTAAATTTCAAGAATTACGCACAAAACGCCTAAATGTAGGCAATTTGTTAAGAAATTTCCTGGTACACTATAACCTCAATTTACGAACTAGATCGGGGGTGCGTAAATTGAATCAGTGCGTAAAACGAGGTTTTGCCGTTTGGAGTCTACTTGTATGAAATTAATTTATATTATTAAAAAAAAAATGCTCTTCTAGCACCAATAACATATTATTGATACATTGGGTTCTAAATCAGGCCAAAATGTGTGCAAGTTAAGGTCTTCCAAGAACTCTTTGGAGTTTGGACATATGATTCTACATGAGTTAACGGAGATCAATTAATCATTTCTATGTAGGAGAATATCTCACAATACTGGACCCTAGAAGATTGTTATATTTCTAAGAAGCGTTTGTATTGTCAGATCCAAGTTTTGGTAATTTAGTGAGTACAACAGGTATTCTAGTTCATCCAAAAATTTCCTGGAATATATACCTGCAATGTACTGGCATATTTAGCGATGTATATTTTTTGATACGGCACAGGCCCTTATCTATTCATAGTAGTAAAATGAGTATTTTTATATCTTGTGCCGATGTCCTAGGTCCTCCAAAGGCTCCATTGAATATAGGCCTTGGGATCTACGACCGTAATAGGAGATTAGAGGTTAGTTTTCAAATACTCCACAGGCACCATTCGTGTGAGTAAACAGTGTACAGTAATGTTCCGATTTTGTCAGCCCATGCTGCATTTAGGGTTGACAGAATCGGAAAAGAGCTGAAATCGGGATAAATTTGTTCGACTGATTTCAAGTTTTATTGTAACTTAAGGACTTAGTTTTATGATTTTGTTAATATAAACATTGTTTTTTTACTTCAATTTTCTATGTACCGTATTCCAAGGTAACATTGATGAGTTTCTTGGATAATTATTATGAATTTCAAATCTAAAAAATTCAATCTTTAGATGATTGTATTGACGTGGGCAAGGTCATATTTTACTTTATGCACCCAATATAGCCAGTATAGACGTGTTTAGTCTAATTAAAGCAAATATAAATTTTAGGCTGACAAAATCGGGAACAATGGATGCTAAAATCGGGGGTAGACAAAATCGGGTCAAAAAGGATGCTAAAATCGGGGGTAGATGAAACCGGGGGTAAATAAAATCGGGGGCTGACAAAATCGTGTAATTACTGTATTGTAATAATTTGTGCCGATGTCCTAGGTCCTCCAAGGACTTCATTGAACATAGGCCTTGGGATCTACGACGTTCGTAAGATATTAGAGGTTGGTTTTTAAATACTCCACATGCCCCTAACCATTCATAGGAGCAAACAGTGTATTGTAATAATTTGTGTGGATGTCCTAAGGTCTTCCAATCTGTAACGAATATAGGTGTCACGTCACCCCCCTGCAACAGTTCAACTGTGGGCGATGAATACTGTGGACACCACAGCGGCCGTCTGTATCGACCATTACAGAGACCGTTGGAACGATGATAGCTAACGTAAAGAAGCATATGTATGATCAAAACAATGACTAATGGATTTAGTGTACACAAATGAAGTTCACATGCAATTCTTATCCTACCGTAAAATTGATTAAACTACTAGTGAATTTAACTTAATTAGGCTTAATACTATTTGAACTTGAATGAATTGTTTATCCTATATATAACAAGTAAAAGTGAATTAAAATATCAAGAACTACGAAGCAAAATCAGCGTTCATATATCGATGCAAAGGAAAAACGCAATTTTCAATTAATTGTATGATATATGTAACCTAAAATAGACCCTTTCAGTTGGACGGAAAGATCCGGCTGACAGCGTAGGCATATAGCACAAATAAGCCTTAAGTATTGGACCAAACAGTAAGAAATTATACCTTATATTCTAAACATGCAATTTGATAAACTTATAATTATAGTACGGATAGCGTTGTATCAAGGCCTGAATAGTTGACATAAGATATCTCTCCAACATAGAAGTTCACCAAAATTTGTAAGTAATTTGTTACCCTATTATATAAAATGCTAATAGACATTCGTTTTAGCTTTAAGCTAACCATTCATAAAAACTGGTTTGCTATTCAGGACTTTGGACGACTTCCCAACAACAATCTTAAAGAAATTTTGTACGTGGGTTGAAACGATGGAGGTACATCACAACCGATCAGAATTTACGTGCAAGTTATGCCAAAAGCCGGACTCATCAGAAGCACACATGATCGCCTGTGATCAATGCCGCCGGTGGGAGCACTTTGATTGCGCCGGAGTAACTGAATCCCTGCAGAACCGTCCGTTCGTCTGCCTGCAGTGCAGAAGTCAGGATGCAGCAGGCTCCACTATCTCCACCCGTCTACGGTCTCACACGAAACAGGCATCATCCGGTAAGATATCGGTAGGCAAAACCACTTCGTATGTAGCAAGTAAGATGTCTTCGATTGCCTCAAGCAGTCGATCGTCCCTTGTAAAAGCGCAGCTAGAATTGATCGAAGAGGCAGCCAAAATGAAACAAATTGAGCTTGATGAAGAAGAAGCACTCAAGAAATTGGAGCATGAGGAAGCGCAACGTCAGCTGGAAGAAAAGAAGAAGCAGCTCGAAGAGCAGAAGAAACTTGCAAAGGAAGAAACGGTTTTGCGACAACGGCAATTGGAAGCGGAAATGATGCGTCTACGGAAGCAACAATAGATCCGAAGAGAGTCGCTTGAGAAGAAAAACGAAATTGTGCTACAGATTTCCGAACGCGGCAGTGTGATTGAATCTACAACGAACTCCCGAGAAAAGGTTTCAAATTGGCTGTCGAGCAACATATCCCTAGGGACGACCGGTGGGAAAACTTTGGGGAATCATATCAGACCTCAAATTGAAATGGTTCCTCCGGCACCTAAAAAAGTTCCGACACTGATAATTGAAGCACCAATCGGCTGTACAAGTAAACCAAAACTACCGGCAGTGGACCCACAATCGAGATGTAACGAATCTCCAACGTTCGTCCCAAGCGCCTCCCTATGGTCGAACTACCGCTTCAAATCGAATAGTCAGCGGTCGGGAAATTCGTTCAGCCACCATCAGGGAGCCTTTCCAGCAGTATGTGTCATCTTCGAGGCCAGTCGCAGCATTGCCCGCTACAATATATTCCTATCCACCAGGGAATTATTCACGCGAACCACATGATAATGGAAGTGTTCACGCTTGGCGATCGTGTCATCAAGGGCCGTCTTGGAGTACTCTCAATCGGTACGGCAATCTACCCAATCTCCAAATGGAGGCAGATCATCCAATGGAACCGCACTTTGTTCAACGTAATTTGCATCAGGAACGTGTTCACTCTGGGCACGGTCTGGATATAGAATCTTCGCCGATACATGCATCGTTAGTTGCGAATCGTACAAGACAGAGCGAGATACCCGGAGTTCTCAGCTCGCAACAAATAGCTGCGAGACAAGTTGTCGGCAAGGATCTTCCACACTTCAGTGGGAATCCAGCCGACTGGCCACTGTTTATAAGTAGCTTTGAGCAGTCTACGCTTTCATGTGGATACTCAGATGCGGAGAATCTTGTGCGTCTTCAACGGTGTCTCACAGGACATGCCCGAGAGGCAGTGCGAAGCCGACTCCTACTTCCTGCCAATGTACCACAGGTAATCAACACACTCCGCACAATCTACGGTCGTCCAGAGCTGTTGGTTCGAGTATTGCACGAGAAGATACGACGGACTCCAGGCCCGAGATACGATCGTCCCGAATCAATCTTAGAATTCGGGTTGGCCGTACAGAACTTCGTCGACCACCTACAAGCAGCTCATCAAGAGGAGCATCTTGCAAACCCTATGCTCATGCAAGAGTTGGTCGAAAAGCTTCCGGAGCCCATGAGAATGGATTGGGCGACCTTTAAAGGTAGACAATTACGGCCTACCGTTTCTACGTTCGGCGATTTCAAGGCAAAGCTCGTTAGTGCAGCAAGTGAAGTGAGTTTGGAATTGCCGGGCCTACAAAAAGGAGCGCACACCGAAGGCCAGCAGCGATCGAGGGAAAAAGCAAGGATACAGACGTACTCTAGTGAGAATCTTCCGTCGCTCAAATCAGCGCCAACGATACGAAGCAATCGCAAACCATCTAAGCCATGCGCAGCTTGCGAGCGCGAGGGACATCGAGTGACCGAATGTTCCAACTTCAAGCAGCTCAACTTAGAAGAACGTTTGAAGAAAGTGCAGGATAAGGGTCTCTGTCGAACATGCTTAAACAACCACGGCAAATGGCCATGCAAATCATGGCAAGGATGTGCCATTGAAGGTTGTCGACTCAAACATCATACCCTTCTTCACGCGCCTTCCGCTCCAGTCACATCCACCCACTCTGTTAATGTATCAGCAGGCGAATTGGCATCGGATGATGGCTATACGCTTTTTCGTGTGCTGCCTGTTGTTCTCTATGGGAATGGTAAAAGTAAGACGGTTTTCGCATTTATCGACGAAGGCTCCCAAATAACAATGCTGGAAGAGAAGATTGCTGAAGAGCTAGGCGTCTTTGGTCCTAAAAAACCGCTAACTTTGCAGTGGACCGGGAACGTACACCGTAATGAACTAAGATCAGAAGAGATTAGTTTGGAAATAACAGGGAAACATAGTAAAACTCACTACGAGCTCCGCAATGCGCGCACAGTCAGCTGTTTACTACTACCAGCCCAGCGGCTGAACTACAGGGAAATGGTAGCACGTTTCCCGCACTTGAGAGGTCTACCGATTGAGGATTATGATCTAGTGCAACCAAAATTGCTTATCGGCCTAGACAATCTTCGTCTCGGTGTTCCATTGAGGATTCGCGAAGGTGGCTCATTCGACCCCATAGCCGCCAAATGCCGGCTTGGATGGTGTGTTTATGGTCGGGCTTCTACAGCTACGATTCCAAGGGTGAACGTCAATTTTCACACCGCTGCAGCAACGACTAATGACGACTTGTTAAATGCGCAGTTGCGCGATTTCTTCACCTTAGACAACCTAGGGGCTACTGCTCCGAATGAGAAGCTTGAATCAAACGAAGACAGGAGAGCGAGGCAACTACTTGCTGATACAACCCGGCATACACGGACTGGGTTTGAAACAGGTCTCCTGTGGAGGGTTGAAGATCCGTTGTTCCCAGATACGTACCCCATGGCGATTCGAAGAATGAAGTCACTAGAGAAGAAGTTCTGTACAAATCCAGCGATGATGCAACGAATCAGCGAACAAATCCACGAGTTTGTACGAAAAGGGTACATTCGTAAGGTCAGCGAATCTGAGGTAGCGGGATTTGGGGCAAGTGTGCCACCTTAAGCAAATTGTTCTCTAACTTTGTCTAAAGCTTAAAAAACCCGCCAATTCAGCATCACGATGTTATACTTGTTTTAATTATGAATCGTGGTTTACGGCCAACCAGCCGAGTGGAAGTTTAACAACTACCGAAAAGCTAAACATTACATATAATTTGCAATTGGATTAGATGGACAAATTGATGTAAAGATTTGCGAAAAAGTTACACGTCTTCAGTAACGGACGTGTATTCAGTAACGTATTTATCGAGCAACGGACTCATGTTCCGTAACCGGTCGTTTGAGAACGTCGCGACCCATTGGAAGCCCACACAATAGAAACTTCAGCCAGCGCAGTTGCTGGCTAGTGTAGTGTGCTATTCCTATATCTAAAAAACAATGCGCTCTCGGGCTAGGCATTGGATATATATAGAAAGCGTTGTGTTTGGATGGGCATCTAATTCTTCCGAAAGAGGTGCACTTTGCGAAAGAGGACCACGTGATTATTGAGCTGAAATCGAATTCAGGTTAACTTCTGCGTTCATGAGTCCTCTCATGGCGTAGTGGTTAACGCGCCCCAACTAGAGATCGGGGAGTCGTGAGTTCGATTCTCACTGAGAAGACGTGTAACTTTTTCGCAAATCTTCACATCAATTTGTCCATCTAATCCAATTGCAAATTACATGTAATGTTTAGCTTTTCGGTAGTTGTTATCACGATGTTAGTTTCACATCTTTTCATAAGCACTGTGCCATTTAAAAAGAAAATAATTTCAAAAAGTACTAGTTTTGGAGCTCCTCAAATATCATCCAAAATACCCTGATTTTCAACACTATGGGGCAAGTGTGCCACCCTTATGGGGCAAGACGGCCATCGAATAAATATTCATGTAATTCTACTTGTAATGAAATTTTCATTATTTCCTGTTAAAATTGCTAACAAAGCAGAGCCTAATTGGCAATTTTAAAAATATTTTTAGGTTTACCGTCATGAGGGGATGCTTTATAACAAGGTTCATCACATGTGGAACTCTCTACTAGTCAATTCGAATAACTAAAATAGTTTTTTTTTTTGTCTCCATTCAATGCGATATATGAATTACTCTTTCATTATGGAGGATCTGTATAATATTACACTAGATCAGCACTAAATAAAGGTAAAATATTGTAAAAATAAGTAAAATAGTTCCTTAATCGCCTAAAACCATGTTATTATCGAATATTTCGAGAAAAAAATCATTGTGGGAGCAAAAATGTTCGCTATTCCTTTTCTACACTTCAAAAACCACTACTGGTGCCTCATTTTGGTTCATTATCATGATTTTGTTGATGATGTTTACTTTTTTATGAATTTTACCCCAACCATTTTTGTTTACCAAATAGGTGGCACACTTGCCCCAAAAAGTATAGATTTCAACCAAAATGGATTTTGTATGTAAAACTAAATATTTTTTTCGTTCAAATGCCACAATTACTTACACATTTGTATAGCTTCGCAATGTACAGTACGTTTGAAAAATTCGTTATTAATTTACCTCTCACCATGCTATTTAGAAACAACGAAATCTTATAAAAAATCACTGAAATTTTATGGTTTTCACAAAAGTCGTGAAAAATAGAGCAATTTGCGTCATATTTTGACCATTGCATTATGGACTATAAGGGAACATATTGTTAAGCTCAAATAAAAAATATAGTTTGTAGTTTTTACAAAAATCAGGGGTGGCACACTTGCCCCTATGGCACACTTGCCCCAAATTCCGCTAGCTACAATCGACTCACGGAAGACTTGGCTCCAAGAAAAATACGACTGATTTGGGACGCTGCAGCCAAAGTTAACGGAGTTTCGTTCAATTCTTATTTACTGAAGGGTCCGGACTTACTTACTCCTTTGCCGAGAGTGCTGAGTGGCTTTCGTTTATTTCCGGTGGCTGTATCAGGAGACATCAGAGAGATGTTTTTGCAGATCAAGTTGCAAAAAGGTGATAGAAACACTCAAATGTTTGTGTTCCGTCACAATCCCGCTGAACCAGTGCAGATCTACGCAATTGAGGTCACAATGTTTGGTTCTACCTGCTCACCTTCTTCCGCTCAATTTGTTAAGAATGCAAATGCCGAACAATATGCTCTTCATTACCCTCGGGCAGCTGCCGCAATCAAGGAGCACCATTATGTTGACGACTACCTGGACAGCTTTAGGACAATCGAAGAGGCAATACAGGTGGTGAATGACGTGAAGTTGATGCACGCAAAAGAAGGTTTCGAAATTCGAAACTTTCTGTCGAACGAAAATGAAGTTTTAAAGTAAACTGGAGAGGGCGAGCGAAGCTCGTCCAAAGATTTTGCTCTTACCCGTGCTGAATCAGTAGAATCAGTTCTGGGCCTACAATGGATCCCAGATGACGATGTCTTCCCTTACACGTTTGCCATGCGCAGTGACTTACAGCCTATTTTGCACGAAGATCATGTCCCAACGAAGCGCGAAGTCTTGAAAGTGGTCATGAGTCTCTTCGACCCTTTGGGATTCGTCTCATTCTTTTTGGTACACGGCAAAGTGCTAATGCAAGACATCTGGGCCTCAGGAATCAATTGGGATGAGCATATCAGCGAGCATATCCACGTCCGTTGGCGACAATGGATTACTTATTTCCCCCGACTGGACACCTTGCGTATACCTCGCTGTTATTTCAGTTCTCCGTTCCCTAAAAACTTCGGCCGACTGGAGCTTCATGTGTTTGTTGATGCCAGCGACTCTGCTTACGCCTGCGTAGCTTACTATCGGCTGGAAACGGAGAATGGCGTCCAAGTATCACTAATCTGCTCCAAATCCAAAGTAGCACCGCTAAAAGTGCTATCTGTCCCCCGATTGGAGTTGAAGGCGGCGGTTCTCGGAGTTCGGATAATAGAATCCATCGAAGGTTACCACACTTATGCTATTAGCCGTCGATTTCTGTGGCGAAATCCTCACCGTAACCGACGTAAAGGAATGGAGATGGGTACCATCCTGGATGAATACTGCTGACCTTGCTACCAAGTGGAAAAGTGGGCCAGATTTCAACTACGGTAATCCTTGGTTTAACGGGCCGTCGTTTCTGTACCAATCGCAAGAATTTTGGCCTCAACAAGCACATATCACCACAACGTGCGAAGAACTTCGTCCAAGTCACTCTCATGCTATGGTTTTGCCGTTGATTGATGCGTCGCGTTTCAGTCGGTGGTCCCGTCTCCTACGGTCGATGGCGTTCGTGTTCCGATTCATCGATAATTTACGCAGCGGAATGGTTCAGCTCTACGGATGGGTGTATTCAACCGAGACGAGCTAAGTCGAGCGGAAGTGGCCCTCTGGAAGATAGCACAGGCTGAAACTTATCCTGAGGAAATCGCTGTTCTGTTGGAAACTCAAGGGAGCTCTGATGGTCGTCATCGTCGTGTCGCTAAATCTAGTCCGATATACAAAAACCAGCCTTACCTTGACGAAATGGGTGTAATACGACAACTCGGACGAATCGGTGCCGCAATATTTGCATCCGAAGAAGCAAAATATCCCGCAATCCTGCCGCGACAACACCGAGTAACCTACCTGATCACGGACTGGTACCACCGTCGTTTCCGCCATGCTAATCGAGAAACGGTCACCAATGAAATGCGGCAACGCTTTGAAATTGCCAACCTACGTTCTCTGGTGTCAAAGGTTGCGAGGAACTGCATGATGTGTCGAATAAAGCAATCTCTACCAAGTACTCCAACAATGGCGCCACTACCTGCAGCCCGGCTACAGCCTTTCGTCCGACCATTTAAATTTGTTGGAGAGGACTACTTCGGACCTATATTGGTTAAAGTGGGAAGGAGCTGCGTAAAACGATGGGTAGCTTTGTTTACTTGTCTAACCGTTCGCGCGGTTCATCTGGAGGTAGTCCACAGCCTGTCCACCGAGTCCTGCATTATGGCAGTGCGACGGTTCATAGCACGCCGTGGGTTTCCGGCAGAGTTCTACTCGGACAATGGAACTTGTTTCCAAGGTGCCAGTAAGGAATTGAAAAGGGAAATGGAAAATCGTAACAAGTCTCTAGCTACAGCGTTCACGACTGCTAAAACACGCTGGTGCTTCAATCCACCGTCTGCCCCACACATGGGAGGGGTATGGGAACGCCTCGTGCGTTCCGTTAAGGTAGCCGTAGGTACCATAGCAGACGCCTCACGTAAACCGGACGACGAAGTCTTCGAGACGATTTTACTCGAGGCCGAAGCTTCAATAAACACTCGACCACTTACGTACATTCCACTTGAATCAGCAGACGAAGAAGCCCTAACACCCAACCATTTTCTCTTGGGAACTTCAAACGGAGATAAGTTGCCACCAACCGAACCTGTCGATGCATCAGTGATACTGCGAAGTAGCTGGAGACTGGCCCAGGCCATTACTCAACGATTTTGGGCACGCTGGGTAAAATAATATTTGCCAGTGATCACGCGTAGGTCCAAGTGGTTCAAAGATGTTCAAGATATAAAGGTTGGAGATTTGGTGTTGGTAGTAGGTGGGACATCGAAGAATCAGTGGACTCGAGGACGAGTGAAGGCGGTGATCCCTGGGCGCGATGGAAGAGTCCGTCAGGCTCTGGTCCGAACAGCATCTGGCATTCATCGACGACCAGCAGTTAAGTTGGCAGTACTCGACGTTCTTGTAAGAAGTGAACCTAAGAAGGAAGTTCCAGAGGAACAGGAAGTTACTAAGGTCCACGGGAGGGGGGATGTCACGTCACCCCCCCTGCAACAGTTCAACTGTGGGCGATGAATACTGTGGACACCACAGCGGTCGTCTGTATCGACCATTACAGAGACCGTTGGAACGATGATAGCTAACGTAAAGAAGCATATGTATGATCAAAACAATGACTAATGGATTTAGTGTACACAAATGAAGTTCACATGCAATTCTTATCCTACCGTAAAATTGATTAAACTACTAGTGAATTTAACTTAATTAGGCTTAATACTATTTGAACTTGAATGAATTGTTTATCCTATATATAACAAGTAAAAGTGAATTAAAATATCATGAACTACGAAGCAAAATCAGCGTTCATATATCGATGCAAAGGAAAAACGC
This sequence comes from Aedes aegypti, assembly GCF_002204515.2. Taxonomy (NCBI): domain Eukaryota; kingdom Metazoa; phylum Arthropoda; class Insecta; order Diptera; family Culicidae; genus Aedes; species Aedes aegypti. Next base: position 225,472,985 of record NC_035107.1, on the reverse strand, counting down.
AATTTTCAATTAATTGTATGATATATGTAACCTAAAATAGACCCTTTCAGTTGGACGGAAAGATCCGGCTGACAGCGTAGGCATATAGCACAAATAAGCCTTAAGTATTGGACCAAACAGTAAGAAATTATACCTTATATTCTAAACATGCAATTTGATAAACTTATAATTATAGTACGGATAGCGTTGTATCAAGGCCTGAAAAGTTGAGATAAGATACCTCTCCAACATAGAAGTTCACCAAAATTTGTAAGAAATTTGTTACCCTATTATATAAAATGCTAATAAACATTCGTTTTAGCTTTAAGCTAACCATTCATAAAAACTGGTTTGCTATTCAGGACTTTGGACGACTTCCCCACAACAATAGGTCTTAGGATCTACAAGGGTAACCAATTATCAATAGATGCTTTTTTTAAATGGCAAAGGTCCTTATCTATATATAGCAGTAAAATGAGTATTGTTATAATTTGTACCGATATCCTAGGTCCTTCAAGGACTTCATTGAATATAGGCCTTTGAATCTACAAACGTAATCAATGGTCTATGGGTAATTTTTTAATACAGCACAGTCTCTTAACCATTCATTTAAGTCAACGAAATAATTTATTGATTTATACGGATGTTTTTGGTGCTCCAAGGACTCCATTGAATATAAGCCTTTAGATCTACGGCCATAATAAGTGATTTGAAGATAGTTTACAAAAACTCCAAAGGCCCCTTACCGTTCCTGTGGGTAAACGTTGTATTGTATGAATGTGTGCGGATGTCCTTGGTCCTCTAAGATCTCTATCGAATATGGGCATTAGGATATACAAGCGTAACCAATCATCAATAGATAGCTCTTCAATATGGCAAGGGGTCTTACTGTCCATATTAGCAAACAAAGTGTTGTATTGAGTTATGTCGATGTTTTTGTACTTCCGATGACTCCACGATATATAGGCCTGAGTATCTACAAACTTAAGTAGTTGTACATTGATGATACTTTCGATATTCGTCAACAATATTCTCCAAACATAGGTCGCCATCTTGGATTCCAAAATGGCGTTGGACATCGATTTTCGTCATCCCCTCATCGTGCCCATTCCGAAAATACCCATATTGTATGGGTTTCCAACGGTTTTCCCCAACCGGAGTTCAATAATTTCCCACAGAATTGTCAAAACTCAATTTACGCACTGCTTAAAAAAGGGAACTTAAATTGAGTTTACTTCGTAAAAAAAGTGACTTAAATTGAGGTAGCGTAAAAAAAGACTTCGTAAATTGAGGTTTAAGTGTATCTAAATCGTTTGACAGGGTGATCAACTTCACCCTACTGATTTATTTCACCCGAATTTACGGTACCTAGTATTGGAAAATAATTCGTGTTTATTTCTAGGATGCTACCAAAACCGGAACGACAAAAGGTGCTTTGTGTCTTCCTTTTCCCTCAAGACGCAAAACATAATTTTTAATTATGAAAATAAATGTTTGTGGCGTGAAACGGAGTAGCATTTTTATAATTTTCTTGACGACTTTTACCTAAACTTTTCATGAACCAGAACCTGGTGTCCCAAAACTGCTGAAAAGCCGCAAAAAGCCGTCTAGAGTAAGAAATAACCAAGTGCTGACTATTCAGCAAGTGAAAATGTGTTTTGCTGGATGGTCAGTAAAACAGCTGAGCGGTTCCACGCCGTTCCGCAAACCCGATTATTTTTGTATTTTTTGAATCGCCTGAAAATTTGCATACAGATTCTTCATGACCAAAAATGCCCTTATGCACTTTCAGACCGCCATTTTAAACCTCGCCTTATTTTTGAGAAGGGCGTATCGGAAAATGCATGGCAAATCTTTAAAAAATTGTAACTCGAAAACGGTTTGTCCGATCGATTTCAGATCTTCTACAAAGTTATAGGTATTGCTTAGGACTATATGGAGAAAAATATGCACGGTAAAAAAAGTTACAGATTATTTTTTATTTCAAAAACAAATTTTAAAATCGATTTTCTCCAGAAACGCAGTTTTGATTTTTTTTATTTTTGGATATGTTTTAGGGGACAACTTATGTGATTTATTGCACAATGTTTCAAAATGGAAGAATTATGGACAAAAAAGTTATGATTTTTTAAAAAATTACAGATTTAAAAAAAAAATCGAAATAGAGGAAAACAATAAATTTTTATGTGATTATTTGAAAGTACAGAAAAATTGCAATCGAAAAATACTTAAGTAAATTTTATCTAGGTTGCATCAATTTCGAGATATACTCATATTTATACAAAATTTTCAAATAAAAAAAGAAAAATAGAAATTCCAGAAAAAAATATTTTGATTGAGCGAATCATAGCTAAATCGTTTATCGTTTGATCAAAACATTTATGCTTAAGTATTGAAAAAAGAATGCACGGTAAAAAATATAAACGATATTTTCAAATGAAAATTTGAAGCTAATAGTTCTTAAAAACCGCAACATTGATGTTTTTAATTTTTGGATATATTTTGTGGTTGTTGTAGGTATTGTTTAGAACTATTTGGAAAAAATATGCACGGTAAAAAATAATGACAGATTTTTTTAATAAAAAAATTAAAATCGATTTTCTATGAAAATGCATCTGTGATTTTTATTATTTTTGGACATGTTTTAGGGGACAACTTATGTGATTGCACAATGTTTCATAATGGAAGAATTATGGACAAAAAAGTTATAATTTTATAAAATATTACAAATTTTGAAAAAAAAAATGTGTTCATTGCGATTTTTTTTTACCAATTAGACTTTGATGATCTGAATTTAGTCTTTCTCAGATTTCGCCTTTGATTGCCCATGCAATTATCCTGATGTTCATGACAGTTCACTCCGGCCGGCTCAGTGTTTACCATTTTCTCTTTGTTCTCGACTCACCAGCTGGTCTGGTTTACATAACAAAACCAGCTGGTCTTCCGATGTTTACAGTCATCGTCATTGTTCTAACCTCCAGCTGGTGTGTCGAAACAGTGGTAGTGACAGAAATCAAGGATGAAAGGTTAATGGTGTTTGAAAATGTACCATCAGTACATTATTGGCAGCTTCTCAATTTCGTCATGAAAGTCTAATCATTCGTGAAAATTACAAGTTTTATCACTGTAGCAATCATCATTGAAAAAAATGCGGTACAAAAACTTCGTGGTGTGAAGTACCTATGTAGTATATAAGGTAAGTCTGAAACCGTGAGAGCATTAGTGTTGTATCAACAGTGATTGTTCAGTGATTGTAGATGACGTTTATTTGCCTGTGAAATTGACGTGCTACGAAAGAAGATACAGCATTATATTGTGGATTAAGAAGGCGTTTTACAGAGGTATTTATTTTTGTTGTGCGTGAAGCTGTACAAATATCATTTTTTCGCAATGAGTTATATCAGTTCAAGATGTATTAAAGTGTTCAAACAAAGTTGTTCTAAACATTGTCGAAATCTTACGGAAGATAATATTCAGAAATTGGTTTTGTTGGGATTTGCTGAACAGAATAAATTAAATAGTAAGCTTAAAATTTGTGGTTCTTGTCGTTTAAAACTGTCTAATTGTACTCAACTATCTAGTAGCGATGACTCATCGAGCAGTGATGAACATGTAACTTCTGATACTGAAATGAATATTACAAGTCAGGAGTCTTTGGTAACTGTACCGTAAATGACCTCGGTCAATACGACTGATTCTAAAATAGGTGAATGTTCACAAAGTGTAAATATTGAAATTTTTAACAAATCAATTTCCAGTATTTTAACATCTCCAATTGATCGTAAAAAAATGAATTCAATAAATTATGTAAAGCGAAAATATGAAGAAGTTGATAAAAAAATATCCAAATTTATCGTTTTACATAAATTTGTTTTATATTTTTTTTAAATAATTTATTTTTCATCCAAAAATTTTCCGTTTTGAGGCATTGTGCAAGAAATTACAAACAATATGCTGCAAATATATCCAAAAATTAAAAACATCAATTTTGCGGTTTTTAAGAACAATGAACTTAAGATTTTCATTTGAAAACATCGTTTACATTTTTTTACCGTGCATACTTTTTAAAATACTTTAGTGTATAGGTTTTGATCAAACAATAAACAATTCAGCTACGATTCACTCAATCAAAATAAAATATATCTGGAATGGAGAAACACAAAATATGTTTGAAAAGAGCCTATTTTACTCAATTTATTTGAAAATTTTATATAAATATGAGTATATCTCGAAATTGACGCAACCTAGAAAAAATTTACCTAAGTATTTTTCGATTGCAATTTTTCTGTACTTTCAAATAATCACATAAAAATTTATTGTTTTCCTCTATTTCGATTTTTTTTCAAAATCTGTATTTTTTTTAAATTATAAGTTTTTTGTCCATAATTCTTCCATTTTGAAACATTGTGCAATAAATCACATAAGTTGTCTCCTAAAACATATCCAAAAATAAAAAAAATCAAAACTGCGTTTCTGGAGAAAATCGATTTTAAAATTTTGTTTTTGAAATAAAAAATAATCTGTAACTTTTTTTTACCGTGCATATTTTTCTCCATATAGTCCTAAAAAATACCTACAACTTTGTAGAAGATCTCAAATCGATCGGACAAACCTTTTTCGAGTTACAGTTTTTTAAAGATTTGCTATGCATTTTCCGATACGCCCTTCTCAAAAATAAGGCGAGGTTCAAAATGGCGGTCTGAAGGTACAAAATGGCATGTTGAGGCCATCAGCTGCCGGGGTGGTTTCATTCTGAGCGAGAGGAGACAGCTCACTGATAACTGGCTTGTTTTCTTAGCTTCTTTGATTTCTTCTTTTCATGTTTGGGTTGCATACAATGGTTCGGAGAGCACAAACTGGGCCAAAACCATTTTCATATCCTATTTGTTATCAAAAAGATCATAAAATTAAACAATTTCAATAGCAATTTGAGTCCAATCGACAATATTTAAATAATCAACGATTTTATATGCAAGAGCACAGAAAAACAACCTGAATATTCAATCACATCCAGTTTAAGTTTGACCAAATTTTGACGGTTTTTCACGCTCTGCCCTTCGAATGTGCGGTTTTCCAGTGACAGTTGATGACAGGTTCCCTTGACTTTTCGGAGCTCGCAATCTAAGCCAGCTGTCTCCTCTCTCTCAGGTTTAATTACACCGCGCCGGCAAACGAACATGCCTCATGCTGAGGCCCCAAGTCGCACTCTTCACGTCCGCACTATTCTGTAAAACACTCTACTTACCTGTTTCTCATCATTCATTCAGCATACCTGAAACAAAACAACAAAACATTAGCAAAACATTAGAGTTTCATCAGAGCATTTACTTACCATTTCGATCATTCCAGATCACAACATTGAACGAACATTGTTATTGTTTATCTTTTGCATTGTATCATTGTCTGACAGTTCCAGAAGATTCAATCTATCAATTGTATAACAGTTATCTTTCAACACATTATTGTATGCAACAATACACTTCTGGAATATTCCATGCAAGTAAATAGGGAAGAGCGGAGTATAAACAGGACACACTTATGTTGTAAATATCAGTCAGAAATAAACCGTGAATTCGAACGTATCTCTCTTCCGTATCAATTATTCCCTACCGGATTGTATCCGCGGGAACAGTTTGGCGCTGTAGACAGGATGCTAGTTCGTTACTAGCATCCTAGTGAAAGTAGTAGTGGTACATAATGAAGTAACGTAGTTATTGCGGGCAGTGCTATATCGCGTGCGACGACCGAGTTCGATCCACCATGCAGGTGCTCCGGCTGACGTCAACCTTCAGTGGACCCTCTACAACCCATCATCCTCGACCACAAGCAAGGCATTTCGTCATCGTCAATGACAACGATTCTATCTGCACCACGTTCGCTAATTCATCAACGTCGGAGCAACTACGTCACGCACAATGCTCCTTAGTTATTGCCTTTGAGGTGAACAATCGCATCGCAACAATCCGTTGCATCTTCTCCCATCGTCGAAGCGGCTAGTTCCCAGTGGGCAACAGTCCGTTGCAGAAACTGGAGCCTTTAATTTCAACATCATCGAATCTACGGTGTACTTCAACGTCGGAGCGGCCTCATTAAGCGCTAGTGCCTTCGAGTTGGATACAGTCACGTTTCGTATCGTGCAACATTCCGTTGCACAAATACAGTATAATCGCCGAACGGTCCCTGCCAGCCAGCGGCTTTTGCCTTGGGATTAACGTCATCACTCGAATCGCCGAAACAATCTCTGCCAGCCAGCGATTATTGCTTTCGGGATTAACATCATCGTCATCATCGCAAATCGTCGTAGCGGCCGCTGCCAGCCAGCGTCTATGCCTACGAGATATGTACGGACACACTCATCTGCGAAATTTATAACTCATCATCATCTTGAATCGCCGAAACGGTCCCTGCCAGCCAGCGACTATTGCTTTCGGGATTCACGTCATCGTTTCAACATCCCATATCGCCGAAACAGTCCCTGCCAGCCAGCGACTATTGCTTTCGGGATTCACGTCATCGTTTCAACATCCCATATCGCCGAAGCGGTCACTGCAAGCCAGTGTCTATTGCCTTCGGGATGCACAAGGACAATCTAAGCATTAAACATCAACTCATCGCTTCAACATCGTATCATGCTGCCTATGCGATCGCCACACGATGGGCGGCAATTCAACGCAAACGAAACCGATTCTACGCTACCAACAACCCATTCATCAACGAACATCTACATCGATGACGTCCAACATCAACTTCATTCATTCATCAACACCATATCGAAGACTACCAGTGCGATCGCATGCTAACATCGCTCATTCATCTTTTCGTCATCATCACCCAACCCGATCGCTCAAGAGGGGCGGCAAATCATTATCGTCGTTCATCAAATCATCAACGTTTCATTCATCTATCATCGTCCAACCCGATCGCTCAAGGTGGGCGGCATATCATTTCATCAATTCATCACACCCATACCAGCAAGGTGAGCGGAACATCTCCTATCATCATTACGATCATCACTACTATCATCAACGATGAGCCAACTCATCCCTCCGGCTTACCAGAGCGGCTAGAAGTCGAAACAGCGATTCGAGATCCCTATCCCTGCGTCATCATCAATATGACCAAAGTCCAGAAATTGTTCCCAATTTGGTGGGCGGAATGTTGAGGCCATCAGCAAGCTGCCGGGGTGTTTTCATTACACCACGCCGGCAAACGAACATGTCTCATGCTGAGGCCCCAAGTCGCACTCTTCACGTCCGCACTATTCTGTAAAACACTCTACTTACCTGTTTCTCATCATTCATTCAGCATACCTGAAACAAAACAACAAAACATTAGCAAAACATTAGAGTTTCATCAGAGCATTTACTTACCATTTCGATCATTCCAGATCACAACATTGAACAAACATTGTTATTGTTTATCTTTTGCATTGTATCATTGTCTGACAGTTCCAGAAGATTCAATCTATCAATTGTATAACAGTTATCTTTCAACACATTATTGTATGCAACAATACACTTCTGGAATATTCCATGCAAGTAAATAGGGAAGAGCGGAGTATAAATAGGACACACTTACGTTGTAAATATCAGTCAGAAATAAACCGTGAATTCGAACGTATCTCTCTTCCGTATCAATTATTCCCTACCGGATTGTATCCGCGGGAACATGGCATTTTTGGTCATAAAGAATCTGTATGAAAATTTTCAGGCTATTCAAAAAATACAAAAATTAAATTTAGAAAAAAATTCGTCATGTTCGGTGGAATTGCTCAGCTGTCATTTCTATGCGAATGTGCTTTGCTGAAAGATCAAGCAAACTTCATTTTGCTAGTTCGATTGCTGAATTTACGGCACAAAAAAAAAAATCAGCGAAAAAATGCTGGTATACAGCAATAAAATTTTGGTGGTAAGTCTGATGGGAATTCACGCATATATCGACCAGTGCTTAGTGAGCGACTTTAAGAAGTTTTACAAAACGCAAATTTTCATGCAAAAATATTGATGATATCTATTTTAGTTCAAAAGTAATTAAAAATTTTCTACTTAAAATCATTTGTTTTTCAGGGCATTTTAATAGAGTTACAAAAATAACACATCTGTATTTTTTTCGATATAATATACAATTTTATTTTGTCTTCTAAATGTAGTCAAAAAATACGTTTTATTTTCGCCCCAATCAGAGATATTCTCAATCAAAGTAGGCATGTTTTTGAGAGGAAAACAACAATAACTCCCACACGGAAGAAGATAGCGAGTTTTTTCGCTCACCAAATTATTATTATTATTTGAAGCTTTAATAGTAATTCATAGACTACTTTGATGAGAAATTTGAATTGAAAACTCTAGAGCCAGAAAACCAGTTTTGTTCGGACCACCCTATGTCACCGTAGGAAAATAGCTCTAAATCGGTCAATTTAAGAGACACAAAACAAACTTTTTTTGGCAAAGTTGCTTGAAATTGAATGGTCTACAACTTTGCTGAAGCATATATAATATAATTTCTACCAATGAGAAAGTTAGTTACACAATTTCTATGAAAAAGTGATCCACCCTAATTTTCAATGACACCAAACAAAGGATCTTACTAAAACAAACAACTTTGTAGAAGACCGTTTTTGTCCCATGTTTCATTCATTCTCATGTTCAAAATGCATCTTTCCGCATAAAACTGATTCCTGGACCATAGTGCAGTGGGATTTAAACCCATGACCCTCAGCATGGTTGTGCTGAATAGCTGCGCGTTTTAGGGCGAAGTAGGCCGTCATTGAAATTTGTACGCGTTGTAAATGATTGTTGCAAACTCATCCCACGATTTCGAATCAAAGAAAATCAGTTGGTTTTGCACTGACACTACTGAAAAAGTATCAGCATACTTTATGCATGTTAGCGCATACAGTGATACTTTTTCAAGTCAATATAAACTAACCTGACTGAGTTTTATCACTTTGAAATGCAAGCTGAAGAGTCATCATTGTTGCCAAAACGAATGACGGGCTACATAGCCTTAATATTTAATCTTCGAGCTGTTTAGTGAAATACCTATAAGTATATGAAAGACTGAATTTAATACTATACCATTTAATTCCACTAGAGTTTGTATCCTTTGACAGATACGCGTATTTCGCCTTCAATTGTAAGGCCGTCTTCAGTGTCGTGTACCCAAGACGAGTCTAGTACACGACACTGAAGACGGCCTTATAATTGAAGTCGAAATACGCGTATCTGTACAAGGATTCAAACTCTAGTGGAATTCAATGCTATAGTTTTAAATTCGGTTTTTTATCTACTTATGACAATGTTCCTTAACACCAGAACACCTAGATGTAAGAGAGGTCATTCAGATCAGAAAGATGATCACCAAACATAACATCTAGCTCAAAATACTTAATCCTTTACACTAAGAATAATTCCTTGTATTTTTTTTCTGATATCCGTTTCGTTATACATAATCTTGAGTACCAAACGTCACATCAAAAACTAATTCAGGACCTTGTTGTCCATCTAAAATAAATAGAGGTAGCTCAAATTCTCGATAGTCGGGGAAAAATTGCACACATCCTAATCACTTTGTTATCAAACTGTTTTGTTCATGTTGCTTTGTAAGTAATGATAATTTTATCAAATTTTAGATCAAACTATCAAATAAATCAAGAAAAGCGTAATACAACAATACAATTTAAACACAAAGCTGAAATGGCTATCTTTACAATACGTATAAGATCGCATGAATAAAATTCCCATTAGATAATTGTAATAAATGATATTTTCATCTCATGTTCATCCCGGATAACATGTAATACAAGTCCTGCCACCTGTAGTTGTTTCCCTTGAATCTCTTTCATCGACATCTATCCGAACGAAAATGCTTTCGCGTGTATGAAACTTCAATCCTGAAGCAGTAGTAGCAGCAGCAGGAGAAAAGCTCTTTCCGCCAAACAGTAGCAATATAAAAGCGCATGCTCACCACTTCCCGGAAGCTTTCCACCATGTTTTCCACAAGTAATGCTTTTGAGTAAAATTGAAACCAGAATCGTAGATACATTGAATTCATTAAATGTTTTTTTTTTAGAAATACTTTGATATCAGAGATTGATACCTCTATTTTATTTATTCCATGAAATTTGACTCCATCATGCTTTCAACAATCAAAAGTTTACCCTAATCGCTCTACTCAGTCTTAGAGCAACAGCTTGAAGTTAGTACTGGTAGCATGCACCAATTACAACGTAACAGCTCATCATATAAAAAAAAAGTTTAAAAAGGAACAGGCTTACCAACCATCATTCAACCGTCATTTACGCTATCGTGTCGTGATGAAGTGTGTGAATGAGAATGAATGAATCAGCTTAGCCCTGTGTAGGTCAAATCAAATCGCCTTTGACCTTCGTCAGTAATTCATGCTTTCATTCACGTAGCCGTTGAGTATGGTTAATAAACGTAATTCGTCGGATTCGTCTTACATTAGTTAGGTTGATGGTTCATTACCAATGATACCAATATGACGCAATATTTTAGCTAAATGGTGGAACGTTATGATGATTACTTCGTGAACATAGTCAACCTATAAAACTCGCAGATATTTTGTCGAACTTCAATTCGCTATTTTATCGTGAGATATTATTAATCAAAACTGGGTTCATCTTTTATCATGGATTTAGCAGTACCCTTTAGAACCGTGGATTTCTCAAGAAAGATATTTGTTGTCGACAAAGTTCGCTCCAGCCAACATAACTACCAATCCCTAAAAGGTGGAGAAGCTTTCAGAAAAAAAAAGTTCCCGAAAATGTAAATTCCATTCTGGGAATAGCAAACCGAAAAGGTGGCACAAGCTTGGCGGCAACGGCAGAATCCGACTGAAGTGACAACGATATGCAGCAAGACACAGGGTAAATAGCGAAAAACAAGCAACATATATAAGCAGAGCCAAAAAGTTTGAAATGTTGGTATTTTTGGAGGAACCGAAAAGTAGCTGATGCAGGACGAGGAAGAAGGGGGATGTTGAAGTTCCGCACCGGATGATGAAATAAATTTAAATTATCTAAATCATACTTACTGAGAGCTTTGTAGCAATGCGAGTGGCCGTTCAGAAGGGTACGGATTCTTTTCTCAAGAGTTTTTTTTTTCGTCGAGCGATTTGAGAATTCTTGTTTGTTATATATTTTTTAAGTTATATTGGCATTGATTTCTATGGAATAGACACTCACTAATTATCTTAAAACAGCACGCAAGGAACTGAACATATTAAGATCAAAAAGGGATCGATCTAAAAGAGTATTTTTAATCTTAATGATAGATATAGAGTAATGCATGGGACCTTCCTTAGCCGAGTGGTTAAAATCTGCGGCTACAAAGCAAAGCCATGTTGAAGTTGTCTGGGTTCGATTCCCGGTCAGACCAAGATTTTTTCGTAATGGAAATTTTCTTGACTTCCCTGGGCATAGAGTATAATCGTACTAAGCCACACGATATACGAATGTGAAAATGGCAACTTTGGCAAAGAAAGTTCTCAGTTGATAACTGTGGAAGTGCTCATTGAACACTAAGCTGAGAAGCCGGCTTTGTCGGACGTGATGTCAAGAAGAAGAAGAAGAAGAAGAAGAAGAAGAAGAAGAAGAAGAAGAAGAAGAAGAAGAAGAAGAAGAAGAAGAAGAAGAAGAAGAAGAAGAAGAAGAAGAAGAAGAAGAAGAATGCATGTTCATACATATGCTTTACAATCTTCATTTACAAGCTAAAACACAAGTTGTTGTTCATGAAGCAAGGATATATACTCTAATAACCGCAAGCGTTAATAATAAGCAGTAAATCAACAATATATATGCAAACAAGCATTATAATAGATGTTCTTTGAAGTAACAAAGTCAATCTTTCTTTCGTCAATAGATGAACGTTACCCATTGCAATCCAATAGTACGTGTGCATTGTTCAATGATATCTGTCATTTTTCCTCGAATCAATTCAAAGGGTCATTGTACTCCCGTCAGTTTCCATCGCAGGCATCATTTCCCTGAAAACAAAGCTAAATCAAGAAAATATGAAACCACCCGAACGAACTCCACACAGATAAGTGCCACACATGCAGCAACCGATTTGAATAGCAATTTAAACATTGATCAAGTGTCACGAACCCTACATTGGGAGATTGGGTAGGATTGAGAGGGAGCCCCAACCGGAGATATGGACGGACGAGGGATTGTTCGAGATGTCATCGCCTTTTCGATTCCACATCGCCATCAGTCGTTGTCGTTGGTGGACATCGAGTAGGATATTTTATGTGCCAGCGGCAAATATTTGGCACAACCGACATCAACGGGTAGATGCCCGAATAAAAACTTCACTAAATTCAATAGTTGGGCTTACAACGTATGATGCCAACAATGTTGCTACAAATCTTTCGAAAATTACCCGAGCAGTGTATTACAACAGAGTTGTAATAGATTTTGTTACTCAGTTGGCGCGATTTCTCTGACAAAATATTTTATAATTTTGGCTGGTTAGTAACAAAAGTTGTAACACAATTTCCTCTACGCTCAACAAAATTATAACAAAATTATAACAAAATATGCTATAATTTAAACAAAAATTAAACTCATTATGTTTCAAATCAAACTGAAATATAACTCATTTTGTTTTTTTTACAAGTTTTGTTATAATTGTGTTTTGAATTGAAACAAATTATTATAACTGATTTTATTTAAATTATGTTTTAATTTCCTCCGTCAACTCAGAGTGCTTCTAACAAAAATGAAGCAAAATTATGTTATTTGTAACAAATTTTGATATGATTGTGCTACAATTTTGTTTTAATCTACTGGTCGGTAGTCTTGTAATTCTGTGAGATTTGTTCATACTTTTAATGTGAATTTTCTTCAGGAAGTCAACCATTATTTCAATGCCTTCATTTTTCACAAATTGGTTTCTTATTTTTCCTGATTCAACAAACAAAATTCTAGCCTTTTGAAAAATAATTTTTAATCCTCCCTATTTGTCTAAAAATTCGTTGAATTTTATTCAACTGTACATCGAGATATTCCTTCAAATTCCTTTTCCACAAATATCACTAGAAATAGTTTCTCGGAGTTCATTAATACCTCAGAAATATTTCTTAAATACATCACAAATAGCGACAGAAACCCTCTATGGTTTTCTTTAGGAATTCTGCTTCACATTCCTGAATTATGCTAGAAGTATATATAAAAAGTGATTTTTAAATGTCTCCTGAAAAGTTGTAATATGTAGGAAATGTTCTTAAAACATTTCTGAGAAAATTATTTGAATTTTTTAGCAGAATCCCTATTCTAGGATTGAAATATTAATCCAAGGTGGACTTCCGAGAGGTTGTCTGGAGAACCCAAAAGTCAAATGAAGGAATTTTAATATCATCTTTCGTTGTACTTCTCGTTCATTTTATTCTTTCCTTCTCGCTTCCTTCACCCCTAACTTCCCCCGGCGACGGAGGTTGTCACCAGTACCGACTACCGGAGGCTATCGCAAGGGAGATCTTCGTCTTCTTTCTTCGTCAGGCTGACTCGAGTGCCGAGGTCGATTCCTGTTGCGGGTTGACTTCCGGTTCATTAGCGCCCCGAAGACCCGCTCTCTGTCTGTTACACTGAGGCCTGCTCTCTGTCTATCGTTTCGCTGCTCTTCCCGTCAGTTTCTCTGTAAGATAGATGTTATCTCCACCACCATATTGCTACCAGATTCCAAAATTTAGGATCGCTTACCGTTTTTCTTACCATTCTATCTGCATTGAAGTCCTGTCCAAAAATAGTCACCGCCGCGCTTCGTTCCATGTTGAACCTCGGGTAATCGAAGACAACATGTTCCGGCGTTTCTTCTTTCTCTCACTACACACGGGATAAAACTGTGACAACGCGAGGCCGAACCGATGCAAATACTCTTTAAAGCAACCGTGACCTGACAGGAACTAGGTCAAGTGTCTTGTGCCACTCCGCTGATAACATTCGATGTCTTCTTCCAGGGTGATGCAAATCGGAATCATCTCGGTGATCACACATACTGCCTCTGACGATATTGTTCTGTATGCGCTTGCTACTCTCATGGACATGATCCGGGACGTGCTGTTGAGCTTGTCCTGATGGCGCTTGGTTTACAGTGCTGCACCTCAGGCCGGAACTCCGTATCTTAGAATCGACAATGATACGTTAGCCAGAATACATAGTCGACGTGGCTGTAGAAGTTTAGCCGATCGTCTTTCATCACGCCCAGGTGCTATGACGGTGATCTCAGCGTGTTGAACCGCTTTGCGATCGATGACTAGTAGCACCTCCCTTTTGTGGTGGACTATTTTCAGCTTGACTCCATTCATCCAGTTCTTGATCGTGCCCATTGCCTCCGTGGCTAGCGCTTCCACTTCTTCCAGCGTTTCGCCTATTATGGTTAAGACGACGTCATCAGCAAAGCTGACGAACTCGATGCCCATGGGTAATTCCAGTAATCCGACCCCATCGTACATCCCATTCCACAGTGCCAGACCCAATATGGACCCTAGCGATACTCCCGCCGTTACTCTTAACTCCATTCAGCCGGAATCGGTTGCATTCACCAACAACCGATTCTCGAAGAAGGTCTTCAGAATCCGGTACAGATAGTCAGGAACCCGCATTCTATACAGCACTGTGGCGATGGCCTCCCTTTTGATGCTATCGAACACGTTATTAACGTCTATCGTAACAACGGCGCAGTAATGATTTCCTCTTCATTTTTGCTTCGATGCCTTCTCGTCCCTTTCCAGAACCGTCCGAATTGTGTCTACCGTCGACTTTCCCTTCCAGAATCCGAATTGCCTTTCTGATAGTCCGTTCTCGCTCTCCGTACATTTAGCCACCCTGTTTAGGATGACCCGTTCCAAGAGTTTGCCCAGTGTATCCAGCAGACATATAGGCCTGTATGATGATGGATCTACGGGTGGTTTTCTTGGCTTCGGTAGCAGCACTTCCGTAACATATCCGGGTACGCTAGGATCGCCGCTTTAAGCGCCACATTCGGTATTCAATGCTTTCGCCGCTGCTACAAGCTCGTCATTAAGGACCTGACGATCTTCGACGTTTGCTTTTTCCTCGTCGACATACGGTGTGGGTGGCCACGGTGCCAGATCATGTGTTGGGAAGATCTCAGGTTTTTATGCAGCTCTGGCTGCTTAAAATACGATCTTTCGCTCCTCTTAGACTTCTACGTTCCTTGCTCTCTGCTAACGCTTCCTGGCTTTAAGGCAAGCAGCGCGGTGGGTGTTGAGTGCCCCGTTCCACTAATACGCAGGACGTCGATCTTGCGTTGTATCACATGCCCGTGCCATTGCTGTTGTCAGCCCTGCCGCATCCAAGCTCAGGGCATTACTGTCGGTGCGAAGTGCCTTAACGAAGAGATCTTTGTCAAAAGTCTTTGTCTTCCAGTGCCGGTCGCCAATTATATTTCTCTGCATTGAGCAGTGTTCCGCAGGCCAATCCCCTGGTAATCGCTATGGGTGTACTCTTCGCGTACTCTTCAGTTCATGTTGCCCGCCAGTGATGGACTACAAAATGTTGGATCGATGATCGACGGCTAACGGTGCCTTCGTTTACAATCGTACGTCTAGCTTTCCTAGAGCATCCAGTAGGTTGTAATCTCTGACATTGGTTAATACCATGTTTATAACGTTGTTTAGGACAAGAAGTTTATGGATGTTTGTCAATACTGTACGTACATGTACCGTACATGATTTTGTAATTATACAGTATTTTCATAGAAATAAACTCAATTCGTCAATTGTTCCGACAAACAACGTTCATTCACTGCGGGTTGCATTGATATTTCTGCTCCATTAGTAAGAAATCAAATCGTGTGACACGGTGATCAACTTCACCCTACTGATCAATTTGACCCGAATTTACGGTAGTGCAGATGCGGTCGACCAAGCAGCGAATTCGGCACGGCCACGCCAAGGGCGACTTCGATCTCCGCAGATGGGTATCAAACTCCGAAGAGTTCCTGGTAGAGGTGGGAGAACGGAAAGCGGATCAGTGCGTCCGGTTCATCGAAAATAAAGAGTTCTGCACCGTGCGCGTGGAGCCCAGAAAACGATGAGTTTTCATTCTCCACTAAGTTTAGAGACTATCTGGAGCTATTCTTCTCCGGCCAGCAGCTGCCAACGAAAAAGATGGTGATGAGCTGCGTAATGAGCTTTTTCGACTCGCTTGGCCTACTGTCCGTCTTCACGTTTTACGACAAGTGGCTGATCCAAGACCTGTGACGAAGTGGATGCGAGAGGGACCAGCCAATCGACAAAAATTGCGTAGAGAACTGGAACAGCTGGATCAGTAGATTCCCAGAAGTTTAGGGCCTTCGCATTCCCCGTTCATTCATTCATTCCCCGAATCATTGACTCCCTTATGGAAAAACGAAATTTTTCATACAGCTATTGAATTTTCTTTATTCGTGCATGGAAATAACAGACCTAAAGATTGCGACTTTGAAGAAGTTCATGATTATCGTTCAGCAAATTATGACAATATAAGACAGAAAATCAATCAGTAAGTTGGCAAAATATGTTATGAAACGAAGGAAATGTTGAATCTGTCGTTAAAATGTTTTACAAAATTTTAAACGATATAATACACGACGATATACCCTTAATAAAAAGAAGAAGGAATCATATCTCAAAGTATCCTAAATGGTTTAGTAGAGAAATCAAAAATTTAAAGAATCGTAAGCAAAAGGCACATAAAATATACAAAAAATGTATAAATGATGAAAATTTAATTAACTATTTAAATATTTGCGATCAATTAAATCTTGCTATTGATACCGCATTTGAAGAGTATAATGAACGAACTGAGCGTGAATTGAAATCATGTCCTAAAAATTTCTTTAATTACGTTAAAACAAAAACCAAATCTAACAACTTTCCATCTGAAATGCACCTTGATGATAAAATTGGTGTGAACCCTGAAGAAAGCTGCAATCTGTTCAAGACGTTTACACTGCTTATTCGGAAAATGATCGAGATCGTGAATATTTCTCATTTTTTCCGGAAATCCCAAATGACATTTGCGTCAATCAAATCAAAGTACATGATATTGTAGATGCCCTAAAAAGTCTAGATGTCGCCAAAGGTGCTGAACCTTACGGGATTTCACCTGTATTTTTGAAAATGTTATCAATCGAACTTGCATCTCCGCTATTTTGGCTCTACAATATGTCTCTGCAATCAGGTAGTTTCCCTGAAACATGGAAAAGCTCATTTTTAGTGCCGATCTTTAAAAATGGCAAAAAATCTGACATACGTAATTATCGTGGGATAGCCATTATCTCTTGTATTCCTAAGATTTTCGAGGCAATAATAAATAAAATTTTATTCGATATGGTTAAAAACAGAATAACTCATACTCAGCATGGTTTTTTTAAGGGACGCTCAACATGCACAAACTTGCTGGAGTTCATTCATTTTTCTTTGACAGCTATGGATAATGGTAATCACGTGGAAGCTCTCTATACAGATTTCAGTAAAGCTTTCGATCGCATTGACATACCTTTTTAAGTTACAAAAAATTGGATTTCAACCGGACCTTCTTAAATGGGTAGAGTCTTATCTTATCAATCGTCAACAAATAGTTAGATACAAAGGAGTAAAATCTATTAAAATTAAAGTTACATCAGGAGTTCCTCAAGGGTCTCATTTAGGTCCATTATTCTTTATTTTATACGTCAACGACATTTCCTTCATTCTAAAAAAGTGAAAACTCTCATATATGCTGATGACATGAAACTGTTTCTTGAAATAGCAAACGATGAAGATATAGGGGAACTGGAGGTAAAATGAACACCCTAAGCATTTTTCATGTTTTCTTGCCTATGAAGCTGTCATAATCTTTTTTAATTGCTCAGAATTGAAGAAGGATATTTATGCTATGTAACAAGTTGAAATATTGTGATGGAAATATATTTTTATCAACATTATTATTATTTTGAAAATTGCTTTCCACAGAGTCAATGTTCCAAACATGTGGGTAAAATGAACATGTAACGGGTCTAATATGAACATATACTTGGGGGTAAAATGAACATACAATGGGGGAAATATGAACATATACTGGGGGTAAAATGAACATGTAGTGGGGGTTAAATGAACACCAATCAAATTGAACGGGTTGCGGCATGATTCTCGGCATCTGGTACATGATCAATGCATATTTCACAGATGTTCTGGAATCGATGAAACGACCAGCTGCGACCATTTGGATGGCTATCCATTACTGTCTTTGTATTTTCTCCGGAAAACTTTTGGCATCTGATATAAAATCCGGTAGTATTCGTCCTGCCATGGTGTTCACATTACCCCCATCTCGAGTGGTTCATTTTACCCCCAAGCAATCAACATATTCAAATCATTTGTTCTAAGAATTTAGAAGATAAAAATGCTTCATATTTCCGTCTACTTATCATAAATACTTTAAAGGTATGATGTGCAACGCAGTTCAATAGATTTTTGATGATTTTAGTCATAAAAACCTTAAATTCCACGAGTGAAAATTTACATCATATGAGAAAACGGAGAGGCGTACCGTAATCCGGGGTATCATTGATCAGCGGGGTAACATTGATCGGAATGACCCATCTCATAAAAAGTTCGTATCGCCATTTATTGATGGAACATTTCCAAATCATGAATGGTGCTTCTCTTTCTTATATTCATAAGCTAATTAAAGTGAAGATTTGTGCGTAAATTGCGTTTACCTTATGCGAAAATTTGTCAATTTTCCGAAACAATTATTTTAATGGGTAAGCATGACACTACCGAACATTCATGTCTCACATAAGTTCTGCAAACGATATGAGCAAGGAAAATGCGATTCTTACTAAAAATGGCATCGCCGAAGACAATTCCGTTGTCAAAATTTTCTTAACTATACTCAATTAGGCAACATTAACGAATTACTATTAAGAATATAGAATTTCCTTAGGAAATTGCCTACCTTTAGGCGTATTCCGTGGTTCGAGGTGTTTTTAATTTTAAAATAACTCAAAAAGTAAATGACTTGTAAGCGATTGGCCTTCATATTCGGTTTCAGAAGCCATGATTTAAGTAAGTAACGACATTTTCAATATTACCGAACATTGTTTACATAGGTGATCAATGTTACCCCATATGAGCTAAATAAAAAAAATCGCTTAAAACATTTTTTTAAACATGCTTAAATCTTTCAAAAATCAAAATACAGTATGTAGTCGCGAGCTATGGGTGACAGTACTTGTTTTAAAAATATAAAATTTGCAACATTTGCATTTTCAAACGAAATATTTGAGAAATATTCAAAAAAATGATCAATGTTACCCCGGATTACGGTACTTTGTTTCTGTTTACTTTTACAGCTTTTGACAGTTCAAGATCGCGTTAGAGTTGTTGAAATAGCTCCTTTATCTGAGGATTAAGGATGATGCTATATTTTGCATAGTTTTGTAGCATAATTACCGTAAAACACTAACCTGTTCCTTTTACCCCTCCTGTTCATTTTACCCCTACATACTTTTCAAAATGAAATTGATATGTTTCACAAATGGTGCAGTAAAAGCCTTCTCCAACTAAACGTGAAAAAATGTAATTCTATATCCTTTAGCAGAAAGCGTAGTATACCTAACACAACAGTCTACCTAGGGAATCAACTAGTAGAAAGATGCGTAAGAATAAGAGATTTAGGAGTCATTTTAGATTCCAAAGTTACTTTTATAGATCAATTTAATACAATTATCAACAAGGCAAACAAGATGTTAGCATTTATAAAACGATTTAGCTATAATTTTCACGATCCATACACTATAAAAACATTATACATAACCTATTCATCTACCCATGAAAATCGTATAGAATCAGTTCAAAAACAATTTCTGTTGTTCGCACTTCGAAAATTAGGTTGGACAAGACCTCTACCATCTTATGAAGCACGATGCATGCTCATTAATATTCAAACATTGAAGAAACGTCGCGAATTTGCAATGGTCTCGTTCGTAAGCGATATAGTTTCGCATCGTATTGACTCGATGACACTTTTGTCAAAATTAAATTTTTATGCTCCTTCAAGACAACTGCGAAGTCGTAGTATTTTTTATACAAACCATCACCGCACAAATTATGCCAAATTGGGGCGTACCCTAGACTACAGCAGCCTTCAGCTGTATGCAGCAGTCCTGAGAGCAAGACTGGCCATTGCTGTCGTCAACGTTCTTTCCCTAGAGATGAGGCAACGTTTTAGGTGGTCCGACTCGAAGACTGTTCTGTCGTGGATCCACTCCCACCACTGGCGATACAAGTAGTACGTGGCGTTTAGGATCGGTGAAATCCACCGGATGACGAGACTTGCGGGGTGGCGCTGAGTGCCAACAAAGTGCAACCAGGCGGATGCGGAGTTCCTCTACCAACCGTAGTACAATTGGCGGGAGCAAGAGCACATCACAGCGAATGTCCCCGAAGAAGTTCGAGTGAGTCTGCAGTTCCACGAAATTTCCTTGACCAAACCGACAGTGGATCCGCTGCGGTTCTCGAAGTGGATGATCGTAGTACGGACGGTAGCATACGCCTACCGGTTCGCATTGAACTGCAGGAGGAAGCGAGATGGTGTGGGCCGTTCCGAGCACGGTGATAGAGAAGAAGGTTGTGACGAAGGAAGTTCGCTCAATTATGGTACAATTGAAGCGTGAGGAGTACCAGAGAGTGGAGGCGTTCCTTTGTAGGCCGGCTCGATCCGACCACTTCGAAGACGCGATAAGGACGCCGAAAAAGAATCAACAGCTCCAAATACAGCAACGTCAGTCCAGCAGCTTGTACAGCCTGAATCCACTCCTGGACGATGATGAAGTATTGCGGATGGAAGGCAGAGCGGCGCGAGGATCGTCGTTACTTTTTGAACTGCGCTTCCCGATAATTCTACCAGGCAGCAGCACTACCACCAGCGAATAGCCCACGGGAACGTGTAAACTGCCGTAAATGAGATCCGGCAGTGGTTTAGCATCGCGAACTTGAGAACGGAGATGAAGAAAATTGGGAAGACCTGCGTCTGGTGTAAGGTGCAGAAGTGTCTCCCGACGAACCCCATGATGGCTCCACTTCCGGAGTCGCGTGTCACGCCGAACCTCCCACCGTTCAGCCATACCGGCGTGGACTACTGTAGGCCGGTGACAGTGGTTGTCGGAAGCAGAACGGAGAAACGTTACATCTGCCTCTTCACGTGCATGACAACGGCACGAACTTCCTAGCGGCAAGAATGGCGATCGTGCAGCAGATTCAAGCCGCGAGCGAGGACGAGTTCTCAGATTCCAGAACCCGGTGGAATTTCAACCCACCTAGCGCGCCCCACATGGAAGAGGTCTAGGAGCGACTGATTCACTTAGCGAAGGCAGCACTCACCGTGCTGAACGACGGTCGGACGATAACCGACGATCGCGGAGGCCGAAGACCTGATTAATTTACGATCGCTGACGTACGTCGGCCTAGAACCAGGAGTGGAATAAACGTTGACGCCGAACCACTTTGTTCATAGTGTCGGTGCAATCGAGGTGGAACAAGGCGTTCCACGAACAAGCGAAGGCGAAGCACTTCGAGATTGCTACAAGCAGTCACAGCATCTAGCGGACCAGCTTTGGGCTCACTGGGTAGCCGAATATCTACCGACGATCAACCAAAGGACCAAATGGCACTCGGAGTCGCACCATTAGCTTGCGGTGTACATCGATGACGAAGCCGTTCGGAAGAGCTGGATTCATGGCATCGTGACCGAGGTCTACCGGGGAGCAGATGATCGAATCTGGCAGACCATGATCAAGACAGCGAAGTTAGGTAAGTTCCGAAGGCCGGTGACAAAGCTGACGGTGCAGCAGGTGCAGCAGTAAGTCCGGTGCGACCCAACGACCCTCACCAGAGTTACGGGGAGAGGTATGTTCGCACCGCCGCTCACAACCCTGCGACTACGTCGTCAAGAAAAGGTTTAGCAAAACAGTAGTGAATCGAAACCATTTTAGTGTTCGCGAATAATTTAGTTTGATTTAGTGGAGGAAAAGTATGTATAATTGTGATAAAACACTCTTGTTCGTTTTTCGAAGTCTTTGAAGGTAAAGCGAAATGTTGCAGATGGCAAGAAATGTAGACATACGATAATAATCGTTAATATATAAAAGTGTAGTGAAGAAATGTAGTTTGTAATTGTAAAGTGAATATTTTTACATTCAGCAAAGCAAAATTGCGCGCCATAGGTTTAACCGCCATATCTAAAACGAGAAGAGAATAACTCTGAAAGACTACTTAATGTAAATCTATCTATATAAATAAAAATGGAGTGATGTTTGTATGTCACGAAATGGCTTGAGAACGGGACAACATATTTCCACAATTCTTTCACTGTTGTCTTCTCGAAGGGTTCCGACGTGTTCGTGCGACGAAAAAGTTTAGGAAAGTTTTCGGAAAATTTGGTGAAACGGGGGAGTACTAATATGTTATTTTGTATGGGAGCTCCAATGACATTTTTCAACTGCCTACTTGATGGCAAGACGAAGTTTGCCGGGACCACTAGTTTATTATAAAATTAATTGAAAGAGAAAATTAAACTAATAATATATTCACTGTCTCAAGAATCTATGACAAAAGGTCGAAAGACAAAAGGTCGAAAGGACAGAAGGTCGAAAGACAAAAAATCGAAAGGACAAAAGGTCGAAGAACAAAAAAGCAGGGACTAAAGGTCGAGAATCTATTTTCAAAGAAGGAAAAATTTCCCACCAAGCAAATCATTTTCGAACTTTTGTCCTTTCGACCTTTTGTCCATAAACCCAAATTTGTACCCTGGAAAATTTGAAGTTTGGCTTCAATGCATCTTCAGCTTAATGTAATGGTACAAAAAATAGCATATTCAGCTTAATGCAATGGTACAAAAAATAGCATAAATAGTAAATTATTTGAAAAAAAAAATACATTGCATTGACAAACCTGTTGGTATTGCTGCAATAAAACCTATTAAGGGGATTCACTTAACAGCGTAAACCACTGCGTAAGTCATACTAAATTGATTACCGTTTTGATTCATATTACGGACAGCTTCAAATTCCGGACACTCTACTTTGTATGGGAAACATTTCACGCGAAATGTTTCAATTTTTGCTGTTCAAAAGTTCTCAATTTCAAGGCTCGTTTTAGTAAACTTTTTCTATAAATATCTTTGAAAATTTATAATGCCCAACTACCTTAGATGTCTCTTTGGTGGTTTAACGATTTCGATTGATGATTTGACTGTTCCATTGATGATTATCATGAGCTGTCCGTAATTTGATTCAAAGTGTCCGGAATATTTGTCAAAAGTGAGGAAGCGTCCGGAATAAAAATCATGAAAAGGCCACACATTTTGATTTATTTAAAATTATTGAAGTTGCGGAAGCGTATTCTTCACCCACCGTTCGAAAGTAAAGGGCTTCCGACGCTCGATAGCGCTAAGGAACCATACAGAATGATTTATTTTGTATGCTCTATGCTGGGTTATATTTCCCTGAGTCCTTAAGTGTCCGTAATATGAATCAAAACGGTATTTAAACATTTCATACCGTTTTGATTCATATTATGGACAGCTTTTAATTCTGGGCACTCTTCTTTGTATGGGAAACATTTCACACGAAATGTTTCAATTTTTGCCGTTCGAAAGTTCACAATTTCGAGGCTTATTTTAATAAGCTATTTTGATAAATATCTATGCAAATTTATAATGCACAACTGCCTTAGACGTCTCGTTAGTGGTTTAACAATTTCATTTGATGATTTGACTTTTCTATTTATGATTTTCATGAGATGTCCGGAATTTGAATCAAAGTGTCCGGAATATGAGGCAAAAGTGAGGACGCGTCCGGAATAAGAATCACGAAAAGGCCATACATTTCGATTAATTTAAAATTATTCAAGTTGCGGAAGCGTATTCTTTACCCACGATTCGAAAGTTAAGGGTTTCTGGCGCTCGATAACGCTGAGGAATCATACAGAATGATTTATTTTGTATGCTCTATGCTGTGCTATACTTCCCTGAAGCCTTAAAAGTCCGTAATAAGGACTGTTCATTTAAGAAAATGGACACCTACCCAACTAACATTTAGTGCAAATGTAAACATTCTCTAGGCCTTCTTTATACGGCTTTATGCTGAGTAAAGGCGCTGTACATACGAACGCAAGCTTCTATGCGATCCTTTACCAACAAATCTGGCGAATCTACTCAGCTACTTTTAAGCTGTGTTGGCAGCTTTTATTCATATCGACCATTGCTCTATCTCGACAGTTATACCGACAAGAAGCTGTGTAACATCTTCGGAAGGCGCTTTCTCAACCATTTCGCAACTGTTGAATAATTATTATACAGCTTCGCTGTATTATCGATTAAATATTATTTTCAAGCTGTTTCACAGCTTCCGGAATTCATATCATAAGTATCTGAATTCAATGTTCCCAACGTTACCTGCCACCGCTTGGAATCGAACTCACGATTTCTGCATCCACAAGTCTCGACGCTGTCCTTGTTGCCACCACAGTCTATATCGAAAGGCAAAGAAAACACACCGTTTTGTTCTACATCGAAAGCGGTTCACACAATATTTTATAATGATCGTAAAAGATGCCATAGCCACGCTTACACCACTCCATCAGGCTGTAAAAGGGTGCGAAACGTCAAACGCAATGTTTACATCCAACAAGCTGAGTAGATGCGCCACAAGTTGCTGTTTTACAGCATAGTGCTGTATGCTCGCTGTATAACTAACGACAAAGCGCTTCTTAAATATACAGTATCGGACATATAAAATGCACCAAAGCCGTTTTTCCATACAAAATGGTCAACTTCAGAGAGCTATATCTCCGCCGTTTCTCAACCGATTTTTCTCATTTTTTCTGTGACGAACTACAAATTACCTCAATTTTTGATAACTATTGAAAAAGTTGTGTGAAAACTATTGGTTTAAAAGTTACAGATAGGTTGAATTTTGACATAAAAAATGCACCAAGACGAAAAGTAATGTATCAGACAAATTATGCGTCGTATCGTTTCGGTTTCTTCAGCGCATTTGGTCCGTATCACGCAACGAACAAATGCGCTGGAGACACCAAGATGCTACGATGCGTAGTTTTTATGTTACATGACTTTGTGACTTGGTGCATTTTTTATGTCAAAATTCAACCTATCTGTAACTTTTGAATCAATTGTTTCCTCACAACTTTTTCAATAGTTATCAAAAATTGAGGTAATTTGTAGTTCGTCGCAGAAAAAATGAGAAAAATCGGTTGACAAACGGCGGAGATATAGCTCTCTGAAGTTGACCATTTTGTATGGGAAAACGACTTTGGTGCATTTTATATGTCCGATACTGTATATTGAGCAGCATAACAAATCATATTGTATAGAAGCAGCCGGATTGATGAAGGCGAGTTTTATTCCACATCATTAGGTTGCTATCCTTGAGGGTGTTGAGTTACAGCTTAGTGAAAGCTGCAAAAGTGATAACTGATGAAATTTATTCGGCTAAGATTTGTAGCTGCAAAACGTTTGCGTTACAGCTGTATTAACGCTAATCGTTCTATTTTTGACAGCTTTCATTTTTTGCTGTTCGCTGCTTCAATTCAACTGATATACAGCACAAAGCAAATAATCTTGGCTTATAGCGCTAAAATTGTTAGTTGGGTAAATATTAGCATTTTGGTGTAAAAATTCCATAAATACAAATAAAATTTTGTTTCAATGTGATCTCAAGTGTTTATTTTGACAACAGACAAAAAAAAAGCTTTTGAGATTTCTTACGCGCCATACAATTTATTTTTAATTTTCATACAAAATATCTTACCATGGGGGGAGGGGGGGTTGAAAAACCCCGAAAATTGTCTTACGTAATTAATGGATCGCCCCTAAGAAGGGTGGAAGAGAAGCAAGCTCCATGGTTTTTTCAAGAAAATGTGGTCAGCAGTTCAAAAAGCAGTTCGAAAAGTTCCGAAAAAAGTTGTGCAGAATTTTATGGGAGGTATCAAAAGAAAAGTAAGAGCATTCTCCAGCAATGCTCAATAAATGCTCAAATTTATGTGAATTTGATCAAAATTACGTTGATTTCCCTGTATTTTAGGTAAACTCATGAATTTGTTCGAAAATAAACAGTTTACTGTAAAAAACACGTGTCCACTTTCTTAAATAAACAGTCCTTATGAATCAAAACGGTATACCGTCAATGAAACGTTTTAGAATCTTGAAATCCAATGATTAATCAATCAAAGAGTGCCTTGATTTATCTGACAAATGTTAATGAGAAAATTCCCATGGACCAATGAACGAGTTCATTATTTGACGTTTGAGCGGTGCCGTGTTATTTACGTGCCCATGGCAACGAGTGAATTTGGCACCGCTCAAACGTCAAATTAGTGAACTCGTGCATCAGTCCATTAGGGGTATTCACTTAACAGCGTAAAGCGCTGCGTAAGTCATACTAAATCTATTATCTTAAATATTTCATCACGGTGCGTAAAATTTCAGTGAAACATTACGGGGTGATCAAATTCAAGCGTAAATCAATCCAAGAACGGTTTGGTAATTGGACAACTGTCAATATTTTATTTTCTAAGAACGAGAGCGGAAATTAAAATTTGTTTAAAAAAAAAATGATTAAAGTCGAGTGTTTGATTTCGTTATTAGCATGTATCCTGGTGGTGACAGAATTGAAGACCGCGATCTTGGGCGAGGACTCTTACATCTGCATTGGAAAAGGGAAATATTTTCTGGGACAGTCTCCGGCACCAGTTAGGTCTTTTACTCCATATCAATGGCTGCCCATAAACCACGTGGATTTTTTCTTATATTGCCAGACCTCCTACATTTCCCTTGTGATCTTTTGTCCATGTAACAATTTTTAAATTTGTTTGAACCGAGGTCTTAAGTCAGACACCCCCTCTTCCTTAAATGATCACTTGATTTATGGGCGTCCCCCAATTGAGATAAGAAAAATGAATTACACCAGACCTGGGGACAATTTCAAATCAAACATGCGAAACACCGGTTATCATTTCAAAGGAATTAAGTACCGTAAAACGGGGTAACTTTGATAAAGCGGGTAACTTTGATAGTGCGAGACCCACAACATATTAAACGAAATAACAAAGTTTCTGTTAATCAGTTAAGCAAACCAAATGCAAAAGTGAAGAGTATTAGTATGACACTTCATGTTAAAGCTGTTTTCATTGGAATCAAGTGCATTTGAGGCTTTTTATACGAATATTAAAAATTGACACAATTTTAGCATTTTTGAAACGCTTACAAACAATCTGTTCTACGATCACTATTTGATGTAGTTTTGAATAGTTGGCCACTTATCTTTGACAGCCTAGTTATCATAGAACTTGAATACGGTCTCAATTCTCTTAGCGAATAGTATTTTCACAAACTGGGACCATTTTTATAATAAGTCGGAAATTTCCATATAACGTTAAACGCCTAGAGGTATGCAATGCCCTACAAATGTTCGTTATTCATTCAATTTTGTTCGATTCATACTCCATTATCAAAGTTACCCCAAAACAGAAAACCAACTTTCGATTACATGAAAAATTATAAATCCATTCATAATAAATCTTTTGGAAATCTATCAACTGCAATCGATAGCTAGGATGCCAGTACTTGTTTTAAAAATATAAATTATTGTTCTTTGAAACAGCATGCATAAATATTCAAGTTTTCTTCGAAAAAACTATCAAAGTTACCCCGTTTTACGGTACAAATTATTGGGCTATCTTTCTATCCCATATGATGTAAGTGTTATTTTGCGATGGTCCGGAACTGCACTGATGGAAGCGGTCATATATGGAATCTCTAAGCATCAATCTTGGCTGTTTACGATAAGAACTACCGCTTTTCTGAGATGAGCCAGCCTCGGGCTGCAAATCTCGTTAATGAAAATAATAATAATAAGAACTACCGGAAACTGCGTCAAATGCCTTAGTTGAATAATTAACTTGCTTTTGAATTGCACAATAAATGGGGAATAAATTCTAAAGATGATCATTTTCTAGCTGAAAATAGCAAAGAATTGACATACTTGTTTTTAATTATGAATCGTGGTTTACGGCTAACCAGCCGAGTGGAAGTTTAACAACTACCGAAATATGTAATGTTTAGCTTTTCGGTAGTTGTTTAAGAATTGACATTTACAGAGGCTAGATTCATAGATAACTAAATTATAAATATCTCGTTTGACATTCCATCGAATCAAACGAAGAATATTTCATTTGAAATGTTTCATTGTTGAAGTTACGCAAAATTGCTCTTTACGCGACTTTAAGTGAATCCCTCTAATCATTTTCCTTTTTTTTTCTTATGAACGGTTGCGAAAAAATGCTGAGAATTAAAGGAAGGATATTAGAAAACTGGGGCAAATAATGATAACCAATAGGGAAAGCTGAGTTTTTTTTTTGAAATGTGTACAGTGCATTACCATGTGAGATATTCGTTGTCTCATTAACTTTGGTCTAGAATTTCGTTAACGTAGTTTAAACGTGAACATGTAAACTCAAGTGTATGGAACGAGGTTTGGTTTTACAATTGTCTAAGAGGTTAGGTTAGGTTGACACGTCAAATAGCGTTTGAAGGCAAAATGCTGCAGATCGAGCTGTCTCTTCCCACCAGATTACAACCAAAGGTACATCAGAAATTGAGTTTCAGTTTTTTCAGCTGTAATATGCTTGAGAGTGCCTTGTCCATAAAAATGTTTGTTTGGATGAGTGAAAATATCCGTTGATCCGGAGCTAGCTGCAAGTACCCTTCGAAATATGTCTGAAAGTGCATTTGGTCAAATCATACATGCTTGCTGCAAGAGCGGCGGCCCCCTTAGATCGTTCGTATACCGTGTTGTTTGTCGCTAGAGACGATTTTTTTCCTTCCTTGGTCAGAACAACAACTTCCAAATCGAATGGTTGACGTTCTCAACGGATAACTAGATCATTATTCTCACATTTGACATTTGAAAAGGAATATTTCATGCAAAATATTTCATTGCTAAAGATACGCAGAATTACGTTTTACGCAGCTTTAAGTGAATACCCCTATTGTATTTTCTAATATGTTTTATCAGGGTAGCGGTCCTCGATCCAACACTCGACAGACCGACAGTAATGTATGTATTTGTCAGGACAGCCTCCGGGGTTGTTGTCTCTTTACAAAATCGAGGACACTCGTCGCCGTCATCGCTTCGGGAAAATATGGAGCCAAAGGCACTCCTCCATCGGAGCCGGTGGTGGGAGGTTGAAACAATGCATTCGACATTGAGGTCGCCCGACGTTACCTACATACTACTTGCCGTCACGTACCATCAGTCAACCGACATTGGGAACAAGTTTTACAACACCCTCACTCCCAGACGAAACCACGCGACGAAACAACCATGTTCGACTACCCGACCCAACGTTGGAAACCGGAGAAGGAGCATGGTTGGAAACCGGTAATTTTCTACTCGTTACCCTGATTTTATGAGAGGGAAAAAAGTGGCAGTGTAATGTAAATGTGAACACAGCGGATAACCGCATTCGTGCCAACGAGTGGGCAAACAACAGCTCCTCCAAAGCCACCATCAGTAAACAATATACGTATGCTCTCCGATCAATTTCTTCCGCCTCGGTTTCCAATTCCGGAAGGGTGGTCCCCGCCATAATCGCAATCGGATACATATCTCTAAACCCCCTGTTGCAAAATAAAAATCACAATGTGTGGATTTCGATGAAAAGTTCGATTGCAGAAAATGGGAAATCCGGAAAACCGCAAAATCTTTGTGTATCGAGTGACCAACCGGCAGTTGGTGCTGCTGCTGCTTCTACTGATTCCCTTTTTCCTTCTAGATATTGCTGCAACCGAAGCTGGGTCACAGTCGGAAAATAAGGACACATGTAATTTCGATAATGGGTGTGTAGGTTTGGGGCCCAGATAGCCGTAGCGGTAAACGCGCAGCTATTCAGCAAGACCAAGCTGAGGGTCGTGGGTTCGAATCCCACCGGTCGAGGATCTTTTCGGGTTGGAAATTTTCTCGACTTCCCAGGGCATAGAGTATCTTCGTACCTGCCACACGATATACACATGCAAAAATGGTCATTGGCATAGTAAGCTCTCAGTTAATAACTGTGGAAGTGCTCATAAGAACACTAAGCTGAGAAGCAGGCTCTGTCCCAGTAGGGACGTAACGCCAGAAAGAAGAAGTGTGTAGGTTTCAGCTGGTGTTGTTTCGATTCCGGTTCGTATTCTTTTATCTGGATTGCTCTAGATTTGTGCCGCTAGAAATGGGAAAGGACGGCAACTGGTTTACAGATCATCGTTGCGAAATTGTTATTTCCATTTCTTTTTCTTTTTTTTTTTCTTGTGATACCACTATGAGGAAAAGCAGGGCAATCTCTCGTATATAAGATTGTGAGTTAAAGATGTTCTCTTGCTCTTGTTTATCCAAATTGGAATTTATATTAACTCATTCATTAAGACTAAGCTCTGGATTATCTTTCAAATTGGTTTTATGTTGACTCTTACAGAACAGCTGTTACCTAATACCTTGTTACCATCTCCACATTATATTAGTAGAGACCCTCCAAAAGCCACAGTGTCTAACACTACCTTAGTAACAACAAACCTACCTATATATCTACCTGCAGCCATGTACTTCGTTTTGGTATGGTCACCGTTTCTCCGGACGCCAGGATCACCTCATAGAGTGCAATGTTGAACTGAGAACTCGAAAGTTATCTCCTTGCTTCAACCCGTCCAATGTCATAAACAAGGTAGACATCTCGCAATTCAAGCACTTGATTCACCTAATTAATTTCACCGGAAAACCATGCTTCAAATCAAACGCTAGGCATTTATTCGTTCTCCCATTCAGGGTAACTTTGATAGTTTTTTTTTATAAGAAAATATGATTATTTATACATTCTGTTACTTGAGATACTTGATGGGCTACAATTCGCTACAATGAATCTGCGCCGAATGGATGAGTCTTCTCCACTGGGCTCGGTCCTGGGCCAATCGCTTCCAGTCGCCCTTAACGTTAAGTGCGCGGTCTTCCACGAAGTCGGCGGCCTCGTCCGGGTTCTCTGTTGAATATTATCTTTGCTTGTCGTTCTTCCGGCATACGGGCAACGTGACCAGCCCAACGCAGCCAGCCGTGTTTTATGCGCTTGACAATATCCACCTCTTTATACACTTGGTACAACTCGTGATTCATGCGACGCCGCCAGATTCCGTTTTCTAATTTACCGCCGAGTATTGTTCGCAGCACTTTACGTTCAAATACCTCGAAAGCTCTCCGGTCGACTTGCTTCAATGTCCATGATTCATGGCCATATAGGACAACCGGAAGGGTCAGTGTCTTGTATAACGCGAGTTTTGTTTTCGTTCGCAGGCTACGGGACTTCAGCTGGTTACGGAGCCCGTAGAAAGCCCGACTCGCAGCTGCAATACGTCGTTTCACCTCGCGGGTAACATCATTATCGCATGTCACTAGTGTTCCAAGATACACAAATTCTTCCACCATTTCAAACTTTTCACCACCTAGCACCATTTCGCTACCACTAACACGTCCGGACCCACGTTGACCACCAGCTATAATGTACTTCGTTTTTGTGGTGTTGATCGTGAGCCCAATCCTCGCTGTCTCCCTCTTGAAAGGCACGAACGCCTCTTCCACTGCCCGACGGTCAATCCCGATGATGTCGACATCGTCCGCAAAGCCAAGGAGCATATGAGAACATGAGATAATGGTACCGCTTCTCTGCACACCGGCTCTCTTGATAGCACCTTCGAGTGCTATGTTAAACAGCAAGTTAGAAAGAGCGTCACCCTGTCTCAATCCATCTAAGGTTACGAACGATGAAGAAATCTCGTCCACCACCCGCACGCTTGATTTCGATCCATCAAGCAATGCACGAATCAGTCTAATCAGCTTCGCCGGAAAGCCATGTTCGGACATAATTTGCCACAACTCATTTCTCTTCACTGAATTGTACGCTGCTTTGAAATCTATAAACAGATGATGAGTCTACAAGTTGTACTCCCGGAATTTATCTAGGATTTGACGCAGGGTAAACATTTGATCCGTCGTTGATCGTCCCTCTCTAAAACCAGCTTGGTATTCGCCGACAAAGGACTCCTCATACGGCCTCAATCTGTTTGAACAGAATTCCAGACATGATTTTGTACGCTGAATTAAAGAGTGTTATCCCTCGGTAATTGGCGCACTTCAGTCGATGTTCAGTCGATGCCCTTTCTTGTCAAAAGGACAAATGAGACCTTCCAACCAACTAGTAGGCATTTGTTCCTCCTTCCATATCCTTGAAATGATACGGTGAAGGAGTTCGGGCAGCTGCTCACTTCCATGTTTTAGAAGTTCGGCCGGGAGCTCGTCCTTCCCAGCAGCCTTGTTGTTCTTCAGCCCATTGATAGCTTTCTTTACCTCATCTAGCGTTGGAGGTTCCACAGCCTGTCCATCGTCATCGATTTGAATTCTGCTACCAGATCCACTTCCGT
Organism: Aedes aegypti; assembly: GCF_002204515.2. NCBI lineage: Eukaryota > Metazoa > Arthropoda > Insecta > Diptera > Culicidae > Aedes > Aedes aegypti. The sequence goes on along the minus strand of NC_035107.1, from coordinate 225,440,470 downwards.
TATCTCCGCTCAACAATGACTCGAAATACTCTTTCCACCTGACGACTACCATTGTTTTATCCGTCAGAAAGTTTCCTTCGCGGTCGTTGCACATGGCGGGAGACGGCGCTGTATTTCTCCGCACACCATTTACGGACTTGTAGAACCGTCGCATGTTATTCTGTTCCATAGCTTCTTGCGCCTGAGCAATTACTGCCTCTTCATGCTCCTTTTTCCTTCTGCGATGGATCCGTTTTTCGGCAACCCTTGCTTCCTTGTACCGCTCTCTAACGGGTACCAGACACCAGCATCCGGCTTCTAGCCAAGTTCTTCTTGTTCGTCATTCTTTGTCACTCCTCGCCGAACCAGCCGTTTTCTTGGTCTTCGTTGAGTAGTACCTACCCCTTCTCACGTTACTGTGCTCACCGCTCCGTGGACTGACTCCCACAAGTCGCTAAGGTTGACGCTTTCGTTGATTTCGCTAATCCGCTTGAGCTTGAGCTTTTGATGGTAGTCCGCAACGATTGTCGATTACTAGAACTCGAAACGGTTGATAATCGCGCTCGAATTTTGCTTACAACAAGATAGTGGTCTGAGTCGACATTAGGATCCCTGAAAGTTCTAACATCGATGACGTCGGAAAAATGTCGGCTGACTACCAGAACATGGTCGATTTGGTTGCAAAGTTCGCCATTTGGGTGTGCTTGTGGATAGCCTTACGTGCAAAGTAGGTGCTACTGATGGTCATCCCCCTGGTGGCAGCAATGTTCAATAAACGTAGGCCGTTGTCGTTGGTAACAGAGTGAACCCAGTTAACACACCATCGTATTTGATGAGATATAAGAGTGCAAATGTGGAGGCGATATACGTACATCTTGCATGCAGCCTTATGACGCATGTACGTATATCGCCTCCACTTTTGTACTCTTATGTGCCATCGTATACGAGTTTGTGTTTACTAGGAAGGCTCTCTTTACCAATGATAGGGCCGGAACCGACCTGCGCATTAGCGTCGCCGATGACAATTCTCAAGTCGTGTTTTGGGCATTCTCCATAGGTCGCGTCCTTCACGTCATCGGGTTTGTCGTTAGTCGGTGCATAGACGTTGATCAGGCAGTAGTTGAAGAACTTGCCCCGAATCCTCAATACGCAGATCCGCTCGTTGATCGGCCTTCACCTAATAACGCGCTTCATCTACTTCCCAATCACTATGAAACCGACTCCGTATTCAGCTTTATCGCCACCGCTGTGGTAGATGATGTATTTGAATGCGCTGTTAGCGAAGGGGTCTATCGCTCTGAATTCACGTTCTCCAGATCTTAGCCAACGCTCTTCCTGAATAGCAGCCACGCACACGTCAACTTTTCGCAATTCACGAGCTAAAAGGCTCACTCGTCCAGGTTCAATTTAAGGTCCTGACATTCCAGATACCGAGTTTCCAATCATAGTCCTAATTACGTTGCCAGGTCGGTTGCCGAAAATAACGTTCGTTTCTTCTTCTTTCTCCATTTTTCGTGGTGGATAATGAATTTGGTATGCTACCTTACCGGGGTCGCGCAACCTATACCACGTTCATGAGGCTGCCATCTATCTTAGGTGTAGCTGACGTGATACAGCATTTCATACTCAGCCGCTGGATGCCAGAACAGACGCTGTTTGAGCCGCACCTCCTGGTATACAGACGCTCAGTACGTACCTCCTCACTCTAGCTGATGTCAGAAGGACAACAGTGCCCAGGCTGCACTACCAGCTAAGTACGCAACCCTTAGCTGGCGGTCTTTGCCATCATTTGACCCGTGGAAGCGCGAGGTTGGAAATTGTGAGGACCAGAGCTGTGTTGGTCGCTCCTTCCTGATTGTTGACTCACCATTTTGAAGCCCTACATTCTGTTACAATTATTTTTATTTTAAACTGGGCAATAATTTAGTATTTGACAAACGTTGTATTGTCAAGCAGTAGGCTGTGGAGTAGGTCATGCAACTTGAGGACCTCGTTCGGCAGCTCCCAGTTGCCGGTTCAAAACTGGAAGAAAGCGATGTCTGCGCAGCCTCAAGCCTGACCCTTCCGGAATCCTATGATCTCCTCATGACCGCCCTAGAAAACTTGTTGGAAGTTGAATTGACGTAATTGACGACTGTGGTTGCCACCGGTTCAAGTTCGGTCGTGTTTATGGCGGACAAAGCCGGAAACAACAAGCGGTCCGGCGAGAAGCTTGAATTCCTGCTGAACTCGGGGGCCAGTGACCATATGATAAATTCGAAGCGACATTTTTTATCCGTGAAGTCCTAAAGCAAGCGGTGTACATCGACGCAGCGAAGACTGGAGAATCCCTAGTGGCTAAGGAAGCAGGTGTCATCAGCGGAATCAGCAACCGTGGCGTGTTGATGAGTGCGAAAGATGTTCTGTACGTTCCGACTCAGAGGGAAAATGGCGCGTTTGGCTGAAGTTGAGAGTGCTGATCTCTGGCATCAACATCTCGGTCACATCAGTGAAAGTTGCATGGACACTCTGGTGCGTGAGAAACTGACCTTGGGTGTGCGATTCAAACCGGAGAAGTTAATGTTTTGTGACATGTGTGTCGTGGAAAAACCCAGCCGGGAACCGTTCAATGGTGCAAGAGACAGGGCAACTCGACCGTTGGAGCGCATCCACTCCGAAGTATGTAGACCGATCGAGCCGTCGCCTTGGGAAGGTCATCACTTTGTCTCGTTCATTGATGATTAGTCCCATTTCGCTGTGGGAAGAATTTTCGGCAATGGCGACAGCGGTATGTGGTACGAAAATTTCGTAACTCACCGTAGACCAGGGGCGTGAGTATTGCTCGAATAGCCAAAAGAAGTACTACAAAGCGAGGGGAATTCAGGTCGAGCCAACAGTAGCCTACTCACTCCAGTAAAATGGGGCTGCGGAACGGTTCAACAGAAACCTGATCGAAAAGGTACGTACGATGTTAATAGGATCGAATGCACCCAAGTTGTTGTGGTGCTGGCCGCTGTGTTCATCGTCAATCGAAGCCCAACCTCTGCGATACCAAGGTCGGATACGCACCCAATGGTTAACGACTTTAGGAAAAGGATACCAAGCAAATAGTGATTGCTCGTGACGTCAAGTTCGATGAACAATGCTTTCCGTGGATCTAAGATAACCGAAGTAAAGAGAGATGGGTGGTTCAGTTAATCTACGAGCAAGAGGGGAAAGAGCGCATCGAGCAGGCAGTTGAAAATAATGAAGAGGAGCCATAGGAGGAAATGTTCCGGTCGAATCGTCCGACGATGATGATGAAGTCCAATCTGGGGATGACCATGAAGATGCAGCGGATCTAGACGACTCTGCACTCCGTTCGCATTCAGATCTGGACTTGTCCTCCGGCCCTAGTGACGAGCAGTCCACGAGGCGCAGCGAACGGGAGCGCCGTTTACCCGGTAAGTTCCAGAATTATCTTACCGGATTCAGTGCCAGTGCAGTCGGCCTTCACTTCTCCTCAGACGTTCCCGAAATATTCAACGAAATCAGTGCTCGTGAGAATCGTGAACTGTGGTACCAGGCGGTGCAGGGCGAACTTAATTCCAAGAAGGTCAACGGTGTATGGAAATTGGCGACGTGTCCAAACGGTGTGAAGCCCTTCAATACAAAATGGGTATTCCGGCTCAAAGAAGACGAGACCGGACTACAGAGTTGTGTTTGATCCTTCGACTTTGACGCTGCTGCGGGGGCGGGCGATGAGGGCAGGATCAAACTTGTCGCGCCGCGGGTCGTTAGCTGTGTTTGATCTATTGATCGCGTCGCTTGCTCTTGCGTGGGCAATTGTTGCACACTTGTTCAGTGTAAAATGCGATAATCGAATTATTTCGCGATACCGATTAGGCGTGAATATGTCATGGATCGCATCACCAAAAATTGGTGACTCCCAGATCTATACATTATCCCACTAACAAAATATCCTTTCCATGACAACAGTGGAGATGCAGAGGTGATCTCGGTCTCTAGAAACAACAGTTGTCTAACTAACATTCCTTCTTTCCCCGATGATCGTAAGGACGTGTCCGGCGCCGTTATTGACCTTTAAAATTTGAGCTCTCGATTTGTGCACATTGAAGAATGATAAGCTAATCCCAAGCCCCATTCATTAATTCCCTGTGCAACTTCGATTGTTCTGGTCAATCACGGAACTACGGTCATCTATGCTCATGCTCATGCTCAAAGAGGACGAGACCGGACGACAGGTGTGACGTAATGCGCAACTGGTAGTCAAGGGGTTCCTGCAGCGTCCTGGGATCGATTTTGAAAATACGTTTGTACCAGTCGCCAAGCTGTCTACATATCGCGTGGTGTTGGCCGTTGCTCTCAATCATGGTTTTCACGTGCAGGAGATGGATATCAAGACGGCTTTCCTCCACGGAGTGCTGAAAGATGACTTCAACATGGAAGTGCCCCAAGGCGTGAAAGCGAAACCAGATATCGTGTGCAAGCTTCAAAAGTCGCTGTATGGTCTGAAGCAAGCCCCACGAGGCTGGAACAATAGATTCAACTCAACGCTATTGAAGCTAGGATTTCGTAGATCCAACCGAGGTTATAGCCTTGTATTCACCTTGAAAGGTGATGAAGTCTACCTGGTGCTCAGTTGACAGTTCGGGTTCGTCGCGTTTGGATCGCTTTTTTCAGCGTCGCGAGTGAAAAGTGGTGATTTTCGGAGTGCTTTTTTTAATCGAATTTCTCGACTTTCCGAACTTTCCGCATTTTCCGGAGCAAATTTCGGAGTGTCCGCGGCTAATCCGCCGGTTTCCGTAAATTTGTTCGCCGTTTTTCCGCCGAATTTTCGGTCGCAAAAGTGCCCACTCGTGTGGAGAAAGCCACAAAGGCAAGTGAGCGTGGGTATTACGCCAAGGGGCGAAGAAAGTGCCGGATCTTTTTCGGAAAATAAGTGGTGCTAGGCTACGGGGCCCAAAAAGCTTAATTAATTAGCTCTCGTTGGTGGTTCCGAAGAAGAAAGTGTTGGCCATTTTTAGGGCCCCATAAGAGAGCCCCTGAGTGCCAAATAGACCAGTGACAACCAAACCTCCCCCCCCATTTTTTGTGAAGTGTTTTACACCCCCCCCCCTCAAAATTTTCCCCTCCCCCTACGATTGGTAGTGCCGGTTAAGGCCGTCGTAGAACCCTCCCTCTTAAGCCACCGAGGTGTACAGAGGCGAGTTTTTTGCATAAAAACGTCAGTGCGGTGGACGTTCCACGAGTGAATCAAGTGGTTTCCCGAAAAGGCCGGTCGACTGTGTGGTCTAACCACCATAGTCCCGGCCCGCCGGCGTAATGTCGGCGAGCAGCCCTCCGCTCAACCCCGGGGACCCAGGGGGCCCCGGCGGAGGCTACCAGCGTAATCGTAAGAATGGTGAGTACACCGATCGATTGATTCCCGAGTTCCTCGACAGGGAAGGAAACGCAGGTCAGCTGCAGTTCCTTCGAATGAAGGCGAAAACTGGTGCCATCCCGAACAACCCGTTCCTCCTACGCCTCTCGGTAGAAAAGCACGTTGGCGGACAAATCGCGGGCGCGTTCAAAGAGAACAAAGGCATTTCGTATGTTCTCAAAGTGCGTAGCCAGGCCCAATTCGACAAACTTCTGACCATGTCAAGGTTAGCGGACGGAACCGAGATCAGCGTGGAAGAGCATTCTAACCTCAACCAGGTCAAATGCGTTGTTTCCAATGCTGACACCATCGGCCTAGAAGAGGGATATATCGCCGAACAGCTTCGCGAGCAAAAAGTAAAAGAAGTCCGACGAATCAAAAGGAGGAACAGAAACACCAACGCTCTGGAGGAAACCCCAACCCTAATCCTCACCATCAGCGGCACCGTGGTCCCGGACCATATAGATTTTGGCTGGTCCAGATGTCGAACCCGCAATTTCTACCCGAACCCAATGCAGTGCTTCCGCTGCTGGAGCTTCGGACATACTGGAAAGCGCTGCACGGCCCCCGCTAGAGTCTGCGGAAGATGCAGCAAGGTTCACCAGGAAGATCAGGAAATGGAAACCGCAAACGAGCAAGGAACCACGAACGAACCAACGCCCAGACGAGTGTGCACCGAGCCCACATACTGCAAAGCATGCAACAGCGCACAACATGCTTTATCGAGCCGCGAGTGCCCGGCATTTAGGAAGGAGAATGCCATCCAAATCATCCGTGTGGATGATGGCCTTTCCTACCCTCAGGCGCGACGGGAATTCGAGGCGAGAGAGGCCCAAAAAGAACGCGATCAAGGTCGGAACTCCTACGCCGGAGTAGCTAGCAGCAGCAAAGACGTGGAGATAGCTGAGCTCCGAGGCACCGTGAAAAGGTTGGAGAACGAAGCTGCAAAGCGCGAACAGCGAATGGCCGATATGGAACAAGCCCTAGCATACCGACCCATCAGCGAACGGCTGGAAACAGCCAAGGACCACGGCCCGATAGAGGAGCTAATCCGGCAGGTAGCGGAATTAACCGCCACCGTGAGACAGCTCCAAGCGGACCTTAAAGAGAAGGACCAAATCATCGCAGAAATGAAGGAAAAACAGCAGGTAACCCCCCGAAACTCGATGACCACACCAACGCCAATCCCACAATCAAGCTCCCCATACACTACCGTCAGCAGCGTCGAATGTCTGCCGAATTTTGCGGACCCGACAATGACTGCCCAGGTAGCCGAATGGGTTCGGAACAACGTAGCTGCAAAAAAGGAAAAAATGGTCAATGAGAAGAAGAGAGTTGTCCCTAAAAAGCAGAGGAAGAAAAGCAACGATAAACAAACGGCACCACTACAAGACGACCAGAGCCCCCATACGAGTCACTCCCCCCTGAGCCGCATAGGCAAAGAAAGCGAGTTCCTTGCAACAAACATGGAACTGGATGATAGTGACAATTCGCTGAAGTCCGTCGGCACTGCGACTTCGTCAGCAGCTGGGTCAAAACGGATCCACTCAATCTCCAGCGCGGAATCAAGCATCAACTCAGCCGATGAAGTTCGGATCACCAGGAACAAAACTAGGCTCCCTCGTGATACCGCAGCAGACATATCAATGCAGTAACCGCCGAACAGGTCGCTCGAACAAAACATCAGCACATCACCAGAACAGTAATCACACTACCCAATCACATTCACCTCCACCTTCCCACCCGCTGATGTCCAAAACCCAGAGCTAAACGAGCGACAACAGTCAAGCTCCAACGACAGTACCAACCACACCCAAACAACATCAAGCACTGCAGAGGAGACCTCGGGCAGCCGAGGCCCCCCCAGTGCGGACACTACACCCCAACCGGAACTGGGGGACAACCCTCGGCACCCGAATGTCCTTGCTGTCGAAGACCCAGAGGACGGTCGGGAACGGTTAGGCCCCGCCGGTGCGGACGTTACACCCCAACCGGAACCAGCGGACAACCCTAGCCTTCCCCTCCGGTCTGGAAGAGGGACGGACAAGGGCGGTAACGCCTATCCCCCTGAGGACGTCGAGGGATCCAAGGCTGCAATGAACCTGCGCCGAAATCCTCCCCGGAGAAGAAACCCGCCAAACCGTTATGGCTTCAGCGACATCAACAACCCCAAACCAACTGCTACCGAATACTTATCTCCGAAGCTAAAACCACTGTCGGTCTTGGAAAGCACCAACGCTGCAGCTTACGACGCGATGGTCGCAATACGTGACGAAGCTTGCGCTCCACCAACAGCCGGCCCTTCCGGAGTATTTCGACGACCTTCACCACTTTATCCCTACCAGGATCTGTCTGGGCACCTCGGAGGTAAAACTCCGAGTGGTAAGCCCCACCCTCTCCGGCGACCTCATCGAAAAGGAACGCCACCTACTGCCGGCCCCTCCGGCCTAGCACACCATTTTGTCATCCCAGATCCCTCTCAGGATCAACTAGGGCACCTCGGACCTCAAAATCCAAGCGCAACGACAGTAAGGAAGTCGACAACGCTCTCCATTCAGTGGAATATGAACGGTTTCCTCCAAAATCGTAATGACCTGGAATATGAACGGTTTCCTCCAAAATCGTAATGGCACAAAACGGCCGGTACTTCGCTCTACCATTCCGTGGCAATAGGAGTACTAGCCGATATCCCTGCCGTCAAGCTAAACATCACTACGGATTTACCAATCGTTGGCGTCCGGCTGGACCTGCCCATTGCTGTGTCTGCCCTGTCGGTCTACCTACCGAACGGGAAGCTTCCGAATTTGAGGGAGCGCTTGCAGGATGCCCTTGACCAAATCCCTGGCCCGATCATCATGCTCGGTGACATTAACGGCCATCACCAGTCCTGGGGTGACAAAAAGACAGATGCACGAGGATGTTGCGTAATGGACCTTGCATGCGGTAACGATCTCGTCGTCCTCAACGATGGGTCCCCCACTTTTTTTCGCGGGACAACTGAAACCGCAATCGATGTTACACTTGCCTCCTCCGAGATTGGCCACAAGTTGCTGTGGCATGTGAAAGAGGATCCCCACAGCAGCGATCATTCGCCAATCATTGTCACCCTCACCAACTCCACCCAGCCAGAAACGACCCGGCGCCCCCGATGGCTCTTCGAGCAGGCGGATTGGGCCGGCTTCCAAGAACTTGTGGAAAAGGAACTCGACCAGTACGCATCCCCGTCAATAGAGGACATCACTGCCTCCATCATTAAGGCCGCAAGCGAGACGATTCCAAGAACTAGCCCCAATCCAGGAAGGCGAGCCCTCCACTGGTGAAACGACACCACTAAGGCGGCGGTGAAACACCGGCGGAAGAAGTTGCGAACCTTTAAAAAGATCAAGAACAAACTACCGCCTGACCATCCGAATACGGTACAAGCCAAGGAAGAATACCAGGAGGCAAGAAACGCTTGTCGGCAGACCATCCGGGAGGAAAAGGAAAAGTCGTGGACGAAGTTCCTTGACTCCATCAACGACCAACAGTCCTCCGCGGAGTTGTGGAGGAGGGTAAACTGCCTGCGAGGAAAGCGGAGAGTTAAAGGAATGTGTCTGACAGTCGACAACGTTCCCACTCGAGACCCGCAGATAATCGCCGAAGCCCTAGGCGAATATTTTCAGGAACTCTCGTCTATGGGAAAGTATCCTGAAGCTTTTCGCAGAAAACACCACTGTTCCCACTCCGCCATCAGTAATTTTGAAATTGCCCCTGACTGCGGTCAACCTTTCAACACCCCTTTCCAAATGGCTGAACTTGAGTTCGCCCTCCGACGAGCTAAAGGGAAGTCCGCTGGACCAGACGAGCTGGCATACCCCCTGTTAAAAAACCTCCCTCCAAGCGGAAAGCAAGGCCTACTCCGGGCCATCAACTCCATATGGACGTCGGGGACATTACCGGCCGACTGGAGGCACAGTCTGGTGGTTCCAATACCGAAAGGCTCCGGACCAGCAAACAGCACCTCCAGCTACCGCCCAATCGCTCTGACCAGTTGCGCCTCCAAGGTGATGGAAAGAATGGCGAACCGCCGACTGGTGGAATATCTCGAGAGTAACGGCCTCCTAGACGACAGGCAGCACGCTTTCCGGTCCGGTCGTGGCACCGGAACCTTCCTGGCGGCATTAGGACAGATTCTTGATGACGCCTTATCTAAAGGAGATCATGCGGAACTAGTTTCGCTGGACCTGGCAAAAGCCTATAACCGGGCCTGGACCCCAGGAATACTAGAGAAGCTATCCCGGTGGGGAATCACCGGAAATCTACTCCGTTACCTGAAAGGTTTTTTAACCGAGAGGACATTCCAAGTCACGGTTGGAAACAGCCGCTCCAATATACAAAGTGAGGAAACAGGAGTCCCCCAGGGCTCCGTGATTGCGGTCACTCTTTTCCTGGTAGCCATGAGCGGAGTATTTGAAGTTCTACCGGGAGGAGTCTTCCTCGTGGTATATGCGGACGACATCACCCTAGTGGTGACCGGTGCCCACCCGAAAGCGATCAGGCGAAAAGCCCAAGCAGCTGCCACAGCTGTAGGCAAATGGGCTAGCACGACAGGCTTCGAGATCTCGGCTGCCAAATCCACCAGAATCCACATCTGCGGGATCAACCACCGGCCACCTAGGAAACCGATCAAACTAAACGGAGAGACCATTCCACTGAAAAGGTCTTTGAGGATAATGGGTATCACCCTTGACCGACACCTAACCTTAAAAAACCACCTCATCGGGGTCAAACATAGCTGCAAAGACAGGTTAAACCTGCTCCGTAGCATCTCAGCAAAAAGAACTTGCAGCGACAGGGCCACCTGTGTAAGGGTCGCGGACGCGATCATCGGCAGTCGTCTACTCTACGGGATCGAGATGACTTGCCGAAATCAGGATCTGCTTACCGAAACATTAGCGCCCATACATAACAAAGCCATTAGAACCGTATCCGGCCTGCTCCCATCCACCCCCGCCGACGCAGCGTGCGCCGAAATCGGAGTTTTGCCATTCAGGCATAAAGTAGCCCTCACAATCGCTAACAGGGCAATAGGATACCTGGAGAAAACCCGGGGAAACGGGCAAGCATGCCTCCTCTCAGAGAAGGCAAACCTGGCCCTCAGTACTGCGGCCAACACCACGCTTCCCCCGGTGGCAGGCCTCCACCGGCTCGGGCCCAGAAGCTGGTCGGCCAGAGCACCCGAGGTAGACAACAGCGTTAAGAACCGGTTCAAAAGGCAGTCCCAACCGGAAAAGGTCCGGGCGTACTTCTGTGAGAGGCTAGCAAAGCGATATACCAACTGGGAGATCCGGTACACCGACGGGTCAAGGTCGGCGGGACGTGTGGGCGTAGGAGTCCATGGCAACAGACACGAGGAACAACACAGCCTCCCGACGGAATGTTCCGTCTTTTCAGCGGAGGCTGCCGCGATCTTCCAGGCACTGACAGCCCCAAGCGACGGGTCACTACTAATCGTGACAGACTCCCACAGTTCCATCACAGCAGTAGAGAACCCAAGGAATAAACATCCATTTATCCAGGGCATCCAGATGTTGCTGGACACCGCCCCATACCCGAGGGCATTAATGTGGGTTCCCGGGCATTGTGGGATCGCCGGTAACGAGCGAGCAGATGTCTTGGCTGGCATCGGGAGAAATAGCGCCCCACTAACGAAAAAAAATCCCCGCTGACGACTTAAGGAACTGGGTCAAGGACGTCTTCTGGCGGACCTGGACAGATGAATGGAGGAGTAATCGGGAATTGTTCTTGAGAAAGTCCAAACCAAACACCATACCCGGCGAAGACCTATCGAGCCGACGTGAACAGATCGTCCTTTCCCGGTTGCGTACGGGTCACACCCGGGTATCCCACGACATGGCGGCAAGGGGAGCCGGATTCCGCCGTCAATGCGAGCTTTGCAACACGCAGAACACCGTGGAACACTTTTTATGCGCATGCCCTCAATATCGGGACCTACGAGAAACACACGAGATCACGGACATCCCCAGGTCGTTGGCGAACGACCCTGTAAATGAACGCCAGGTCATCAATTTTCTGAAGGAGGCTGGCCTTTTCGGCGAAATATAGTAGTAGAGAGGAAACTCTGTATTTTGAAATGTAATTATTCCTAGGGCTTAACCCTTCTGGTATAGCCAATTTCTTTTTTAAACGGAGATGAACCAGCCAAGGGCTGAAAATCTCCCTAATAAAGATAAATAATAATAATAATAATACCTGGTGCTCTACGTAGACGACCTTCTGGGGCCAAGAATAAAGATTAAAATTCAAAAGTTTGTAAGCCGTATGAAATACATTAACAGTTTCGGTTATAGATTTTTTCATTTGGCAGCACTGCGATCTTGTATAGTACAACTTTGTGTGCGCATTTTGTTAGCAAATTTCATCGATCTGTTGAGTGTCTGAATTTATGATTTTTCGTTGAGTCGATTGATTGTGTTCTACTTTCGTGTTAACAACGGTATTGTGTTTGTATCTTGTGAATTAAGCTGATTATTACGGCTTATCATCTGATCAACTGGACGACAACGTAGTTTCTTCCAACACCGATGCAAACATTTTTCGAACAAGACGACATCTAGCGTGAACAATTGGAAACAAAACTTGTGTGCAATATTGAACGGCAACCGAAGCTCTTTACTGTAATCTCGCTATCTCGTTAGTATAACAATCAAGCGTTTCTTCTGATCGCCGCATTTTTACCACCAATGATGGCTTGCAACAAGTGTGATAAGGTAGTAAACGATTCTGATCTAATTACCTGCCGTGGATATTGCGGAAATTCCTTCCACATGATTTGCATGAAGCTTGACTATTCTGTTCGTGAGGTACTCAATGCTCATGAGAAAAATATGTTTTGGCTGTGTGATAGCTGTTCAGAATTGTTTTCCAACGACCAATTCAGAAAAATATCTTCTCGTCACATCAAAGACATGCCCGAAGATACTCCGCTTAAGTCTATCAAGGACGATATAGCTGGATTGAAGGAAATCGTAAGCGTTCTCTCTTCCCAAATTGACTCAAAGCCGCTAACCCCTGTGTTCAACTCTTGGCGTAAGATGGATGGAATTCAAACTATTCCCAATACACCGAAGCGGATACGTGAGGATGCTCAGCCAACTACCAAGCCATCTATCATTCGTGGTTCCAAAGCAGCGTCCGAAATAGTCAAAACAGTGCGGCCTCCCGAGGATCTGTTCTGGCTTTATTTGTCTGCATTTGAGCCGAGTACCTCAGACAGCGAAATAGTAGCCTTTGTCAAGGAATGCATGATGTCATCTACTGAAGTGGATCCGAAAGTCGTAAGATTGGTTTTCAAGAACAAAGATCCATCGACTCTTAGCTTTGTTACTTTCAAAGTTGGTGTTCCCAAAACTCTAAAGGACGTGGCTTTGTCGAGTGAAACATGGCCGGATAACATCTACTTCCGGGAGTTCGACAATAATTCAAAAAACCAACGTCGTTTAGTCAGGATTACTGCAGAGAGGAGCCCGATTGTGGTGATAAAACTTCATGTTGGATACCGGGACGCACAATTGCCCTACGCTTTATGGAAGCCTCTGATCCACTCAGTACAGTCGAGCCATTCTTGCCAGCGACCATCAGCCGTCCCGGTCCTGTTTCTGAGTATGGTCACGAGGTCTTCCAAAATCCAGTTTCAGGCAAGTATTCTGTTCATTCGAGCAATTCCCTTCCTGATATGACTACCGCTTCTAGTTCAACGACATCACTCGCAGTATCTTCCCTTCGGACACCAGGACGCAAATTTTCCACCAGCCCTAAGGAAGCCTCTCATTCTCCAAGCACAGTCGAGCTCTTCCTGCCATCGACCTGCAGTCGTCCTGGTCCTGTGTTTAGGGTCGATGAGGAGGTCTTCCGAATCCCGCCTTCAGGCAAGTACGACTCATCCGCGACAGTTCCACTCTCTGAAAAGTTTATCGCTTCCAGTCGAGCATCTTCTGAGGCTGGACCAGTGCCTTCGTCAAGTATTTCTAGAATTACACTAGCAAAAACCGACACAACGACATCTCTTCCGTCAAATAGTGGTTCTCTACTGACGGGTATAGAGGAACATGTTAATACTCATAGCAAATGGGGTGGTATTACCGTCTATTACCAAAACGTCGATGGATTGAACTCTTCAATCCAGGATTATGATCTTGCGTGCTCGGATTGCTGTTATGACGTCATCGTTTTAACTGAAACCTGGTTAAACTATAACACCAGATCGAGTCAATTTTATGGTGCTAGCTACGAAGTTTTGTGACAGAAACCCCGAAAATAGCAGAAAGGCAACAGGAGGTGATGTTTTGATAGCTGTGCGAAAAGAATTTGAAGCTTCAGCTGTCGATGACCAGCATTGGAGAAACGCAGAACAGGTATGGGCCAGAATTAAGCTGGGCAAGCATAATTTATATATGGCTGCTGTTTATATTCCTCCCGATCGTATCCGCGATGACTCTGTTTACGATGCTTTAATCCGATCAGCGACGTCCATCTCGTCGAATGCTACTGTGTGTGTTCAGGATGTTACTCCAGATATCTTGATTGCCCCAAATATTCTAGTAAAATTTGTTTCGCATCACCCTCCATTCCTTTTAGTGATGAACAATAATGAATTGGTTACATTAACAGAGACCGTTGAGTCTGTGTACTATGACTTCAATAAGGCAGATTAGGAGAGTATCAGCAATGTCCCAGACAACCATAAGTCGCATAACAGTTTACGGACAATGTCGTTTATTTACACAAATTTCATCACATCCGCACAACATGGTGGATGATATCGTTTGATCGATGAGTTCCCTCGCATAAAACGCTATTTTATGAGTTCATATGTACATTCCGTTTCGTCACGTATACTGTCGTGAATCGCAAGTCAGTCCCATCTGCATTTTCGTCAAAATTGAGTTGAGTTCAGTTTTTAACATATCTTCCAATGCTCTTTCAGCTGCCTCAATGATATAATATGTTTGTTCGGAAAAATTAGGAAAAAAACAGCAAGTCAAATTGTCCCATAATGAAAAGTAACCGCATATCAGTCTCACTACAGATTTTTGTAATGTATAACACAAAAATGAACCATGTTTTGATCATCTTTATATTTTTCTCCAAGAGATACCATAGTGAAAAGCAATTTGTGGAACTTTCATTAAGATTCGAGCATTTTCCAATACTGTGGAATTTTTTGAATATTCGTATAGAAAACGAGTTTGGAAACTTCAAAGCCCATTTTCTCAATGCCTACTTTTTACAGATGGGACTGACTTGCAATTCACGGCAGTATACTCGTATAAAGTAAGTCGGATCAATCCGTAGCAGCTGTCAAATCAATTTTGTTATCATAAATTAAGTCGCATAAGAGTACAGACTAGTTCGCAATAAAATTTATACACTCGCATTACATGTTAGTTTTTATCATATAAAATATGCACGTATATCGCCTCCACTGTTGTACGCATAAGGCCTTTTCGCAACATCTTATATGTGAAACTTTGCGCACATAAGCATCGCATAACGCAAAAGGTGATTTCGTTATATGTACACTCTGGTTGTCTGGGGTACTTCATTCAATTGATTGGTACAGTATACTTGACCAAGAAAACGTTGAAGGAGCAACGCAAACTTTTTCAAACGTTTTATCTTACGTTATTGACAGACATGTTCCCAAAAAGGCCGCAAAAGCATCTGAACATGCACCCTGGCAATCTCGTGAATTGCGCAGCTTAAAGAGGGAAAAAAGAGCAGCTCTACGAAATTATTCTAAATAAAAAATGCTTCCATTGAAAGAGTACTATTTGCAAATTAATGATCTGTATAAGAACATGAGTAACGCCTGTTATTCTGCTTATCTGCGGCATTTGCAAGCTTCAATGAAAGCGAACCCAAAAGTATTTTGGAATTACGTAAGATGTCAGAAGAAAGAGAATGGATTGCCATCAGTAATGAAGTTGAATGATATCGAAGGATCGAACGAATTGGAACATTGTCAGCTCTTTACCACAAAGTTTTCTGGGGTCTTCACCAATGAACATCTGGAGACGGAGCAAATAGTTGCTGCTGCTTCCAATGTACCACTCAGTGGCCTTTCGCTGAATGCAGTAAGGTACAGTGGGGGAAGTGTATCAGTGGGGTAAGTGGATCATTTGTCAATATAAAGCATAAATACTTGAATATGTTGAATGTTTTCGCACCATTGCTTCGTTTTAGGTTATATTCTTACGCTCACACTGATACTATTGCAAAACTGGTACTACACGTACACTAACACAAGCAAACTTGTTAGCTGCAAAAAGTAATTAATTTAAAAATTGTTTTCCATCAATCAAAAATCCATTGTATCTCTGTCTAAAATCGAATTCTATTATTTTTTTCGACACATGGTGAGCATTTCAGTTCTAATTGAATGAATCACAATGAAAAATATGTCATTTTTATAAATAAATACAAATATATTGGACATGGTACACTTACCCCTACTTTTTAATGGGGTGGGGTAAGTGGATCAAGAATAATTATCATTTATTGGCAGACTGCTTACGAGCATTTTAAAAAGCTTTAATATCCGCAAATGTTGTTTTCCTTTATTTTGTTCCATTCCCAGCTTTAATTTTGTCAAATTGACAATAGAAAATTTGAATTAATCCACCTAAAAGTTTTTTTAACCTTATATTAAAAAAAAAAATAATTTCAAAATCACACGAAACTTTTCGTGGATTATCTAAGCTGAGTTGTAAAAGAGCAAAATATACTAATTTTCCAATCGAAAGCATAGTATCGTACCTTATTTGACCATATAAATTGCTCTAAACAGATGATAAACATATATTCATAAATAAAATAGAAGGATTTCAGTTTGTTATTCAAAAGTAAATGTAACTAATATTTTTAAATCAAGAGTGTTTTTCGAAAATATCGTTAGGAATAACCCTACAATACTTCTGTATAATTTATGCGTATAAATGGATGAATTTTCTCCAATTTTTTCTAGTTACAATGTTTTTTTTGCTCAAATTAGTATGAACTAATATATACGTACTTTTTATTATATTTTGATTAAATGAAGATACTTTTTAATTTGAAAGTATTAAAATGTAACATTACTAGCACTAATAACTTGAACGAGGGTAAAATCATTCTTATTAAACATAATGACACTACATTTGTTTCGAGAACAGATTATTTTTTAATGGTGATCCACTTACCCCACCATGGTGGGGCAAGTGGATCATTTGGCGCAAATTTTTAAGTCTCTCATACTCAATACATAACAATCAGAAAATTCGAAATAAATGACGATTTGGAGTATAATAGTCCCTTATTTGTTATCCACAGAAAAAAGTTTGAGTTACATTATTCACGTTTGCTGTACATAACAATGAATTTAACTATTGATTTTGCTGTATCCACTTACCCCACGGTACCTTAAATGTAAGCAACGCCATGATCATCGAAGCAGCCTCCCGTCTAAAATCGGCCTCATTGTGTGGTCCTGATGGTATACCCTCCGTTCTGGAGAAGAAATCCATCGAGAACCTAGTCACTCCTCTTCAGTATATATTGCAGCTTTCTTTAGATACCGGTACTTTTCCATCGCTATGGAAAAGTGCATACATGTTTCCTGTACACAAGAAGGGCGACAAGAGCAACGTCGACAACTACCGTGGCATTTCTGCCCTCTGCGCTGTTTCGAAGCTGTTCGAATTGGTGATACTCGAACCTGTTTTCTTTGAATGCAAGCAGTTCATCTCCAACGATCAACACGGATTCATGCCGAAGCGGTCAACAACAACAAATCTGCTCTGTTTTACTACTTACGTAATCGATGGAATGGCACACGGATTGCAGACGGACGCCATTTATACGGACTTATCCTCCGCGTTTGACAAAATCAACCATGATACCGCTATCACCAAATTGTCGAGATTGGGTTTCAACGGAGCCGTTCTAAACTGGTTTCGCTCTTATTTTACCGGCCGTCTACTCAACGTAAAGATCGGAGACCATCTCTCGGACAGCTTTGCTGCATCGTCTGGAGTTCCCCAAGGAAGCCATTTGGGACCGTTATTATTCATCCTCTATCTGAACGATGTAAATAAGCTTTTGGAAGGACCTCGCCTATCATACGCAGACGACTTCAAAATTTTCTTGAAAATTGCCAAACCAAACGATGCGAGTTTTTTTTACAAAAGCAGTTACTCATATTTGCAAATTGGTGTGATCTGAATAGGATGGTTTTGAATGCAAAGAAATGCGCTGTAGTTTCCTTCTCTAGAAGTCAGAACCCTGTTTTCTACGATTACAGTTTGTCTGGCGAAAGGTTAAGCAGAGAAAGCTGTATGAAAGATCTTGGTGTGATACTGGACTCAAAAATGACTTTCAGGCAACATGTATCCTACATAACTGAGAAGGCGTCAAGGAATCTTGGACTCATCTTTCGGATAGGGAAGGAATTTAGAGACGTGTATTGCCTGAAATCCCTGTATTGTGCCCTAGTCCGTTCAGTGCTAGAATACGGATCAGCTGTTTGGAACCCTTGCTATCTGAACGGATCTGATAGGATTGAAAGAGTTCAACGCAGATTTATTCGTTGGGCCTTGCGGAATTTACCGTGGCAAAACCGTTTTGAACTCCCACCCTACGAAGATCGTTGCCAGTTAATTGGATTGGACACTTTAAGCTGCCGAAAAAGCGTTGCGTGTGCTCTGTGTATTTCTGATGTATTGTCGGCGTGTATAGATTGTCCTGATATTCTGAGATATCTACCGTTTCAAGCGAGAATCCGAAATTTGCGAAACAATTCACTTTTTAGGATTCAATTCCACCGCACAAACTACAGTTTAAATTGTGGAATCACCGGTCTGCTGAGAATTTTCAACCGCGTAGCTTCCGTTTTCGATTTCCACTATTCTAGAGCTACTTCAAAGCAATTATTTGTCACGACATTCAAACGATTTATGTAAAGCTAGATTAAGTTTTATCATTGGGACTACCATAAGGTCTGTTGATAATAAATAAATAAATAAATAAATAAATAAATAAA
This sequence comes from Aedes aegypti, assembly GCF_002204515.2. Classification (NCBI taxonomy): domain Eukaryota; kingdom Metazoa; phylum Arthropoda; class Insecta; order Diptera; family Culicidae; genus Aedes; species Aedes aegypti. The sequence continues at coordinate 225,422,012 of NC_035107.1, read as the reverse complement.
TAAATAAATAAATAAATAAGATGCAATCATCAAACCTAATTTTAATAATACACAATACTAAGATAGCATTAATGTAGATGCATGATGACATTGCAAAATCATTAGGCGAAAAGATGTCTCTATTCTTATGCTGATTGACATTGGAAAAAAATTCGGCCATGCCGTTAATACGTTTCTCTAGTAGATCTTATGTTCATTGTCCATCCGATCCTCTGCCATTTGACCATTGGCGTAGGAACAGGGGGGGGGGGGGGGGTCGGTTAAGATAGGCCCTCACTAAATGTCTACCATAAGCAGCACAGCAGCAGATTCACTGCATTTTTTTTCCATACATGAAATACTTGTCAAAATTGCCAAAGGAATTTCTTAGAAAAAAATAATTTTAGCGACAAATTAGGCCTAATTCATAACATATCTTTTCAAGGAACTTCAACCTGGCTAAGTTATCTTCAGATGATGTCCGAAATTTATCCTGCAGAAAAAGTCCAACAAAATAGACCTAGTTGTTCTTAACTCCAGCAATCAATTCGTTCTTTGCTCAAGCTTCAATAAACTTAATTCCTAAATTTTAAACAAGATTTTTCAAAAAAAAAATTAACTTTGATTTAAAATTTCAAGAAGGTGAAGATACATCGAAGACAAACCTCTTATTTCTAAGAGCACAAATCTAGAGACCCTGACAACCGTTCGTTCTGAAAATATGATCGCTGGTCACCATCAGTGAGTTAAATTTGCAGTACATCTCGGACATCAGCAGGCACATTAAAATAAATTTGTCTCTCAACACTACAATTGTTAATTTGGCTTGTTTACCAACTTCATGAAAAAATAAAGTAAGTTTAAGTTCCAACAAAGTTTAACTTTTAAAGAAACATATCGAACCATTGAATCGCAAACACCAACAACTTCTTCGTCAAAACTCCCATCATTAAAGTCAACTTTCCCCATCAACTGTTCCGAGGATTTTCCAATTGAATGGCATCTTCGCAGTACAGCAGAAGAAAAAGGAAAAAACCCACCATTATCCAATGGCATCATCTTCAAGCACCCGTCAGCTGCCAGTTTCCCATTTGGTGGAGTCTATATCGTCTGTTTAACAAGCGCTTACTCTTCGGTGGAAAATTCTCCCTGCAAAAGGCATCATCATCTGCCGCCCAAGTTATCCAGTATCCTATCGCATCGCTGCTGACTGGGTGGCTTTTCCACATACCTAGCAACTACACGAACGAATACTATTATTCCGAATAGTATTTCAATAGCTATCTATCAAAGGTATATGGGGGAAAACGCGTTGTGTATCCTCAAGAAGCATTAGGAGATGGAAACTAAGAAGTAGTAGAAGAAGATGAAGGACTTTCTTCTGTGAATTCAATCCTCATATCAAAAGTGCATCCGATAGAATCTAAAGTTGGGGGAAATGACGGTGGGCGCTTGATTTGAGGAGAGATTCCAATTCATCGGACTTTGACATCCCCGGGTAATAATAATTTCTTTATTGATAAAAATTGATAAAAGAATTTTGTTAGGACATCCAATTTGTCATCTGATAGTACGTTCAATAAAAATGAACGAAGTAAAATTTTTGATCAAAAATGATCCACTTCAACTGTAAAGATTCGTTCAAATATTAGCTTAGCTTAGCTTAGACTGACTACACATATCAATGGTTGCTATTCCGTGATTGACCGAAGTCAGTGAAAATTCACAAAGAATCAACTAGAAGTTCGGCTGGGATTGGCCATAATCTTCTTTTGTGTGCATAATTCAGTGCCTCTATTTATACGGGGTCAATAACGGCGCCGGCCACGTCCTTGCAGTCAGGTGGGATTGGGGGAAGAAATATTAGTGTGTAACCTTTAAGTTGATGAAAAAAAAAACGAATTTAGCACTATACCATTTAATTCCACTAGAGTTATTTAAATGGTATAGTACTAAATTCGGTTTTTTGCATCTACTTATAGGTTTTCTACTGAACAGCTCGAATATTTATTGCTATTTGGAGACCGTGTTTGCCTCTGCATCTCACAAAGGTTACTGCGAGGGATGTTTGTTAATGGGGTGGTTCGTTGGGTCACAAGATTCACTTTGATAAGCGATTAAATCATGATAAATTATTATTTGTGAGAAATACACATGCTTATATGTAAATATAATATTTTAATTTGATATGAACAATTTATATGTAGAGGAAAATTATGCGGACATTTGGTGACGAACCATTCAAAATTTGTTGAACAAATACCTAAATGTAACATTCCTTCAGCTGTCAGGATGAAAACATGTGTTATTATATTTTACTTATTTGAAAAGAAACAAAAAACTTGATTGGCTGGAACTTCATAGAACACTCTTATTTTTATGCCGACACTTACAATGGCGAACCATCCAAAGTTTGTTGAATATACTGAACCTTTCGCAAGTCTTCACTCGTAGTGTTGAACCATTCAAAGTTTTTTTTTAATTGCAAAACAAAAGGTAAAAAGAAAGCCGTGTTTTGAAAAAAAAAAAAGGTAAACATAAATAATTCACGAATCAGAATTCATGTCGACACTCACAGTGACGGACCAATCATAGTTTGCCGAAAAATCATATTTACGTCCCACCGTTGCAACGATTAAATGTGCAGTCATACATGTTTTATAGATTAGAAATAGTAGCATGAAACGAGCTCACCAATTGATCCGCCATCCTTGACTGAGCAGCAACAATCCACATTCAGCTTCACTCGTTTGCTCGGCTATATAAAAGCACTCAGAGATAAAAGGGTGGGCGACCCGAGAAGGAAAACAACTGACGACTGATCGGGCTTTCTTGACGCACTGCCCAGGAGCAGGCGTCAAGGTCGAAGGATTAAAAAGAACCCTACTAACAGACCGCGCACTTTTTCACTTATAACTACTAACTAACGACGCGCGACTTGTTCGATCCTGCCCTCGTCGCCCGCCCCCGCTGGAGCAAGCGTCAAGGTCGAAAGATCAAACACTACTCTCTAGTGGATTTGAGTTAAATGGCAATATATTTACTTAATTTCAAAGCTTATGAATTTACTTTATTCTAATATTGAGTCATGAAAGTTTCACTGTATTAGATAATTCAATATTTTGTATGAATCTGTTTCAAAACGAAATTCCTGTCATTCCAGATGAATCTCTTATAAACAAACTCGGCAAAACCTCAAAATACGAATTGGTTAAATTAACAAACAAAATCAATCTACGAACCCCAAATCTAATTCGAAAACATATGTTCCAGTGTATTCAACAACGTGTCCTTATTTTCCATATACTTATAAACATTTTCATGTTTTCAGGAAAATATGAAAGAATTCTATTCGGTCTCTCGGTCTTCCTTCGGTAGAGAACGAATGGTCCAGGAACCATTTAATTATGTTTGTACAAGAGCTTCGTCGTCTCTCATCGTCAAACGTCGTCCTTGAGCCAACAACTACTGTACGGATCCACAGAAGCCTGGCAGAGACCATCGAATATTCTTCGTGAGCAATATCTCAATACACATCGGCGGTGCAACGTCGTCTTCATGATGAAGAAAGCGAAGAGAAGTTTCACCTGCCCGGAGGGATTTGCTTGCTGTAGTCTCGAGAACTGGTGAAAGTAATTCTAAATGCAATGTGGAGCGACGAAGATGATACATGTCTCGACTCCGTTCAGCATTTTCGATTTTCTTGGATGGGGAAGCCTCCTGATGTTGATTTTGTAAACGTTGGGACTAACGAGCAATTCAAATCTGTTCGATTCCGAACAAGCTCGATGCATTGATGCATTGACCAAATAATGCAGTCAAAGGGGTTGGTTTCGAATTTTGATTTATGACCATTTTTTTCGTTGCTGCAATTTTCCCTCTCTTACATTGAAGTCATTATATGTTTAATCCTTATTTATTCACGTAAATTGAATAAAATTTGATTCAAAACTCAAAAAGATTTCAATTGTTCTACGTCATACAAAATATTGGAATCCACTAGTGACAGCCATTTAATATCGTTAAAGAGTGCTCTTCTTTTATCATTGATCACATTTTCATGGTGACAGCACAACAACTGTAACGACCGCGACATCGACATCAAAAACGCCAATGACGAAAACGACGACGACGACGACCGTGAGCGTAAGGTAGGTTGTGTCCTCAGTCTCAGCTGATGTGTAAATCCTTGGATACCTGGAGAGGGTGTGAGCCGGAAGGATGTATGAGGATACAAGGGAATCGGAAAATGGATACAGGTAGGAAGCTTTTACGTTGGTTCTCGATAGGAAAGAGCTTTCGGTACTCACCGGTGAGAAATTCGGGGAAAATGGAACTCACAAATGAGGCAAGCGTGCCGAAAGGAAAAACTAAACGAGAATGGATTATACTGAAGCACGAATTTTTTGTTAGATGTATTTGTGCGAGAAAACCAACATCGTGTTAGATTCTGAACTGCTTTTCAGAATGAAAGAATGGCTGCTCTCTTTGATGTTTTGACTTTCATCAAGACTAACAAGTATGATATAACATGTAATCATGTTAGCATTTGAAATGACAGTTTTTATGGAAGCAATTTCCTAGTTACTAAAGAATTTCATTATGCTTTATCTGAACTTAGTAACTTACTATGAAAGCCTCGAAGCAGTGTTGCCAGATGAGGAAGAGCTCACCGAAGCCCCTCTTGAGAAGCCTCTTGGAAGGAAGAGATGGAGCAGCTGTATTGTTCTCAAGAAACGCGTAATTTCTACAAGAAACACAATGCATCCCGCAAAGGCTTCGTGCCGCGAGCTGAAATATGCCGAAATAAGGATGGAGGTGATGCGTTGAAAAAGTGGAAACAGCACTATGATGAACACCTGAATGACGTAGAGGATGAAGACCAAGGCAGCAGGAGGAATGGCTTCATCGGTACGGCGGATGAGGGAGTCGTGCCAATTCCCACAATAGGTGAAGTTAAAAACGCTATCAAACAGCTCAAGAACAACAAAGCAGCTGGGAAGGATGATATTGGAGCGGAACCTTTAAAAATGGGCCCGGACAGATTGGCTACTTGTCCTATGTACCGTTGATAGCCAGGATCTGGGATACAGAATAGCTGCCGGAGGAGTGGAAGAAGGGAGTAATATACCCACCCGATACAAAAAGAGTGACAAGTTGGAATGTGAGAACTATCGAGCGACTATTCTTAACGCAGCCTATAAAGTGCTTTCCCAGAGCATCTTCCGTCATCTACCGCCACTAACAAGCAGATTTGTGGGAAGTTACCTAGCCGGTTTCGTGAACGGACGATCGACATCGGACAAAATCTTTATTTTGCTGCAGATCTTCTAAAAATGCCGCGAATATCAAATTCCTGCAGGCTGAAACGTGAAGCAGATCTGGTTGGATTGAAGGTTAATACATCGAAGGCGATACATCTGCTGACTGGAAGAACCGAGCGCGATAGAGCTCGCATTGGCAGACGCGTGATGATCGACGGAGATGAGTTCGAGGTGGTGGACGAACTAGTCTACCTCGGATCATTGTTAACGTCGGATAAAAACTGCAGCTGAGAAATTCGAAGACGTATCATTGCCGGAAGTCGTGCTTACTACGGACGAGACCTTGCGGTCTGGTAAACTTTACTTCCGCACTAAGTGTGCTATGTACAAGACGCTGATGAGACCGGTATTCCTCTACGGGCATTAGACGCGGAAAATGCTGGAAGAGGACCTGCAAGTACTAGGAGTTTTTGAACGACGTGTGCTTAGGACGATCTTTGGAGAAGAACGGTGAATGGAGGAGAAGAATGAACCACGAGCTTGCGTAACTCTAATGTGAACCCAGTATTCAGGAAGTCGCCAAAGCTGGAAGGGTACGATGGACGGGATACGTTGTTAGAATTCCGAACAACAATCCCACAAAAGTGGTGTTAACCTCGAATCCGGCCGAAGCGCAACGAGCTAGGTGGTTTGACCAAGTGGTAGTGTGGGGCGATCGAGCAACTGGAGGTTAGCAGCCATGGGTCGAGTTAGTTGACGTAGCATTGTGACGAAGGTCATATCTTGAAGGACGTATCGCCATCAAAAGTAAAGTAAGTAACTTACTATAAAAGTAAACCCAATTCGTACGTTGTCCGTAATTTTGCTGAACTTGATGAGTTCGATACTCGCTATGATATGATTCGGAATTCAGTTACAAAGTTATGCGATGAACATTCACGAGTAACTATCTCAAATAAGGGAATTATAATGTTCATTGCCGAGTTTAATTTCAATATTAAGTATGCATTTGAAACTTAATGAATGACAAAAACTTTAGGTATGCCTAGTTCCAAATTTTCAATGCAGTACATGCATTTCTTTTTGGTATTTTTGTTTGGAATAGTCATTAAATTAACCTCTACAAAAATTTATCAAGGAAATGCAGAATTATTCAAAAACTAGCAAGGATATAGATTCCCAAAATCCTAAGCGATTTCTTGATGTCTCCGAGGCTTTCACAAGGTTCAACAGGATAAAAAGACTGTTTCAGAGTTTTTCGTGGATTATTGAAGCATTAGCAGTAGTTTTTGAAACGGTATCCAGAGATCACTATGAGGTTTTTGAAAAATTTAAGTGGTGTTAATTTTTTTTTTCTTTATTTTCGACACTTTACACCTTTAAGGTGTCGTTTTGAAATTCAACAGAACTAACGACAAAAAATACAATTTGTTAATTCATTATTCTACCTATTTCAACAGATGTTTCCATTCTCTTACACTTTTTAGATCGGGTAACTCTCCATCCCGATTCCGCTGGTACGCATGGATCTTTTCCTTCTTCATCTTTTGCTATCTCCGGACCCTTACGCTCACGGTGTATTTGATCATTTTCGTCGCTAGATGTTCGGGTTGACAGTCGCCGCTTCGTGGTAGTTTGATAGTCATCGTTGGTCGTACTATCATCGATCGAACTATCGTCGTCGTCGTCGTCTTCGTCATCATCGTTCATGTCATGTGCTATTGTTGTTGTTGGGTTATCGGGCTTCGCGTGGTTGATAACAGCCGAGCTGGACGTTTGCTTTTTTCTCGTGTACAGATGCTGTTTTTTGTTTCTCGTTTTTTGGGTACGTAACGAGGGACGATTGGTTGTCGATTGTAATATGCGACGGCACCGGCTTCTTCATCTTCATGCGTACCACTCTTACCCCGTTCGGTACTCCGGCAAAATAGTTCTTCCACACTTCGTTGGTGATGGAGACAACTGTGCCGTACTCCTTCAGATATTCGGTGATAGTAGTATTCGCCATCTGCGGGGATAAGTCGTGTATCCTGATGGTGGTAGTAGGGCCATCCACGTAAATTGGGATGTGGTAGACAGCTCCGTTATGCTCGAGCCAATATCATAGATGGTGCTGCTTTGCTAGGCGAGGGGGTAAACCAGCGTTGTGCATTTCAATGTACAGTCGGGTCTCCTATTAAACGCATTCCTATAACGTGCACTCCTATTACGCTCACTCCTATTAGACACACCAGAACGTTATAGGAGACTCAGGGCTTATGGGATTTCATCACTTTGGGGGTGTTGTTGAATATCTCGTATGCCAAAAGAGATAGCACAGTACTGTCTTCGGCGAAGTTTCAGTGCTAAGTACGATCTACCTTTAGGAGTTGAGGATCATCCTTTTAGTTGAGAACTTGGCCGGTAGGGGCGCTTTTTTCTGATTTGCACTATATGAGCCATGAGGGATAAGAATGCAAAATTTTGAAACATATGATATCTCTAGATCCTGATGTTTTGGAAGGTTGGTGTCTTCGGAAGAGTTGTTCAGTAGCTCAAGGGCTGACATGCGGTAGTCATTCTGATACGGAATTATGCCACCAGGTGGCGCTAGTGGACATGGAATTTTTGTTTTGCGCATTGCTCAGTAGCCTGACCACTTATAAAGATGGCGTCTTCGGCGAAGTTGCTCAGTATCACAAGGGCTAACACTATTTGAGCCTAAAGTTTCGAAATTTTGCCACTAGGTGGCGCTAGTGAGCAAATAATTTTTGTTTTGCGAATTGCTCAGTAGCCTGACCAAAGTTGTTCAGTATGACAAGGGCTATCGATTATTCTGGCATTGTCACGTTTAAGTAAAAGTGCCTAGAGAAAAATACATACATTAAATTTTACATTCGGATAAAAGTGCGGCTAGTTTCCTAGTATTTTCGACGGATTGGGAGAATTTTTGATCAATTATTTGATATGAGAAAGAGCGAGGATCCGTTTACTACTTAAATGTGAGATTGTTAGCTATTTATATGAACCAAAGAAAAAAATATGTATTTTTATTTTTATTTTGTCATTGTATGAACTCCACATTTTCCAAGATATGGATTGGATAGAAATGAAGTTAGGTTGGAATGTCAGTCATAACTTATAAATTGGGAAATCAATTCGCTAATAATCTTAATGGGATAACTAGGATTGACCTTATCTCTTCAGTTACACAACACTCTTGTTTGAATATTTTTATAATATAAACGATAATTCAATTCTATAAAAAAAACTTTTTCTCCCGATTTCTTCGTATATATAATACAGTAATGACACGATTTTGTCTGCACCCGATTTTGTCTACCCCCGATTTTAGCACCTTTTTAGACCCGATTTTGTCTGCCCCCGATTTTAACACCCTTTTGACCCGATTTTGTCAACCTTCAAAAAATACATTATTTTAATGTGGAAATATTAGGTACAACCATATTGTAAAAATTCAGGTGTGACATTGGCCACGTCTATACGATCATCCAAAGTATGAATTCACTTTGTATCACAGTTTTCACAGAATGCAGTTACGTTAGGGATCTTGTATATTATTACGGTTCATACAAAAATATAAAAAAAACGCTGTAAACATCGACAAAAACATTAAACGAAGTCTATGGATGAGAATAAGTATAAAAAATAGTCGATTTTTTCCCGATTTTAGCAATTTCCCGTTTTAGTCAACCCTAAATGCAACATGGGGCTGACAAAATCGGGACATTACTGTATCTAGAAACTCTCGGCTCAAATAATGTTAATGCTTGTGGTACTAGACAACTTTTCTGAAAACTTTTTTTTTCTGAATGATCACGCTACTGAGCAATCCGCGAAACAAAAATTATTTGCTCACTAACGCCGCCTAGTGGCAAAATTTCGAAACTTTAGGCTCAAATAATGTTTATCCTTGTGATACTGAGCAACTTTGCCGAAGACGCCATCTTTCTAAGTGGTCAGGCTACTGAGCTATACGCAAAACAAAAATTCTTTGCTCACTGGCGCCGCCTAATGGCAAAATTTCCAAACTTTAGGCTCAAATAATGTTAGCCCTTGTGATACTGAGCAACTTTGCCGAAGACGCCATCTCTCTAAGTGGTCAGGCTACTGAGCAATGCGCAAAACAAAAATTCCATGTCCACTAGCGCCACCTGGTGGCATAATCAGAATGACTACCGCATGTCAGCCCTTGAGCTACTGAACAACTCTTTCGAAGACATCAACCTTCCAAAACATCAGGATCTAGAGATATCATATGTTTCAAAATTTTGCATTCTTATCCCTCATGGTTCATATAGTGCAAATCAGAAAAAGCGCCCCTACCGGCCAAGTTCTCAACTAAAAGGATGATCCTCAACTCCTAAAGGTAGATCGTACTTAGCACTGAAACTTCGCCGAAGACAGTACTGTGCTATCTCTTTTGGCATACGAGATATTCAACGACACCCCCAAAGTGATGAAATCCCATAAGCCCTGGGTCTCCTATAACGTAGATTCCTATTACGCCCCTCAACCATGTGTCTAATAGGAGACCTGACTGTATACACAATTTCGCAGAGTGTGCAGCTGGAGGTTCCGTACATCGGCCATATCGAGCTTAACGAAATCCCGGAGGAACTCCTCCACCTGATCCGTTGGGGGACGTTTCGGCAAGACGCTGAAATCCACTACAAGAGTGTTCTTCCTGTACGAAGACATCTTGTGTTTCACTCAGTAGTCGCGAGAGGCTTGTGCTATGAAAAAGACGTCGTTCGCGCACGAAAGGCAACTGTCAACTGGGTGTTTAAATGTACTACAGGAGAGTAAATTAATGGATCCAAAAATGTTTTTGGGGATTTCCCATGATCTTGAATTAGGTTTAATTGAGCTTCCAAGAGTTTTCAGTTGTATTAAAGGGCTTCCGAAAGTCCCTTAGGCTGCGAAGGAGTTTTCACATACTTCTAAATACTTCATTCCTGACCATTTGGTGCTACTTGGCGCCACATTGCCAGTGTTGTGTATATTGAAGGGATTTATTTCCAGGCCAAGGTTTCCTGACAGGACGCAGGAGATTCTCATGCGTTCTCAATGAAGGTTTCAAACATTTTTTTTAAGAAAGGATTTTTAAACTATAAGCTTGGATTTTCAATGGCTTTGCAAGAAATAAAAAACTTAAAAGTGATTCTCAAAAGTCACTATAGTATTTTCAAAAAGTTTCAAGTATTTCCAATTTTTTCCCCGGTAAATTTCTGAAGGTTTCTAAAAAATCTATTGGAAACAAATCCTTAGAAAATCTTTAAAGTTCTCTCAGAAAGCTACTGTAAACATTTAAAAACCCTTTCGAAAGCCGGTGGGGTTCTTGGCTGTAAAGTTAGTGTTACCAAGTATATAGTTGATCCGTTCCAAGAATGACCGTGGCCCGGGGTGTTGCATGCTAGTCCGTTGTCTAGTGTGGTGCTTCCTTCGCCTTTAGAACATTTCGTCGAATGACATTTCGTCGAACGACGTTTGATCGAATGACATTTGGTCGAAAGTACATTTGGTCGAATGGACATTTGGTCGAATGGCTATAGAATATTTTGCCGAATGACATTTGGTGGAATGACGTTTAGTTGAACGTAAATTTAGTCGAAAGCTTATTTTGAAATGGTTTATTGCAAGATTATTTGGTAAAATTTATTATTGTTTTCTGAGCTTTGTCAATTTGGTTAGATAAGGATTTTTTTTTTAATAAATCTGAAGTATCAACAGTTGTTGAATTAATGTTAGGATATTTTATGTAGTCTAATTGTCAAAATCGATACATCTATTTCTTTCTGATTAGAAGTTACACCAATATCTAGGATTTCGATGATTATTCAAATGAACTTTTTAGAAGTAGTGTTTTTTTGTACATTGACTAAAATATTTAGCTCTAGTGAATTTATTATTCTTTTAAAATATCATTATTCTTTGAAAAACTTCTCAACAAGTTATTTTATTACTCAACAATGTGAACATCGCTCTTCGTAATAAACTGCTGATCTTCATCTGATAAAAAAGCCAGAAAAATTTGATTAACGGGAAAACTTTATTATGAAGTGAATATTAGGTGTCGGTAACAGGATAAGCTATTCTATTTATGACCAATTGGCTTATTCTGACTTCCAGCTCCATGACATTCTTGAATCAAATACCGTTTTGATTCATATTACGGACACTTAAGGCCTCGGTGATGAATAACTCATTAGAAAGCATGTAAAATATATCATTCTGTATGGCTCCTCCTCGTTATCGAGCCTTCAAAGCACTTTACTTTCGAATGGTGGGTGAAGATTTTGATTCTGCAATATGAATAATTTTATATAAATGGAAATGTTTGGACTATTCATGATTCTTATTCCGGACGCTTCCTTATTTTTGCCTCATATTCCGGACACTTTTATTCGAACTCTGGACAGCGCATGAAAGGCATAAATAGTAAAGTCAAATCATTATTTCAAATCGACAAACCACTAAAGAGACGTCTAAGGCAGTTGAGCATATAAATTTTCCGAGATATCCATGGAAAATGTTGACTAAAATGACCCTCGAAAGTAAGAACTTTTGAAAGGCAAAAATTGAAAAATTTCGTGTGAAATGTTTCCCATGCAAAGTAGAGTATCCGGAATTGGAAGCTGTCCGTAATATGAATCAAAACGGTATATGGCTTTCCTGACGATGATTACCTGAATAACAGAATTGCGGTAGAAGCTAGAATGGTTACGATGAGAACATCGAGAAATAGTTTGATAATAAATAATTGAACAAAAAAATTGTTCTTATTCTATGTATCCAGTATGGGAGTACGTGACTAAGGCGACAAAAGTCAGCTTGCTTCCATTTAAGATTAGTTTATCTCGACTCGCAAAACAAGCCTGACTGAAAAAGCAGCATGAAACTACAAAAACGCAAGAGGTTGATCAATATGTTGGGAAAGTAGGGTCCATCAAATTGAATAACAAAATTTTACTAACCGCATATAAATAGTTGGTAAAATGGCTGATACTTTTTTCAATTATTCAATCACTCGGTGTATTATCGACAAAATGCTATTCTCGACTCTATGCCACGAAATTTCAATATGCTTTTTATTGCAATTAATCTTTTTCGACCAAATGTCTATTCGACGAAATGTCCGTTCGACCAAATGTACTTTCGACCAAATGTCATTCGACTAAATGTCATTCGACCAAATGTCTTTCAACCAAATGTCATAGATTCGCATCCTTCAAAGGACAAATCATCCAGTGGAAGCAGCACTAATTAATTTCTTTAAACTCACTTGTTATCCCCTTGGATTCTTTAGAAACTATTTAGAAACCCTGTAGATAAATGGAGTAGATACTGGTATCCGTTTAACAACATCTGAAACTATTTGAGCAGAGTCTATGAATGGAGAGCGAAGACTGAAGCCAATTCTACCTATTGAACCGTCAAATCGTCAACCTATCGAGCAAAATAAACAAACACGTTTTGGGGCGAGAGAAATATTGTTATCGTGTCGAAATAAAAAAAACGAATCTATGACATTTGGTCGAAAGACATTTGGTCGAATGACATTTAGTCGAATGGACATTTGGTCGAAAAGATTTAATTTCAACAAAAAAGTATGCAAATAAATTTTTACACGATACGTTCAGTCTGACTATTGTCGAGAGTAGAATTTTGTCGCTTATACAAGAGTGATAGAATAATTGAAAAAGTATCAGCCTTTTTACAAACAACCTATTATGCGATTTGTAAAATTTTGTTATTCAATTTGATGGACGCTCTCCCAACATATTGATCACCCTCTTGCGTTTTTGACGTTTCATGATACTTTTTCGTTCAGGCAAGTTCTGCAATTCGAGATAAGCTGATCATAAATGGAAGCAAGTCAACTTTTGTTGACTCAGTCAACTCGTCTTCCCTTACATACATAAAAGTCATGCCATAAAGGTTTTCCTGAAAGCAAATTTTTCCTGCCGAATAAAAACTGATTTCCGCATTCAAAAATCTTACCCATCCCGTCCGTAAGCTGTAAGGCCCGGAATCCAAAGAAAGATCCCGTGTACACTCTCCGCATGCTTCCATCAGATGAAGATCAGCAGTTCGTTACGAAGAACGATGACATTTCAAAAGAATAATAAATAATAAAAATATTTGGTTCACATCGTTGAGTAGCAAAATTACTTGTTGAGCAGTTTTTCAAAGAATAATGATATTTTGAAAGAATAATAAATTCACTAGAGCTAAATATTTCAGTCAACGAACAAAAAAAAATTCTAATGAGTTCATTTGAATAAGGTTTTGGCATAATCTCAACTCACAAATCAAAAAATGCATGATATTTGAAAACAAGACAACATAAAATATCCCATTTGGTTTAACAAAAGTTAATGATTCCGATTATTCGAAAGAATACGTTATCTTACCAACTTTGCAAAACTTAGAAAAAACTAATCAATTTTACCAAATAATCGTTTGATAAACCATTTGAAAATTAGCTTTCAACCAAATTTCCGTTCAACTCAACGTCATTCGACCAATATAAATGTACCAAAGCAATTCGACCAAATGTCCATTCGACCAATTGTCCTTTTGACCAAATGTACTTTCGACCAAATGTCATTCGACGAAATGTCCTAAAGCCAAAATAAAACAATATTGCTACGGTTTAAGTTACGGTGTGATACGATGATGTAACAAAATAATTGCTCTAATAATAGGGCCTATAATTTATGAATGAACCCCGTTTTTGTTACATGTGAGGTAACGGTAATGTAAGTGATCTCCCTCCATCAGTGGATATATCCAGCTTTTTACGCTAGCTATAAAACTGCGATGGGTAATTCAGTTTTGGCTTTTGTTTCCTACAGATTTTATAGTGCGGTCTTAGCAGGCATTGATATTAGATTGTTTATTCTAATGTCATTATTTTTTTCTTTTAATTATTTTCAGATGTTTTGTATTGCAAACTTGAAAGATTATCATATTTTTAGTAATTATTCTTTTTATACCTATTAAGGTGCAAGAAAAAATGAGGCTTATGTCGAGTGGCGATGCCTGCTCCCAAATAGCCACGTGCTGATTGATGGGCGACATTTCTCAGATGTCATTGATGTCAGGACCTTCTGAGGCCCTAATATCGACTCGGATCATTATCTCGTTGTAGCTAAAATTCGGGCGCGGTTATCCAGCGTCACGAGTTCCACAACAAACAGAATGTTGCGCTTCAATATACAACGCTTGTCGACTGATGGGATAGCTGTGCAGTACCGTTCGGCAACGGACCAGATGTTTAGCTTGCTAATGATCCTAGACAAATTCCGGGAGTATAACTTGCAGACTCACCATCTGTTTATTGATTTCAAGGCGGCGTACAACTCAGTGAAAAGATATGAGCTTTGGCAGATAATGTCTAAAATATAAATTGACGCTTATATTGAGCTGTTCGGTAATCCAATCCGCATGGTTATTAAATTAATTAACTCATTACGCGTGGTAAAGATGGACAAATTATGGGTGAAATTATGAAAAAAAAAATCCACGTGCTCGGCTGAGATTTGAACCCAGGACTCTTGTATGCTAGACGAGCGCTTTACTAAGCTACCGAGCCACTTGGTGACCCAATAACTGAGTTGGTTACAAGTTTAGAGTCCTGGGTTCAAATCCTAGCCTAGCACGTGGATTTTTTTTATAATTTCACCCATAATTTGTCCATCTTTACCACGCGTAATGAGATAATGTCTGAAAATGGTTTTCCGGCGAAACTAATTAGGCTGATACGTGCTACGCTGGATGGTTCGAAATCAAATGTTCGGATCGCAGACGACGTGTCAACCTCGTTCGTAACGTTAGACGGATTGAAGCAGGGAGACGCACTTTTGAATTTACTGTTCAACATTGCACTCGAGGGTGCTATTAGGAGATCTGGCGTGCAGAGAAATGGCACTATTATCACAAGGTCGAACATGCTCCTTGGCTTTGCGGACGATATAGATAATTGGAATCGATGGCAGGTCAGTGGAAGAGGCCTTCGTGCCTCTGAAGAGGGAGACAGCGAGGATAAGCCTGACCGTTAATTCAACCAAAACGAAGTACATGGTTGCATGTAGAGATAGAGTCAGGCATGGTGGTGTAGGTGCTGAGGTAGTGTTTGATGGGGATGTGTTTGAAAATGTTGAAGAATTTGTTTACCTTGGAACACATGTGACAACGACGTTTCATGCGAAGTGAAAAGACGTGTTGCGGCTGCGAATAGGGTCATTTAAGGAATACGTAACCAGCTTAGGTCCCGCAGCTTGCAAACGGAGACAAAATTCGCCCTGTATAAAACATTGATTCTTCCGGTAGCTCTCTACGGGCACGAAGCGTGGACGTTGAAAGAGTCAGACCGGAAATCTCTCGGTGTTTTTGAGCGTAAAGTGCTGCGGACATTACTCGATGGGAAACTCGAAAATGGTGTGTGGCGCAGACGCATGAATCACGAGTTATATCAAGTGTACAAAGATGCGAATATTATCTAGCGTGTAAAATACGGCAGACTTCAGTGGGCTGGACACTTAGTGCGAATGTCGGAAGAAAGAATTGCGAAAATTATACTCAGCAGGGAACCAGGTAGAGGTCGGCGGCTTCGGGGAAGACCACGAATACGTTCGGGGTAACTGGAGAAGTTTCGCCCAAGACCGACAAAGATGGAGCTCTACAATACGCCCGGCAATGGCGTGACGCTACGCTGTAGCCATCAAGGCATCAAGGTAGGTACATAATGAAGAACGGCCGTATTGGGCGCATTGAGCTTCGGATAATCATGGACCCGAATAGTTTCCCTTCCAAGCTCACATGACTGATAAGAACGAAGACTGATGGTGAGCAAAACTGTGTGAAGATTCTAGGTGAACACTCTAGCTAGATTTAATTCCGCCGAGGACTATGACCAAGAGATGAAGCTTTGCGTATGTTGTTCCATATTGCACTAGAAAGTGTTTTGTGCAGTTTCTGGTTTAGTTTTTGAATGGCATCCTTAACTTCCTTTGAAGTATGGGCTGTTTGGTTTCCATCCTCCACAGTACTGCCAAAAACATCTTATCCGTTGTGTTAAACCTCATTGCCTAGTGTAAAAGCACTAATTTTCGACCTACAAGAATTCTGTGCCAATTTTCGGATTTTCATACAAAGCAGGCCAAAATCGCATGAATGGGTCGAAAATTAGCACTGGGTCCAAAAATTGGTGCTTTTCTCCTACGCTATCAGCATAATTCAGGTGTTCATCGAATTGCTGCTTCCAGCTTTCGATCACTTTATGTTTGTCCTTCATGATGCTTCCATCCTTATCCCCACACATCTCTAATCGTTGCACGAAGCAAACGCTTGAGCTTCTGGTAGAACTTCCTTGCATTTTGAGACCGGCATAGCTGTTGCATTAGGGCGATTCAAAATTTAAAAATGTTTGAAAATCCTCCCAAATCTTTCTTACCATCGTTACCATAAAAATAGTGTTTAATGAGTTTTTACTATGGGCTGATAAACTTGTGCTTACATTTCAGTACCAACGTGTTTGGAACATTTTTAAAATTTTCTCTATGATAATTTCCATATAAACCAACTTTGTCTTTGGACCAACTTCAAATCAACACCTAGAAAGCTGAAAATTTCACAGAACACTATTTTGATGGCAAAAATGGTAAAAAAAGATGTGGGAGATAGATTTTTTTTTTTAATTTTGAACCGCCCTACTGTTCTATCTCCTCGCTCTCCGTCTCCTCTAAGTGGCTGTAGTTATTTCCGAATAATACGTTCTATCGTTTCCGTCTATATGCTCTATCGTGCTTCTTGCTGCAGAATGACTGCCTGCGTTTTTTTTCTGTAGAATTTGCATATATTTCTCGTCTTACTAAAAGAGTTCTGTTTGATCTTCCGACCTTGACGCTTGCTCCTGCGGGAGCGGGTGACGAGGGCAGGATCAAACATGTCGCGCTTCGGTCGAGTGAAGTGAAAAAGTTCCGCGATCAATTAGTTCTGTTTGATCTTCCGACCTTGACGCTTGCTTCTGCGGGAGCGGGTGACGAGGGCAGGATCAAACATGTCGCGCTTCGGTCGAGTGAAGTGAAAAAGTTCCGCGATCGGTTAGTTCTGTTTGATCTTCCGACCTTGACGCTTGCTCCTGCGGGAGCGGGTGACGAGGGCAGGATCAAACATGTCGCGCGTCGGTCGAGTGAAGTGAAAAAGTTCCGCGATCGGTTAGTTCTGTTTGATCTTCGACCTTGACGATTGCTCCTTGGCAGTGCGTCAAGAAAGCCCGAGCAGTCGTCAGTTGTTTTCCCTCTCGGGTCGTGCGCCTATTTTCTCTGAGTGCTTTTATATAGCCGAGCAAACGAGTTAAGCTGAATGTGGATTGTTGCTGCTCAGTCAAGGATGACGGATCAATTGGTGAGCTCGTTTCATGCTACTATTTCTAATCTATAAAATATGTATGACTGCACATTTAATCGATACAACGGTAGGACGTAAATATGATTTTTCAACAAACTATGAATGATTCGTCACTGTGAGTGTCGACATAAACTCTAATTCATGAATTATTTATGTTTAACATTTTTTTTTGTTTTCAAAACACCCCTTTCTTTTTATCTTTATTTTTGTAATTATAAAAAAAAAACTTTGAATGGTTCGACACTACAAGTGTAGACTTGCGAAAGGTTCACTTTATTCAACAAACTTTGGATGGTTCGCCACTGTAAGTGTCGGCATAAGAATAAGAGTGTTCTATGATGTTCCAGCCAATCGAGTTTTTGTTTCTTTTCAAATAAGTAAAATATAATAACACATGCTTTCGTCCTGACAGCTGTAGGAATGTTACATTTAGATATTTGTTCAACAAACTTTGAATGGTTCGTCACCTCAAGTGTCGGCATAATTTTCCTTTACATAGAAATTGTTCATATCAAATGAAAATATTATATTTCCATAAAAGCATAGGGTAGAAGCACCGGTTTTGGCCATACGCCAGTTGTAGCCATAGTGAATTATACACCGTTTTTCATAGCCAATCAGCATGAGACCTTTTGTGTTCAGTAGATCACATTCCTATGATACATCTACCTTCATTTACTCGTTCAAATTGATTCAGAACATTGGAAAAACAATGGATTTTCCTTAAAATTTTAACTCCCATACACCTGGTTTGGCCAGGGCAATCCTAATTTCGCCTCTCTCATGGGAAGTCGGTGCGATTGGCCAATTTGGGAACCGAAGTTGGGTCTCTGGCCGAAACTGGTTCCGTTGGCCTGTATTGACCAGCGGGGTTTTCAAAGCGGAAAAATGGTTTTAGCTCAGTTTTGATATTTAGCACACATAGCGTGGATTGAGGGTTTGCATTTGACATGTTTGTGGTGTAGATACGGCTTCTCATTTGATTTTTATTGACATTTTCTCTTGGGCTGGCCAAGGCCGGTGATTTTACCCTATTTATATTTGACAAAAAACTATTTATCATGGTCTAATCACTTATCAAAGTGAATCCTTTGACCCAACGATCCTCCCCATTAACAAACATCCTTTCCAGTAACCTTTGTGGAGATGCAGAGGCAAACACGGTCTCCAAATAGCAAAGGTTACACACTAACATTCCTTCCTCCAATCCCACCTGACTGCAAGGACGTGGCCGGCGCCGTTATTGACCCTGTATAAATAGAGGCACTGAATTATGCACACTGAAGAAGATTATGGCCAATCCCAGCCGAACTTCTAGTTGATTCTTTGTGCATTTTCACTGACTTCGGTCAATCACGGAATAGCAACCATTGATATGTGTAGTCAGTCTAAGCTAAGCTAAGCTAAGCTAAGAATTTGCATATATTTCTCGTCTTACTAATCGTTCCATGGAATCCGTCTCACGTACCCATTGTTGGTTTTTTTTTAAGAAATCGACACGTTAATGCTTTCAGTGGATGATGCCCTTTAAAGGAAGCATCGCACTAGACAACGGACTAGCATGCAACGACCAGTGGCACAGTTGAAATACATTCCTAACGTAAAGTTTTCCGAACTGAAGCGGGAATCGAGATCACACTCCTTGACCCGATGTGGCTGCATCATGCAGCCTGCATGCTTGGTAACACTAACCGCACGGCCACGAAGCCCCGTTCACTGTACTTTAGCAGTTTTCAAGAAAGGTTCCCTCAATTTCAACCTCTTTCTTCTCTTCTGTATAGATGTTAACTAAATAAATTAAATGAGGCCACGATCAAATTGGTTGCACACAATGCAAAAGGAGCTGTTCAACGCAAGTGGAAAAACATTGCCCTATATCGACGAAGATGAAGCATTATAATTATTCCTTTGTTACTTCTTCCGTGTATCTAATGTGTCAACCAAAGTCAGATCTTTCTGATGCTTCTTTCAAAATTGAAAACTGTTTACAGACACTGTATCCTAGTATTGGTTCCATCCTGTTTTACATTACATCTTCATTGAAAGCCCAGTAGAATCCGAGCGTAGAACTCCACACATCCTTCCCAACCACAAGGAAAATCCACATTCTGTCCGAAACGAACTGCGCCGAATCGCTCTCATCAGGTCCTGTTCTGTAATCTCCATTCATTACCGACCGCACGTACGGTGCGATCCGACTCAACAACGACGACCGAGACCAAAACAGAGAGCGAACAGCAGCTCTCCTTGTTCTTGCTTCTCCACATGGCCATCGGCATGGCCACTGCACGCGACCAAGACGACGACGACGACGACACATTCCAATGCACTCGCGTGGGGTCGCGCATGATGTGCTTCTACTGCTTTCTGCTGCATCCCGAAAATTTACGAACGAAAACAACCCCTTTCTCCATGATAGGTGTTCGTCGTCGCTGCCGAGGACGCTCGACTCTGAGTGCCCATCATGGGCAAAGCCAGAGGGGGGCTAGGCCGACCCAACTGGCCAATGAAAATAAAATCCATTAGCATTAGCAAACGTCCTTTCTTCCATTCCTGCAATGTCTAGTGGCAGTTTTAAACCCCACTTTTTTAGAAGGAAGTTGGGAATTCAGAGATTCACCTTTCTTTTAGTTCGTAGTTCATGTTTGGTGAATGAACGAAAGAAGACGTGACCTTTTAAGAGGTTTTCTCCCACCACCGCTAGCTTTCACTTTTAATCAACAGGGAGAAAAAAGTAGCACTGAAAAGTACTGTTTTATGGCTTTATGTGTTTCTGAAAACTTCCCAGGGCAGAAAAAATGTGTGTACGCACAGCACAAGGCTACGATACGCACTGAATACGCCTATGAATAATGTTAGCAACTCCACAGTTGAACAGTAGACTCTGAGACTCTGAGTGTCCACAACGTTCTTGGTGGGAGGGAGATGAGAACCGGAGAATGAGTGCACGTGGTCTCAGTGGGTGGTTGCCACGAAAGCTTTCACTCCCTATTACGATGCGTAGAAATGGGGACTGAACGAGGGGGCTGCTTCTGAAGATTCTTACTCGACCGAGTCCAAGTCCTGCTGCTGAGACACCGAGCGAGAGTCCGTTGCAGTTGAGCTTTGTAACCCGATGAAGAACGACGTCTCCGGTTGACTTTGTGAGGGATTTTTTCTTGGTGAGATTTTTGGGATTCTTTCCAGAGGAAAAAGTGTCTGCTGCTGCAGCAGGACTCCAGAAGAAAACTGTTCGGTCGGATTACAGACAGTCCAGTTTCGGAAACTGGTTGGAAAAATCGTCTGGACGTCGTTGAAATAGGTGAATTTCGGTGGATTTGATCCGTGTCGCATAGGAAAAAAACCCCATTTATCCAAGAGAAGAACAAAAAGTGGAGTGAACCTTAGAAAAAGGATCCCGTTCCAATGTGGAAGAAGAATTGGGTTTGTGAGTCAGAGGAAAGTTTCAAAACTGGAAAATGGCCAATCTTATGGTTTATAAAGTGGTAAAGTGTCGACTAAAAACCATTTCCTATCGGGGAGACGATTGTGAAGCTCCTAAAAGTGGATAAAATCGTGCAAAGCTCCTGAATGAATTGCTGCTGAGTTGAGTGAAAAGTGAATTTACGGGTTTTTGGCTCCCGCTTTGTAGAACGGATTACGTGACATCAATCGACTGCTGTGCAGGTGGAAATTTCAGTGGAAGGTGATTTTTTCTCAGTAGGATTAAAAATGTCTCGACGAAAAAATGGGGAAGAGCAGAATCTGAAAAATTCATAATCTTCGATCGAATGAATGTTGGAATCAAAAGAAAAACCAATACAATCACACGCGAAGTGAATGGAAACGTAGGAAATTCTCAGAAAACATCAATTATCTATCAAATTTCATTTTTGCAGCGTTGAGTGAAAAAGTTCAAAAAATTTCTCACTGGTGAATCGATACAAAAACCAAATTCTTAAACTACCATCGGAGGAAATTCTTGTTCTGGAAAAAGTGGCATTAAAAAACGCGAAAACCGTGATCCGTTTCTTGTCAAGGATTTTTGTATCGATTTCTTCTGCTGCCTCCAGTACCTAGTTGGTGAGGAAAAGTGGGTGAAGAAAAGAATGAGAATGAAAATTTCATGTGACACTATTTCGGTGTGTCTGTGAGTGCGACTGAGTGATTGAAGCGGACGCGATAAAAGTGAAACGAGTGACGGAGCGGAGCTTTTCACGCACTCACTCACTCGTGAGTACAAGATGTACCAACACAGTGGATGGATCTCGTTCCAGTACTCGAGCCACTACTATTACTACTGCACCATTGTACTACATACTATGTTTTCATTCGGGAAATAGTATCGAGGGAAAGGAAAAATGATCCGGCTGTCGTTTGTACAAATGCGCCTATTCCAAAGGGGGTTCGATATGCTCAGCGTATTCGGATGGGAAAAAATGGTTGATGGAAACTTGTAACGGTGGGTGGAAAAGGGAGAGAAAACCAATTGCCAAGCGACCCACCGTCTGATGATTTCCGACGAAAAAAGTTGATCGACGGATTGACTTTGAGAAGTTGTTTTAACCTTTGGAAAGTATAAATTGATGATTACAAGGCATAAACTCACGGTGGTTTTGTCCTACACTATGGCTATAGGATTTTTTTTTTATCTAGAATTGAGTCTTTGACCGAAGGTAATCAAAGCTGTCATCTTCGTTTTAGATCCAATGCCCACTCTAGACTAATGGCAGCATTTTAGATGAAGCCTAAAAATAATTCTTCTTAGGAAAACAACACCATCATCTCAATACTTAGAAATTAAACTGTTGAAATAAGTCAAAATCTATCAATTTTGAGTTTCAATTTATCTACTTCACGAATGTATGAACGGATGCTCCGTGCCTATTTTTATTCGACGACACAAGAGTTTGGAGCAACATAAGTATCTGCCTCATTTTCACAGTATCGTTAAACGAGACAGCTTTACAGTTCCCCGATCCGGTGGAATTCAAAGCCACGACCCTTAGCTTGAAGACGACCTTACAGTTAAGGTCGATATACGCGTATCTGTCAAAGAATTCAAACTTTAGTGTAATCAAATGGTATAATTCTCAATTCTCGGGGCACAGATAGCCGTAGCGGTAAACGCGCAGCTATTCAGCAAGACCAAGCTGAGGGTCGTGGGTTCGAATCCCACCAGTCGAGGATCTTTTCGGGTTGGAAATTTTCTCGATTTCCAGGGCATAGAGTATCTTCGTACCTGCCACACGATATACGCATGCAAAAATGGTCATTGGCATAGTAAGCTCTCAGTTAATAACTGTGGAAGTGCTCATAAGAACACTAAGCTGAGAAGCAGGCTTTGTCCCAGTGGGGACATAGCGCCAGAAAGAAGAAGAAGTTCTCAATTCGATTTTCATTTATTCAACCCAATCATTAATTCCCGTAATCATTCAAGAGAGAAGCCTTGAATTTTCCCAACAAGTG
Source organism: Aedes aegypti (assembly GCF_002204515.2). Taxonomy (NCBI): domain Eukaryota; kingdom Metazoa; phylum Arthropoda; class Insecta; order Diptera; family Culicidae; genus Aedes; species Aedes aegypti. Next base: position 225,398,904 of record NC_035107.1, on the reverse strand, counting down.
CTTAGCGATATCTGTAGAATCTACAGTGTAGATATTTTTTTATTTTTATTTATTTTATTTATTTATTGTAAAAGTCTTCGAAATCGAATCTTCTCGTCGACCTTCCCGGTGCGTTGAAGCGTAGCCTTTCCAAGAGATCGGAGCAGTCAAGGTTGTTGTTGAGCAGGTCGAATATCAGCAATCGTTGAAGAAGTTCCCGTCGATTCTGTAGTGTAGGCAACTTTATGAGGGCACAACGCTGTTCATAAGGAGGGAGATGGTGATTGTTACGCCATGGGAGATGACGAAGTGCAAAACGGAGGAAAGTTTTCTGTACACGTTCTAGGCGAGCGATTTGAACAGCATGGTAAGGTGCCCAGACGGTGACGCCGTATTCCAATATACTGCGACAAGAGATACATACAATGATTTGAGACAGTATATATCGCGAAACGCTTGAGTATTGCGTCTGATTATACCCAGAACTACAAATGCCTTTGCTGTCACGGATGATATATGTTGCGAGAATCTGAGCTTAGCATCGATCGTAATTCCTAAATCTTTAACATATGCAACTCTCTCCAACACGCTATCGCCCATAGTGTATTCAAAAGCGAACGTTGATTGTAATCGCGAGAATGTAATTACACCCAATTCTGTTTTTGCACGGATTTTTTTTGCACGGATTTTTTTTACACGGCTTTTTTTGCACGGTTTCTCGAAATAACACGGATTTTTTTTGCACGGTTTCTCGAAATAACACGGATTTTTGTTGCACGGTATTTTTTTTACACGGTACGCATCCCCCGTGCAAAAACAGAATCGGGTGTACGTTGCTTTTTCTAATGTTCACCTCCATATCATTTTCCTTGCACCAGTCCAGCAAACGGTCAATATCCATTTGTAGTGCGCAGCAATCTACAGGAGATGTCACCACACGGAAGAATTTGAAGTCGTCAGCATACATCACTTTAGAGAATTTGATCACAGTGCATAAATCGAGAGCAAACAGCACAAAAAGAAGTGGTCCTAGGTGGCTGCCCTGCGGGACACAGATGCGACTGCGAATGGGGCAGAGATTGATGATTCAACCCTTACGTATGCTTTGCGACCTGTTAGATACGAACGAATCCAATCTGTTAACCAATTTGAAAACCCATATCATTTCAGTTTCTCGACTGTGATGGCGTGAGGGACACGGTCAAATGCATTCGAGAAATCGACGTAGATGGTGTCCACTTGCTGTCGTTTTTCGATTTTGTCTATGAGAAAGGACACGTAGCTCATGATGTTGGTGGTAGTTGACCGTTTTTTGACAAACCCGTGTTGTTCGTCTGCGATGATATGGTGCACCGACGGGTATACGACGTCGAGTAGCATACTCTCAAAAATCTTCGGTACGCAATCGAGGATCGATATACCTCTGTAGTTTTCGACATTGTGGGTGTCACCTGATTTGTGGATAGGAGTCATCGCCGCCATCTTGCACATTTCTTGAAAACATCCCTCCTTTAGCGAGCGGTTGAAGAGTAACGTCGAAGGAAGAGCCAGCGAGGAGCAACATGCTTTGATAAACAAAGGCTGTAGCTTATCGGGACCTGGACCTTTCGAAGCATCGATGTGGGACAGCTTACTTTTCACATCTTCCTCATTGAACGATACTAAAGGCATGTTGATATCAAAGGACGGCAGACTACTCAAGTATTGTTCATTCAAAGGTGGTGAGTTTTTACCTGACACACTTTGCAAGAAACACGAGAATAAGCCTGCGGACTCGGTGGGCGACGTAGATGTGGTATCTTTGTAGAAAACGTTCAGATGAATTCCGTTGCTCGTTGTACGCTGCCGAATATAAGCATTCTTGGTTCAGAGAGTTGAATTGGCACTCTAATTCCCGCACAACTGCTTTTAGATCCTCGCTTCTCGAACGAAAATATTTCGTGCCTTCCTCAATCGATTTCGCAAATTTCGCAGCTCCCCGGTCCACCAGGGTCGCAGGGTCGTCTGTTCGCTGCGGTTTTCGAAGCGGTATGTTCAGATGGACGATCGTGTCCAGCTCTAAATAAAATCTGCTCACAGCGTCGTCCACAGTTCCGATTGCGAGAATTTCTGCCCATTCGATTGATGAAATTTTCCTATTCAAATCGTCAAAATCGCATTGGCGAAAATCATAAAAGTATTCCTGCTCTCGATTAGTCGATGTCGTGTTTAATGCAACAAGCTGAACTATAAAGGGTTTGTGATGCCGATCTACGTTGATTAACGGCGCGCGATGCTCAATAATTTCAAAATTCCCAGTGTCATTCACAAAAATCAAATCAAGCATTCTGTCGTTAACATTCGTCAAATAATTAATTTGTTGCAATCCAGTTGTAAGAAACGATTCGAGTAACGAAATCTCTTGTTCGGAAGCTGCGTTGGTTGGGATAAAGCATCCAACATCCTCATCGAAAATCCAGTTTAAAAGTGGAAGGTTGTAATCGCCTAACACTATTGTCCGATCGCGATCCCTCATCTGATCACAAATCCTAGAGACGCATTTACCGTGTTGTTCGCAGTCGGTTGGTTCAGTGTTGAGAGGAAGGTATATTGCGCACACAAATAGGGCGCTGTTTCCCTCTGCCACACGGACGATTACTTGTTCCAAATGATCAGCATCATCAGCGTGTACGATATTGCTCTGCAAGTGCCGTTTCACACCGATCAGCACCCCACCACCACGCTGGAATTGACTAGTGGTGAGGCTTCGATCACAACGGTAGATAACGTATTCGTCAGTCAATTCTGTGTTTAGTATTTTCTCGTGTAGCCAAGTTTCAGTTAAGACAACGATGTCATAGTCGCACGATGAGAGCGCCATGTAAATTTCATCTGTTTTAGTGCGTAGCCCACGCACATTCTGATAGTACAGAGTGAGTGGGTGTTCGGAAGGCCGGAGATGCGAGTTTTCAAAAAATAGAGCTGGTGGATTGCTGCTTGGTGGAGAGTTATCGTCAGTTGTAAGCGGGATTGCATCGAATGCGGGCAAGTGCAGTGACGCGCGATCTAACAGTTTGTTGTCATCATCGTCCGAATATGGTTTTATTTATATTTTATTAATATTTTTCTGCCTTTCAATTTTATCCAGAAGTTTATTCTTGATTTCACCAGAGAATTTCTTTAAAATCTCTACAAAAAATCCACAAAGTATTCCGCTTAAGACAAATTAAAACAATCATCTATTGAAACTTTATAAACATTTTTTTTTTTTTCATTATACAAGGAATTGTGCTTAATGAATTGTTTCACTTATTCAAGCTAAGAACATACTGGGAAATTTGTAGAAATTCCTCCCAATATTCATCTAATATTCTACCTTCGGGAGTTTTATACAATTTTAGTAGAAATTTATTTATTCATGCTCGTTGACCTTGGTTAGAAATTACACCCTTATTTACTCTTGAGGAATTCTATGTTTTAAATTCACTTCATGAACATTTTACTTTCGTTCCTTGAAAAATTTGACCAATTTTTTCATCTATCTTCCCCTTCATATTCTAATCTTCCAATATTATTGGATTAAAAAAAATCCTGATAATTCCCTCGAAATTTTGTTTTCGATGACTCCATAAAGTACTTTAAAAAGTTATTTTCTTAAATTTTTCCCTGTAAATCCTTGATGCAATGAAATTTGTGACTAATCAAAAAGTGTGTTGAAATAATCCTCAGAAACATTATTTTGATTTTTTTTTTCAGAAATTCACAGAGAATATTTTCAAGCATTGTTTCAGACCAAGGGATTCTCCAAGAAGTTACTCAAATGATTTTCCAGTAATTTGCTCTGAGAATTTATAATATATCATCTTAGGAATTTCCCCAAGAATACTTATCGAGTTATTTAATTCATAAATTTTTCAAGGAAGTTTTCAAAATTCTTCAAAAAAAGGAAAATTTGACAGTTTTCCAAGCATTCCTTCTCAGATTATTCTAAGAACTCCTCCAGATTTCACATCAAAATCGTATAACGATGTCTTATAAAGTTCCTCAAGAATTCATGTACAAATAATTGAAGCTTGGAAATTTCCAAGAGTACCAGACATGCATAAATTGTTGCTTTGAATTTCTCGAGGTATTGTACCAAAATTTGTTCAGGAATTGATCTTGTAACTTCCATAGAATATTTTTTCTCATAATTCCTACAAATACTGAAACATAATTTATTTCAACAATAAATTAACAAAATAGTTCCAAGATTTTTCAGGAGTTCATTCAATGCTTTGTTCTGGTTTTATTTTTAAATCTCTAATAATACTGCTAGTAACAAATCTGCAGAATGAAAAGTCAATTTGTCTAGATATAATTTATTGGATTTCATAAACAAAGAATATTCCTAGGAAAAAAAACATGGATAAATACTTGAAAGGACTTCCTGAAGGAATTTCCGAAGTATTTTAATGTTGATTTCTGCAGAAATTCCTCATGTGACTTCCCTGGATTATTTTTTGTCAGAATTTCTTAAAATAATTGAACAGAAATTCTTCTTGGTACGCCTTAGAACACAGTTCAGATAATTTTTCAGGACTTTTTGCAATGCTTCCTTCAAGTTTTTTATAATAATTATTTATCAATGAATATCTCTAAGAACACTACCAAAGACTCATCTGATGAATTCAAGGGAAAATTCTTAAAATATTACTCATAATTCAATACTCATATTCAATATATATGACTGCATTAATTAGGTCGTGGATAAATCTTTGAGGGACTTTCTGAAAGAATTCCTGAAATGTTTTAGAAGAAATTCCGGAAGAAATTCCTTTATGATTTCATTGGGAAAATTTCTGTATAAAACTGTAGAGGAATGTTTCAACTTATGCTCATAGGAATGCCAAGTAGAGCTCCTGAAAAAAACCACAGAGAAGTCCTTATATGAATCTTCATTGTGATTTTCGTGATCTAAGAGAATTCTTGATTCTTGAAGTAATTGTTAGTTTTTTTGGTTTTGAAAGAATCTAGTATAAATTTCTGAAAAAATATTGAGAGATTTTTACAGTTTTTTTTTCTCAAAGATATCCCTTGTATAATATTTGAAAATCTTCAAATGTATTTAATAAAGAAACAAGTTGTACCAAGGTGTGTTTTTTAATTCCACTTTGCTCATTGTGGATTAAGGAGGATAAATCGTCCCCTTGATGCTACAACTAGATAACTCGAATTTGAAATTTTTGACTTCAATATATGAAAACATTATTCTCAATTAGATCTGCAAACTATACACAACTCATAAACGTGTGGTTCAAAATACATAATTTGAAGTTAATTTTTCCGTCATATTCTCTGCGATTAATTACATCTCAAAATTTTGATTTTCGAGTTATCTAAGGTAAATGATCCATTAGTTGTGGGTGTTCCTATAGTTGCGGTAGTGTAATTTTCAATGATTTTATTACATTAGCCACAGAACCGATACTGCCAATCGACGTATTGGCTTGTTGATACACGGAATAATTGAAAAGAGCGTTCAAATTGCTTCAAAACCAATAAAATTTCACAAAAATGGCTAAAACTTTGCTTACTTGTATCAATAGTTGCGGTAAAGAGTTCCTATAATGGAGGATCCCATAAGAAAATCACGGATATCGCAATTATAGGAACACAAATTAAAAATACACCGCAGCTAATGGTACAGTGTACCAATAGTGGAGGTTTTATTTTTCACTGACATGCCGTGGGTTACTGCGATCAAATCATTTTTCTCATTAAGTCAATGGTCGAAATAACATTGACATATGTGTGTGTGTGTGTGTGTGTGTGTGTGTGTGTGTGTGTGTGTGTGTGTGTGTGTGTGTGTGTGTGTGTGTGTGTGTGTGATACAATCCACCTCCCACTGACCGGCAGTGCTTTTATGGAAGAAAATTGTATGCATGTATTTAATGATACCCTTCGATATCTTTATATCTGCAGACAATTTTAGCCCAGGAGATGAAAGGTGATAGTTCTACTGAAATTCCAACGACCCATTTCAAGAATGGCAGTAAATACACACACATTCTGAGGTCATTTTCATTTACAGTAAGCCCCGCATAAAAACATCCAGATATCAAATGGATATATGCAATGTTTTTACACTTCCCGAATCGAAAATTATATTTTCGACCCTGGCACGTATTTAGTTTGAATTGGTAATAAGTGAGTAAAGTAAACAATAATAAAGAACGATTTTACCAGGATGTGAAGCAGTTTTTCTCCGTCGCCGCACTGGGGTTTCCGTAAAATACTATACACTTTTTCACTGCACTCCACGCGTAACACGTTCGATCCTGACCGCATCACCCGCCCCGCAGGAGCAAGCGTCGCAGTCAAAGGATCACACACTACTGCCGTCGAAATAACATTGACATATGCATGTCAATTACAACATTAACATGTATATTAATTGCGCTTCATGAATTCAGGCGGTTAAATGAAGTTCAATCGTGCTTAGTACCTCCACTATTGGTACTTTTGCCCTACCTTGATTAAAAATATTAAATAAAAATCTTCAATGCAGAGTGCAGAAACAGATTAAATTTATCCTAAAACTACCAAAGTTACCTCGTTTTTACGATACTTTCCAACCTCTTCAAACTAAGAGTTCAGTCACATAATGGCCCAAAGCTGATCAAAAGTCGAAAGATGAAGTTAAACTGCTGTTTACTTTTGAAAATGAATATATTACTGACACAAGATATCTCTCACACTACATACACAACACAGGCTTGAGAATATTGTATTATATTGTCCTTCGTTTAATTAATATAATAGACATGTAAAATTGTTTGAGCTATATTTCGTTATTTCCCGCATGGATATGATCGAGCACTATAACCAACTACTAGTCCGATCACAAGCAATCGTATATGGTCGGTGTTTAGTCAGACTGGTCCAAGTGCTTTTTAATGATTTCAGTAAAATTTACCCTAAGTATTCAAAAAAAATTTTTTTTTTATATTGCTGTAATATTGGAACTAATTTATTCGATTAATCATCAATTGCATCAACAAGATCAGAACTGTTAGAGTTCTTGACTAATCTGTGTTCAGCCCAAAATTCATGTAGTCCGGTCTGTATGAATACCGACCATATGATAGCGAATAGGTAGAAGCGATATAAGTACATATTGCATGCCATCTAATGGTGAATATGCGTGAATTGCATCAACTTTTGCACGCTTATTCATGTTCGTGATAACTGGATTTTGTCTGTGAGGGCCCACCAAACATTTGTGGGAGTGTGACAAACTTAATTTGTGAAATTTAAAATATTAGAAGGGAGAATGTTCAAATTTTCGAAATACTATGCAGAATTCGAAGTAAGGTTCTTAGATAAGATAAACCTACACATTCTAGGAGGAGGGATTGTCCTGCGTAGGATGCTCAACAGCAATCATTTGTTTTCATTTTTTATGCTAATTCTCTTTATACTAAATGACTTCCGTTAAATTGGTAAAAATAACCATATAAGTGAAATCACGAAAAATATCACAGGATTCGAAAATCGATTCTGTTGAAAATCTATACTGCCCATAACTGTATAACAGTCACATTCGACATTTTTACTAAATTGGAGTTAAGGGGGCAGGATCCGTCATTGATTTCGGAATTTTCAAAAGCAGTTTTTTCGTTCAAAATCAAGAAAATTAACAGGAAAATGTGTTCACTGTATTCTGTTGCCCTGTCGAAACACAATGAACACATTTTCACCGAATAATTTTTAGTTTTGAACAGAAAAACTGCTCTTCAAGTTTCGATGATGTCGATGATTACAATGACGGAGCGTTGATCGTTAATACCATGAATAGTCATCAAATGATAAATACTTTCGATCAACTTACTAAAATCTGTTAGATTGTTCTAGAAAACTCGAAAAAAATACCAAGTTGTTTTGTCACATTGGTAATTATAATTGCATAACAGTCACATTGAGATTATAAATGAGACTCGTAATGTAATAGCAATGAAATTTCTATCAGAATTATTTTCTGACTATTCACCTAGTATGCGATATGAGTTGTACAAAATATCAGCCTCAAATAAGCACTTTTGAGTTCCTGGTAATTTTTGGAAATTTTAGTTTCCTCCCATACTGCCATAAAATGCACACTTGGTATTCCATTTACTCAATGCCTACTTTTGTCGAATGTTACAAATATGCAGTTATGGGCAGTATAGTGCTTATGAGAAAAAAAAAACACTAATTAGTGATTTTAACCTCTAAATAGCAAAATCATCAACTCCAAGTTAGTTCTAATACCCTCCATTATATGAATTATGGTGGCGCGTCGATCGTCGCAAGTTTCTCGTTAATCGCAATCAACTTTTGAGCTCAAAATCATTCCACGAACGATTTACTGACCTGTAAAGCGTACCCAACAAAATCCTACTCATCATAAACGTCATGTTTTGCATGATGTGTTGCTCGTCTGTCCGTCTGTTCCTTTTGCTACTGAATAACACAACAGAAAAACATGGTTTCCTCCACGAAGCAAAGGCACAGGCCCAACAAATAATCCAACTCCGGATTTCGTTCCGTCATGCAATGTGTTACGTTTTCGTCTACTCTTTTCGGTGTTCAGTTTTCCGACCAGTTGTCGCACACACAGAGTGCCTTTTGCGTGTGTCTGTATCTGTGTGTCAAACGAGTGATGGAACAATTACCTACCCTCGCTCGGGAGGTTAAAACTCTCCAAAGTTCCCGTCATCGACCTTCTGATCCCCAAATGGCTTCGAATGTTTTGCTCCAAGAGTGCGTTTTTGCATATATTTTCTTACGCCACACTAAGGGGAATTTGTGAAATCCAGATGGTCATAAGTATTTCGAGATTATCATGTCTTTAACATGTCATGTGAAGCATAAATGATGCATTAATAGGGTTTCTATGCCGTAGAAGTGCTGTTATTCGGCGTGACTGCATTTGTAGTGCTATCATAATGCCTGTATACATATACAATGCTGACTGGGGCTTATTATTAGTGCTTGTAATTACTTGTCCGGCTGTTGTCCGGCTATTTTTGCCAAATACCCCTTAGTGCGTGCCTCCTCCTCTCGGTAACCCTTATCATCGGTGCCCCACTTCTGAGAGGGTTTTCAACTTTTTGCACACTTTTTGTTACGAATGGACTGATGGACGGAATCTTCCGGGAAACAAAGTGATTTATGGATGGAAATAACAAGCTTCCGCTGAATTACAACGGATGAGACGGAAACTTTGCCTTGACGGCTACTCTGCATGGTTTTGGAAATGATCATCACTCGCTGTTGCTGCTTATGGCTGTCGGCGCATTTCGTGGAAAAAGAGCCTATCAGGGGGATTGTCACATGAACCTGATAAAAAATGTCTATTAACATACATTAGATTCTATTGTAACAATACCATATATTTCAACAGGTAAATTATAAAAAGAAACGTCATTTTTACAATTCATTTACGAAGGGCCGAATTTCAGAGATAGTCTAAAAAATTAAAATATCTGGCTCGATAACCTTCGATTTGGATAAAATTTTACACATGTTTCTAGTATAGCAGAATGAGTGTTTTACATGAAAAAATCGAGCATATTAGCTCAAGAATAACTTTCAAAAATGGCCTACGAGTTTGTATTCAATTTATTTGTAAAATTCTAGTTCCGAAAATGGCGGTTTAGATGGAACATGTTCTATTCTTCTAAACCATAATGAATATCATGATCACTTCTCTAGAAATAGCCATTAAACAGAGTTATTTCAAGCTTAATGCAAGAATGTATTAATTAATTAATTAATTAAATCATATTCATAAGTTATTCGTGATTTTCCATTAAGAAAAGTAAGCCAGTAGTAAAGAGAAATATGAACCATACTTTCGCAAAACTATTGTTCTTAATGGAGAAAGGCGGATTACTAATAAAAATTTTGTGTCGGGGATTGCGAGTACGACAGCAGTCCTCACGGCAGCTCACTTGTCAGTTCCCCGGTGGAAAGCGGATTTGTGCGGATTGTCGGTGGGCTCGCTGAAGGAAGCTGAATAATGGAACGATTTTTGGTTTCATCGAGCGAATTCGTCGTCAGTTTTGCGTGCTGTCGAGTGCGAGAAAGGATTTCGCATTTCGATAGGTGTAACTTTCGCTTTGTTACCTGATGTTGTACTTGATGGAGTTTCGTCACTCAACTGGTTCGATAAATCCAGAAGAATTAGTAGTCAAACGAATTTCAAGAATTCCAAACAGCTTGGAAAATACACTCTCAGATGATTTACAATTCTTTCAGACGGATTTGGCAGTTGTGCTCCCAGAATATTCCGATGATACGATAAATGACTAATGTTCCAAAAAGTGCATTTGAGAAAAACATTAAATATTTTAACACATTTATACTCTATATTGGCAAAGTTACACTTGTAGATCTGAAGGCCGTTACTCAAAGAAGTTCAATGATTACCAAGAAATGTTCAACTTGGTTTACCATAATTGTATGCCCCCACATGAGTGTAAACTTGGTTACGTTTGTTGATCTGAAGATCTAGGCTCAACGGAGTTCTTGGATAATTTGTACACATTTGAACCATAGATAGGCAGTGTACGATGGAACTCTATGCCCAGGGAATTCAAGGAAATATCCATAACGGAAAGAATCTGGATCGATCGGGAATCGAACCCAGACACCTTCAGCATAGCTTTTCTTTGTAGCCGCGGACTCTAACCATTGGACAAAGGAAGGCCATTAATTACCTATATAAATCCTAATACCTACACACTTTGAATAAATCACCGACGTCGGTATTTTATTTACCGAAATCTCAACAGCTGAACAGTCGGTAATGCGTTCGGTAAACGAAAAAAGTACCGACTGGTCGGTAAACTGTGATTTGCCATGAAACGTCAAAAATTGCTGACCGCTTCAGTAAATTTTAGGTCCACCTACCGATCTATACGGTAATTATTTTTTTTCCCGCTTTGTTCCCCAGCTATTGGATCCATCAAAAACAAAAAAACATTATCTATTTGATGCGATGTGTTTTAAAATATTATAATATATTTACACGAATTAGTATAATATTTCCACCAGCGCCGCATGTTTTGCCAGTCCTCATATCCGATTCCGACCGACCTCCAAGGCGCTCGATGAAAAGGAGTGAACGTTTGCTTCTGGAAAGAAAACACCGACGAAATTGTAGAAACATGTCTCCAATTGCTAATCACGAAACTAAAGGATACTTACCAACTGTTTCTGATGGATTATGATAAATTATTACGCTAATTTTGTAACCGATCGCCTTCGTTGCGCCTTCGTTGCGCCTTTCAGGAGAATTGCGTTGCACTACGTATTTGACTTTTTCTGTCGGAGGCCGGACTTGACCCAGTTCAAATTTACTGATGATTTAGTAATACTTTACCGAACTCGGTATTGGATCCGTTTTTCAGATATTTTCGGTGAATGAAATTACCGTACTCGTTAAAATGGGACGAAATCACTTATAGATTTGCGCAATGAGGAAAACCTCATGACTTGAGTGTGGTAGCCATATGGATTTCGTCATGTACTTCACGGTTTTCGACGATCATTTGATAGAAGAAATCATGCTCCCCAAAATATAGATTCGAGACTTCTCTGCTTGTCGCAAGCTCACTTGAATGTTTTTTTCTAAACAAGTGAGTCAGCAACAAGCAGGGCGCCGCAAATCCATAATTTGAGAAGCCCGGGATTAGCATGTTTCATTTTATTCAAAGCTGAAAGCTAGGAAAATCTGTTAGTGGAATCCGATTTTCCTCTAGCACCATACGTTATATCCTGAGAGAGACTCGCGAAGAGGAAAAATATCAACGTCATATGCAGCCCAGATTCCTCTGTCACGAAACGTCAGATGCAGCCCGCCTTTTTTATGGCTGAAAAAGTGAAAAGTATTGTATTCAAAATGAACTATTATTAAAAACCTCAGTCAGAGGAACAGTTTTTTTTTCCAAAATTGCTGATAAATCTAAACACAAGATTACTTATTTCTAATGTCTGCTACGTTTGCTAGCATCAAATTTCACTCAATGACTACTTATGATTCGGTGTGATGCAAACGCAATCATTTTTTGCTGTGAGGGTTTGAACGGCTTGCGCATGATTGGTATAAACACAAAGTGGAATAAGAACAAAAAAATTCAGCAATCCTAGAAAAAGAAGACCGTCATCGCGAGTCTCGTCTCAGGTTATATCCAATGCTGGAAGTAATGCATTCCTCATCTTCACTCGGACATTTTCACTAATAGAAAGAAAAACGAATACGCAAATTTTCCTCTAACACTTTCAACTTCAGAAATTGTTTCTTCTTCTCTTTGGAACACGATGATGACTGTACGAATTTGAAATGAAAAGCTTCAGGAACAGGAACTTATGTGGAAAACTTTTACATTCATGTTGTCGGTTGATGAATCCGTCTAGGAATGGGCAAAAAGAATCGGAGCCGTTCAAAAGATCCGGATCACTAAAAAAAACTAGTGATCCGCGGCTCTTTATTAACGAGAGTCGGTTCATTTGATCAGCACGGATCAGACAAAAAGCGACCCGGAAAAATAACGAACTGATTAGTTTCCCATATTCTCCTTCGTTCGTTTCTCGGCTTTATTATTACACTTGACACGCGTCTTTCTTTGCGCGCCACGTCATACATGCAAGCATAGTTTTCTGCTGCACCGTGCTCTCTGCGCTCACAGCATAGACAGACAAATTTGCACACAAAAAGATGTAAGATAGAGTTAATAAGTGCCCACTTGATAGGCAAGCACTTTTTTTTGCTTCTTCCTTTTGGTTCGGATAGGGGAAATCGGCCAAGTGTACACACTCAGCTCAAATCACCGAAGTCGATAATCTGTTTACCAAAATCTCAATAACTGAACGTTCTTTAATCGAACAGATTACAAATCATTCGGTAATTCAGATGTTGAAGCTCAGCTGGCAAAATAGCCACGGCAAAATAGCCCCTCGCCACAACCCCCCCCCCCCCCCGGTAAATGCGGCCCTGCCAATGACCATGGTACATATAAATAAAAAAAATGAAAACAAAGACCAAAAAGGGGGTGGGGTCCTAGAAATCCAAAACCAGTCTGTTGGGGAGCTGGTCCTTACCTTCCTTCCGAGTGGACTGTATTTGGTGGCCTTTGGATAGCGGTTCCTTGGGTGGCTGAACTGGACGTCCGGCGATTATACCGGACGGTCAGCTGACCGATGCTCGGTAGGGTTTCTCGGGGTTTTATTAGAGATGGTCGGGTTTCACATTTTTGAAACCCGAACCCGACCCGTACCCGACTTATTTTATTTCTTCAAACCAGGACCCGACCCGAACCCGAAAAATGTTTGCTGTGTAAACCCGAACCCGACCCGAAACCCGAAAAATGTTTGTAAGAAAAACCCGAATAAAACCCGAGTTTGAAAAGATGATGAATTCATCGTTTCGGATGCATAGGGAAGCTTTTAGGTTGTTACTCTGTTCACAATTCTCATAAAACCCGACCTAAACTCGACTCAAACCCGACTTTTTGTAAGCCCGAACCCGACCCGTACCCGATAATTTTGTAGCCTTCAAACCCGATCCGAACCCGAAAAATTTCAAATTTTCGGGTCGGATTTCGGGTTTGAAAACCTACAAAACTACATTTATTACACTAACTAACAATTATACATCTATTGGGGTTTCGGTTCTAAAATTGGAATCTCGGCTCCGTCTGAGCCTTTTGCCGACGTATTCTACGCTGATTGGTAGTTGGGTGACGAAAACTACTGCTTCTTTGAACACACTATTTTGCGGTGATGCTTATGCTGCACCGAGGGGATTCTCTAATGCGGTTCAACTCTCGAACACAGTCCCTAGTAGAAGACTACTCAGTTCATCACGAAGTTGAATAGTGTTTGCGACGCATTTATCTCCAGAGATGAGATCATCTACGTATACATTCTTCTTGATGGCTGGGCACACTTTCTGGAACAGACTGCTTTCGTCTTCTACGAGCTGTAAAAGCGTTAGAAGACGAGGAACGAAGAAGGTGCGAGGCCATAAGATACCATGTTCTACTCATAGGGCTCATAAGATTGTGATGTGTCACAACGCCACAGTTCTATGTTATTTCCCGGGATACCCAATTTCCTGAAAAAAAAAAAACATTTCCCAGAAATTAAAAAGCTTAATAATAAATTTCATAATCGGATAGAACAAGCAACTGTATTGATAAGAGTTTTTGAAAACCTTCCGCCATTTCAAAATCTGTCGGAACAACTGTAGGATCCAAAACTATTCCGTTGTCGCGAGCGAAGTGCTTCAATACTTTCAGTGCCTCTTTGTACGTCGTATCTGATCAATCCAGAAGAAGCATGTCGTCTGTTTCAATTGCTAGCCTGTACTGGAGCTCCAGCTAAGTCTAATAATTTTCTCAGGAGTTTCATTCTCTTTCGCTGCTTTACGTTTCAGCGTGTTCCTGTATTTGCTCGTCTCGACACATAGTGCGTCTGGCTTATGGTTGTGGTCAGTTGATTTTTGAATAGAATAGGCTCCTGAGGCGCTTGTCTCTCTGTAACTGCTCGACCATAGCAGCCTCTTTGTGCTCCAGATTGTCGAAAGACGTGTTCCCAATACAATTTTCCATAGCTCTAAAACAAATCGTAGTTCTTTGTTTTCCATAGATTTGTGATTTTAACCTCATTACTTACTTGTTTGTTGCAATGATATTGAGATCCTTCGTCATGTAGTTTTTTGGCAGTACCATGGTTTACACCACAATACAATCATTTGACTGAGATGAATTTTCTCTGCACTTGTAATATACTTCATCGGATGACGAAGCCATGTTGACGGCTGACGATATAACTCTGCAATCTATTTCAGCGAAATACATGCTTTAAAGCAATATAACCTTGGATATGTTGAATACAGTCAGTCATCTTTGTCTATCTATATAAATAAAAATGGAGTAGTGTTTGTATGTCACGAAATGACTTCCGAACGGGTCAACGGATTTGAATAATTATATTTCCGTTTTGTTCGTCAAGTGTTCCGACGTGTTTGTGTGTATAAAAATTACAGGATATTCACCGGGAAAGTCGGAAAAACGGGCGTGAACGGAACTGTCATTTTGTATGGGACGATTCATAGCGTTTTTTACCAGCCTACTTGATGGCAAGACGAAGTTTGCCGGGACCACTAGTTAACAATAGATCTCCCAATAAGGCAATCTGACGTTAATAACATTTCTCTTTCCTGCACACGTACGCATATGGATTGTTTTCATACAAAAACCATTTCTGTATAAAAACAACAAACAAAAATTCAAAATAAGGCTCTCGTTCTCTTTCAAGCAATAACATCAAATGGCATTTTTTGTTTGTTATTTTCATACGGGAAAGGTTTCTACATGAAAATAAACCATATGCGTGCGTATGCAGGAAACAGACATAACACTACCAATACAATAATTTGCGAAAGGAAGCAGTTTAGTATGATAATTGAACTGAGTGGGTAAAAGTGTGTCTTATTTGTAACGGAACGCCTGAAAAAAAAGAATATGGAATTTATTGTAATTTTAACTTTCAGGAAACTTGAAATTCATCTTCGCATTCTGTTGGATTCTAAGCCGAAATCTAACATAATTACCGTGATACACCAGAAGATTAAAGTTACTCGCAAAACTGGCTATTTCTGTTCTAATAATCGGACAAACTAGAACCAATGCGAGCGCATTGGTTTATTGTTTATAGCACAAGAGCTTAATAAAAATATATTTGTTTCAGTTCAGATGATGCTTAAAAAATTTTAACCTTTCGCAAGAAAGCATTTGTCTATATTTGTTGGATTTTATCAGGATAATCAATCACATGGACGACATGGTTGAGTTAAGCAGCTTGCCCCGCTCCATCGACTTTATTTTTCCACTATTACACGATGTTTTACGTTTCTCCGCATTCCAAGGTCTACAAATTTCCTTGTATTTATATTTCTTCCGCGAAGTGTTCACTGAGTTCCGTCTTCATCGACGCTTAGGTCCTATTCCATTCCACGTTCCTTCGAAAATTCATAACACAATGGTTTCTCGGTCCGTACTAGCTTGTAAAAATTTTCAAATTTATTCGTACTTCTTCTCGGTATCTTATCATGAATCTGTTCTCTTCACTGCACACAAAACCGACGACATTTTTTTGAGAAAATCCTTCTCATCTTCATCAATTGACTTGTTTCTTCTACGATCATCTATTCCAGATAAAATCCGTACATAGGTACATTGGTTTGGTCATTATTGGAGAAACTACTCAGAATTACTATCAATTAGTGTGATTTGTGCTAACCTAAGAACAACACGACATTCACGAAACGCGACGCTAAACAAGACATAACACTTAAAGTTCTTACAAACATCAAGAAAGCTTAAAAATTACCTTTCTGTCGACCACTTTCGGGCGCGCTGTAGCCCATCCACGACACAACGTCCGACTGACAACACCCAGAAATATTCAAGAAAATAAATTGAAACCGCAATACCGATGCCTTTGTTTTATTGTTCGCACTTCTCTCAATGGTTTTTTTTTAGATTTGACAGCTTCATGTAGCTACACGGTAAAAAGCAAGGTATTATATTCCGAAAAATGCCATTTGGCAGTGACGTCATTCCTATCGCAAACTCGAACGAGTGCAAAAGAAAGCAAGGCCTGCTCTCCTTTACTATCCTCAAGGCCTCATGCTAGGAATGACGACACATGTTTTGATGGAAAATCGTTGTTTACACGTGGGAATAGCCTATCTTGTTGTGTCTACCGTGATGTAGATATAAACAGATTTATGTTTGTTTATTTATCTATTTTCCATTTTTTCGGAGCCTTACAACAGTAGTGACAAGGCTTGCATAATTGCACAGAGACGCGGTTCCACTTAATATTAAGTGGTTCCAACGCAATTCCGTAGTTGAGCCCAATTACTCAATATAAGTATAAGAAAAGTTGCATTTAGTACTTGGTTTATTGGGTCACGGTAATTCCATTGGGTAGATACAACTCTCTATTTTTAACAACATTCGTGAAACAGAATTCCGAAAGATTTTGGGTTGAAAAAATAATCGATATACTTAATTTTGAGTAAACATAAAATTTAAATTTTAAAATTCTCCGTGTGGGACCGATTTTGTTTACTAACGTTTCACGTAAATGTCAATCATGTTTATAGAGGCGCTGATCCATAACTAGGGCGGAGCGTAACAAACGATACCAAAGATATGAATAAAAGATGAGGCTGAAACGCCAAAATGTGCATTCTTTAACACCTTTTATTTGCCTTGCAGATAATTTGCTGTTGTGGTGTTCTGATCCAAGCATTGCAGAATTCATTCTCATTTGATTTTGAAGCACGATAAAAGCAAGCGAAAACAGGCATCCCATCTGTATCGGTTCATGATCGGCAATGTTTCGCAAGTTGTAACAAGCTTGATAAATAACAGCAGCGAACGTTATTACAACCCGTTTTTCTCGAATGTTCATTATAGGGGGTAGGTGATTTATTTCATTGACACGATAAACACATTCGATAGCAATCGTGTTTGTTGGGATGGGTTCTTTGACCCGAACTGTAGCAGAACATGATAACAGACTCTCATGATGTGCTGCGTATCGTGATTATGAGAGTGAGAGATATTCTCAGTTTTCTCAGAAGGCAATCCAGGGTCTGATCTATAATAAACTCACTCACTCATTCACCGATTTTCGCAAGTAATCATGAAATCGAAGGTGTATTCATGGAAAGGAGTACCAAGAACGATAACTTTGGTTTTTACAGCACTACCGCGATTTTTAATCGTACGTTTGTTTAACCTTTGTTGATCCATTTTTAACTGTATGTTTGTTTGTTCGCACGTCCAAATCCAAATTAGTGAACGTCGGTCAAAACCTCATCAAGCATTATTTTAATAAGAATAAACATTTTTCAAACCTAAAAAAACTTCATAACAAACAATTCTACAATAGTTAAGATAAACAACTTCGATTTACTCTAGTTTACCTTGCTCTTGTTGCAAAAGCCATGAACGACTTCGATTTCTGCCTCTTCCCCGAGATTCATAAAATTAAATATAAAATTGTTTGATATTAAATTTTCTAACTGTTTACATTGATCTCATTGCAGGATTTGATTGGTGATAGTTTCGAAGGACTAAACACCAAAAGCAACGTAAAATACCAACCGAAGTGAAACATTATTTCCCCAAAGTGAAAACAACGCTCAACTAATGTGAAGAAGATTTCCCGCAAGAGAAGTGTTACAGCATTCGGTGCAAGTGTTAGAATCAACCCCCTCTGAAGAAAGTGAGAACCAAAACCAGAAACCATTCGTGAGTGTCTCGCGTGTGACGGCGGAGTGTGAGAGTGCGTTGTCGAGTCTGGATGCGAATTCAGAACATTCTCTCCCGCAGCGTAAACAGTGAGTGTCGTGTCGTACCGAACCAACCCGAGCCGCGTACCGAAGCTGAATCGACTCTCACCTCCCCTTTTCTGTCTCGTGAAAAAGCTCTCTCTTCGTTTCGGTCGTGCTCGCGTGTGTAGTTTGAAGTGAGACCAAGATGGCGTCGGCGCCCAAAGTTATTCTAGCGGATCAGCAGGAGCTCTCTCCCCCATCAACAACCTACAACGGACGACGCCATCGTTCTCGATTCCACCCCAGCTCCTCCGTTTCCGTCCCCGTCCCCGCTGCATCCTGCTCCTCGTCGTCCTCGTCAAGCCGCGACTGCATCCGGCTCAGCAACAGTGACAACAACAATAATCATAATCGCAATAATAAAAATAACCGTAGCATTAATCGTCGTCGCCGTTGTCGGTCGGGTCTTATGAGTGTGTCGTCGTCGAATCTAGCGTGGCTCCTAGCCGTGGGCATCTTCTTCGGCCTGGTATCCGAGGGGGCCTGGGGATTTGTGTTGGACGGGTCCCAGAACAGTTTTGCCCAGTTCCGGAAGTGGTACACCGGGTTGAATGGAACGTTGGAGCTGGAATTTAAGACCGAACAACCGAACGGGCTGGTGCTGTATACGGATGATGGTGGGACTTACGATTTCTTCGAGCTAAAACTGGTGGAGGGAGCCCTGCGGCTACGGTACAATTTGGGTGGAGGGGCCCAGATTATCACCGTGGGGCGGGATCTGCACGACGGACACTGGCATAAGGTGCAGGTGAGTACTTTCGCTGCGACGATTTTCGTTACCAAAATTAAAGTAGTGTTTAAATTAATCTAGTGCCTGATTCTCTCAAAATTTGTCTTCAGCATTTATTTTGATAAAATAAATTCGTCCTTATAGATTTATTCAAGAATTTTTGGAGTGGACTAGTTTCTGCCAAGGATCTGCCCAAAAATCTTACGAAGGTTTTATCATCATGAGGCCACAATATATCTCCCAGAAATCTTTTACGAAATCAAGATTCATGCAAAGGATCTACCAAGTTTCCATAATCCTACTCCAAAGTTTATTTACAAAATTGTTCCTCGAACAATATCGAATTTCTTTAACGAGTCGTAAGGACCTTAAGGTGTTTTTTGTAATGCATCTTTGAACGCCTGTCAGGCATTTCTTTAAAACATAAGCAATTGCTTTCTAAATTGTTTTAAGAGTTCTAGTACAGAACTTTCTGAAAACTTCATAAAAACTGCTCCAAGTATTTGCCTGCAGATGGCGCCTTCTGGAATTCCTCTGCAGGTGTTACACCCGGTCAGGAAGTCCATTTGGTATTCCGCTTGAGGAATTATCCTCAAAGAACTGTTGAGGAATTCTGTTTTGGAGGAATTTCTGGGGAAATCCATGAAAAAAATCTCATATGAATCTGAATTTTTGGAATCTAAAAGAAGTTCTTATATTCTTGTTAAAGATTTTAAATTAAACTTATTAGGTTTATCGTAAATAATTACAGTATAAAATGCCAACAAAAAATAGAACTTTTCATTAGGATATCACTGAAATAAATTTTGTTAAAACCCTTGAAAAAAATTAATTAAAAACCTCCAAAGAAATTTCTTAAAAAAGATATCGATAAAAGAATCTATGATATATTTTTTTTTTTGCAATATTTGGGACGGAGTCCCAGAAAAATAACCAGGAGTCTTAAAGAATATCTTAGAGATATTTCAAGAAAAATGTTAGATGAAATATTGAATGATTCCTTTCATATGACTTGCAGGGGCCTTCCTTAGCCAAGTGGTTAGAGCACGCGGCTACAAAGCAAAGTCATGCTGAAGGTGTCTGGGTTCGATTTCCGGTCGGTCCAGGATCTTTTCGTCATGGAAATGGAAAACGAAGAAGAATGACTTGTAAAATTCCTGAAAATATATTGACATTATCCTTGAGCAATCAATTTGATATAATATATTGGGGAGATTCTGAAAATTACTCGGATGGCAAACGAAAAATAAATCCTGAAAATATACTAAAGAAATTCATAGACATTTTTAGATGAAGTTTTGTGTCAGATTCAATGAGAAAAGTTGTTTCTAATGACTAGAGAAATTCAGGAAATATTCCTGAAAGAAATGCTGGTAGAATTCCAACATTTGATTCTTCATATTTTTAATCTCAAATTTTCCATGGCGGTAAATGAGTCCATTACTCAGCAAACCAAGACGCGTAACGTATTTCACTTTGCTCATGGTGAAAGAAATAGGTAACTATCTAGATATCCACAATAGTTTAGCTATTCATGTAAAATAGATGCATAAGTTGTGTATAATGATCGTTTTGTGTAGAATTTGTAAATGCACTTTTGAGGTCGCTCAACCACCTTCCCTGGTGAAAATCCTGGCTACGCTTATGCAACCTAGTGTTTATTCTCGTTTCATGGTCCCCTCCGTGCACTATAAATCGAAACCATTTAAAATAGTGGTAAAATGCAAGCTGTCATGTGTCAGTCTATCATTAGGCGATTTTTTTTTTTTTTTTTTGATTTGTGTAGGGTCGGTGTTCCCTTAGTGGACAGTCCCCTATAGTCACACTAGTGGCTTTTTACGGCCGTTTTGCTATAAATCATTTCAAAACATTTTTTGACATGAAGGTCAGGAGCTATTTATCTAAGTACCATTGATACACAGCTTGATTTTGTTGAAAAATGATCGAAATAATTAGTTTGCTTAAAATTTGAGCTCCCTTGCGCCTATAGTAAACCTATTGTTCCTATAGTAGCACTACTGAGAGAAACTATTTTTAATTTTACGAAATAATTGATGAATTAAGAAATTTATTACATCAAGGGAAAGTTTTTGGTCCACACATTGTACGAAAAATATAGAAGCTTTGTAAAAATACGGTTTTGATAAGTATTTTGCCAACGCCGTGATGCTAGTGCTACTATAGGAACAGACATTAGAAATAGTGCTACTATAGGCACATGTATTCCTATAGTGGCAAACGCGATAATAAATACAAACATTTGAGTTTTCGTAGTTTTCATATTTTTCCCACAAAACCAAGATAAAAAGCTTTCAGATGATGCAAACATAATGACGATAATTACGCTTTCGATTTTATACAAATTTTTGTTCTTAGCTATGCGGCTATTGGTACATCGACCCTTTTAATTTCTCGATATTTAGACGTGCAAAAAGTTTAAAACATGTTCTTTTGTACTAAAAAACGTCAAGCTACCATGTAAAAGAAGAGATAACATATGGAAAAACTCAAAAGCCCGCGTAGTAAATTCAGAGCTGTTAGCGAGTAAATAACTTTGCAATGCTCTCAAAAATAAAATTATAGCCCTACTTAAGCGAAATTCAGGAAACCCTATAATAGGACACTGAACTTTTTTTGCCTTCTACAAACACATGGGGCACAGGAACTATTTCAGGAGGAATTTGTTTGCTGTACCATATTAAAAATTGCATACGCTTGGTTTTCATTCCAACTTTTGAGAGTGTCAAATCACAGACGATTGGATTTCCGAAATATTAGCGATGCCTCTAGGAATTCCTTCGAAACTCTACACGAAATTTATTTTGAAATTTCTTCGAAAACTTCTCGAGTGATTTTACAGGAATGCCCCCAAATTTTGTTCAGGAATTTCTTCAATTATTCCTTCAAAAATTTCTCCTGGTGTTTCTCCAGGAATTCTTCCAGAGATGCTTACAGTGATGCTTTCAACGATTCTTCCCATTTTTTTCTGAGATTCATATAGGAATCCCACTAGAGATTTCTCCATGCAGTTCCCGAGGACTTTTTCTAAAATCCTTCGAGCAATCCTAGCTGGAATTGCAGCAAAACAATCTTCTAAGGTGCTCCAGAGATTTCTTCCGGAATTTTGAGAGTCCTTCATGCATTCTACCGAAAATTTTTGCTGATTTTTTTAAGTGTCCATGTTGAAATCCCACTACGAATCCTCACAGAAGTTTCTTCAGCGATCCGTTCTGAAATCCTTCCTAAAATGCCTAAATGAATTCATAAAAAGATTCTTCCAGGTAAATCTTATCTAGGAACTACTCCAAAGATTCCTTTAGAAATTTGTTCAAACACTCACTCAGAATTTTTTTAACTAGTTCTTCCAAAAAGCACCAGATATTTCTCCAGGAATTTTTCTATGGATTCTTTCAATATTCTCTTCTAGGGTTTTATTATGAAATTCCTGCAATGGCACTTCCAGGCGTTCCATCGATTTTTTTACCAAAACATATTCCAAGGGTTCTAACATGAATGTTGATAGTTATTTATTTCAAGAACCCCCAGAATTACACCAACAATTTACAATTTACACCTTGATTATCTAATAAAATTTCTTTTGGGATTTCTCTAAACAGCATTCAAAAATTAAACTGGGAGTTTATCTCGGAATCCTTCAAAATGTTTCCTTACAAATCTATTTTTCCAATAATACTACTTAAGATACTTCAATTACGCCAGAAACTTTTTTATAGATTTTTCCATCCATTCTCCTAGTTTTTTTTTGAGTTTCTTCAATTTTTTTTAAGTATTTCTAATAATTTATATTTCAGTTGATTCCTAAAACCCTTTTTAATTTCCTCCTGTCCTTTCTGCTGAAACTTTGCCAGCTATCCTTCAAGGATTTCTACCAGGGATTCTTCAGACAATTCCTCAAGAGTCTTACTAAAAGCTTTTCCAACTATGCTACCAGAAATTTCTTGGAAGATTACTCCTGAAATAACTCCAGTGATGCCTACAGGTTTTCTTCAAGATATCACCCATGAAATTCTTCCTGGAACTCCTGCATAGATTCCTCTAGGGATTCTGTCAGGTATTCCTCTGTAGATTCTTTCAAATTTCCAATTTCGATAATATTCCCAATGATCTCTTTAAGATCTTTATGCAAGTGCTTCTTCAGGAATTGGTTCAAGAATGCTTCTTCAATTTTGGGTATGTAGAGAAATTCCTCCAGGAATTGCCACAAGAATAACTCTGTAATCTCCTCCAGAATTTTTGTCGTATTATTTTTTTGGAATGAGCTCAGTAATTTGTCCTAAAAAATCCATCAAGATTTTTATTTGAATCTCATAACTGTCTCATGTACATAGGAAATTCCATAGAACATAGGCGTAAATGGGATACTGTAAAGATCACATAAATTACGCAAATTTATTGGGCTCCCTAGAAGAATATATCTTAAAAGTTGAAAATTAAAAAAAAAAAAATAAGTAAAGCCATGCAGAAAGCGTCAAGCTGAGAAGCAGGCTCTATATCAGTTGGGACGGAATGCCAAGAAGAAGAAGACGTTGAAAAATCGTAGAAAAAATATCGTTGAAAGTGATATCTTTGGAGCATTTTCTGCCGGGATTCTTGAGAGAAACACTTTAGGTTCACATAGAAGAATTCTTCCTTTTGATGATAGGTGTAGATTATTCAATTAAATTGCCGATAAATTTGAAGTGAATATCTATAAAAATGTTTTTGCTAGTACGATAAGAAATCTAGATTAAGTCACAACCTGTGCAACCATAAGTGTTGAAGACTTAAAGCCAATAAATAAATAGAAAATCTCGAAGGTTTTCTTGATGGCTTTCCAAGCGATTTCTGTAGTTTTTGATAAATTGCAGTGAGCGTACCTGGAACTATTTCTTGACAAATTAGAGGAATATCAATGGGGAACTCTCCGGAGATCCCTGAAAAATCGTTGAAACAATTCATGAATTAACTCAAGACCAGACATTGCAGAATTCGTTCTAATTTGATTTTGGAGCAAGATCAAAGCAAGCGAAGAGAAACAATACATCTGTATGGACCGATGCACGAGTTCACTTTTGGACTTTTGAGCGGTGCCGTGTTATTTACGTGACCATGGTAACTGGTGAATATGGCCCCGCTCAAACGTCAAATTAGTGAACTCGTGCAAAGGTCCATAGGCCCATGATCAGCACACTCGCATGTTGTGACCTGAGACGACACTCGCGGAGACGGTCTTCTTTTTCTGCGATTGCTGAGTTTTTTTTCTTATTCCACTCAGCGTTTACATCAATCTGGTGCAAGCCGTTCAAGCTCTCACATGATCATTTCACCAAAAAACTATTGCGTTTCCATCACACCGAAGCATAAACGGCATTTTAGAGTGAAATTTCATGCCAGCAAAAGTAGAAGACATTAGAAATAACTAACCTCGTGTTTAGATTTGTCAGCATCTTTGGAAAAACAGCTGCGCTGACTGAGGTTTATTTTGAATACAATACTTTTTACTTTTTCAGTCATAAAAACGCATTTGACTGCATTTGACGTTTCGTGACAGCGGAATCTGGGCTGCATATGACGTTGATAGTTTTTCTCTTCGCGAGTCTCTCTCAGGTTGTGACAAGCTTAATAAATAACAGCAGCGAACGAGAGTCTCAAAGAGAGAGCGAAAAAAAACTCATTTCTCTTTCTGTGAGTCGCAGATGAAATAGGGCTTTCTGTCAAGATAAGCAATACATTAGAATTTGAAGGTATTCGTGATTTTTAGTTTTTTTTTTTTACTTTTGCAAAAGAGAAGTGAAATGTTAAAGTTTAATTAGTCATTTTCTAGGTTTGAAGCTTATTTCGATAGGTTTTATCATGCACTGTTATCCCCCCATTCTAGTCAAAGCTGCAGCAGAATGTGATAAACAGACTCTCATAATGTGCTACGGACAGGCTTCATTTTACTCTTGATCTGATAGATAGAGCAAACTCGTACGCTCACGACAATTATGAGTCAGTATTCGATGTTCATTGCCAATTCTAGCTGAACGTCTAGTTGATTCGTTGTGCATATTCACTGACTATGGTCAACCACGGAATAGCAACCATAAATATGTGTAGTCAGTCTAAGAGAAGGGTTATCTTAGAATCGGTAGTTTCTTCTGGTAAGCTCTGTTAGACTAGCTCGGGAAGCTTTATTTCAACATTATTCGAATAGTTCAAAGCAAACAATCAAGACAGATCCAAAGCATTTTAACTGTTCATCCATTTCATTATATTAAAACGAAAAATGGAAATAAAGAAACAGAAATAACGACCGTTAAGTTTGGCAGTTTTTTTTCTGAAACATCTCTCTAAGGGCCGATTTCTTCACCTTCGCTTAAGCCGTAAACCACGTTTACCCATACGATTAAACCAGGTTTAAGGCCT
This sequence comes from Aedes aegypti, assembly GCF_002204515.2. Lineage (NCBI taxonomy): Eukaryota > Metazoa > Arthropoda > Insecta > Diptera > Culicidae > Aedes > Aedes aegypti. The sequence continues at coordinate 225,373,366 of NC_035107.1, read as the reverse complement.
AAGCGGTGGTGAAGAAACCGCTTATAAGTGAATTTTGATTAAAATATAAGTCACTAAGTTGACCTAATGAATTTGATTTTGAATCTTTCTCACTTTTGTGTTTATGACCGGCTTGAAAAAATAGTTACTTTCAGTTTACGGTCCTGGATTCCATAGAGTTGAAACATTTTATATACTTCTTTTTCTTTCTTGTTTGACTTGGCTGTGATGCTAAAGGTCTTATTCTGGAGTTTGTTATATTTCGTTTGAAACTAACAATGAAAACGCTCCAGAAATTGATTTTTGAGAGCGTTTCAAAAACATTGGCTATGTGTGACCCTTAATGCGTAATGTGTCACTTTTATAGAGCGTAGCTCCTAGAGATCACTGAAAATATATTTTATTTCTAATATGTTCATTTATAATATAACCTCAATGTAGAAGGAAATATGATCACTCGTGAATCAAATCGTAATTTCTATAGAAATTTAGAAATAGGAGATATATACAACCATAACATTACCAAACATCTAAAAACTCATTAAAAATGATGCATTGTATGTAAATTGTATAGGCCTAAAACTTTTCAATCAAACGGGTACGGATTTAAGAGTAAGTATTGAATAATGAATAAGGCGGCATCCACAAATTACGTAACCCTCTAGGGGTAGGGAGGAGTAGGCTCAAGCGTTACGGCTCATACAAAAATTTGGACACAAGAGAACTATTTCTTTATCGATTACTAACATGTTTTAAAATTTACAGCAAATGAAGACATTTCTGAAAATAAAAATTATTATAACATTTAGAACTTTTATAACTTGCTTTTCTAGATCAAAATTCATGGATAAATTCCCTCACTACAAAGCTAAGTACATGATTCGCAATCATCAAGTTCCGCAGAAACCCCTAATGCCATCAGCTCGCCAAACCTTTCCTCGCAAATATTGACTTTTCCGGGAAAAGCAATTTCCACCTTAAAAGCATTACAGAAGACCAGACGACAGGCGGCCGTTTTGCTTCTCTTTTTTTCCTCACGCATCAAACACCCGTCGTCGTCGTCCCTTTTGCTTGACGTAGACACTTTCCTCAGAATCGTTTCATAGGCTCTCGCACACGCAACGCTCGTAAAATGCGAGAACCGAGCGCAGAAAGTACATCTTGCTGATGATGAAGACGACGACGGTGCTGGTTACATCAACTCCGGATGCCAGATGCTGTTGCAGCATCAACATCACGACCCCCCGTAATCGACCGGCGAAAATGATGACGCTCATCATTCATCCATTCCGGGGATGATGGCGTTTGTTCGCACAACATAGAGCAGCAGAAGCAACAACGTTGCTCTGATTTATGATTATTTTTGGACGGCGGCAAACGATTTCTGATCGATTTTCGATTGGCTTTTGTTAACAATGCACATGTATGTATACTGAGAATGGGCATTACCCTAGGCCTCAAACCCTTTCCTTTCCGAGACCACCTTAACGAATTACTTGCGATTGTTAACCACCACCAACTCAGTTTTGTGACAGGCCAGTCCTAGTTTCCTAGTTCCCCAAATAAGGAGATAGAAAACGCTGCTGTCAACTCTGCTTCCCCAATCGAATCGCTATAGCCCACAAGGGTGATATCGTCGGCAAAGCGAACAATCTTAACACCCGCCGGAAGGGGCAGCCTCAGTACGCCGTCGTACATTGCATTCCATAACATCGGGCCCAGGATAGAGCCTTGAGGTACCCCCGCGGTAATTCGAACGCTTTTCTGCCCCTCCTCTGTGTCATACAGTAGAATCCTACTATCAAAATAGATTTATAGAAGCTTACACAACTACATCGGTACATTGAGGCGATGAAGTGCGTGGACTATCGCTTTCCAGCTTACGCTGTTAAACGCATTCTTCACATCCAGAGTGACAACTGCGCAGTAACAGATGCCGCTCCTTTAATGCCCGATGTCCACCTCAGCTCTCTGAACGACCGACCGGATAGCGTCCAGAGTAGACTCACCTTTCCTGAATCCAAACAGGTTGTTGAACAGGCCGTCCGCACCTTCCGAATACGGTACTAGCCTGTTCAGGATCAACCTCTTCAACAAATTGCCCGTCGTATTCAGTAGACAGGTAGGTCTATACGCCGACGGGTCACCTGGTCGTATTCCCGCCTTTGGTAGCAGCACCAATTTCTGTCGCTTTCATACATCCGAGAAGATTCCTTGATCAATGCAGAGTTGCATCGCGCTTCTACACATGTCCGGATCCACATTGACTGCCGGTGTTAAGGCACAATAAGGATACCATCGGGATCCAGTGCCTTGTTTGACGCGAATGATTTCTCGCGGAACATTACTAAAGGACCTATCTAACATTGAGAGGCTCTCTTTGTTTACTTTCTCTTTCATTAATAACTGAGTCATATTAACCTCTTCTGTTGCGTTTTTTGTATGAAACGCTAGTCAAGGGAATTGACTTTCGATCTATAGTGAAAAACTTCCCAAAATCATTAGTATTCCACTGTTATAATCGAAAGAGAACGAGAGAGGAGAGAATCTCTCATATGTACATAGGTCCTTTAGTAATGTTTCGCGAGATTTCACGACTTCTGTCTGCTTTTCGTTCGTCAACATAGCCACAATTTCCCCTTCATATGAACCGAGGGCCATGGACTCGTGGCGTGATGCGGCAAGAGTACATCGATTATCGATCGCAGCAACTCGGGCGACTTCTCTTGGGGCGCTATGGCACCTTTGGTTTTAGCCATTACCACTCTGTAGGCGTTACCCCACGGACTCGATTTGGCACTCTGGCATAGACTATCAAAGCATGCCCGTTTTCGAGTCTTGATTTCCTTTTTGAGAGCCAACTTTGCCTCTCTGAATGCTGCACCGCGTTCTTCTTTTTGTGCTTCTGTGCGTGCGGGTTGCATTCTTCGTCTAGCCTGAAGGCAGATTGCTCGAAGATCTGCAATTGATTCGCACCACCAGTACTCCAGTACCAGTACTCCTATAAGGTTAGGACCAGGCTTGATAATACTCCTCAACATCATTCGAGTTCGGTGGAATACTCTAGAGCAGCGTACTGCCTTTGCCTCTTTGCGAGCGAAGCGAGCGAAAAATGCTAAGCAGAGAGGCGACGAAAAATAAGCGAGGAAGATGCAGCATAAAACACAACAGAGTAAAATTTCATCAAAAAAGGGTGCTCTCACAACTCCCCGAGGACTGTCTGTTCGGGCGGCAGACTCAAGAGTTGAAGTGTGAGTAAAGGTAAGCATCGCAACAAGGGAGAGCGAGTTTCGAAAAAAAATCATCGCATTTTTTGCACTCTCACTCGAATCGCTCGAGGATCTGTGTTGAAAATTTCGTGTTCAGTTTTTTATCCTCAGAAAAACGGCAAAATCACCTCCTCCGCAGAGGAGTTTCTATCAAGCCTGGTAAGGACTACCTAACGTCACGTCGATAATCGATTCCGCACCATTTCTGCGGAAGGTGCTCACTGTACTCACATTTACAAACTCTACTGTAATGTGGCCAGATGTAATGTGAATTCCAACAATAGTACTCCTCTTTGGTTGGTGCAGCAGCTATCCTACTCCACTGCTCATGCATTAAAGTCACTTCAGAAGGCTGTTGTACACTCAGCCGGCAAACCGACCAGCCTACCTTGAGTATGCCCAAGTTCTTCGCTTTGTTGGCATCTGCAACAGGCAGCCTGGTAGCTTTGTTGTGATAAAGCCCGTGGTTGATCGATTGTATTGATGCAGAAAACGGTAAGTGATAGGTGCCTGCAAAATGAAAGCTTTCGTCGTGTAGCTCATTTGTTGGGTGCAGCATAAGTTGTACCACTAATACGAGAAGTTCAGGCAAGCATGGGAGAAATATGCGGTAGTGAAATAATTCTACGAAAGGAATAATTGCCATTTTATTTTCGCGTTCTGATTAACTCATAATTCTCTACATAATTATCATTATCGACATGATGATTTTGATAATCACAGGCAGACTGCATTCCAATAACATGCATCAGACAGTTGAGATTTATAAAGACTTTAACATGACTTAGTGCAGTCCTAAGAGTTTTATCGATGTCTTTGCAAGACCAACAAGCTGAGGTTTTCAGTATAGGTTTTACTAGATACTACACAGCTCCATCAAAATAAAATTTATTATCAACAAGTGTGAGCGGCAAATAAGTTTTAACGGAAGCACTTATAGGTATCTACAAAGCACTTTAAAGTGTGTTTTACCCAAAAGAACGTTTAGCACTTTTCAATGCTCTGTTAAATCTGTTAAGAGTGAATGCATCTCTAATAAAACCTCCATAAATAACATCTAAGATCAAAGAGCACTGAAATTGTTACTTGGGCAGTTCCCGTTGGGTCCGATAGTAACACTACGTCGGTCTTCGTTTCCGAGACTAACTGCCAAAGAAGCTGCTGAGGTTTAAATCTAACTTTGTTACTTCCGTTTTGGCTGCTTTGATACTCCGCTTGTGCCCGAACATTTGGGTCCGCCCGTTAAGTGTCCGTTGTCTGCTCTGTCGACACATATTAGGCACTTAGCGATTTGCATACAATCGCTTACCATGTGGCCTTCGGTGCCGCATTTTCTGCACATCTTACTTCTGTCGGGACCATTGCAATTCCACGAGTTATGGCCCTTCCCGAAATACTTGAAGCAAACTTCAGGAGGCTGTTGTATGCTCAGCCGGCAAACCGACCAGCCTACCTTGAGTATGCCCAAGTTCTTCACTTTGTTGGCCTCTGCGACCGGCTGACTGATCGCCGCCACATGGAACTATGGGTCAGAAAAAAAAAAATTTCGCGACAAAATTCCAAACACCTTCAAAATGAACAAAAATTAACCCAAAGTAATACAAACTTAAGGAAGCATGAAAATGTCGTATTTGGGATGACTAAGATGCATTATAAAATGAATTGAGAATATTTGTAAGGATTATGCGTATTTGGGAAAATATGGTAATTAACCCCTCTACCGGCAGCTTCATTTTTTACCGCTAAAAAAATATTCAAACATTTTTGTTTCTCGATATTTTTACACCATTTTTTCTCAATACCTCAAACAACTCTTTTAGTTTAAGAATCCGTGTCGATAATAATCATTGGTGATCTATATTGAAGTTATTCCGATTTTCCTTGGGGGACCGACATTCTCCATATGGAATGCTCTTGGCCATTTGGTTTTTGGTTAATTTATAAAAAAAAAATAAATAAAATGTGTAATATAAAATGCCAGGTAATAAGAAGCTACTCTGAAAAAATCATACAAATCGGTTCAGTATTCTTGGAGAAATCTGAAAATTACGATATGAGGTTTTTTAGAGTTTTCAAGATCTTTAATTGTCTGGTGTGGTACCAGAAACATAAATGCTCATTACTTAAAGACGGATGCACCAAATTGCTTAATTTTTTCACAACATACTCGCATTTATGTATCATTTTGAGGAGTGAATATCCGAATACGATAAAAATTCTGTAGCCTGAGATCAAGCGTGTCCACGATAAAATTGCCACACACAAAATTGATTCGCAAAATTCGAGTTTTCATCCGATTGCCATCAAATTTTCAGGGATTGACAAATAACTATTAAGCTTCATTTTACCATTTTACTCGTATTTTATTTACAGTCCATACGCAAATGCTCGCACCTTGGCCTTAACCCGGCCATAAGATTCTGCACAACCTGTGAATCAATCATTTTTTGCATGTAAACCCATACTTTCTTCAGTTCCTCGACTGTCTTCACTACCTTAGGTCGTTTAAGAAGGTGCTGCTTCATAATCACCCAGTACTTCTCGATGGGGCGGAGCTCCGGAGTGTTGAGAGGGTTGAACATTTTCGGCACGAAATTGACCTTATTGTCCATATACCACTTCAGCACGTCCTTGTAGTAGTGGCATGAGGCCAAATCCGGCCAGAAGATTGTTGGGACGTTGTGGGCCTTCAGGAGAGGAAGCAACCGCTTTTGGAGGCACTCTTTCATGTACACCTGTCCGTTCATCGTGTCCTGGGTCACGAAAGGTGCACTCCGCTTCCCGCACGTGCAGATGGCTTGCCAAACCAGGAATTTCTTCGCAAATTTGAACATCTTCTGAGTGCGGACATGCTCCGGAACGCTGAACTTATCCTTGGCCATGAAAAACAGGTTGCCGGGTATCTGTTTGAAGTCGGCCTTCACATATGTTTCGTCGTCCATGATGCAGCATTCAACTTTCGTCAGCATGTTGAGGTACAACTTCCTGGCACGGGTTTTGGCGGACTTGTTCTGCTTCTCGACGCGATTAGGGGCCTTTTGTACCTTGAATGTTCGAAGCTCAGCCTTAGTTTTGGCCTTCTGGACAAAACTTCGGCTTAGGTGTAGGTTCTTAGCCACATCCCGAACGGAGGCGTTCGGGTTTCGGTTGAAGGCCCCAACTACGCGGTTGTGATTTTTGGTGTTGTACGGAATACTTTTTCCTTCACTTCTGGGCTTCCGATCGGTGATGAAGGACCCCCCAAGGAATTTCGGAATATCTTCGGATCCAGTTGACCAATTATCAATATCGACACATATTCTAAAATTAGATGAGTTTTTTGAGTGCTCGTGAAAATATGGTTCAAAAAAATCGAGAAACAAAAAAGTTATCGCGATTTGAGTATTTTTTAAGCGGTAAAAAATGAAGCTGCCGGTAGAGGGGTTAAGGCATTATTAATTCATATTCGCTCATATACAATTTTACAAAATATATAGTACATTTTCAAAGATAAGTTTCAAACATTTCAAAGTATTTTGAAGATACACTGTTAGGTTGCTTAGAATAGTTAAAAAATGCATGGAAAATGTGATCTTAGCTGTTTGGAATGCATCGGCAACTGTTTATTTGAATGTTTATTGTTTTTTTCACCGTTCATTTGCATTTGATTCACTATTAATGTTTCCTAACGCAATATTGTTACTGTACATAACCTATGAAAAAGCCATACAATCATCAGAGAGTTATATAGACATGGTCCAAAATAGAACAAGATAATATGGATTACATATTTGTAGATGTTATGTTGTTTTAAAATGTGACAATTCAAATTGTATGAAGCGTTCCAATCAAATTCACTTTCGAAACATTATTGTCAGAAATATTTTGGCTGTAATGAAGGCCTAACTTGATACCGTGCACCCCCGCTAATTTGAATGGTACCTCATGCAAACCATCGGGGTTCATTTTTATTTGAACATCTAGTCACCCTAGAAACGTGTTTCTGGTCACCTCTTTCACTGTTTTGTTTTGATTCTACGGTCCGTTCCACAACGTTCCATTTCATTTTACTCCGTCCCTTGAGCCAAATGACGTTTGAACCATTTTTAATCTGAACGATGTGCAAATTATCGGGGTACAAATTAAAAAGTGTTCAGATTAAATGTGGTCAAACCAACGGGGGTATACCGGGTCAGAACATTTGGTTTACACAAGCTTATGAAATTAATTATATGACTACGTGCAGCAAGTTCTTATATGAGAAACGTGATTTTTTGTCCAGATCTCGTATTTGATTGATTTTAAATTGAAATAAATCAAGTAGAATTAAAAATCTTCATTTCCTTTCGACGGAATAAGATGATTGTTTTATGTACAAATGAATAGTTCATCTGATTAAACTAGTAACATTCTCCCGACAGCATTACGCTTAAATAGCCGATATTTCTGACAGGAATTTAAAATAATTCAAACGATTTTTTTAACGTTTTCGTTGATGGCCATTGACCTGGTCATTTGGTGCTGTCTTTTTTATTTTTATTTTCTTACAATCTTTTATACTGTATTTTTCTGATATTCCAACGTAGTTTAGGAAGATAGTACAAGAGGGTGCCTAATTATTTTATAATCTATAAGGGAAAATCAATTCACTCTATGTGAACCATCAAACTTAAAAACGGGCAAATGTTCGATGTTTCTACTTAATGTTTATAAATTTCGTAAAATATTATACCAATGGTTTAATCCTGGTTGAAAAATAACCAGCCGAGTTTGTATGATATTTTTTAGAAAATTTCTACTAAATGTCTGTCTTAAATTTAAGCCACTGCGATTTTAACAAAATACATAGACACATAACAATCTCAGCCGTTTCAAATTTCTTCAAAAATCTGTTATTTTTACCTGGATGTTGTCCAGAAACCACGCATTAGTCAGATTCCTCTGTTATGGTCTTATCATACCATACAAATCATGACCTCGAAGAAAATTAGCAAAACTATAAATTTTTGTAATTTTTCAACCGATTCAACCCAGATTTCTAGATGTCACCTAGCTCATGAACGGAAACTTGCTCAAAAGTAGTGGGTTATGACTGCTTTAGTTGTTTTATACCAATCAAACTTCGCCTAACTTATTTAATTTGTGATTGTATGAACAGCAGCGAAGTTAAAAATATGGGGTTGAAAAATCGACTAAATTATCGCATGTACTTAAACCGATGTATCTCGGCCATCCGCAAATATATGCAAAAACTTTTGGTAGCACATGAAAGCGTGGAGTCGAGTCCACCTCATACTGGTTGCAAGCCGAATACGGTGGAATACATTAACTTTTAAGGTGAAATAGTAAAAATGTAGTGAATATTACCGGTACATTGTAAGATCAATGGTAAAATTTAAAATTGACGTTATTTTTATACCAGACATGTAAAATTCACTTTATTTGCTTTCCAAAAATGTACTCACAATTATTTTTCTTGCCAATTTTCACCTCAAACCAATTTTTTTTAAGATAGGGTGATATTCAAGTTTCACAATTTAGTCAATATGGAGCTCCATAAAGTGCAATGAATTAATGTAATTAATCAAATAAGATAGTTGGTATACAATTACACATGTTCTCAAAAATGAGAAATTCATCTCAATAATTCATTTTATTGAAAAAAGGTTTTTGGACTTTTGTCTCAAAATTTTGATTTCTGGCCCATAGCGCATGGGTGCCCTGTGGGCCTTTTCTTAGGTGAATGGCCTTACTGGCTACGTCGATGTCACACTGCTCTTTGAGGGCAGCCGAGACCTCCGATGCGTCGGTGACCTCATCCAGATTTTTACACAGGAGAGTCGCTTCAGCAGTAAGGGATCTTACATCAACCTCGTCGCCAAGTACTTCTTGTGCCAGTTGCTTATAGACTGCACCCTTCTCCTTGGCGTGCTTCTATAACTAGGATCGTTTCACCAATCTTAGTCTGCCTTATGCTCTGCATATCTGCGCCCAATGGCGATAACTTCTCCGTGCTTTGCATCGCCTTCAGAACCTCGGCGTATTTCGCTTCCTCCGTTTTGATAACGAGGGCTTCGCCTAAATTCCTACCTTTCGCTGTTTTCGGTTTAGCGCTCTCCTTGGGCTCCATTTTCAGTTTCCTCTGTCTTTTCTTATTTCCAACTCGTATCCACGGGTTGCTGTTGCCTTGCGCCTGTGGTTCCTGTGGATGCACTGCATGGTTCGGGTTATCCTATGGCACCTTTTTCTTGGCTTTCTTGGCCTTAGGCTTGGTGTGCTTTGGCTATCTCGTAGTCCTGCTTTGCAGCTAGGACTGATTGTCGCAATTACAGTAGGCTTGTTTTCAAGTCTTTACTGATATTTCTTTTGCTCTTAACAAACTTGATGATGACATCAAGTTGCTCAGGAGCTACCTGTTTTTTCGGGAGATACTCCTCATTACAATCCATGACCTCGATTAGTTCCGGACCATCAATCACCTCACATGTTGCACTGGAGACGCCAGGGCCTGCCGTTGTCACAGTGTCTAGGCTATTGCCCACACTGTTCTCACTTAAGTTAATTTTTTTCTTCTCCTTTCTTGGCGAGAACCTTAGCCGATTACTCATAGGTCCAGAAGCCTCTCCGTCACATTTAACTAGTTGTTTGTTTTGATGGATCATCTCTTATGGGCCCCCCTAAGAGCCGCTTTCCATCTCCGATGGAATAGTCGCCTTATGATCCCATGGTTATCTATGCAAACAGGGAGGCCATGCTAGGGATGACATAGTACCCCATGTTCAGAGCCGTATTGGCGCAGGTCAGGTAATGGCATCTGAGCCTACTCCTGCCCAGTTGAAACAAACAGGCGACGGATTTGAAACGTATTCTAAGGCCTGACACGGTTTAGCAAAACAGGGGCAGCCTCCGCAATTAGCCCACATGCTACCGTTGAGCCCCTGGACTTTCGTCATTGCTGCCCCGGTAGATCTTCAAGTAATACTTGTTCATAATGCATGCCCTCTTCAACATCTTATCCAATTTCTCTCGCCGTTCCCTTACGGTACCTACCCATCTAGTTTCCATGAATTACTTCTCCTTGCTCCCTATTACTTTGAGCAAAACAGACCGATATGCCGGTAAACAAATAAGATCACTGGTGTCACTAGTAGATTTGAAGGTCTGTACTCGAGGAAGTCCTTGTAGAACCTTGAACGGTCGTTGAAATCAATACTTGACAAAACATGTGTTCATCAGCTTATTTGTGTACACATATTTTTCATAAGCCTACGAGAAACCACTAGTTACGCTTGAAGATCTGAAGAATTGAACTCAAAGAAGTTTTAGGGTAACCTTCAATAGTCGCTGAACTCGTAACTTGGTAAACCTAACATAACCTAACCTAAATATGCACCTGCATCCTAAATTGCAAGGTTCTGATAGGTCACTTGTTGCGCTTGTACATCTGATGACCTGAACTCAAGTATTTCTTGGTTAATTTTAAATAGTCGTTGAACTCAAATCTTGGTAGAACCAGCGAGAGATCACTAGTATATCTGACGACCTGTACTTCAAGAAGGTTTGGATAACCCAGAATAGCCGCTGAACTCCAAACATGGTACAGCCTAACTTTATGAGCCTGTATGGGTATTATCCTAGTTTGCAAGATTCTAGAGCGTCAGTCGATATGCTTGTAGATCTGATGATCTATACTTTTTGGGTAACCTTAAACAGTCGTTGAACTCCAATCCGGGCTGCGTGTAACTATATTAACCCGTATAGGTATCAACCTAATGTTCCTAATCTGCCAGAAGATCATTGGTTGCGTTTGTAGATTTAAAGTTCTGTACTGAAAGAAGTTCTTGTTTTATCTTCAACTGTAGATAAACTCAAAATTTTTCGGTGTATATTTTCAGTATGAATGAGTTCGTAAACTTTCGAGAGCTCACTTTCAATGCTTGTAGATCTGAAGAACTGGTTCCCACGTTGTTCTTGACAGAGCTAGATTTCTAAGGCAAATCAGCATGCAGCTGACACAGTTTTACACAAGCCTTGTCATATAAGCATAGTTTGTAGTTTGATTAATATTTATTTAAAAAAAATTGAATTTTGCTGACTGAATTCTATTTACGTAAAACAAATTCCATTTACGTAATGATTCAATGTGCGTAAAATAATTTTAACGCAACCCCGACCCATTACGTAAAAATATGTTTTTGTGTACTACAAATGGTCATATTCTTGAAGGCGATGAAATCAATCAGTTGTAGAGTGTTCTCGTTCCCTGAACTTCCTAAGAGATTCCAATCAAATGTTCAGGGATTTTGTAAATTCTAAAGGGTTTCTTGAGATACGACAGTGGAAGAGCTTAACATCTGAAGTACGATCTAGTCAATTTGTTTGCTTCACGGATGATATGGATATTATCGTCAGAGTATTTGAGACGGACACAAGAATAATTTCCCATATTCGTAATTATTCGATGCCTTGTATTACACTGCGGAACACGTTTTTGCCTCCAGCATCAAAATACCTCTATTTACTTAATTAAGGGTTGCTGAATCAATTGCCGTTTACAGAAATATCATAGCACGTCTAGTTTTTGAGATATTGGTTGTTGAAAATGCAAAAATTGACTATTTCAGCCAACTTGCATGCAAGTTTGCCAGCTTGTAAGGCAATTTATTTGCATAATTTGCCACAGAATTCAAACTTTATGTGTAGAACAATACTAATCATCAATGTTCATAATGCTTTTGATGCGCAAAAGCTATTTTTTGATGATTTAGAAAAGTATTGTGTTTTGCCATATAAGAGAAACGAAGATTTTTGTATGGAGACTGCAAGCATGTTGAAAAAATCGTTTTAAACTAAATTTAATCGTGAAATTTCAACCAAAATATATCTAAAACGAAAGTTTAAGTCCTCTTTTGCATGCATGGTGGATAAGATCACAAAAAAGTTTGATAAAATATACTTCAAATTTCAGGTAAATATCAATAAAACCAATGTTTTATACAACTTCGGCGACCTGTAGCTAAAAATTGTGACGTGCTGGAAAATTTCTGAGAACGGCATCAGATTCAGCAACCCTACTACTATCTACTAATCTACTAGAGACACATAATTTGATCCTTGAGACACGCAAAAGTGTAATTTTTGTTGCGCTGTGTTATAGACCATTATATGTTAGAATCCCATACAATTTATAAACAAGAATAAAGCAGAATAGTATTAGAATCTCGCAGCGTTTGGTTGACTAACAGTAATAGATTTCAGTAAATACAATCGTATTTTCTGCTTCTTTGTCATTTCCTAATTTTGTTTTGCATAATCTAGAATCTCTTGGTCGTTTTCTTGAATTTTCGTTATACAGATAAATGGAACTTTTTTTTCTGAGCATTCCCCACTCATCCAGCACCCACTCGGAACGCTTCGGTTGACTCTGACGCTTATTGGCATTCCAATTGCCTTTGCTACGCCTCGGCCCGGCGCGTTCCGCACACTTCAGATTCCCCAAAGAGCCCCAATCGAGTTTATTTACACTCACTCGAATTCATCATTCACTTAGCATTCCGACGACGTTCGGCTTCGCTCCGTTCCCTTCCCACCACGCCATTATCGTAACCTTAGTTCGTAAAGACCGTAAAGCGGAGTAATTTTGAATGCGGGTAACTTTGATAGTGTGAGACCCATAACATTATTTCTGTTGATCAGCTAAATAAAAGGAATGCAAATGTAAAGAATATCAGTAAGACACTAAATTCTACAGAAGCTCCTAACTATCGTCGAATCAATTTGATTTCCTCCATCAGTAAACAGATCGGTTTCCGACATGGACATTCGACCACCTATCAACTTTCACGTGTAACGAATTTGATTTGTTGGAAATCTGAAGGCTATTCTACTGGTCTTGCTCTTCTAGACATAGAAAAAGCATTCGACAGCGTTTGGCATGAGAGCTTGATTGTGAAATTAAAAAAAAACTTTAATTTTCCAACATACGTTGTTAGAATAATCCATAGTTATCTGTCAAATCGTCCGAAAAACTATCTGTAAAAGCAGGTGTTCCTCAAGATAGCATTTATGAACCATTATTATACAATACTTTCACATCTACCTAAGATACCTTGAAGATGTCAAAAATATTTGTTTGCGGATGACATAGGTGTCTTGTCTCAAGAACAAGCTTTTGATCTTCAAAATGATAATTGTTGTATTCTGTACCAATATGGACTTGCTGTTGTAATACCAATCTTTGAGGTAAAATGCAGAAATAATCACATTTCTTCAAAAAAAAAAAACTATCAAAGTTACCCCGTATCACGGTACTTTTCTTCAGTAAAGTTGGCTGAACATTTGCAAGCAGTTTTTTTTTCCATTGCCTTCCAAACGAGATGAAAGTGATTTTTACGTCACGTCCGTCGCCAACTGCAAGTGGGGTTGAATGGAAACGGAGGAAAACCTTTTACATACATATATGCCAACACGGTTGAACGAAGCAAAGGCGTAAGTATATTCCATCATCATCATCGCAAGACGACGCCTTGTCCTTGAGTCTCGCTTCAGCCGACCATGTCTCCAACTCTCGCAAAACACGAGCCAGGAAATTAAAAGCTTGCACATGTAAAATGTAAATTGTTACACAGTTTCGCCCCCCTCGGTGAAGTCAAGCGAGCTTTCGAGGATGACGTTTCTTTCACTGCGACGACGACGGTAGCATGCTCAGAAATGTCGACTTTGTTGTACGCCCAATTGATGGCCATAAAACGCCTTTTTTCGCGTTTTTCGCTCGCATTGTTAAACAGTTTTCATTTCACGAGATAAGGTACCGTGAAATCAAAAGAAGTGAGAACTATTATTAAAAAATTCAAAAATATGAAAGCTCCTGGTGATGATGGAATTTTCTACATCCTCATCAAGAAACTTCCAGAAAGTAGCTTATCATTTTTAGTTGATATATTTAACTAATGTTTTCAATTAGCATATTTTCCTGACAAATGGAAAAATGCTAAGGTTGTTCCAATTTTAAAACCAGACAAAAATCCTGCAGAAGCTTCTAGCTATCGTCCAATCAGTTTGCTTTCCTCCATCAGTAAACTTTTTGAAAAGGTTATTTTGAACAGAATGATGGCCCACATCAACGAAAATTCAATTTTTGCCAATGAACAGTTCGGATTCCGCCATGGACATTCGACCACTCATCAACTTTTACGTTTAACAAATTTGATCCGTTCCAACAAATCTGAAGGCTACTCTACTGGTCTTGCTCTTCTAGACATAGAAAAAGCATTCGACAGTGTTTGACATGAAAGTTTGATTGTAAAATTGAAAAACTTTAATTTTCCAACATACATTGTTAGAATAATTCAAAGTTATCTGTCAAATCGTACACTTCAGGTTAATTATCAGAACTCCAGATCTGAAAGACTTCCTGTAAGAGCTGGTGTTCCCCAAGGCAGCATTTTGGGACCAATATTATACAATATTTTCACATCTGACTTACCTGAGTTACCTCAGGGATGTCAAAAATCTTTGTTTGCGGATGACACAGGCCTCTCCGCCAAAGGTCGAAGCCTGCGTGTCATCTGTAGTCGATTGCAAAAAAGTTTGGATATTTTTTCTTCATACTTGCAAAAATGGAAGATTTCTCCTAATGCTTCCAAAACTCAACTAATAATATTCCCACATAAACCAAAAGCTCTTTATTTGAAACCTTCTAGTAGACATGTTGTCACGATGAGAGGGGTTCCAATAAATTGGTCAGATGAAGTTAAGTATCTAGGGCTCATGCTTGATAAAAATTTAACTTTCAAAAATCACATTGAGGGCATTCAAGCCAAATGTAACAAATATGTAAAATGTCTCTATCCCCTTATTAATAGAAAATCAAAACTTTGTCTTAAGAACAAGCTTATGATATTCAAACAAATTTTCAGGCCAGCCATGTTGTATGCTGTACCAATATGGACTAGCTGTTGTAATACCAGGAAGAAAGCTCTGCAGAGAATTCAAAATAAAATTTTGAAAATGATTCTGAGGCTTCCTCCCTGGTATAGTACCAATGAGTTACATAGAATATCCAATGTTGAAACATTGGAACAAATGCCAAATAAAATATTTAATAATTTCAGGCAAAAATCGTTACAATCTTCTATTGCCACGATTAATGCGTTATATGTTTAGGTTAAGTTAGGTTAAGTATATTCAAAGCGTTTTTTTCTCTTATAAGCAGGTGAAATCAACTCACCTGTAAAAAATCTGAACTGCTACG
The DNA here is from genome assembly GCF_002204515.2 of Aedes aegypti. Classification (NCBI taxonomy): domain Eukaryota; kingdom Metazoa; phylum Arthropoda; class Insecta; order Diptera; family Culicidae; genus Aedes; species Aedes aegypti. The sequence goes on along the minus strand of NC_035107.1, from coordinate 225,357,886 downwards.
GCAAATAAAATGTAATATGTTGTTAACAAAATGTTAATAAAATCTTAGATTTGTTTTACCAAATTAGGATGATAGTGTTGTCTAATAACACAGAACACCTAGATATAAGAAATAATGAATGTAATGTTTGGAATGATACTAATAAAGAAATTTAAAAAAAAAAAAAAGAAGGTACCGTGAAACGGGGTATCTTTGATAATGTGGGACCCACCACATACCAAACCAAAATCTTAATTTCTGTTAATCGGTTTATCAAAACGAATGAATATTAGTATGACACTTCATGTAAGAGCTGTTTTCATTTGAATCGTGAACATTTGGGGCTTTACATACGAATATTAAAAATTGATGCGATTTTAGCATTTTCGAAGCGCTTACGATCACTATTTGATGAAGTCATAATAAGTTCGTCACTTATCCTTGACAGCCTAGGTATAGTAGAACATGAATTCGGTCTCAAATCTCTTAGGTGAAAACCATTTTCACAAAATGGGACCATTTTAGTAATCTAAGTCAGAGATTTCCATATAGCGTTAAACGCCTAGAGGTGTGCAACGCCTTATAAATGTTCCATAATTCATTCAATTTTGTTTGATTTTTTCTCCTCTATCAAAGTTACCCCAAAACAGAAAACCGTCTTTCGATTACATGAAAAATTATACATCCATTCAGAATAAATCTTTTGGCAATTGTAGTGTGCAATGCGAGTACATAGGATAAATGATTCAATGATTTCTAATTATTATTTGCAATACTTGATTCTGCTTGAAATGGTTGCACTGCTTGGAAAAAGCGCACAATTCTATGGCAAAACGAAACGCTTCAACATCATTCCGAATCAGCGGTAGGTTCTGACAGACACACGTCGAAGCTTAGACGAATGGTCGCATAAGTGTGCGTGATGCATATGAATGGACAGTAAGAATCAGAGAAACTTTGCGACGGCGGTAATGTTTCGAGCAGGAAAGCTGCAACGACTATGTGCAAGAGAAAGATGACGATAGAACTCGGGTTGCGTTCAAGGAAAAATGGGTTGGATGCCTGTTTCATTCTGTTGACGACTTTATAGGTGAACAGACGCGTGGAGAAAAGTTGTCGGTTTTGATTTCGGACGGTCGGAAGAGAGAGGTTTACTACAGCAATCTATCAACTGCAATCGATAGTTAGGATACCAGTACCTACTTGTTTTAAAAATTGTAGGCTGTTTACTCGCTTTTAGACGGCAGTTGGTTACAAATCGGTAAACCAAACCAACCACGTTGTTGAGTCGCTTCCAGCTTGAGAAGCGAGATGCATCAACCAGAGTTGGGCGTATCTCATGATGAGCAAGAAAGCAAGGCCGTAGTTCATTGTTCGTATTTGACTTTTTTGTAGGAGTGGTAGGCCATTCTGATTCACCAAGACGCAAGAAAGCAGGTCCGGTGAACCACCGTGATTCTGAAGATAAATCAGGTTGGGCTTCCCATTTAGTGCCATCGTCTGCTACATTTTGCTTCGATGGTACCTACCCATCGCCAATCCTTTGATTCCGAAATGTCAAGAATCTCGCTGACCTGAAATGCGACGAAGGTGCTGTATCTTCGATGGTCGGAGTTTATCCAGCTGAGGACATCGCGAGAATCGGTCCAGAAGAATCGCTGATCAATCAAATAAGAAAGAGATTCCGAAACAGATTGCGCAAGTCTAACTCCAACCATACCGAAGTTTGCAGTCGCGTTTCACCATGCCGCTATATGATCAATTCCGCTCTACTTCACCTACTACGATGCTTCGCCACCTGGTCAATAGGGCCTCGGTGCTAGTAGCGCAGTTCCGACCGGACCAGTCGCTATTTGAGAAGTATTCCGGGTCATTGATCCAGAATGTTTTTTTCGTGACCAACCGTGAAGAGATGCGCATGACAGACTTCGCTTGCGGACTGGACTGCGAACGTTACGCCGATGCCAGGCTGGCACGCTTCGGCGAGCGGAATGCAGAAAGAATCAAGGCTGTTCGGGTGGCAACCCATGCCCTTGGATGGATACTCGAGCCCTCGAGAGACTCAACGCCGAACGAGTATATTGCTATCAATGAGATCCTCGGGTCCATCGCACTTCCATATGCTACATACCTGTCGACTATGGCAGCCTACCAAGTCAGAGTTAGAAGTCTCACACCGATTAACAAAGCCGCTCAACCGCGCCGCGCTGCCTACCATGACGGCCAGCTGCACTACATGCACCCTGATTTCGTCCACGGGGATGCTTCCAAGGAGTTGATCAGGGCCTGGTGCAACCTGCGGCCGGAGGCTGATATGAACATACCGAATGATTTCGGGATAAATGACATCCCAGAAGTGACCATCTGGCAAGGATACGATCTCAATAGGAAGATCCGCTGGTTCGAGTTAAGAGCGCGAGTAGAAGAGGCAGCAGTCCGCAACCGTCAAAATACGTACCTATATGCAGCCGTGGCCGCCATTTGTAAAGGCGGCAATTGTACTCCCGCCTGGTGTGAGTCCCGGATCCGCCAGATGGCTGAAATGCACGGAATCGTGGTTGATAAGACAATTGTAACCCCACCCGTCCTACGTGTGATTTTCGCGGAGTTCATCGACAAGGCGCAAATTACGGTAGATGACTTGTACAACATGTTATTCGTCTGGTATTGGGCCGCTGATCGCGCCGGGGTAACCGCCCTCAAATGGGCGATAGAATCTTGATATCAGACGTAGTCACGGGGGCTGGGCTCCGATGGGCGCATCTGAGACAGGCGGGCGTCCCCCCCGAAGAGTTTACTTCGTTTGCTCGTGCCGCGCTCGAACTGATCAGGAACTGGCTCTCATACGTAATTCGGCCAGTCGTAGACAGCAGCCGCTATGCCTCGATAACTGGCATTAACAAAACCATTGCAAATTCCGAAGGATATGTTACGCACTGGGATTACGAGACAAGTCGTGACAAGACCCGCGGAATGGTTGCTAAGTCCAGGATGATGCAGGTGTTTGTAAGGACCAACATAAGAAATCAAGCACGCTCCGCCATGAATGCTGAAACTCTCATCAGGAATATGTATGGGATGAGAGTTACCACCAATCCGGATGGTACGCTATCGGCTGTGCCGATCCAAGCCGGGATAAACCAGGGGAGGCTGATAGATTTACAGCCGCGTCAGGAGATGAACTTCTAACTCTCATCCCATTGTGTACTGAGGACCGGGCCTTTGTGACTCTATGTCAGGCCGTACTCGTTTGTGGACAACAGGAGCCGTGGCCGTTAGTGGTCGATGGGCACCAGCCATCACCGTACAGGGTCCTAGCCGCGGATTTGCTAGAAGCTGCAGCCGTGCTGGGTTATGCTCATGCAGCTGAACCAGATCCGTTTCACCTGCCCCCTATCTTTGATAAGGATATCGCGCGGCCGGCATTTGATCTAGGGTGTCTCGATGGGGAAGCCGTCAGGGACCCACGGGGGCACTATCGTCGGGGCGGGCCAGGTGGGGGCGGTGGTGGCGAAGAGGACGGAGGAGATGCTCCTGGCGCCGGTGGTATGCCACCCGGTTTTCGTATCGATCCCGAGGGCCACTGTGCCATCTTGCGTGGTGATCGCCAAATCAACGAGATATATGCTGAGCAAGGAGGGATTCCCGGAGCTGACCCCCTCCCAAACATCGTTATCGACCCAATCGCACTGCCTGCTCGGCCAGCTGCGGTCAATGTGAGAGCCGATCCTCCGGCCAATCTGGTACCAGCCGAACTTGGTACAGCTGATGACGGTCAAGTTGCGGGGTCGTCCGGAGCCTCCCAGATTCAGGCAGCCCAAGGTGACCCACCACTCCGGTCCAGTTCGCGTCAGTCTCTCCTTGATCCTCCGCCTACAAGGGGAACTAGTGAAACGTCAAATACCGCCTCAGACACCTCAGCCGGCGAAGAGATAGACAGCGATGATGATCTCCTTAGGGGGGTCCGTAGCCTTGAGGTTACGCTTTCGCTTCATAAGCGGAAGGTCATGGATTCAATTCCCAGCCCCTCCAAAAATAAACCGTCCAGCCACCAGAAGACGCCGCACGGAGGACCGTGCATAGGGGAGCACATCCATCCTCCGTCAGTATCAGATGGTGACTGAGACAAATTGACCCACTTCGCAGGCAGCAAGCCTCAAACGACTCAGGAAAACGGCAAAACGAACCACCGCAAAAGAGCAACGGACTATGGCTTATGGAAATCGATTGGACCAACAGCAGAGCACTCTCCTACCTGCTCGGTGTGAGAGCAAAAGAGCAGAAGAGAGTGAAAGCAAATGTAAATATAGATTAGTTAAAAATAGAACTGTATCGGTAAGGAAGATACAGATAAAACTGATTCCGGCACAGTAGTGGCCACGAGCACGGAGTGCCTTAATAATAATAATAAAAAAAAAAAAAAAAATGATGATCTCCTGCGAGTTGGGGAAGTTAGAAGGACGAGGAGAGGACGAGGATGGGGCTCGACCGTCCGAGGGACTCGAGGAGCCGAAAATGATCCCTACTGACATAGTTGAATCGTAGAGTTAAGATTTGCTTGAATTTTGTTGAAGGCCCACAATTTAGAAATCAGAGGGGGTTGTGTACAAGACACGACCACATGACGTTAACTACGCCAAGTGATTTTTTGCATTCGAATTTAAGTCGATTTTCATAGTTGCAGCCTTCCTTTAGTTCAAACTCTAACATATTATCGTGACGGTCGCAACATTTCAGATTTTTAATTGACACCCAGTATATTGCCGTAAGACGTAGTTAACGTCAAAAGAAGAATGCGCGAAGAAGCATGAACTGGTCTGCTTTTATAGTGCACTAGCCAACCCAAAGGAATCGTGGAAGACAATATGAACGAGTTTGGTTGCGTAAGAAAGGGGTCGACATTTTCCCAATTTTCGACAGTCTATCATCAAAAATCAAAAGTTTTCTCTATTTGAAAAAAATGTATAAATTTCCGACCGATTGGTGGGAAAATATTGAAAATCTACCGATAAATGTTATTACCATTCAAAATCTTACATAATTTCGTGACGGTCGCAACATTTTAGATTGTAGATGTATAATATAAATAACATAAATATTCAGCTAATCCGAAAACATACTGTAATAAAATTGCTCGAGTATTTTTTTAAAATGTCTGATCAATAATTTTGAAAATGGCGTGTCCAGCGTTGCCAACTTTCCAGATTTGTCTGGAATATTCCAGATTTTTGAGAACCCATTTTACAAAAATCTGGAAGATCCAGATAAAATTTGAAATGAATTAGTAAGGTTTTGTAAATAATTTGTAAGGTTCTCTATGTACGATATAAGCGATCCAGACTTTTCCAGGCAAATTTTAAAAATATTCCATATTTTTGAAAAATTGACATTTGAGGTTTTATTTAGTTATTTTAAAAATTGAAACGAATTTATCATTTTTGAAACGCTTACAAACAATCTGTTCTACGATCACTATATGATGTAGTTTTGAATAGTTGGTCACTTATCTTTGACAGCCTTGCTATCATAGAACTTGAATATGGTCTCAAATCTCTTCTCTTAGCTAATATCATGTTCACAAACTGGGACCATTTTTGTAATCTAAGTCAGAAATTTCCATATAACGTAAAACGCCTAGAGGTATGTAATGCCCTATAAATGTTACGTAGTTCATTCAACTTTGTTCGATTTATACTCCATTATCAAAGTTACCCAAAACAGAAAGCCGACTTCCGATTATATGAAAAATTATACATCCATTTGAAATAAATCTTTTGGCAATCTATCAACTGAAATCGATAACTAGAATGCCAGTACTTGTTCAAAAAATATAAACTATAATTCTTTGAAACAGCGTGCATAAATATTGAAGTTTTCTTCGAAAAAACTATCAACTATGAAAATGCCGTATCTATCATTCAAGTAATTAAAAATTTAGATCTAAATAATGCATGCTAACATTAAATAAATGAAAACCCGAATTTATAACTATACCATTCAATTCCGCTTGAGAATGTATCTTCTGACAGATCCGCGTATTTCGACCTCAACTATACTGCCCATAAACGCATGTCAGTCCCATGTTTGCTGTATTTCCTATGCACATGAGACAATAATGCGTTTATGGGCAGTTTAAGGCCGTCCAAACCAGTGTTGCCAACCTTCCAGATTTGTCTGGAATATTCCAGATTTTTGAGGCCCCATTTTACAAAAATCTGGAAGATCCAGATAATATTTGAAATGAATTTGTAAGGATCTGTAAATAATTTGTAAGGTACTCCATATACGACATAAGCAATCCAGACTTTTCCAGACAAATTATCAAAATATTCCAGATTTTTGAAAATTTGACTTGGCTTCCCTGGTCCAAACGATGTCCACCCCACAGATGTAGATCTGTGGAAGAGGAGAATCCTTATGGATCAAATCGACTCATATTATGAATCAGAGCACTATAACAGCAATTTATCTGCGAGGTAAACGAATGGTGCGTTAGTGAAAGCGCATACGTTTCGGCGTTTCTTTCGGAATCGTCTTATCCTTGATTCATAACTGTGGTATGGGTTTCAATGCCCCACAGTTATAAATCAACGCTCCTGGGAAAACAGTGGACATTTTATTGCCTACGGACGGAAAAAAATAAGCTTAAGCATATTTTGATCGATTGCGATACTGTGCAGATTCATGGTTCACGCAGGTAAAATCGGTTCTGTGAAATTGCACATGTATTTGATGAGATATTCCCATTTCAATCCAACTCTGATCCATATCTGTGTGCTATCCATAACTGTGGGGTGACTGTAGCGCTCAATGCAATATTTCGGTAACTTATTTCGAAGTGTTATATCTATTGTGTGACCGACATACAACTTTGAGATTTTATATATGCTACAATAATAAGATATGTATTGTGTAGGAAGTTTCTGGAACCTTTTGTTAGAAACAATGATTTGGAAGCTAATATCCTTAAACTTTCAATATTCATATATATCCTGCTTTTGTCAAATAAAAAGTTGGATAACATTCTATGAATTGGGAAGAACAATGATCCACAATATTCTCGAATGCTTGACAGCTGTTTTGGTGCTCTATTATTTGCAATTGTAATGTTCTAAAATTTAAAGAAACTGTTGTAGTGTTCTATAATTACTGTTGTAGCAGTCAAATAACCAATTCGGTGAAATATTTCAAAGCGTTGCTGACATACAGACAAGACAACTCTGAGATTTTACATATATTTATGATGAGTTATGAAGGGTATGCTCAAGGATCGGACCATTTCTGCTGATCTAAGAGGTGTGCAAATATCAATAAAATCTACTAAATCTACTAATGAGTATTATCACCCTTTTACTGTGGTTTCTTATAGTTGACGTACCTTAAAAATCTAAAAGATCAGAGTTTTTGGGCAGTTGGATACGCAAATGATGTGACCATCGTGGTTCGTGTAGAGTTTGATAACACGATTTACGATAGGCTGCAAACTGCGTTAAACATTACTCTCAAATGGTGTAGAAGTTATTATCGTACCTTTTACCAGAAGAAGAAAGATGAAGCTTACACAACCTTCTTTGAACGGAGTTCAAATTCAATTTTCGGAAGATGTTAAAAACTTGAGATTACTTTGGATAAGCAATTGATCTGGAACATAACTCGTTATAGGTGGCACGGCTGGGCATGGCGTACCATTGGGACCTCGCGTACGTACAGGAATAAAATAGACCCCTTTGTGCGGTCCTTAGCCTCTTACTCCTTTCCCTACCTCCTCGCGGTACTGGCCGGGGTACGAGTAACCTTATGGAAGATCGGGTAACCAATCCCGGTGGGAACTTTGACAGGGAAAAAGGGGGTTTGCTTTTGCTTCTGCAAACCTGGAACGTCTGTACTCCATGTTAGGGGCGGCTCACAATAGCGTCTGTTCCCCATGTCAGGGGCGGCTGATCATCGACCGAGTACCAGAGAAGGACTCTAAGCTAAACTGCGCACTATGGTTCTCCGAACATTTAGGGGGAATGGTTCTCCGGAAACTAGAGAGTTGATGGTGGTGGTACGTGGAACTGTAAATCTATCAACACCCCCCCGGGAGCACACCCATACTCGTCGACGTGCTGAAGGACCGCGGATTCGGTATCGTAGCGTTGCAGGAAGTGTGTTAGAACAACTTTTATAGTGATGGGTGATATGCGGAGTCGCGTGATTGGATGGTGGCCGATCAAAGTAGAGATCCAAAGGCTGGTTCTTCAACTTCAGCATAATAAACGTGCACAGCCCTCATTCCGGAAGCACTGATAATGATTAAGAAGCTTTTCAAGCGCAGCTCAAACGCGAGTACGACAGCTGCCCAAGCCACGACGACAAAATCGTCATAGGAGATCTAAACGCTCAGGTCGGCCAGGAGAAGGAATTCAGACCGACTATTGGAAAGCTCAGCGCCCATCGGCTGACAAATGAAAACGGCCTACGACTAATAGATTTCGCCGCCTCCAAGATCACCTGGGGATTACCACAGCAGACAGAATCACAAATCGACCACGTTCTGATTGATGGACGGCACTTCTCCGACATTATCGACGTCAGCACCTATCGTGGCGCTAACATCGACTCTGACCACTATCTGGTGATGGATAAACTGCGCCCAAAACTCGCCGTCGTTAACAACGTACGGTACCGACGGCCGCTCCGGTATGACCTAGAGCGGCCCAAGCAACTGGATGCCGCAACTGCATATGCGCAGCACCTCGAGGCTGCATTACCGGAAGAGGGTGAGCTGGATGAATCCCCTCTTGAGGACTGCTGGAGTACAGTGAAAGCAGCCATCAACAATGCAGCTGAGAGCAACGTCGGGAACGTGGGACGGAACGATTGGTTCGTCGAGATGGTCGAAAGGTGGATGCAGCATTTCGACGAACATCTGAATGGCGCTGAAAGCACAGGCAATGAAGGACAGGATAACGGAGGAAATGCCTTCGCCAGTACTGCGGGCGATGGAAACCAACCAGCCCCCACTTTGAAGGAGGTTAAGGATGCCATTCACCAGCTCAAGAACAATAAAGCTGCTGGTCAGGATGATATCAAAGCGGAACTCATAAAGATGGGCCCGAAGAGGCTGGCCATTTTTCTGCACCAGCTGTGGAAAGAGTGGAAGGAAGGGGAAATATGCCCCATCTACAAGAAAGGCGACAAGTTAGATCGTGAGAATTTTCGAGCGCACACCATTCTAAATGTGGCCTACAAAGTATTATTCCAGATCATCTTCCGTCGTCTGTCACCTGAAGTAAACGAGTTCGTGAGAAGTTATCAAGCTGGTTTCGTTGACGGCCGATCGACAACGGACCAGATATTTACTGTACGACAAGTCCTTCAAAAATGTCGTGAATACTAAGTGCCAACGCATCACCTTTTCATCGATTTCATGGCGGTATACGATAGAATTGACCGCGTAGAGTTATGGAAAATCATGGACAAGAAAAGCTATCCAAGCAAGCTCACGAGACTGATAAGAGCGACGATGGAAGTTGCACACCAATCGTGTGAAGGTTTCAGGCGAACATTCCAGTTCGTTTGGATCTCGCTGGGGACAAGGTGTGGGACTTTCGTACCTGTTGTTCAATATTGCGCTAGAAGGTGTTATGCGGAGAGCCGGGCTCAATAGCCAGTGTACGATTTTTACGAGATCCAGTCAATTTGTTTGCTTCGCGGATGATATGGACATAGTCGGCCGAACATTTGAAAAGGTGGCAGACCTGTACACCCGCGAGGCAGAAAAAGTTGGACTGGTGGTGAATGCGGCCAAGACAAAGTACATGCTAGCTGGTGGAGCCGAGCGTGACAGGGCTCGCCTAGGTAGCAGTGTTACGATAGACGGGGATATGTTCAAGGTGGTCGACGAGTTCGTCTACCTAGGATCCTTGCTGACGGCTAACTATAACATTAGCCGTGAAATACGGAGGCGCATTATCAGTGGCAGTCGTGCCTACTATGGCCTCCAGAAGAAGCTGCGGTCAAAAAAGATTCACGCCCGCACCAAATTAACCATGTACAAAACGCTCATAAGCCCGGTAGTCTTCTCCGGGCATAAAACGTGGACGATGCTCGAGGATGACTTGCAAGCACTTGTAGTCTTCGAATGTGGGGTGCTAAGGACGATCTTTGGTGGTGTGCAGAAAACGAGCTCGCCAAACTGTACGGCGAACCCAGTATCCAGAAGGTGGAAAAAGTTGGAAGGATACGATGGGCAGGGCATGTTGCAAGAATGTCGGACAGCAACCCTATAAAGATGGTGTTCATTTCGGATCCAGTTGGAGCGCAGTGAGCGGCAGAACCGAGGATGGAGAGATGCGGCCACGTACCGAGTATTGTGGCGTGAAATTGTTGATTTAGTGTTATCTGTTTAAATGTTTGATAACTATTTTCGTTTTTGCTCTCTACATTCTACTGCATTTAACAGCGCAACGCCCACGATTAAAATTTGTTTAAATCGGATTTGCTCCGATTTGAAAGATTGAAGTTAGATCTTATGAGTTACTCAAGAAATAAATGGGACAAAATTAAGATACAATCTGTCAGTGTAAAATTAAATTCACCGTACTGAATCGGAATGTAGCTCATGGCTGAGAAAGATATTTTTCATCGTAATTTAAACCTAACCGCCCACTCAGCGAGAGTTGATGAAATATTTTCCCAGAACTTACTGTTCCACCCCAACATGTTTACTTGGGGGGCTGTCACATCGGATAGCAAATTAATCCAGCATTGGATTGATGTGGGCCTGTCATAAATAGATCCATCTTACTGCCTTGCCAAGCATAACGCGTAGGCGAATTCACAGTAACGTGATGATTTCCAGCTTTGTGGCTGTGTAGGTTTGTAAACAGGTGCAATTCTACGGAATTTTTTTTTTTAATTTTCACCCTGAAACGTTCGGAGAATGGTCAATTGATAAACATAGTATACATATAAATAGACCGAGCTCAGTACGTACACGGAAGCAGAAAATGCCGCTAATTGTGGCCAATATTTTCGAGTAAACTATGCTGGATATAGGCAAGACATTTTAAACTTCACCAAGGAAATCAAGGTTTCCTTCCAAATCGCTTATAAATCTGCGGCAACTCCAGATCCCTAAATGAACCAAATTTTAATGTAACCTTTCACTAGCTCCATGTATTGAGTCATTTCAAATCCCATGGTTTTCATTTCCATCGAGTTTCAAAGCTTAACGACCATTCAAGGCAGTTCATTAAATATTTTCTCAGAATTTACTGTTCCACCCCAACAGGTTTACTTAGGGTTTTCACATTGGGTAGCAAATTAATCTTAACTCAAGATAGATGTGAGCCTTTCATAAATAGATCCATCTACTGCTTTGAAAAGCTTAATGCGTAGGCGATCTCACAGTAACGTGATTATTCCCAGCTGTGTGGGTTTGCGAACAGGTGCATTTCTATGGAACTTTCTACTTTTCACCCTGAAGTATTCGGAGAATGGTCCACTTCAGTTCGTAGGAAATATTTCCACTCAGCGCTTCCGAACACCAAGTGCCACTCCCCCTCTTGGCTCATCATCAACAACGCCTCCTCATCCAACATCCCACATGTCACGAAACGTCTGTTCCTGAGCAGAGGGCGTCATAATCTTCGGTGTCATCTGCTCCTAGACAAGTATTTTTTTTACGATTGTCTCCTATCTTCTCCGGCTCGAATCATTACCGAATAAAGCCAATTTCCGCTCTGGTCTTTAATGTCTTCTGGTTCCCGGGCAGCAAAACGTGGCAAACGAAAAGTATATCATAGTAATGAAATTACCAAAAAATAATACCTTCAATTTTCATAAATAACAGCTGCACAATAACAAAATGAAGTATTTTTATACTGAATGCATAACAAAACATTGTAAAGCGTTTTCAAGAGATCAATAAGTTATTGAGTAGGCATTGAATATCAAATTAAAAGCAAATCATGTAATGGCGATGGTATTCCAAACAAGACCAACCTCTGTCAATTTTCATAGAATCTTAACTCTCAATCATATTTTATCGTAAAATATCGGAAAAAATTGCTTATCGAAACATTATGATGTTATGACCACATCTTCATGAGTTCTAACTTATTCCAATAAGCTCAAGTACTTACGTAACCATAAGCACTAATAAAAAAAACCCTTATCAGCATCATAGATGCATACAGACATAATTATAGCACTACACATGCTTACACGCCTAATAACAGCACTTTCACTGCATAGAAACTCTTTTACCTCAATTGCGACTATAGGGCTAATATAGTGCTGATTTAATGTCTGTATGCATCAGGCTTGGAAGCGTTAATGATGCAATAATGGGGTTTCTACGCGGTGGAAGTGCTGTTGTAAGGCGTGTCACAATTTGTATTGTAATTGAAGCTGATTTAGGGCATATAGTTACTTGGGTAGTTCAGTTTGATATGTGATTGCAACGGACTTGCCACTTTCTTCTGCTCGGGTTCCGACTCTAGTTTCCCATTCCACTCCATTCACATTCGGGATTCAGTCTGCGTTCTGCGCTGGTGCTGCTGCGTGTTTGGAATCGTAGAAAACGTTCCGCGAGCGATCTCTATCAGTGGGCCATCATTAATTCATTTCGTCGGTCCTATCGCAGCAAAAGCAGAACAAACTATGCCGGCAACACCTATCTCTATAAAGCCACTATACTGCCAAAGCTGCGAAAGAATAATAGGATTCTGGCTAGGGTGTCCCAAAATTTGACTTCGACAGAAAACTTGGAGGTTCAACCTCCAAACGTTAGCTACCCGAGGAGAAGAGAATTGAACAATAGACAAATTTAGTGCTACTTCTTCAAGTGGGTTGACAACTAAGAATATTTTCTCAGGACCCCTAGGTTCTTATTTTATGATGCTGACATACACACAATTGCACAAACAACGAGTACCATTTTTAGTGATGTTCATTATCTACTTAGATCACATAACCGTGCTCCTGGAAATATGAGCAAGCATGGGAAACACTCACTCAGTTATTGCGTTTCCCTCACTCGCTTCCACGCACAGTCAGGAGCGAGACTACCGTTTCTTCAGCAAAGCCGAATGTTTCACATTCCAGTACCCATTCTGCTTCTTCGGCGAGCACTAAGCGAAACAAAAAAACGGCAACTGATTGAGTCGCTACCGATTTTGGAAGCCGAAAGCAACCGAAAGCAACACCGAATGATTCTGATTCCGTTCGAGTGGCATTCGGGTTTGAGTGCTGATGAGCGATCACTGACTGGCAATAAATGCGTTCACTCGTGCCTCGCAGATACAAGTGTATTGGTATTCAATTCTTTTCGTGTTCCTTGCGATCGAAACGCTTTCGGGTGAGTGAGGAATTCTCCCATGTTTGAATATGAGTAAATTTTCAGGCATCAATTTTTGAATTCAGTCATTGAATTTGCTTCAAGGATACTTGCTGAATTCCTTAGGAGATGCTGAGAGTTCTTCAGTGTACTGATGTTGGGATATTTGGCATTTTTCTTCCACATATGTTATTTTTCATCAACATATGCCTATACAATTTTCTTGTTGCATTCCAGTCTCTTTGACAAATCATTTCCAGGCTTATGATTAGTTTTCAATCCCATCTTTGAATAATTTCTTACGGTGAGTTGCCAATAATTTAAAATCCCTGCCTCCTGTAGATAAGTGCCTTTTTTTTCCAGTGTCGGGGACATATTACCACTGCGACCATTTATTTGATCTTTTGTGGTGTCATCCTCTTTGTTTTTGCCGCGCTGAGAGGACTCATCACTATAAGAAGTGACTATCCACCCATCAGTTGGCGTGTATCCCAATCAGGTACTGCATTTCGTATGAAACTTAGTACCTGTTTGGGATGAGAGTTCCAGATTTCCCAAGGCTCTAATAAGCCTTTTTCTAGATATCTACAACGCTTACGGTAAAGTGCAACACACTCGCACATTAAATGTTCAGAGCTCTCACTCTCCAACTTGCAGAAACGACACTTATCCTCCTGCAACTTTCCAATTATTTTTAAGTGGTATTTACTAGGACAGTGACCTGTGATTAGTCCAGTATAAGTACTTAACTCATGTTTATTCAAGTTTATTAACCTTAGTGTTTTTCTGGCGTCCGGTTCTATGAATCGTTTCGCCTGACGGGAATCGGATGTATTGGTCCAGGTAAGTTTTATCTTTGTCCTTTCTAAATTCTTTAATTCTAGTTTAAGACCACATGGAGCTATTCGAAAATAAGGCTCAGGTCCAATAAATTGAGTGGATGACCCTATTTTAGCTAGCTGATCAGCTTTCTCGTTCCCTTCTATTCCGCAATAACCAGGAACCCAATAAAGATTGACCTTATTGCGACAGGACAACTTCTGCAGTAGCATGGTGCATTTCCAGACCAGTTTAGATGTATAAACGTTCGACTTTAAAGCATTGAGAGCTGCCTTACTGTCCGAACAAATACAGATATTAGCATTTTTATAGCGCCTTTTTAGACAGATGTCGGCACATTCTAAGATGGCAAAAATTTCCGCCTGAAATACTGTTGGCCAACAACCTAGTGGTAGTGAAACGTTTACTCCCGGACCAGATATTCCCGCACCAACAAGGTTATCTTGCTTCGAGCCATCTGTAAAAAAGATTGTTGAGCCAGAACGGAAGTTCGGTTGTCCCACTTCCCAGTCCTGACGAGTTATATCAGGAACACAAAAGAGATGATCGAAAAAGTTTCGCTTCATCATGCAATCTTCGCTTATTGAAAATATTGGATTTATATTTAATGTTTTTACGATGCTCATATGTCCTTTGAGATCGCTATCATTAATAGTAGAGGACCTTCTGAGTCGTGAAGCATTTTTAACAGCATCCATTTGTATAAAATCTTGCAAAGGAGGTAGATTCAACATTGCGTCCAAAGCTTTTGAAGGAGTGCTACGCATCGCCCCAGTTAATGCAGCTGTAGCCAATCTTTGCAGCTTGTTCAATTTGGATTGAGTTGAGATTTGTTTGGTTTTTTCCCACCAAATAACAGATGCATATGTAATAGTCGGTCTCACAATGGCTGTATAAATACAAAGTATCATCTTTGGTTTTAGTCCCCATTGTCTACCAAAAGTTCTTTTGCAGCCCCAGAAAGCATCTGTTGTTCAACATGTCTGTTAAAACTGAGCTTACTATCTAAGATAACTCCAAGAAATTTTACTTCTGAAGACAGAGACAGTCTAACATCTCCCAGTTTTAGACTCGATATGGAGATTTTGCGTCTTTTAGTAAACGGTACAATTGTGGTTTTGTTAGGATTAACGTTTAACCCTTCATTTTGACACCACCTTAAAGTGTAGCTCAACGCAGATTGCATTCGATCAGAAACGATTGCATCATATTTTCCACGAACAATAATGATGATATCATCCGCGAATCCCCTTGATGCTGCAGTTTTATAAGAAGATCATCAACAACTAGGGACCAGAGGAGGGGAGAGATAACTTCGCCTTGTGGACAGCCTTGAACAGCTCTTACCCTTACAACTGAATCACCAAGATATGCTGATGTCTCTCTTTTTGACAGCTTCTCTTCTATCCAATCAATAATACTTTTTGAAAAACCCCGACTTCTCATGGCTCTTCTCATCGATGTGAAGCTAGCGTTGTCAAACGCACCTTCAACATCAAGGAAAGCTGCCAAAAGTAGTTCTTTGTAATCAAAAGTTTTCTCTATTTTTGTAACTAAGGAATGGAGAGCCGTTGTCGTGGATTTGCCAGTCTGATAGGCAAATTGAGCTCTATTTAACAGTTTATGCTTAATTATATCTGATTTAATATACTCATCAATTAATTTCTCCATTAATTTTAAAAATGTGGACGTAAGACTTATTGGCCTAAATGATTTCGGCAATGTTTTATCCTTTTTATTTACTTTGGGTATAAACACCACTCGGACTTGTCTCCATTTGGTTGGAATATACCTTAATTGAAAGCTGCACTTGAATAGGGTCAGCAGGGTAGGAATATTTTTTTCCTTGCACTTCTGCAAGTGTATTGGAAAAATTCCATCTAATCCTGGGGTTTTAAATGGATCAAAAGTGTCCAATGCCCATTCTATCTTAGAATATGTAAATATATGATCCGCTAGATCTGATGCTTCTTCATGGGACATTTCCGATCCATTTGATAAGCTAAATATACTAGTTTGATCAGATGAACATGGTAGTGACCCTGGAAAATGAGTTTCCATCATTAATTCTAGAGTTTCTTGTGTGTTTTCAGTAAAAGACCCGTCGTTCTTTTTAAGTTTTCCGAGACCGTTGGTATGGTCTTTGGAAAGAACCTTTTGAAGTCTTGCAGTCTCATGAGTACTATTTATGCTTTCACACATGTGTCTCCAATTTTTCCGCTTTGATCTTCTTATCTCTATGTAGTAATTGGTAAAAGCCTCTTTATAATGAGACCAGTTCGATGTACGTTTTGCCCGATTGAATAGTTTACGAGCATTTCTTCTTAGTTTATCTAATCTATCATTCCACCAAGGAACATCTCTACTAGTAGAGCGTACCTTTATTGGACAGCTTTCATTATAAGCCACCATAATAGAAGTAGTAAGGCAGTCAGCTGCCTTTCCAAGTTCAACGGATGTATTAATGATGTTAGAAGTTGATTCATTTTGTAATCGTAACCGAGAATCATAAAGTTCCCAATTGTTTTTTCGGGGATTTCTAAACGTTTTCCTTACTATATCTTTGGTAGCAAATTCGAATAAAATTTGCCTATGATCTGATAGCGATATTTCATCAGATACCCGCCATTTTTCAATGCTACCCGATATTGTTGGATTGCAGAGAGTTAAGTCTAACACTTCTTCCCTCACAGCATTAATAAAAGTAGGGGCGTTACCCCTATTACAAATGTCAATATCATTTTGAGATATAAAACTGAAAAGAGACTCACCCCTACTGTTGATAACGGTGCTGCTCCAGATAGTGTGGTGGGCGTTTGCGTCACATCCAATGATGAACCCTTTGTTTTGTCTCCTGCAGTGGGACACGAAAGCTACAACTTCTGGAGGAGGTACTTCTTCAACATCGCCAGGAAAATAGGCGGACGCAACGTATATTAGCGTATTTCCTTTCGCGGTTGGCACCTCTAAAGAAATTGCAGCAATGTCCTTTCCGATAAATTCTGTAATTGGTGTAAATTTAGCATTGCAGTTAACTAGAATTGCAGCTCTCGGGACGAGCTGAGTATTATCATAGATTAACTTACATCCTAATATATTGATTCCTAAAATTTTGTGGTTTTTCGTCCATGGCTCTTGTAAAAGCGCCACGTCTATTTTGTCCTTTGTAAAAGTTCTAGATAAGATTGCTGAAGCTGCCTTTGCGTGGTGAAGGTTCTCTTGAATGAATTTTATGCTTCTCTGCGTCATTTTATTCGTGTTTATTTGTTTCTAATGTTTTGCAGGCAGATTGCTCAGCCTTTGTTGACTGTTTTGGTCTGTGGGGTAGTATTTGCCCTCGTATTTGCCGGTATGGCAGAGAGTTGTTTCCACCCTTGCTGGAACCCGGTAGAGGATTAATGGAGGTTTTTGTCGCTCTTATCTTTATAAGTTTTTGAAGAGCCTTCATAACC
Organism: Aedes aegypti; assembly: GCF_002204515.2. Taxonomy (NCBI): domain Eukaryota; kingdom Metazoa; phylum Arthropoda; class Insecta; order Diptera; family Culicidae; genus Aedes; species Aedes aegypti. The sequence goes on along the minus strand of NC_035107.1, from coordinate 225,340,288 downwards.
ATTTTCCATGATAATTGTTTTTTCGAGTTCAAGTCCATTAGCTTCATCTTTTTGAGTAGGATCGGCCATTTGTGCATCCTTTACAGCTCCGCTGAATTGAGGATCTTCTTTGGTATATCCTACACTGTCTGAAGCCGTTTTTTCACCTCTCTTTATTTCGTTATGACTACCTTCAGTACTCTCCGTGTTAGTGTTTCGGCGCCTTATATAGGCTACTCCAAATTTGTAGTCGATTATGAATTTGTTTGATTCTAGAGACTTCATGGAAACTTTATCAACGGTGAACATAAGTTCCACGTGATGTTGCTTTACCGTGTATCTCTTGAGGACCCTCCAAGAATCAACTAGCAAGCCTTCATTCTGACTTTCCACTAGAGCAAAGATTTCTTCATTTGAGTCTTGTTCACTTAGTGGAAAAAATCCCACAAAAATTTCAGGCCTGGGTATGTCCTTTTCATCCACTGCAATTAGGCATGCGTTCTCCCAAGGTTGAATTTGGGAAATTGTTTCCTTTAACCAGTTAGCAGTATCTTGGTTTTTGCAGGTGACAATCATATGCCCTGGCCTAAACACGCGGCTGCCGAACTTAGGCTTGATTGGTTCCTTTCTTTGTTCAGCAACTTTTTTAAGAATTTCATTTTGCGTCGCAGTAAGTTGTTGGGTAGAAAGTTCTATATTAGGGAAGCCTTCGGGAAGAATGCCAATCCTTATATAGTTCGCTACTTCCGAGTATAATGGTTTATGAGGCCCACTGTTTCCAGCAGCCTCTTTGCGTTCAGACGACCCCTCCCCCTTCCTAGCTTGTTCCAGTCTGTTTTGAACTGAGGACCTAACTTGTAAAGTTTGTCCTCTATCAAGCTGACGGGCAAGCCTTTTAGGTGGGTTGGTTTCGCTAGAATTAGATTCGCTTAGGTCGGCATTTCTGCGACGCTTATGTGGATCAGATTCCAGAACTCGGAAAGATTTTTCCGCCGAAAGACGTGCTTCGTCTCGACTGTGCCCATGGTCAACTAGGTACTTAAACCTCTTCTTAGCAGCTCCGTTAAGACGTTTATGCTTCTTATCTTTGGGGTTTGCACCAGTGAATGGCGTTTTATTGCCACAATTATTTTCTGTATTGCCGTATGAGTTAGATGTGGCAGAAGCATTTAGATTCTTCTCCACCATGCTATTCTCAACAGCTTTCTTGTTGAATTCGATAGTTGCAGACGACGATAAAATAGTGACATTTATACCGTCATCATAGTCATCATCATCGACATACATATCTTCCCGATTTGGGGTATCGAGAATAGATGAGGAACACGATTCTATTTCCTCTAAAGAGTTGCTTTCGACGATATCGCTTTCTATATCAATCTCCATTTTAATACGTAGTTGGATTCTTTCCGCAATCAATCTACTCACTTCACCGATTAAACAAACTGTTAAAAGGTCACTCGCGATTTATAAGGCGGTTTACACTTAGAAAACAGTCAGCAAATACGGGGGCGGTTCGAGATTCTTGCAGAGCTCAGCAGGGTTGCCAAACGTTGAGGTGCCTTACAAGACACTTACTCCGAATTTCTAATGTGTCGGATTCATTGTGTAATCTTTGAAACATTCCCGGCGATAACTTCAAATTTTTTCAGACGATAAATGTTTGACAAAATAAAACGAAAATTAAACAAACTCCTGGCAATATTTTTTGATTACTGCCATGGTCCTCTGCTGCAGAATTGGCTTGTTCAGGGATATCCAGTTTTTTACATATTCTAATTCTATGTTAGAACTGAGCATTTCATTTATTTATTTTTTTCTGTTCGGATGCGTCCCTGCGATTAGTATTTAGATCTATTGTGCCATTACCCGTATCCTTAGTGTATTGTGCATGTCGCATTACTCCATTTCCATTGATAGGTAATGAAGCATCGATTTCTGTACTGTTCTTGTTTTGATTCTTCAGATATTGATAAAAATCGCTTATGATGAAAAGGTCTCGCTATTTATACCCTTCATAGAAATTTACATATCGGCAAAGGTGCGCCCCTTAGCAAACATAATCGATTAAATTTCTGAGGAACCAAATCGGTACTACTGATATTTGACCATGCAACGATTGTGTAACTAGAAAATTGTTTAATAATCAGAATTCACGTGAGTCCTTGAATTACCAAAGCTTAACAGTTCTTGTTGAGTTAATACTCATGATTGTTATCCTGGCTTCAAGTGTAGTCTCAGGACTGACCAACTCCGAGTCTTTAACCACCTGCAAGGTAAAATAGATAAATTTTCAGAAACTGTTGCGCCGTAGAGTTGGGCGAGCTCTTGGTTCATCCTTCGCCGCCACACACCGTTATCCTGCACACTGCCAAAGATGGTCCTAAACACCCGACGTTCGAACATCGTCCACGTTTCATGCCCGTAGAGGACTACCGGCCTTATGAGCGTTTTGTACATGGTACATTTGGTGCGGGCGAGAATCTTTTTTGACCGCAGCTTCTTGTGGAAGCCATAGTAGGCCTGACTTCCACTGATGATGCGCTACTGTATTTCACGGCTAACGTTATTGTTAGCCGTCAGCAAGGATGCAAGGTAGACGAACTCGTCGACCACCTGGAACGTATCCCCGTGTATCGTAACACTGCTACCTAGGCGAGCCCTGTTGCGGTCGGCTCCACCAGTTAGCATGTACTTTGTCTTGGCCGCTTTCACCACCAGTTCAACCTTTGCTGCCTCGCGTTTCAGGTGGGTGTACAGATCTACCACCTTATCAAATGTTCAGCCGACAATGTCCATATCATCCGCGAAGCAAACAAATTGACTGTATCTCGTGAAAATCGTACCCTGGTTGTTAAGCTCGGCTCTCCGCATAACACTTTCTAGCGCAATATTGAACAACAGGCACGAGAGCTCATCACCTTGACGTAGTCCCCGGCGGGATCCAGACGAACTGGAGTGTCTGAAAGCAAATTCTTGGTGATGCTTTGGAACCTGGTATACACGATATTTTTGGAGAATATGCCGTACAGTAAAAATCTGGTACGTTGTCGATCGGCTGTCAGCGAAGCCGACTTGATAACTTCCCACGAACTCGTTTACTACAGGTGACAGACGACGGAAGATAATCTGGGATAATACTTTGTAGGCCGCATGGTGATCGTCGAAAGTTCTCACAATCTAACTTGTCGCCCTTCTTGTAGATGGGGCATATTGCCCCTTTCCTTCCTCCGGTAGCTGTTCTGTTTCACAGATTGTGCCTATCAGCCGGTGCAGACAAATGGCCAGCCCATCTTTATGAGTTCAGCTGAGATACCATCCTTACCAGCAGCTTTGTTGTTCTTGAGCTGCTGAATAGCATCATTAACCTCCCTCAAAGTGGGGGCTGGTTGGTTTCCATCCTCCGCAGTACTGACGAAGGCATTTCCTGCGTTATCACGACCTTCATTGCCTGTGCTTTCAGCGCCACTCAGATCACCTCACGCTCGTCCGTCAAAATGCTCCCATTCTTAACCCTGCACATCTCGGCTCGCGGCACGAAGCCGTTGCGGGATGCGTTGAGCTTCTGATAAAACTTGCGTGTTTCTTGAGACCGGCACAGCTGTTCCATCTCCTCGCACTTCGTCTCCTCCAGGCGGCATTTTTCTTCCGAAAGACGCGGGTCTGCCGTTGCCGTTTCCATCTATAACGCTCCACGTTCTGCCGGTTACCTTGCTGTAGCATGACCGCTTGCGCTGCGTTCTTCTTCTCTAGAATCTGCCTACATTTCTCGTCGAACAAATCGTTCCGTCGACTCCGTCCCACGTACCCAACGTTGTTCTCAGCTGCATTTTTGATGGCTGCTGTTCTCCAGCAGTCCTCAAGAGGGGCTACATCCAGCTCACCCTCTTCCGGTAATGCAGCCTCGAGGTGCTGCGCGTATGCCGCTGCGACATCCGGTTGCTTGAGCCGCTCTAGGTCATACCGGGGCGGCCGTCGGTACCGTACGTTGTTAACGACGGAGAGTTTTGGGCGCAGTTTTACCATCACCAGGTAGTGGTCAGAGTCGATGTTAGCGCCACGGCGATAATGTCGGAGAAGTGCCGTCCATCAATCCAATCAAAACGTGGTCGATTTGTGATTCTGTCTGCTGTGGTGATCTTCAGGTGTATCGGTATGGAAGGCTGTGTAGGAAGTAGGTATTTAGCAACTTACTGTTTTAGAATTAAATTACAAAGTCTCTTGGTTACTTACTTTTGTCTTTGAACAACCCTCTGAAACTCTATGTAAAATGACTGCAATGTAATAATTCCCTCACTGGCATAATTTCAAGTTATTTTATCCAAATTTTAGCCTATTGTATTTGGAATTTTGTATGGAAAAACAGCATTTGTACTAACTTATGTCACTGACTGTAGCTTACCAAACTTGGGCATTTTGTCTGAAAAATCGAAAAAAAATGCAAATGTTTTGTCCAATATTGTATGTGCTGTAGTCATCCCACGCATACGAGTATATAGAAGCCCAATGTAGATCTGTACGCGCTGTTCTTGAGATGGATAGTTGGAGGTTTCCTCTACCCGGACACAATTCACTCCCATTCCACCCTGAAGCGGTCACTCTTCTTGATAGCTACAGCACTGCCACACTACAACAAATCAATTCAACCAACAATGAGAACGGCCGCTATTTGGATCTTTTTTTCGTCGGTGATTTGGATTCTTCTACATCAGTAGCGATGGTTCCTTGCCTTGTTAAAATGGTTACGCACCATCCTCCATTGCTCGTATGATTTTCATAGAGCGGATCTTCGCAGTAATAATATTGAGTCTGCGGTTCAGATTTTCTCCGTTATTTTTGCGTAAGCGATTGACAGGCACGTACCAAAAACGAGCCAAGAGCACAAAACCGGACCTCCTTGGCAAACGACTTCCGTGCGACGGTTAAAAACGTTTAAGAATACTGTCTTGCGGCAGTTGTTAGAATTACGCTTTCTGAGCCAGCCTAATGTGGCCTTCTTGGAGACTCAGGGTCGTTCAAAATTACTCTGGTGAGGAAATTGGGTGGAGGCGGAAAAACTTCCCTTAAAAACATGGACGTAGTCCTACGCCAAATGTGGCCAAGTTGGACCCAGCGATTAGAAGTGAGAGAAGCAGGGCTCAGCGTTTAAATAAATTGAAAAGAGCGTTATATACATTTTAATGAACGTTATAATATCATTTTTCTATTATTTTTCGTTTCGAAATATTAGTAAAAGGGGGTTATTTAGGGTAGGACACACCTGTTAAAGGATCATCGTCGGGGCGTTGCTTCAACCGACACTCGATGCTGCTTGGACGGACTCCAAATTCGTTCCTTTTGGAGGACGGTTTTGACGACCATTTTGTGGAAACTTTGAAGGCCCGGACTGGGGGGAGTTCTTCATGCGTAGGTGGCTTTCTGTAGACCGACCGCAAATCTCTCCAAACGACCAGCACACTCGGAAGCCGCCCGGACGGGTGGCTGGGTCTTCCACGAACTTCACAACACTTGAACACCGGTTGGCCGGCAGAATCCAGCTCCAAGAACGCTTTCACCGAAGGATGCTTCACTACGCGGTCCTTCCCAGTACAATGGCTGATTCCGTGCACAAGTTCGGTTCACTACTTTAGAAAAAATGCCGGATAAAAATTATCGCACTGACTATCGGTGTTGACGGTGGTTCACCTATTAGAGGATTTCTGTCCGGTGACAAGCAGTTTTATGTCATCGCTGATGTCGAACGGCTACCAATGTCTATGACATTTGTCGTTGGTAGCGGCGGTGTGTAGTCGGCGTTATGGAAATCGGGATGGGGATGTTCAGGTAGGATAATTTCGATATAAATTCTTTTATTTCAATTTCAGTGTGTATTTTTTATTTAAATATTTCAGTTAATCGTAATGAAGGTAGCAATAAAACAAATAATTATGATAAGGAAAATAATAATAAGAAAGAATAATAATAATAATAATAAAAAACTATTTAAGGTAATATTTACATAATAACAAATGTAACCATTTTGAGAGGTTACACAGTTTGCTAAACACCACTATGTTCCACTAAGAAATGCTTATGTTAGGCTCAATCATAAGTACCAGTCAGCGGTTTACTTCTGCAGTTATCAGCACTATATTCAGTGAAATTTGAAGTCAAAGCCAAACGCTTCTGGAAATTCTTCAATGAGCAACGAAAACGGCTTATTTGCCTTACTACCTATATAAAGCATAGTGCATAGCGTCACGTTTTCTAGGATGCATTTTTGGGATAGCTAAGAACTTAACTGATGTGTATTGTCTCAAATCACTGTATTGTTCCTTGTCGCGTTCTAACCTAGAATACTGCTCGGAGGTTTGGAGTCCAAACTATTCCAATAGCGTCGAGCGTATTGAGTCTGTGCAATCGCGATTCTTACGCTTCGCCCTCCGTAGGCTACTGTGGAGAGAGCCTTTCAGTCTCCCCAGCCACGAGAATCGTTGCCGATTGATCGATCTTGAACCCTTACAGGTTGGACGCAATACTGCCAGAGCTTTGTTTATCGCTGACACTCTTCAAGATCGACTTGATTGCTCTACTATTTTGGAGCAAATTAACATAAACGTTGCCCCTCCTACACTGCGCAACAACCTTATGCTCCGCTTACCGTGGAGACGAACCAGTTATAGCATGCATGGAGCTATTAATGGTCTGCAAAGAACGTTCAATCGGTTAGCCCCAAAATTTGACTTTGAAACTTCAGACGCACCCTTCACCGACGTTTTTTCAAGTTATCTTGCAAACGTCGCTGGTGATAGCTGAATGTGTTGTGTAGTATTGCCTTGTAATCTCTTTAAGTTTAATTGTGAGCTTTTGTTAGTATTAAGATTAGAATTAAGTTAGACATCGTTGGGGCTGTTGAACGCTCATTGATGTATTCAAAATAAACAAAAATAAATCAGTAAAAATTCCAACATTGCCACTTTTTATGCTTGACGTTCACTTAGTCAACAAAAACGACAAGGTGTTTTGCTTTCAATACTGGGGTTGTTTCTATCTGACATTTCGGAATGAACCTGGAACATAAAATTCACCCATAATCCCATAATAGTGTGGCAAAATTTCAAAAAACGGAGAGGATTTTTTTAGATCCATAACAACAAAAAAAAAAACATTTAAAAGTTGTTTACTAAAGTGTTATTGGCATAAACTCAACTTATTGATACAAAAACTTGGGACAGAGCTTAAAGATCTTATTTAAAATGGCAATGTACTGAAAAGTCATAGAGCCACTAGAGAATTCTAGTGGAAATAAATGATGCAGTAATAAACTCAGTTTTCATTTTTTATAGGTATTCCACCAGTTTATTACAATAGTTTTCGAATATTCAAAAAATCAGTGTGCAAAATTTTCATGCTAAACATGGAGTGAATATTTTCTCCTAGATAGTTGAAAACTCGAAGGATACGTAAAAATGTAAAACAAATGGGTATCTCGGAAACAATTTTGCTGAATTAAAATTTCATAAAAAATGCAGTCCAATTAACGCCATTACTCAGAGTTCTTCCTTTACAAATGTTTTCTTGTTACATCCTTAGCTACCATTCCTCCAAATTGAGTTTTTTTTTTTATTTAAGACGGTTTCCAAAAAAGCTTAGAATCAGGGTTTAATGAAAAAATATTTAAAAAAATAAACGTGCTTCCCAGTGCATTGAAAGGGCAAATAGGCAGCTATGAAAGTATATTTACCAAGCTGTGTTTCAACAAAACATCCAAAGTTTCCAAAACTTCGGTTTCAAATGCCAAAAAAGTCGATGTTCTTCACGCCTATGAATGATGATAGCAACTCCATCACATGCCCCATCCAGTCCAAAAATTTGGATCTCTTTTGTTGTTTGAAACCAGCTGTTAGAAAATTAAACAGCTCGTCCTCTATAACATTCAAAGAACGAGCGTTTCAATTAAAAATAATTAAAACATTATCCATTAGAGAAATGTAGTCCAACATCAATTTTAAAATTTACACCAACAAATTTAATTTTACACCAACTTGGATTGCTTCAGTTCAGTGGTAGTTTTGAACATTGCATCAAACATTTGATTCTATTATTCAGTTAGGAAATCGAAATCAGAGGAAGACATGTTATTAGGTACATTTCCTGGATTTTCTGTTGCGTTTTCCTGTTGAGTTTAGTTGATACCCATATTGAATCATCCACAATAGGAATGTAATGAAAAATTCATTGTTGATTAGTCACTAACAATTGAACAGTTTTTCAAGCATCTTTGCTGGACAATCTTTACATGCCATTCCTTAAAGTTCTTTCCATATGACATCTTTAGCTACCATTTGGAGATTCGGCCGCCAGGTTTTCGAAAAATTAAATTTTTGGAACACCCTAATTCTCATCCATCTACCCACTTCCTTCAGCCCTTGCGTCCTTCCTCTCGTTGCGCCATTTGGCACTAAAAGAGCAAGAGACCTCGTGATTCTGGCGCTTGGAAAAATAAAAGCATATCTCCCCAATTCAATCGATACCGCACACCACCCAACCGAGATTAGTGCACAAGCGCCCAAAACTCAGAGGAAACAGAAAAAAACTCCCCAATAAGAATCATAATTCTGGCAATTTTCAGAGCAATAATCATCTCCAACGCTGCCAACCATTAGAAACCATTGGTCGACCACGTGCCGGACGAAAGGCGACACGCACACACATTCACTCGGGTGGAATGGGTTTTCCGGAATGAGAGCTAACAGTTGGGAAATTTCGTATTCGTCGTCGTTGTCTCCGGAAGTTTGCACGCCTCGTTGATTTCCATTGAGTTGTCGTCGTCGTCGTCGTTCGGTTTCGTCGGCTGTAAGTTGGTTTAGGTGGGGATGGATGGGAAGAAAAACTATAGGCTTTCACGACGACGTTGCATAATTGATTTATCGAATGGTGGCATTTGAGTCGAGGGATGGTTTTGTTTTGCGAAGAATGGAACAGCTTTTGGTTGATAGGGTATGAGGTCGAATGGGTATTTGGTGGAATCATGGATATTGATATGTCTAATCACTTCAAAAAGAACTACGTTGCCAATAATCACATTCCATTCAGATTCCTTTAAATAGGCAAACGCTAGCTCTACTCAGGCCTCACTCTGCCTGTATCTGCTACCATGCACTTAATTTTGGCAGAATTAATGGCCAAGCCTCTCTTCACTGTCTTCCTCAACAGAGATAGGAATGCTTCGTCTACTTATGGGTCGTCGATATTGGAGGAAAAGTGTCGTGCATGAATTTGAACCTTGACTCAATTTGAAATACAAATCTTCAAAGTTTGAAGGTTTTTAATGTTAGATTCTATTGCCTTTACTAATCTTAAGAGTTAAATGTTGTTGATTTCGAACGTCATATCCACCACCCTTGGAAACAGATATGGTGTTGAGATAAGACTTGCATTCCAAAGTTGTTAGTTCAAATCTAGGCCGGTAAAAATGTTAGTTTTTTTTTATTTTCAAAATAAAACATGCAACATTGAACTCAAGGGCCCACTTATATTGTCAAGATTTAACAGTAGAGCAAATTCAAGAACAGAACTGTTGATATCAACGGGCACTTGTGGAAAAGTGTAAGGCACTTCATTCCACTTTAGACAAATTTAATGCCATGCTTTCATCACTACGATCAACGAATTTTTCAATAAGCAAAGTCATAAAATTACTATAACACCATTCACTTCAGTTGGTTGGGCTTTACTCGGTCCGTATCTAATACCCAAAACAATACCATCCAGGATTTGCAAACCATGGCAAGAAAATAACACGTTAAATTTTATGGTCCATTCTTCGCCCTTCGACGAACAAGAGGCACGGCAACGGGATCAAAGAAAGCAAACATCATCCCTTTTCTGGATGTAGGTAATACGCTTCCACCACTGAATAAACCAATCAAATTGACTCCATCCCATTTGCGTCGCAGCCGATCCGTATCCAATCAACAAGGGACACACGCACACGCTAAGATTAGTTCATTCATGAAAAAATCTGATTTCTGTTCAGAACAACGAGCGTATATCAAGCAACAACACTGATAATCGTTTCTAAAAGGATGGAAATCCAGTGCGTATTGTATTAAAATTATTTCTGCTGACGAAAGTTTTAAGGCTACGCACGGCAATAAAACAGTACTTAACAGGACCTGTGTCTTCGATTTTTTGTTAGACCCGTTAGCGAAAGCTAACGGTGGTAATCCTTTATGAACACGATCTTAAGAAAAAAAAACCTCTTAGAAGGTCACTTGCAAATATTCAGTGAATATGGTTGCAACTACTAACAAAAGGAAGGGTGAACCATTCTTTTAAAACATGTAGGATATAAACTGTCACTGAACGTGGCAAAAATGGTAGAAAGGACATTTCTCCGGAATGCGAACATTCTTCCAGGGGTGAAATGGATAATTTTGATAATTGCATCGAAATGAGCAATCAGATCGATGCTCTAGACAAATTTTCCGAACACCAAATCGAAGCAGCCTCTAGCCCAGGCTCTTTGATTCAAGTGAGGAAGCAAAAAGTGCCGCCTATCGTGGTCAGTTGGGGGGCAATTTAGGCAGGAGATCTTGAACTCCATTAGGGGAATCAAGGTTCCCTTCCAAATCGCAAAGAAAGGAGACTGTTACGTTTTGCCGGAAACTCTTAAAGATCGCGAACTTCTTCTCAAACACCTTAAAGAGAAGAAGCGTAATTTTTTTACTTATGACGACAACACTGAACGTTTGTTTAAAGTCGTCTTGAAAGGTATATCAAGTGATTATAAGTCACCTGAAGAGGTCAGAAATGGAATAAATGATTTACTTGGATTTTCCCCAGTCCAAGTAATCATTATGAAAAAGAGACCCCAATTTGGCATTGTTCAAAAGGGGCTTTCTCAAGAATATTATTTAGTTCACTTTAACAAAAAAGAACTAAATAATACTAAAGCTTTAGAAAAAGCAAAACTTATGTTCGATGTCCGTGTGACATGGAAACATTTCCAGAAACCTGGAGGAAATTATCAGAACCCCACTCATTGCCGTCGGTGCCAAAAGTGGGGTCATGGTACAAAAAATTTTCGCATGGATGCTAAATGCATGATTTGTGGAGATTCTTCTCACGCCAAGGACGTCTGCCCAGCGAAGGAAGATACCGATAAGTTCATATGCGCGAATTGCGGGGGCAATTATAAGTCAAATTTTTGGGCTTGCCCTTCGCGAAGGCAAGTCACCTTGACGCTAGGCAGATGAACGATAATGTCCGTTACGATAACGGTCGTTTCCGAAGTTTCCCTGGTAGAGTTTCGAACAATGCTCAGTTAACATTCGCTTGATTAATAATCATACCCATCAGGAAGATTATAATCATGTTAATTCACAAACAAATTTGAATCCGTCGGGTAGCCGTTCGAATCTTTAATTTCGAAAGTAGAGGAACTTACCTATTCTCGGCCGTCTTATCCGATGCCGCGCTTCTTTTGAAATATTCGCGAACAAACGCACACAAACTACGTGTCTGTCTGTTTACATTTATGCATGGCTCAATCATCTATCGATTCACACCGACAGACTTGTCGAAATGCTTTTGGAAAAGTTTTTACAACGCTGCGAACATCTCTTGTCAGTGTGACTATTGTCGGCAGCCTCATTCTATTCGGCAACTTTTCCATAAGAACGGCAGCTCCGAATCAGTCACATTGTGAGGCGTGTTCATTTGAATTGATGACGAAGAAACATCTGAATGTTTTCATTAACGTGTTTTGATAGAATAATACTGTGTATTACCCAAGGAAAATCCTTTGCCGATATCGTAGCAGGTAATTTGAACTCCTCCCCTTTTCATACTACAAGTGCTCTTCTAGACATAGAAAAAGCATTTCACAGTGTTTGGCATGAAGGTTTGATCGTTAAATTAAAAAACTTTAATTTTCCAACATACATTGTTGGAATAATTCAAAGTTATCTGTCAAATCGTATACTTCAGGTTAATTTTCAGAACTCCAGATCTGAAAGACTTCCTGTAAGAGCTGGTGTTCCTCAAGGCAGCATTTTGGGACCAATATTATACAATATATTCACATCTGACTTACCTGAGTTACCATGGATGTCAAAAATCTTTGTGTGCGGATGACACAGGCCTCTCCGCCAAAAAACGAAGCCTGCGTGTCATCTGTAGTCGATTGCAAAAAAGTTTGGATATTTTTTCTTCATACTTGCAAAAATGGAAGATTTCTCCTAATGCTTCCAAAACTCAACTAATAATATTCCCACATAAACCCAAAGCTCTTTATTTGAAACCTTCAAGTAGACATGTTGTCACGATGAGAGAAGTTCCAATAAATTGGTCAGATGAAGTAAAGTATCTAGGGCTCATGCTAGATAAGAATTTAACTTTCAAAAATCACAGTGAGGGCATTTAAGCCAAATGTAACAAATATGTAAAATGTCTCTATCCCCTTATTAATAGAAAATCAAAACTTTGTCTTAAGAACAAGCTTTTGATATTCAAACAAATTTTCAGGCCAGCCATGTTGTATGTTGTACCAATATAGACTAGCTGTTGTAATACCAGGAAGAAAGCTCTGCAGAGGATTATAAATAAAGTTTTGATAATGATTCTGAAGCTTCCTCCCTGGTATAGTACCAATGAATTACATAGAATATCCAATGTTGAAACATTGGAACAAATGTCAAATAAAAAAATAAATAGTTTCAGGCAAAAATCGTTGCAATCTTCTTTTGCCACGATTAATGCGTTATATATTTAGGTTAAGTTAGGTTAAGTAAACTGAAAGCGTTTTGTTTTGCTCATATAAGCAGGTGATATCATCTCACCTGTAAAAAATCTGAACTGCTACGGCAAATGAAATGTAATATGTTGTTAACAAAATGTTAATAAAATCTTGAATTTGTTTCACTGAATTAGGATGATAGTGTTGTCTAATAACACAGAACACCTAGATATAAGAATTGAATGTAATGTTTGAAATGATATTAATAAAGGAATTAAAAAAAAAATGCGCAGAAAATTTGGAAAAAAAAAAAACCACTTGATCAGGAACAGAAATCGCAAAAGTGTAAGGTTTTTCAATAAATACTGTGTGGCTCGTACTGAATTAGTTCGAAGTAACTATTTAGACAGATCGCAAACAACAGAGGAAACGTCGGGCAGTTACTGTGTACCATCTGCTGATACCCACGTAATTGACCCCGAATCAGCCCAATTAAGAGATTTTGGGCTATTATAAAGTGGAAGCTAAGAGGGAATCAAAGGGCCCTATTGTATAAGTCGAGTCGATCAAAAACGACTCGACCGAAGTCACTGTCGACCAAAAACTTCGCTCGACTTGGCTCTGTCACTCGAGTTTATCGACAGTTGTCACTCTATGTGACTGGATTACTATGGGAGTCGACGGGTGACATCTGAAATATGCATGCTTACTTTGATCGACAATGACTTCAGACGAGTCACGTGAATTCGCTCGAATTACAAAATAGACCCCAAAGTATCGCCAAAACATCGACTAACTGTGAACTAAGGGGTCTATTTTGTAAATCGAGCGAATTCACGTGACTCGTCTGCAGTCATTGTCGATCAAAGTAAGCATGCATATTTCAGATGTCACCCGTCGACTCCCATAGTAATCCAGCCACATAGAGAGACAACTGTCGATAAACTCTAGTGACAGAGCCCAGTCGAGCGAAATTTTTGGTCGACAGTGACTCCAGTCGAGTCGTTTTTGCTCGACTCGACTTATAAAATAGGGCCCTAAATGGGATAAACTTGTCAAAAATATTGATGAAAATAGATTGCGCAAATTACATAATTAACCGTATTCCTGGAAAATTCCGACAGTTTCTCATAAAAGGGGATAATTTTTTTTTTATTATTTTTCCTTTGAAGCTTACAAGCAATGCAACATTTGAGTTTAAACAGATTTCAGTATTGTTGAATTATATCCAAATTATTCCAATTTGTGTATGTTCCAATTCTAAATGGGCCACACCTTCCTACTTGTCAAATGTGATTCCATTTTGCGGGTTGAACGAAAATTCGTCGATGTTGGTTGCCAAGGTTTGCTCTGGGTTGCTAAGGGTTGGTGTTGGCTGCGCTAGCTTCTACAGGAACTGTGCCATCTAGAGTGTTGCTTGCTGTAGTTCTTCCATCCGTTCCATCACTTCCCTGGGGTTCTTGAATCATTAATACTCATCGCAAAATTGTTATGTCCGGATTACTTTCGGAAAGATCTTGAGTATTACTTTTACAATATAATGTTAATATTTTTAAAGTTATTTACTAATGAAGACTGAGTTGTTAGTTGGTGCGCTTATAAAGTAAAGCAATGGTTGTTGAGATCGAAAATTGATAGTTTTTAGATTGTTTGTTTCCAGAGTTTTGTAGTAACAACTGGGACCCAACCCAAACAAACTAATATTTTGAACTAATAAGTGTAACTTACGAAGGTGCAAGGTTTATCACCAGAGTATGCGACGATCCAACGCGTATTCGGACTTTTAGAGAACAAAACCATCAAACTTTTTTTGTTGTAGTACAGTTTTTAGGTTAGTATATAAATGTGACATAAAATGTTTTATACAGCGAAGTTAAATCAGAATATACTACAGTAATCAGTAGTTCACTCACAAAAACAATAAATTTGTGCTCGATTCTGTGTGAATAAACCTAACCGTGCAAAACATGAGCTGACAGTTTTATTCCCGCTTTGGTGTGGCTTTCTTTATAGACCAATTAATAACAGAAGAAGGATAGAAGAAGATTTGCTTCAGCCACCATGGCAAAACGAATTCCCACTAAAAGAAAGAAAGCACGTCAATCAAGCACAGGGAGGGACATTACTTTCAGCCAACGAACGATGAACCCTTCGCTTCGCACTGAATCATCAGCGAAGGGATCCAAATGACGACGCTGCTTTCTTCTGTTTGACCTTCAGTCGTAGTCAGGTTCACCTAGTTTCGTGAAAATCACCTGTCACTTCCACCCTGGTATTCCCTCCCGTGACGATCCACTCTGCCAAATGTTTGAAGCCACTTACTGCTCCAGAATTGGTTGGAGTTTTGCGCCCGGCAGGTGAATTCCTGATAAAACACAAACGTTCTACTATGGAGCAACCCAACCCTTAGCTATATACAGAGCTAGATGAAAGCTCCAGAGGAGCAATCGCCCCAGGGGACAGAGACCTCGCACTTCTCATCCTGTTCCACGTCGCAGTTAACTCATCCAACGGCGGCGACGAAGGACTGACAGGGAAAGCGGAGCAGCAATCCAATTCAGATTGCTTACCGTCTTCGTCCTTTAATCCACCTCGCCGTCCTCCTTTCCCGACTAAGATAAGCAACCATGACAGAGACTGGTTCGTGGGAGAAACCCGCCGACTGGATGTGGGCGACATTGAACACGCTCAACCAACCGATGAAATTGATCGTCTCTCACGTACTGCAGATTCTTCTGTTTTCTTTTCTTTTTTTGGGAGGGGGGTAAATTTATCCCACAGTTTCCACGGATTTCCCAACGTGGGTTGTGAAAGCAAAATGCAAACAAGGTGGCAACGTGGAAAATATGCAAACAAGCGCCCCTAATTAAGTTGCTTTCAATCGGGCGGAGCGCGCGTCAATGAGTGATGGTTCGTGGGAAATTTATCAGAGCAGTGAACTATCGATGAAAATCTGAATTGGTGGGTGGGTGTAGGGTTTTCGAGGAAGATTTTCACGCAATTTTTGATGTACTGTCTCAGAAATTAAGTTCTAATTGATGAGAAGATGGGTTTGTATTTGGCTTTGGCTTTGGCTTTGGCTTTGGCTTTGGCTTTGGCTTTGGCTTTGGCTTTGGCTTTGGTTTTGGCTTTGGCTTTGGCTTTGGCTTTGGCTTTGGCTTTGGCTTTGGCTTTGGCTTTGGCAACATCATCATCATCATCAACATTTCTCATTCCTCACTCTTTACTCCTATTTTCGCACTCCAGACTTTTCATTCCTCACTTCTCATTCCTCATTCTTCACTTCTCATGTTTCACTCCTTATTCTCACTCCTTATTCCTCACTCTTCATTTTTCATTCATCACTCTTCACTCCTCATTCTTCATTTCACTCATTATTTCTCACTCTTCATTCTTCATTCCTCACTCTTCACTCCTCACTCCTCATTCCACATTCATCAATCTTCACACTGCACTCCTCACTCCTCGCTCGTCATTTCTCATTCCTCACTTCACACTACTCATACAGCATTCTTCGTTCCTCATAGATCACTCTTTATTCCTCATTGCACACTCCTTATTCATCACACCTTCATTCTCAGTCCTCACTGCTCTTTCCTCTTTCTTCAATCATTTTTCCTCACCCCTAATTCCTTACTCCTCACTCCACTTTCGTCATTCATCATTTGCTACTCCTCAAGCCTCATTCCTCGCCCCTTATTCTTTACTAATTTCTCATACTCTCTCGGTGAAATTGATTTACCCTTTCGGGCGAATTTATTTATCCTCTCAGAGGAATAAATTTACCTTCTCTAAGGAATCAATTTTCCCTCTCAGGGGAATTGATTTACCCTCTTAGAGGAATTCATTTGCTATCTCTAACGAATTAATTTATTCTCTCGAGGGAAATGATTTACCCTTTCGAAGCAATTGATCTACTTTCTAGGGGGAATTGATATACTCCCTCGGGGGAATTAATTTACCCTCTCGGAGTTATTAATTAACTCTCCCGGGGAATTAAATTACTCTTTCGGGGGAAGTGATTTACTCTCTCAGGGGAATTAATTTACCTTCTCGGGGGAATTGATTTATCCTCTCGGAAAATATACTCTGTCGGGGGAATTAGTTTACTCTTTTGGGAGGATTTATTCACTCTCGGAAATTAAATTACCGTACTGGAGGAATTTATTTACCCTCTTAGAGGCATTGATTTACCCTCTCGGAGGAATTGATTTACCCTCTCGGGGGAATTGATCTACACTCTCGGAGGGATTGATGTACTCTCTCAGGGGAATTAATTTACCCTCTCGGAGTAATTAATTCACCGTCTCGGGGGAATTAATTTACCCTCTCGATGAAATTAAATTTCCCCTTTCGGGATAATTGATTTACCCTCTCGGGAGTAATAATTTACCCTCTAGGGGGAATTAAATTACCCTCTCAGGGGAATTAATCTAATCTCTAGAGGGGAATTAGTTTACCCTCTTGGAGGGATTGATTTAACCTCTCGAGGGAATTTATTTACCTTCTCGAAAGAGTTGATTACCCTCTCGGGGGAATTAAATTACCCCTTTGGGGGGATTGATTTACCCTCTTCTAGGCAGTGTTGCATGCGAACGCGTTCAGTTTGCGTTTCAGTTAAAATTTTTGAACGAGAGATCAAGTAGGCTTGAACATTGAGCAGTTCAAAAATTTGAACCCGTGCGAGCTGAAAATTGAACGCGAAAAGAAAACTGTCGTCATGGTAGACACATGACCTATTTCAATGCGAAAATTTTGCATAGATGTTAAGAAACATTGAAGGTTCTGAATTGGTGAATTTTACTCTCTCGAGGGAACTGATGTACCCTCTCGGAGTAATTAATTTACCCTCTCGGGGGAATTTAATTACTTTTTCTGGGGGATTGATTTACCCTCTCATGGGTATTGAATTACCCTCTTGGGGGAATTGATTTACCCTCTTCGGGGAATTAATTTATTCTCTCGGAGGTTTTTATGTACTCTCTCTCGGGGGAATTAGTTTACCCTCTCGGGGGGTTGTTTAATTACCCTCTTGAAGGAATTGATTTTCTCTCTCGGGGGAATTAAATTACCCTACCGGGAGAATTCTTAGAGGAAATTGATTTACCCTCTCTGGTGAATTGATTTACCCTCTGGGGGGAATTGATCTACTCTCTAGGATGAATTGATGTATTCTCTCAGGGGAATTAATTCACCCTCTCGGAGTAATTGATGCACTCTTTCAGGGGAATTAATTTACCCTCTCAGGGGAAATAAGTTTCCCTTTCGGGATGATAGATTTATCCTCTCGAGGGTAATTATTCACCCTGTCGGGGGAATTAAATTACCTTCTCGGGGGAATTGATGTACTCTCTCGGGAGAATTAGTCAACCCTCTCGGGGGGATTTATTTACCTTCTCGAAGGAATTGGTTTACCCTCTCGGGAGAATTGATTTACCCTCTCGGGGGAATTGACAAACTGTCTCGGGGGAATTCATTTACCCTCTCGAGGGAATTAAATTACCCTTTTAAGGGGATTTATTTACCCTCTCAGTGTAATTGATTTACTCTCTCGGGGGAATTGATGTACTCCCTCGGGGGAATTGATTTACCCTTTCGAGGGAATCAAATGACCCTTTTGGAGGGATTGATTTACCCTCTCGGGCAAATTGATTTACATCAAAGTTTACTCTAAAGTTGGGTTGGTCTGAAGTTTGATTTGATTTTTTTGCTAGATTTAGGTTGGACTGGGATAACATTTGAAGTAGCCTTTGGATTGGATTGAAATAGGATTGAATAAATAAGTACACTCTAAAATTCATAACTATACACTGTAAAACTTTACGACTTAGTCAGTAAAGTATATTTTCGTAGGAGTATATTGGATATTATAGTGGATTTGAGTAGAAGTATATTGGAGTGCGTTGCATCCCTACTCAGGACATCAAAATAATGTGTCCAGTGATCCCTGTCTTCATTCACCCAAACCATCAGCTAATCTTCCGTTTTCCATCTTTCCCTCAAAACAGGTCCTCCGGAACGACGAGCACACCACCCTGACGGTAGATGGCGTATCGCAGAGTCGTACCTCCCGAGGGAAGGAATTCCTCTTTGGGAAGTTTGCCACCAACTCGGACGTGTTTGTCGGTGGCATGCCCAACTGGTAAGTCAATTCGGTCATTAGACATTCATAATCCTGGCGGGAAAACAAGGGTCCCATCTTTCCGGGTAAAGCCGGGTTAGCCTCTCACCTCCATTACAGATAAGTGATCTGGCCGCCATTCACCGACGAAGGATTTCTATGGCTAGAACGCTTTTCCATAATTAAAATAATTCCCCTCCAACAAACAATAAACGTAACGTTAAAAACAGCAAAAAACTTTTCCCGGTTTCGTTTCGTCTGTGTCGGAATTCGGCCAATTGCGGAGTGCCCGGAATGCGAAGTGGATTCTCATGAACTCAATTTCACACCGCCTCACGCAGATAGCAATCGTCCGGAATGTTCCAGTCGGGGTTTCCTCTGCGAATTAGTTATTTTTTGTTGTTTCAAAATGTTTCCTCCCAACTTTGGACGGATGGAAAGCGGTGGGGACTGCGAATGATAACTGCCATATAAATTTTTACTCGGTATTTGGTGATAAAGTTTTCCCATTTAGAAATGTTGCGGTGCTGCTTCTTTTTCGGCTGTTTGCAGTCCCAGTTGCGCAGATGTTTTTGAGACATTGAAGATAAAAAATGAACATTTTGAATCTCATTGTGAGCGTTATATTCGCAGGACAAAATCGAATCGATTGATATGTCGCAAGGTATGGTTTAGTGCAAGACGAAAACTGGCCACCGGTGCAATCCGTTCCAGGTTTATTACCGGTAAGATGTTCCGAAGGCTGTATTTCAGTTATTCCTTACTCGATTGAAGTCATGTTTTCGACAAAATGTTTCAATCTACCAACTACACGTTGTTCCAGCTAGAACAATCAAGATTAAAACGTTCCCAAGTTGGCTTCAAAAAACCTACCGAAATGGAAAAGTGCTCTCACCTTGAGAGGTATTTTTATCAAACACCTATTTTCCATCTCCATCCAATCTCTTAAGCAAATCTACCACACCGTACACATGGTGCCAAGCACAGATTGTGGCAATGAGACCCAAGGTGACATGCTCGTTCGCAATTTACCTAAAAATCCCGACAAGGATTTCACACCGCACACTTACACACACACAACCAAACATTTATCTTCGAGCTCAAGCTTCCGGGGCAGGCACTAAATTGAATAACGTGGTTCCAGTGCCATCGTCGTATCACTTTTAATTAGTGAAAATGCTTTTTTTCCTATACTGATGCTCCATCGTCCTTTCCGACTCCAGTCGAGTGTCCAGGACTTGAAGTGCAAGAGCAATAGATAGAAATTGAGACGCTGAGTTGTAGAATTTGGGTCAATTCCATTCTGGAAGGTACACCTGTGTACCGGAAAGCTTTTCCGTATTTTTTCCTCTGTTATCTTCCGAGTCGTCTGATACTTTTCTAAATCAGATGCAGTCTGAGCGTTGGAGTTGGAGTAGAGTAACGGAGAACACACATGACATCTGGATTATGTGCGATTCCATAGAAAGCGTTGAGTAATTACTCCGGAGGTGGTGCTGGTTTGGGTGGTTTTAGCGGTAAAATGTTTTCTTGAAAATGGAACATTCGCAAATAGTGCTTTGAAAATTGAATCAAAATGTAGAATAAGCTAAAAATATTTGAATGAATTTTAAAATTCAAGAAAAACAATAGTACATGCTTTAAGCAGAGAAATAGGCAAGGAATATCTTATAATAGAGAGGTAAGTTGGAGAAACAGCTGGAAAGGTTCTAGCAGAAAGCTTGGAATGGTTCCAGTAGAAAGTTGGAAAATCTACCAGCAGAAAGCTGAAAATGATTCCAGCAAAAAACTGGAAAAACTTCCAGCAAACATCTGTAAAGGATTCCACCTGAAAGCTGGAAAAGCAGATAGATGGAAATGTTTCGCAAGAAAATCTTTCAGCAGAAAGCTGGAAAAACTTCATGCAGAATGTTAGAAAAGCTTCCAGCAGCAAAATAAAAAAGCTGGCAGAAGAAAGCTCAAAGATCTGGAATAGCTTCCAACAGAAAGCTGGAAATCCTTCAATCAGAAAGTTAAGAAAACTTCCAGAAGAAAGCTAGAAAATCTTTCAGCAGAAAGCCGGAAAAGCTTCCAGAAGAAAGCTGGAAAAACTGCCAGCATAAAGCTGCAAAAACTTCCAGCAGAAAGCTGAAAAAGCTAGAAAAACTTCCAGAAGAGAGCAGGAAAAGCTTCCAGCAGAGAAAACGAAAAGCTTCCAGCGGAGAGCTGGAAAAACACCCAGCAGAGAGCTAGAAAAAAATTGGAAAAGCTTCCAGTTAAAAATTGGAAAAGCTTCCAGTAGAAAACTGGAA
Source organism: Aedes aegypti (assembly GCF_002204515.2). NCBI lineage: Eukaryota > Metazoa > Arthropoda > Insecta > Diptera > Culicidae > Aedes > Aedes aegypti. Next base: position 225,319,176 of record NC_035107.1, on the reverse strand, counting down.
AGCTTTCAACAGACAGCTGGAAAAGCTTCTAGCAGAAAGCTTGATAAGCTTCCAGCAGAAAGCCAGAAAAGCTTCCAGAACAAAGCTGGAAAACTTCCAGCAAAAAGCTGCAAAAGCTTTCAGCAGAAAGCTGTTAAAGCTTCAAGCAGAAAGCTGGAAAAGCTTCTAGAAGAAAGTTGAAATAGCTTCTGACAGAAAATGGGAAATGCTTCCAGCAGAAAGCCGGAAAATCTTCCAGAACAAAGCTGGAAAAACTTCCAGCAAAAAGCTGCAAAAAGCTTCCAACAGAAAGCTGTTAAAGCTTTCAGCAGAGAGCTGGAAAAGCTTTCAGCAAAGAGCTAGAAAAGCTTCCAGTAGAGAGCTTAGAATGGTTACAGTAGACAGCTGGAAAAGCTTCAGGTAGAAAGCTGGAAAAGCTTCCAGCAGAGAGTAGGAAGGGCTTGCAGCAGAGAGCTGGAAAAACTTCCAACAGAGGCTGGAAAAGCTTCCAGGAGAGAGCTGGAAAAGCTTTCAGCAAAGAGCTAGAAAAGCTTCCAGTAGAGAGCTGGGAAAGCTTCCATTTGACAGCTGGAAAAGCTTCCAGCAGAAAGCTGGAAAAGCTTCCAGCAGAAAGCCGGAAAAGCTTTCAGCAGAAGGCTGGAAAAGCTGTCAGCAGAAAGCTGGAAAAGCTTCCAGTAGAGAGCTGGGAAAGCTTCCATTTGACAGTTGGAAAAGCTTCCAGCAGAATGCCGGAAAAGCTTCCAGCAGCCAGGAAAAGCTGGAAAAGCTTTGGGTAGAAAGCTGGAAAAGCTTCCACAAGAGAGTAGGAAAAGCTTGCAGCAGAGAGCTGGAGAAACTTCCAACAGAGAGCTAGAAAAGCTTCCAGCAAAAAGCTGGAAAAGATTCTAGCAGAAAGCTGCAGAAGCTTCCAGCAGAAAGCTGGAAAAGTTTTGAGCAGAAAGCTGGAAAAGCTTCCAGAAGGGAGCTGAAAAAGCTTCCAGTAGATAGCTGGAAAAGCTTCAGGTAGACAGCTGGAAAAGCTTCCAGCAGAGAGAAGGAAAAGCTTGCAGCAGAGAGCTGGAAAAACTTCCAACAGAGAGCTGGAAAAGCTTTCAGCAGAGAGCTGGAAAAGCTTTCAGCAAAGAGCTAGAAAAGCTTCCAGTAGAGAGCTGGGAAAGCTTCCATTTGACAGTTGGAAAAGCTTCCAGCAGAATGCCGGAAAAGCTTCCAGCAGAAAGCTGGAAAAGCTTCTAGCAGAAAGCTTGAAAAACTTCCAGTAGATAGCTGGAAAAAAAGCTTTTAGAAAAAAGCTTGTTGAAAGCTGGAATAGCTTCCAGCAGAGAATAGGAAAAGCTTGCATCAGAGAGCAGGAAAAACTTCCAACAGAGAGCTGGAAAAGCTTCCAGCAGAGAGCTGGAAAAGCTTTCAGCAAAAAGCTAGAAAAGCTTCCAGCAGAAAGCTGGAAAAACTTCCAACAGATAGCTGGAAAAGCTTCCAGCAGAAAGCTGGAAAAGCTTCCAGCAGAAAGCTGGAATAGCTTCCAGCAGTAAGCCGGAAAAGCTTCCTGCAGAAAGCTGGAAAAGCTTTCAGCAAAAAGCTGGAATTGCTTCCAGCAGAAAGCTGGAAAAGCTTCCAGCAGAAAACTTAACTTCCAGCAGAAAGCTGGAAAAGCTTCCAGTAGAGAGTTGGGAAAGCTTCCAGTAGTCAGCTGGAAAAGCTTCCAGCAGAGAGCCAGAAAAGCTTCCAGCAGGGAGCCAGAAAAGCTTTCAACAGAAAGCTTGAAAAACTTCCAACAGAGAGCTAGAAAAGCTTCCAGCAAAAAGCTGCAGAAGCTTCCAGCAGAAAGCTACAAAAGCTTCCAGAAGGGAGCTGGAGAAGCTTCCAGTAGATAGCTGGAAAAGCTTCAGGTAGAAAGCTGGAAAAGCTTCCAGCAGAGAGTAGGAAGGGCTTGCAGCAGAGAGCTGGAAAAACTTCCATCAGAGAGCTGGAAAAGCTTCCAGGAGAGAGCTGGAAAAGCTTTCAGCAAAGAGCTAGAAATGCTTCCAGTAGAGAGCTGGGAAAGCTTCCATTTGACAGCTGGAAAAGCATCCAGCAGAAAGCTGGAAAAGCTTCCAGCAGAAAGCCGGAAAAGCTTTCAGCAGAAGGCTGGAAAAGCTGTTAGCAGAAAGCTGGAAAAGCTTCCAGTAGAGAGCTGGAAAAGCTTTAGGTAGAAAACTGGAAAAGCTTCCACAAGAGAGTAGGAAAAGCTTGCAGCAGAGAGCTGGAAAAACTTCCAACAGAGAGCTAGAAAAGCTTCCAGCAAAAAGCTGGAAAAGATTCTAGCAGAAAGCTGCAGAAGCTTCCAGCAGAAAGCTGGAAAAGTTTTGAGCAGAAAGCTGGAAAAGCTTCCAGAAGGGAGCTGAAAAAGCTTCCAGTAGATAGCTGGAAAAGCTTCAGGTAGACAGCTGGAAAAGCTTCCAGCAGAGAGAAGGAAAAGCTTGCAGCAGAGAGCTGGAAAAACTTCCAACAGAGAGCTGGAAAAGCTTTCAGCAGAGAGCTGGAAAAGCTTTCAGCAAAGAGCTAGAAAAGCTTCCAGTAGAGAGCTGGGAAAGCTTCCATTTGACAGTTGGAAAAGCTTCCAGCAGAATGCCGGAAAAGCTTCCAGCAGAAAGCTGGAAAAGCTTCTAGCAGAAAGCTTGAAAAACTTCCAGTAGATAGCTGGAAAAAAAGCTTTTAGAAAAAAGCTTGTTGAAAGCTGGAATAGCTTCCAGCAGAGAATAGGAAAAGCTTGCATCAGAGAGCAGGAAAAACTTCCAACAGAGAGCTGGAAAAGCTTCCAGCAGAGAGCTGGAAAAGCTTTCAGCAAAAAGCTAGAAAAGCTTCCAGCAGAAAGCTGGAAAAACTTCCAACAGATAGCTGGAAAAGCTTCCAGCAGAAAGCTGGAAAAGCTTCCAGCAGAAAGCTGGAATAGCTTCCAGCAGTAAGCCGGAAAAGCTTCCTGCAGAAAGCTGGAAAAGCTTTCAGCAAAAAGCTGGAATTGCTTCCAGCAGAAAGCTGGAAAAGCTTCCAGCAGAAAACTTAACTTCCAGCAGAAAGCTGGAAAAGCTTCCAGTAGAGAGTTGGGAAAGCTTCCAGTAGTCAGCTGGAAAAGCTTCCAGCAGAGAGCCAGAAAAGCTTCCAGCAGGGAGCCAGAAAAGCTTTCAACAGAAAGCTTGAAAAACTTCCAACAGAGAGCTAGAAAAGCTTCCAGCAAAAAGCTGCAGAAGCTTCCAGCAGAAAGCTACAAAAGCTTCCAGAAGGGAGCTGGAGAAGCTTCCAGTAGATAGCTGGAAAAGCTTCAGGTAGAAAGCTGGAAAAGCTTCCAGCAGAGAGTAGGAAGGGCTTGCAGCAGAGAGCTGGAAAAACTTCCATCAGAGAGCTGGAAAAGCTTCCAGGAGAGAGCTGGAAAAGCTTTCAGCAAAGAGCTAGAATTGCTTCCAGTAGAGAGCTGGGAAAGCTTCCATTTGACAGCTGGAAAAGCATCCAGCAGAAAGCTGGAAAAGCTTCCAGCAGAAAGCCGGAAAAGCTTTCAGCAGAAGGCTGGAAAAGCTGTTAGCAGAAAGCTGGAAAAGCTTCCAGTAGAGAGCTGGAAAAGCTTTAGGTAGAAAACTGGAAAAGCTTCCACAAGAGAGTAGGAAAAGCTTGCAGCAGAGAGCTGGAAAAACTTCCAACAGAGAGCTAGAAAAGCTTCCAGCAAAAAGCTGGAAAAGATTCTAGCAGAAAGCTGCAGAAGCTTCCAGCAGAAAGCTGGAAAAGTTTTGAGCAGAAAGCTAGAAAAGCTTCCAGAAGGGAGCTGAAAAAGCTTCCAGTAGATAGCTGGAAAAGCTTCAGGTAGAATGCTGGAAAAGCTTCCAGCAGAGAGAAGGAAAAGCTTGCAGCAGAGAGCTGGAAAAACTTCCAACAGAGAGCTGGAAAAGCTTTCAGCAGAGAGCTGGAAAAGCTTTCAGCAAAGAGCTAGAAAAGCTTCCAGTAGAGAGCTGGGAAAGCTTCCATTTGACAGTTGGAAAAGCTTCCAGCAGAAAGCTGGAAAAGCTTCTAGCAGAAAGCTTGAAAAACTTCCAGTAGATAGCTGGAAAAAAGCTTTTAGAAAAAAGCTTGTAGAAAGCTGGAATAGCTTCCAGCAGAGAATAGGAAAAGCTTGCAGCAGAGAGCTGGAAAAACTTCCAACAGAGAGCTGGAAAAGCTTTCAGCAAAGAGCTAGAAAAGCTTCCAGTAGAGAGCTGGGAAACCCGACCAGACGGAAGAAACAAGATTATAACAGAATGTGTTCCCCTGATATGATTTTTTTATATGACCAGTTGTTATAAAACATGTACCGTTAGTAGTTAAAGTAACAAAAATTCTAACAAAATTTGCACCAAATTAAACTAAAATATAACAAACCCTGTTACAATTATATCAAAATTATTGACAAAATGTGTTGCAAGGATGTTACAAAATAACAAAATTATTGCGAACTATATTACTGTTTATGACATCGGATGTTATTTGCAACAAACTTATAAATGCGATGTCAAAATTATAACAAATGTTGTTATAAATGTGTTACTAAAAATGTAACAAGCTGAGAACAAAGCCATCTTGATAACAACATTTTATCAACTCCTGTTTTTTTAACTGCTGCTGATAGGAATGTGTTATATTTTTGTTATGTGGTTCTGGTCGGGAAGCTTCCAGTAGAGAGCTGGGAAAGCTTCCAGTTGACAGCTGGAAAAGCTCCCAGCAAAAAGCCGGAAAAGCTTCCAGCAAAAAGCTGGAAAAGCTTCCAGCAGAAAGCTGGAATTGCTTCCAGCAGAAAGCTGGAAAAGCTTCCAGCAGAAAACTTAAAAAGCTTCCAGCAGAAAGCTGGAAAAGCTTCCAGCAGAAAGCTGGAAAAGCTTCCAGCAGAAAACTGGAAAAGCTTTGAGCAGAAAGCTAGAAAAGCTTCCAGAAGGGAGCTGGAAAAGCCTCCAGTAGATAGCTGGAAAAACTTCAGGTAGAAAGCTGGAAAAGCTTCAGGTAGAAAGCTGGAAAAGCTTCCAGCAGAGAGTAGGAAAAGCTTGCAGCAGAGAGCTGGAAAAACTTCCAGCAGAGAGCTAGAAAAACTTCCAGCAGAGAGCTGGAAAAGCTCTCAGTAGGGAGCTGGAAAAGCTTCCAGCAGAGAGCTGGAAAAGCTTTCAGCAAAGAGCTGAAAAAGCTTCCAGTAGAGAGCTGGGAAAGCTTCCAGTAGATAGCTGGAAAAGTTTCGAGCAGAAAGCTGGAAAAGCTTCTAGCAGAAAGCTGGAAAAGCTTCCAGCAGAGAGTAGGATAAGCTTCCAGCAGAGAGCTAGAAAAACTTCCAGTAGAGAGCTGGGAAAGCTTCCATTTGACAGCTGGAAAAGCTTCCAGTAGAAAGCCGGAAAAGCTTCCAGAAGAAAGCTGGTAAAGCTTCCAGCAGAAAGCTGGAAAAGCTGTCAGCAGAGAGCTGGAAAATCTGCCTGCAAAGGGCTGGAAAAGCTTCCAGAGGAAAGCTTGAAAAGCTTCTGATAGAAAGCTGGAAAAGCTTCCAGCAGAAAGGTGGAAAATCTTCCAACAAAGAGCTGGAAAAGCTTCCAGAGGAAAGCTGAAAAAGATTCCAGCAGAAAGCTGGAACAACTTCCAGCAGAAAGCCCAAGCTTTCAGCAGAAATTTGCAAAAAGCTTCCAGCAGAAAGCTGCAAAAGTTTCTAGCAGAAAGCTGGAAAATGTTCCAGCAGAAAGCTGGAAAAGCTTTCAGCAGAAAGCTGGAAAAGCTTCCAGCAGAAAGCTGAAAAAGCTTCCAGCAGAAAGCTGGAAAACTTCCAGCAGAAAGCTGGAAGAGCTTCCAGCACAAAGCTGAAAAATCTTCTAGCAGAAATCTGGAATAACTTTCAATAGAAAGCTGGAAAGCTTCCTACGGCAAGCTGAAAAATCTTCCAGCAGAAAGCTGGATATCTTTTAGCAGAAAGCTGGGAAAGATTCCAGCAGAAAGCTGGTAAAACTCTCAACTGAAAGCTGAAACGCTTCCAGCTGCAAACTGAAAAATCTTGCAGAAAGCTGAAGAAATTTCCAACAGAAAGCTGGAAAAGCTTCCAGCAGAAAGCTGGAAAAGCTTCCAGCAGAAAGCTGGAAAAGCTTTTTGCAGAAAATTTAGAATAGCTTCCAACAGTTGGAAAAGTTTCTAGCAGAAATGTGAGAAAGCTTCCAGCTGATAAGCTTCCAGAAGAAAACCGGTAAAGCTTCCAGCAGAGATCTGAAAAAGCTTCAAGCAGAAAGCCGAAAAGCTTTCAGCAGGAGGCTTCTTAGAAGACTTCCAACGGAAAGCTGAAAAAGCTTCCAACAGAAAGCTGAGAAAGGTTACTGCAGAAAGATTGAAAAGCTCCCAGCAGAAAGCTTGAATTGCTTCCAGTTTCCAGTAAAATGCTGGAAAAGTTTCCAGCGGAAAGCTTAAAAAGCTTCCTGCAGAAAGCTTGAAAAGCTTTCAGTAGAAAGCTGAAAAAGCTTTCATCAGAAATTTGGAAAAGTGTCCAGTAGAGAGCTGGAAAATTGTTAAGTTCTCTGATGAAGTTTTTCCGCATTTTTTCAGAAAGTGTCATCAGTTCCCTTGAAGCTTTTCGAGCTTTCTGCTGAAAGCTTTTGAAGCTCGCTGCAGAGGGCTTAGGCTTGCAGCAGAGATGAAAATTCTTTTAGCAGGAAGTTGGAAAAGCTTACAAAAAAGAGCTACAAAGTTTTACGTTTGCAACTTTATTGGCTCGCGTAGATAGTTATGTTTAGCTGTTGTTGTCCCATTTTCTTACTGAGTGTTCACAACGGTTTCATAAAACATCTAACGTCTTCAAGAGTATAAAAAACTGATTCACTTCAAATCCAACTTCCTGATTGGTTGTTTTCGCTGTCGACAATTGCGGTTTGGACTTCTAATCTCGTTACTTATTCATGCAAATCTTAAACTAGCTCCAATGGAAAACATTAGTTGCTCGGTTCGGATTTTACTATCAGTTTTTTTCTCTCGACAACTCGACAAACAGAAGACAGGGGACAGAAGATGACGACTTCGAAAACAGACACCGAACGATGAAGAGTTTCAATCATACTATAGCAGACTTTAGATTGGTCATGGATGTTAATTAGGAATGTCGTGAATTCAAACAGTGGTTTCTGCTCATTTCTGTGGTTGTGGGTAGTTCGGATTTAAAAGGGATTTGGTTAGCAATAGTCGCCTATTTGTAAGGGATTTAGAAACCGGAGTGGAAGCTTGCATGTGCGCGATTCAGATTCTCTGCATAAAGCATAATTAAAAAGTAAACTAAAAAAACTAAAAAACTAAAATTTCAATAACAATTTCAGCACCCTATTGACATTATCCTGAAACAATCGAACTGACAACACTGCCAAAAAACATCCATTCGAAACAACTTCTGCAACATTATTCAAATCATACCGAGAGATTCCATTCGCTTTGTCACTTCAACTGCACACATAAATCGCCCGGAACTAATTAAAACTCACTCTCGGGAAAGCTTCCTCATCATCGAGCCTTACCCCGAAGAAGAAAGGATTTCCACCGGGGACCGAGAGATTACAGCAAATTATACCCTTGAAGGAGCATCAAAAAAAAACAACACAATCCTGCCCGAATAAAGCCCACTCCCTGCAGGGTTCATATTTTTCTTCGACGACTTTCCCTGCTTAATCATTGCGTGTAATTGTGAGTTTGAGGGGATTTTGTGCTATCAGGAGGCACGGGGGAAACAAATCACCCGAAAGAGGTCCCAAATGCTCGTGGCCACGTGCACTGGCGAAATTAATGGGCTTGACTGGACAGATTTTTGTATTCGGTGTTTGCTATGGCTGCGATGGCGGAATTCTTCGAAGATAGCGTCGTTTTTTTGGTAGCAGGAGCAGTCGATTGGATGGATAGATTCCATGGAATTGTATCCATACAGGCGGTGCAGTGTTTGAGCTTCCTTGTGGGTTCTTGGAAGGAGACTATCTGCGAAAACACATAAGGGAGGTGTCTGTTCCTTTTTATCGAAAATAAAATGTTCTCGTTGGAATCAATTTGATTCTGAAAGGTTTCCGAAAGCGTCAACAATCTGTCAGAAGAAACATAATGAACGCTATTTAAGCTTTTAGCCAGATGCCCTTTTCAGCCTTATTGTGAAACTTTTCTAGTACTCTGCTGGATGCTTTCCCACCTCTCTGCTAGCATTTATTACACCTCTCTGCTGGAATCTTTTCTAGCTTTCTGCTGGAAAGTATCCTAACTTTCTTCTGGAAGCTTTTCCAGCTCTCTGTTGGAAGCTTTTTCAGCTCTCTGCTAGAAGCTCTTACGGCTCTCTTCTGGAAGCTTATCCAGCTCTCTGCTGTAAGCTTTTCTAGTTCTCTACTGGAAACTTTTCCAGCTCTCTGCTGGAAGGTTTATAGCTCTCTTCTGGAAGCTTTTCCAACTCTCTGTTGAAGCTATTCCAGATCTCTGTTGGAAACTTTTCCAACTCTGCTGGGAGCTTTCTGCAGGAAGCTTTTTCAGCTCTCTGTTAGAAACTCTTTCAGCTCTCTGCCAGAAGAATTTTTAGATCTCTTCTGGAAGCTTTTTCAGTTCTCTGTTGGAAGCATTTTCAGCTTCATGTCGGAAGCTTTTCTAGCTGCCTACTTGAAGCTTTTCCAACACTCTGCTGGTATCTTTTCTAACTCTCTACTAGAAGCTCTTGCAGTGCTCTGAAACTTTTCCAGCTCTCTGTAGAAGGCTTTCTAGCTCTCTGCTGCAAGCTTTCCCAGCTCTCTGCTCAAAACTTTTCCACCTCTCTGCTTGAAGCTTTTCCAACTCTCTACTGTAAACTTTTCTGCTTTCTTCTGAAAGCTTTTACAGCTATCTGTTGGAAGCTTTTTCACCTTCATGTTGAAAGCTTTTTAAGCTGTCTACTTGAAGCTTTTCCAAAACTCTGCTGAAAGCTTTTCCAGCTCTCTGCTGGAATTTCTTACAGCTCTCTGCAGAAACTTTTCCAGCTCTCTGCTGGAAGTGTTTCCAGCTCTCTGCTGGAAGTGTTTCCACCTCTCTGTTGGAAGCTCTTACTGCTCTCTGCTAGAGGCTCTTACGGTTCTCTACTGGAAGGTTTTCTAGCTTTCTTCTGGAAGCTTTTCCAACTCTCTGTAAAATCCTTTCTAGCTCTCTGCTAGAAGTGCTTACAGCTCTCTGCTCGAAACTTTTCTAGTTTTCTGCTTGAAGCTTATATTTAATTTTTCTAGGAGCTTTTAAAGCTCTCTGCTGGAAGCTTTCTTCTGGGAGCTTTTTCAGCTCTCTTTTGGAATCTCTACCTGCTTTCTGATGGAAACTTTTCTAGCCCACTGCTAGAAGCTCATAAAGATTTTTTTTTGAATACTTTTCAAGCTCTTTGCTGAAAGCTTTTCCAGCTCTCTGCTGAAAGCTTTTTTATCTTTTTTGTTGGAAGCTTCTTAACTTTTCCAACTCTATGCTGGAAACTTTTCCTGTTCTCTGCTGGAAGCTTTCCCAGCTCTTTGCTACAAGCTCTTGAAGCTCTCTGCTGAAAGCTTTCTCGTTCTCTGCTGGAAGCTTAGCTAACTGCTGGAAATTTATCCAGCTTTCTTCTAGAATTTTTTCCAGTTCTTTGCTCGTATGTCTTACAGCTACCTGCTGAATGCTTTTCGAGCTCTTTGCTGGAAGCTTTTTCAGCTTATGTTGATATCTCTTTTAGCTCTTTGTTGGAAGCTTTTTCAGTTCTTTACTGAGCAATTCTCGCTGAACCAACCAGGCCGCCATCGGCACCCATCGTTAGAATTACAATTTTATGTCACTGATCGCTAGTTTTCGATAAAACTTAAGGGTGGCCTTTCTGTTTTCTCAAATTGGTGGACCCCTCGTACGCCAGCTAGCCAAACAGTTTGCAAAAAAGCCCATTTTTTGATAAATATAGGGTATTTCTTCACGTGGTATGTCTCATATTTCGCTTGGAACACATAGCAAACTTAGTGGCATCGTATAGAGAAAGGATATACAGTCGGGTCTCCTATTAAACGCATTAGTATAACGTGCACTCCTATTACGCTCACTCCTATAAGACACACCAGAACGTTATAGGAGACCCAGGGCTTATGGGATTTCATCACTTTGGGGGTGTCGTTGAATATCTCGTATGCCAAAAGAGATAGCACAGTACTGTCTTGGGCGAAGTTTCAGTGCTAAGTACGATCTACTTTTAGGAGTTGAGGATCATCCTTTTAGTTGAGAACTTGGCTGGTAGGGGCTGATTTGCACTATATAAACCATGAGGGATAAGAATGCAAAATTTTGTAACATATGATATCTCCGAATCCTGATGTTTTGGAAGGTTGGTGTCTTCGAAAAAGTTGTTCAGTAGCTCAAGGGCTGACATGTGGTGGTCATTCTGATACGGAATTACGCCACCAGGCGGCGCTAGTGGGCATGGAATTTTTGTTTTACGCATAGCTCAGTTGCCTGACAACTTAGAAAGTTGGCGTCTTCAGCAAAGTTACTCAGTATCACAAGGGCTAACATTATTTGAGCCGAAAGTTTCGAAATTTTGCCACTAGGCGGCGCTAGTGAGCCAAGAATTTTTGTTTTGCGCATAGCTCAGTAGCCTGACCACTTAGAACGATGGCGTCTTCGGCAAAGTTGCTCTGTATCCAAGTATCATCTTTCTAAGTGGTCAGGCTACTGAGCTATCCACAAAACAAAAATTCTTTGCTCACTAGTGCCGCCTAGTGGCAAAATTTCGAAACTTTCGGCTCAAATAATGTTAGCCATTGTGATACTGAGCAACTTTGTCGAAGACGCCATCTGTCTAAGTGGTCAGGCTACTGAGCTATCCGCGAAACAAAAATTCTTTGCTTACTAGCGCGGCCTAGTGGCAAAATGTCGAAACTTTCGGCTCAAATAATGTTAGCCCTTGTGATACTGAGCAACTTTGCTGAAGACGCCATCTTTCTAAGTGGTCAGGCAACTGAGCTATGCGCAAAACAAAAAATCCATGCCCACTAGCGCCGCCTGGTGGCGTATTCCGTATCAGAATGACCACCACATGTCAGCCCTTGAGCTACTGAACAACTCTTCCGAAGACACCAACCTTCCAAAACATCAGGATTCAGAGATATTATATGTTACAAAATTTTACATTCTTATCCCTCATGGTTCATATAGTGAAAATCAGAAAAGGCGCCCCTACCGGCCAAGTTCTCAACTTAAAGGATGATCCTCAACTCCTAAAGGTAGATCGTACTTAGGACTGAAACTTCGCCGAAGACAGTACTGTGCTATCTCTTTTGGCATACGAGATATTCAACGACACCCCCAAAGTGATGAAATCCCATAAGCCCTGGGTCTCCTATAACGCAGATTCCTATTACGCCTCCCAACCATGTGTCTAATAGGAGACCTGACTGTAGCTTTCATTTAAAGTTGAAAAAAAATTGGCGGCCATTTTGAATTTGGCCGCCATCTTGAAATTCAACATGATGAGTGCTAACAAGATGAAAAATTCATTCTACTAATTAAAACCTAGATAGCGTCAAAATCCAAGATGGCCGCTAAATTTTTTCACTCAAAATAATATTCTTATTCTTCACTTGACTCGAATGAAACACCAACTTTTTTCTGGAAGTATTTTTAGCTCTCTGCTGGAAGTGTTTCCAGCTCTTTTCCTGAAGTGTTTCCTGCTCTACGTTGGAAGCATTTTTAGCTCTCTGCTTGAAACTTTTCAAGCTCTCTTCTGGGAGCTTTCTAGCTCTCTGCTGAAAGTTATTTCAGCTCTTAGCTGGAAGCTTTTCTAACTCTCTGCTGGAAGCTTTGTGCAGCTCTTTGCTGAGGTTTTTGCAAGTTTCTACTGTTAGCTTTTCCACGCCTAAATATTTTCCAGCTTTTTTCTAGATGCTTTTTCAATTCTCGCTGGAAGCAATTCCAGCTCTCAGAAAATCCTTCTCCGCTCATTTTTTAAATTTATTTTCAACTCCTAGCGGAAAGTGATCCAGCTTTTTACTGTAGGCTTTTCAGCTCCACTCGAAGCTGCCACTTCTAGTTTTCTGGGATATAAGTGAAATGTAACTTTTAAACCTTCCGATATATCGTCAAGAAAAAAGAGTTCTCTCGTCTCTTTAGTTTTGTGGCTTCCACACATTGCTGTTATGTTACAATTTGCAAACTTTGTTTTGTTTTCGAATGATAATGAATGCATCAATTGGTAGCTTTTTTATGTACTCAATAAACGTTTGACCCGTCCCAAAACGAGAATATGAGATCAGTGCCTAAATTCTTACTTGAAAATAGAACGCAGCCACGCCAACAAAATTAAACAAAACGGATCCATTTAATTCCACTAAAGTTTGTATCTTTTGACAGATACGCGTATTTCGAACTGTTTTTAGTGAATTTTGAGGAAAATTTAAAGAAATAAGGAGTATTACCGGATAAATGTTGGAGATACTTCGACGACATTTTCAGCGTTATCAAGCGGAACGGTCTAGTTAGAATTTTGGATACAGTCAACAGCATACACAAGGATATCAAGTTCACCCACGAGGAGGAGAAGGATGGAAAACTACCGTTTTTAGATCTACTTATCACCTAGCAAGAAAGTTCATCTTACAACTTCGGAATCTATAGGAAGCCTACAAGCACCCAGCGAGTCATCCCCTACACATCGAATCATTCATTCCAGCATAAAATGGCAGCATTTCACCACATGATCCACAGGATGCAAACTGGAATACATCAACGAGACGGCAAAAATTAACGGATACAAGGAAAGGACGATAAAAGGAAAGACAGCGAATTCAGAGTGCTTTGACGACACTAACCCCTATCACCGAACCCATGAGGAGAGTCTCCATCCTATACGACATATACATCAGCAAACAGCTCCGCCCAAAGCTAAGGAATTTCGGAATCAATTTGTTTTTTTTTTTTCAGCAGAGACAACCAACTTAAGACTTCGTTAGGCTTTACCAAGGATCCGGTAGACACACTAAACAAGGCTGGTGTTTACAAAATCAGTTGTTCTCACTGCAGGAAGGTCTACGTTGGTCAAACAAAACGGTCTCTCGAGGATAGATTCAAGGAACGCTTAGCGGAAAAAGGAAAAGCTTTCAGAAGACGATAGACAAGGGGATGACTTATGATTTCAAATCTAAGGTAGCAGAACATGTCTTTTCAGTGGGTCGTACAATTACGACGGCCGATATCAAAATTTTACGAAACGTTTCTTCTCCTTGGAAACTGGATGTGGAGAGTATAGAAATTTGCAAACAGGTACCTACGACGCTACTCAACAGACACCAAGGCTGGTTCATTGTACTCTGTAGCCAGAGCTAAACCCGCCTGGACAGAGACCAAGGCAACGGCAATGCATGGCTTTTCAGCTTGATACCTACTAATCGTTCCCGTGATGTACCATTCAGCTCTTAAATTATAAATTTTAAGATTCTTCCAAAAAAAAGATTAGGGAACTGTACCTAGTTTAAATATATAATGTGTGCTTACGATGGTTTTCTTCAAGTCGAGTCTAGTACACGACACTGAAGACGATCTTACAGTTGAGGTCGAAATACGCGTATCTGCCAAAAGATACAAACTATAGTGGAATTAAATGGTATAGTACTAAATTTGGGTTTTCATATATTATAGGAAAACTATATCGCTGAATAAGAGAACATAACGGATATGGATCCGGATCCTATTCTTGGCTCTTTTGATTCACTTCGGCAGTGGAGTTTTTTTTAAGCTTCTTCTTCTTCTTTTTTGCGTTACGTCCCAACTGTGACAAAGCTTGCTTCTCAGATTAGTGTTCTTATGAGCACTTCCACAGTTATTAACTGAGAGCTTTCTTTGCCGATTGACCATTTTTGCATGTGTATATCGTGTGGTAGATATGAAGATACTCTATGCCCGGAATCGAGAAAATTTCCAACCCGAAAAGATCCTCGACCAGCGGGATTCGAACCCACGACCCTCAGCATGGTCATGCTGAATAGCTGCGCGTTTACCGCAACGGCTATCTGGGCTCCTTTTTTAAGCTACAGAGCTCATATTTGGCCACAATATGCGTCGTATTGAAGTGCTCCTTTTTGCAAAGTTTCAGAAATTAGACCAAGAAAACTACCCCCTGCCAAAACGAATCATGGAAGTGCCCAAGTAACTGTGCACCCTATTAACTTTGATTCTCGAAAAAGTTACTCATGCACTTATCTACAACTAGAAAGTTCGGAAGAAGTTGATTCTATTTAAGCAGCTTTAATGAATTTGATGTAAACTAAATTTCGGTTAATTACTTGAAAAGTGAGCAGCTTAAGCCCTTTTATCTGAACATTTGGTACCTTGGGCTGGCCAAAATTCTCTTAGCATTCTGAGACATTGTGTCATAATGGGTAATACATTTTGATTATGTCAAAAATGTTCTACACCAGCTGATACTCGTTTGACTTCACGATTTTTTTTTTTTGAAGTAATAGATTAGATTGTAACTATTTTAGACCTGTTCAACATTGTTTTAAATATTTAACCCAAGTTTCAAAAAGCTTGCATGGTTAACATTTCTCTCATTTATTTGGGTTTTATTTTTTGGGTAACTATCATCGATACACGAAGAAAACTTTTAATTTTCGTAGCAGTAACAATTATTTGAAAATATTTCGTCACATTTTAATTATCTTTTTATTGATCAATGACATGTGATTGTGATTCAGTTCTATATTAATATTTTGCGATGGAACTTTAAGAAATATATTTATAGCTCTACTTAAAATTTAAAAAAAAATCTTGCGAACTTTTTTAGAATTTTGTTCGATGATCCTGAGAAGTTCCTGAAAAATTGAACACATTTTAATTTACGAAGAATTCCAACAATTTTATAATATTATGATGAATTTTGAAGTTTGTTCTTCACAATTACGTGAAAATTATTAAAAAAGTTCTAAAATCACAGCATTTTTTAAACACAAGTTATATTTCAGTTAAAAATAAATGGTTTGGTATTACGGTTCTTTTGGAAATTTTCCGTTCTGCGGTAGCCGCCAAGTTCTACCGCAGCTGTCATAGTTGTACCGTAGGTATGAGCACGGCATAAAAATAACAAGACAGGTTCTTTACTGATGTAAATATCAAGTTTGATTGTAAACATGTGACGTCACCACTCTCGTTCCATATACCTTCCGGACCACTAGATCATTTTTTTTTCGCAAATTTGTTCGAGGTGGATAGGAATCCCGTCGTCAAGTAGATGTCAGTTTTCGGAATGTATCACCTTCTCAATATAGTGAGCTGGGAGGGAGAAACCGATACTAAATTTATGTACGTCATAGTGAGCCGAGATTATGCTGTCACGAACTGTCACTGTGAGCCCAGATCCCAAACAATGGACTTACATGCAAAAAGCGCGTAATTGATCAAAATGTATTTTTGCATTTCATCAAATGTGACAAAAAATTGATTAAGAAGCTATGCATTCTTATTTAAAAGTAATGTCACGAAAGCATCTTCTATTCTGATCAAATATAAAGTATTCAAATACGCATAATATTACTTTTTCCAATAAAACCGGAAATGAAATGCATAGACAACTTTGGCCCTCTTTTCATGTATGTCCGGAAAGATCGAAGGTACACAGCAAAAGAAAACGAACGATTTTCATCAAGTCTGCCTTGATTGTCGTTGACAAGCTGTAGTTTTCTCAGCAAATCTCAAATATCAAGGTTCATAATTTGGTAGTTTCTTATCAAGGTTTCAAATGTCAAAGTTCATAATTCCTTCGCTTCATTCATTCAATGCAATAGAGGAGGCAAGATTTTTAAATAATCAGGTTTGTTTTCAATACCAGCGATATATTTTTTACACAATTGCCATTATTTTGCTCTTAATTAAGTATTTTAATTTTAATTTAGCATTGTGGTTACTGTTACCCTAACATCGAATATTATTAGACTTGAAACAAAAAGATTTCATGAAATATGTTCAATCTTTTGGTGACAACTCTAATATATAAAGTAGCAACAAGGCCTGGCTAGCAACAAAGTGCCCTGTTGTAATTCAACTCAACGATGTGAAAGTAGGCCTTTGCCAGAACGACCAATGAGAAGTGGTCTTTTTTGACAGGCAATTGGTTTCATTTTTGTACTTTCACCTGACACGTCTTGTCTTAGCATTAAACGAAACCATCTAATCAAAGTATGCTAGTAGAGTAAAAAACTTTGAAAACAGCAAACAACAATCATCAGCGTGGATTCTAAGGCAACCGATCGATAATGCTTTGTGAAAATCAGTAATTTGACAGCTGCGGTACCGTGATGAATCAAAATCCGGACGGTATCAATATCCGGACACTCTGATAACATTGATTAAATAAAGGAAAAAATATATGTTATTATGTTTAATTTTATGCATCAATTTTACCATTAACATTGTTTATCATTTTATTAAAACTTATGATCTAGTAGCCATTGACAAACAATTGATAAAAACAAAAACAGAAAAGTTGCTCCAGTCAGACATTATTTCTTCGCAATGCAAGTTCTTCTCGGTTACGCTCCATCCATTCGGGTTGATGATATTGTGATTGATTTCAATTATTTCAAAGGTGTTTTCAACATAAGTGCGAACGGAACTAATAATTTACAATGCAGTGGCATACAACTTTATAAATTTGGGTTAAATGCTATTATTTAAGTGTTTAAATTGACTGTCCGGGATTAAAGACGTGTGGCTCAAAATACGGACGAGATAAAATATTGCTGAATTGACATATCCGAATGAAAATTTTGAAAGTATCTTGAAGAGAAAACTTGCAGAAAATCTAGTAAAAGTGTTAAGTGACCCCTCATTTCATTTTCCTCTCAAAAAACTGTATTAGTTTATACGATACAACAGTTCTAAACACAAGCGTCCAACAGGAATTCTATGCCTTCAATTGAGGTAATAAAAACACTAATTTACTTACATTTCA
The DNA here is from genome assembly GCF_002204515.2 of Aedes aegypti. Lineage (NCBI taxonomy): Eukaryota > Metazoa > Arthropoda > Insecta > Diptera > Culicidae > Aedes > Aedes aegypti. Next base: position 225,302,240 of record NC_035107.1, on the reverse strand, counting down.
TATATTTTTAAGCCACGTAGAGTAAATGAGTACATCAAAAACGTAACAAGGTTGAGTTTAATTGGATAAAGGAACACTTATTACCTATTTTACACAAATATATTTCATGAAATTATACAGCTGTCCGGATTTTGATTCACAAGTGTCCGGATTTCAAGACAAGGCTTGTTCCATGTATCCGGATTTAAGGACAAGACAAGAATTATTGATTTGACTATTTAAATGATAAAATCTTCATTTTCAATCAAAAACTCCTTATCGTTACTTAGTTAAGATATGAATCTATATGTTGCAACACAGAACATTGTTTGATTCTAGAGATAATCTATTTAATATAGAATTTGGACATATGTCCCTGCTTAAGCGTCCTTGTATTGATGCAGCACGGTAGCTTTCTGTTCAACCGTAGAACGGAAAGTAATGTCTAATATTGCAATATTTTAACGAAGTTTGCAACGAAGATGTTGTTAAAATATCCATGAGATTCTCAAATTTCTTTCTAGTCATATGAACCGTATTTTTTTTTTGAATTGTTCAAACCATTTTTCAGGATAACATTCAATTGTTCTCAGACAGTTCTCGTAAAAAGTAAAAAAAGTGCATATTTTCTTACAGGAGTTTGGTCAATAATTAAGGTGTTCTAAATTGGAGGAAATACCTTAGCTACTAACTTAAAATGCTTACAGAAGTCACTCTAGCATTTTAAAAAGAATTTTCAATGGAACGTTTATGAAACGTTTTGTTAAGCTTTGGTTAAAGGGCACTGAAAAGTAGGTTCACCAAGGGCGCCATAAGGCAACGCTACGGACCTGTAGAATCTTGCTAAATGCTTTGAATAATGTTTTTCATCTTTTAATTGAAGGGATGTCTTACTTTTTTCTAAAAAAAACATGCCAAATATCTGTTGAAAGTTTTTTTTGCTGTATGCATCTTGCTTTTTAAGATCTCTGCTTCTAGAATAGAATTGAAAAAGATTCTTAAGTTCTATACTAGATGTTCTGGAGGGGGCCTAGATAGCCGTAGCGGTAAACGCGCAGCTATTCAGCAAGTCCAAGCTGAGGGTCGTGGGTTCGAATCCCACCGGTCGAGGATCTTTTCGGGTTGGAAATTTTCTCGAATTCCCAGGGCATAGAATATCTTCGTACCTGCCACACGATATACGCATGCGAAAATGGTCATTGGCATAGTAAGCTCTCAGTTAATAACTGTGGAAGTGCTCATTAGAACACTAAGCTGAGAAGCAGGCTCTGTCCTAGTGGGGACGTAACAACAGAAAGAAGAAGAACGCTAGTGGCGCTGTTGTCAAAAAACTGAATTAATTTATAACTACCGTCGGACGGGGCTACTTTTGATTCCAGGGGCTACTTTGGACATTCACTTTTGTATTTATTAGCAGCGTAAATATTAATCTTGAATTTTGTGTCTTCAGCACTTTTATTAACCAATGTATGCTCTACCACTAGGCATGATTTTTTTTGAATAACATCAACAATAACAGGACAAACAAGAAAACATTTCAAGAAAGTCCGAATAAATATTCACAAGGATTAAAACATTGAATACCGTCGATGGGGGTGACAATGGGTCTAGGGGGTGAGATTGGGTCAAAACAGAAAAATATGTTTTGTGAAATATTTCAGTTAATAACGCTGATATTACTAAAATGTATAATTCATATGTTAGTAAACATATTATTACACATAATTCATAACAATATACATTTTTAGAAATAGTAGTTTTTGTGTACTACATCAATAAACTTGCATGTTGAAACTAGATAAAATTTACAACATAAAATTTCTCCTGTACAAAGTATCACGCATGTACTCTAGCCTCTATCGTTGTATTAGTAGAATGTTGAAAGTCTTTTCATTACACATCACAGGTATTTTCCGGAATCTTTTTGATTTTCCCACAAAAACATTATTTTTTTCGGTACGATGTCTAAAACATTGAAAATGGGGGTGAGATTGGGTCAAGCAAGAACGATAGTAAATGAAATTCCAAGTCCACTTTTTTGACATTTTACGGTGCCGGGTGTTCTCTTTTTTCATTAAGATGTGTTTATTCTTTCTAAATACAGCATCTTTGAAACATCAAACAAGTCTACTTGAGTATTCCGTGCATTGAATAACAATACAACGCATTTTGACAACTTCTTAAACCAGCAACTGTGTTTCGTGCGCAGCAACATCGTAAATTTTTATCAAAAGGGTGTTTTTTTCTAAATTTAATTATTTATCAGTGTTTTCATATTGTAGAAACATCTCACGGAAGTACAAATGAGTTGGATCGTTGAAATACTGGGATTATGACGTCAACTTCTGCCTGAAATTTATTGATCGTGGAATGTCGCACCGAAATTTAACTATTTGCGAAGGTTTAAAATAATCACTGTTTCAGTACACCTTTGGGGAAACTGAATGGGCTTTATAGCAATGGGGATGAGACTTTGAAGACAATTTGAGGGAAAAACCAAGAAAATTTATGTAAACTTGACGATAAATGTTGGGTTTACATATTTTTTCTCATAGCTCTTCAATTTTCAGTATAATCTTTCTTTTAAGTGGGTTTATCATACTTGTGAAACATCTTAGATATCTTTTTGTCTTGTTTGCATCGTTTTTTGTCAATATTTTTCAGTTGTGAATGGTTTTGAAATCATATTCTCAAAAACAAGTTATTTTAATTACAGTGACCCAATGTCACCCCCTCTATGGGGTGAGATTGGGTCATTTTTCATTCACTTGTGGTGCCGCTGTGAATAAATATTTGTCTCTAATTTTTTGAACAGTTGTTAATGTACCATCAAAGTACATACACACCAAATTTGAAGTTTATTGGAGTTAAATTGCGATAGTTATTAAAAAAATAAATCGCGCATATCCCTTTTTGACCCATTGTCACCCCCAACGACGGTATGCAAACATTGCACAGTGGTCCAGATAGCAAGTTTACGCGGACATGAACTTTCCGACGTCATTTTGTGGTTTTAGAGTATAGGTTGCTTCCCAGAAGTGTCTCGAAATTAGTTGTACTACAATTCGTACGAAAGGGATTTTTTTCTGCACTAATCGCAATAGTGTCCTATACGCCAACTTTTTTATGTTAATAGGTAGCAAGTTGATGTATTCAGCAAAGTTGTAGCATATTTTATTACAAAAAACTTTGTAGAATAAACTTTTTCTCTATCTCTTATACTTTGTTGATGGTTGGGGCGTAGAATCACTGCGTCCATTGAGTTGAACTTTTGTGGTATATCTCTTATACTTCCTGAGATAATTGACTTTTCATATAAAAAAATGAAGAAAATTATTTTTTCGCTCATAAGTCATTTATTTGCAAATTTTAGCAGCCTACTATGTTCTACAAAGTTTTTGGTACTATTATATTTTACAACTTTGGTAAATATACCACAGTTGTATTTCTTCTGGTTTTCTTATTGTAGGAGATATTAATTAAAAAATCATGCCGTATTACAGGCCAAATAACTCGCAAAGATGCACTTGGAAATGAACCTACCTGTCACACCGTAGCTTTACACCCCTTAAAGAGTATTTGAGTGAAATTTGGTGAATATATTATGTTTATATATATTTTTAAGACTATTTTCAATGACGGGTGATTTGCAATTAAAACACATTAATTAATCATCTTGTCTATAAAACACACAAAAGTCATGGCCGCCGCGATTCAGCATGAAATAATCAACACCTGTTTAGATTTAGTAGAGTGTACTATATTTATTAAAAAGCATAATTTTCAAAAAAAATTCAATAATTATTGCGCTTCTTCGTGCAATTCCGAATGCTTCTGTTCGATTCGACGATTTGTCAGTGAGATCACTGGATCTGATGTGAGTAGCAATCGCTGGAACACGTCAGTCAAGTTCACCAGTCGACTGAATTTGCGGGAATGGTGCTCCCTGAATTTCCTTATGCACTTGTTGCGTGTCTCCTGGGCTTCCTCACTCAACATTCCGAGGGGTAATGCAGCGTGTTTAATAATATCGCTGCCGTGTAGCAGCAGTTTATGTACTGTATGAGACAGCACATACCAGCCGTACAGCTTGCAGTACTTTCGATGCGTCTCGGCAGCATAATTCTCGAAACTTACTTCGTCGATCTCCTTGTTATAGTTGACTGTAAAAAGCAGTGTTGGGAATCGGGATAGGAGGTTTCGGTTGAGTCCGGTGATTGAAGCGACTGTCTCGACCTCCCGGAAAAATCGCCGTGCTGTGTTCCCGTCGTTAGAGTTGCCTCCACCTGGAAGCGGTTCATTGAGCCGCAATCCCAGCTCCTCTTTCAATGCTTGTCGGAAGGAAACCTAGCGGTCCTTAACAATTGTATTGTCTTTGCTTACGCGCCAAGACGGTTTCGGTAACGTGAGCCGATAACTTACATTCAGTAACAACTCCATGGCTCTAATTTTGGCGTGAAGTGGAGAGAACACACACTTCAGCAGATCTGGGGCGTCAAATTTTTGTCCATTAAATGGTACATTTAAACGTTTTCCCGATCGATGGCATATGTAGCACTGCTGGGAATAAGATCCCGCCACATCGTTGACCACTTTTGTGTCTACCATGGTCAATACCAGAGTTGCTGCAATTTCTACCGCTACTTCACCAACAACGACTCTTGTTGGTACCAAATTTTCAATACTGGTTTCCATCTTACTTCGCTTTTTGTCAGCTCAGCATTTTCTTTGCTGAACATTAACTTGAGTGGACGACAAAGTAACACAGATGATGGAAGCTCGTTGTTCCAAATGATTTGATCATTTCCGTCGCCGGATTGCCTTCGAACGACACGAACTGGGACCAGTGAAATTGCGAATATGTGGGAGTCGTTGTACTCTATGATTTCACCATCGCTATCCTCATCGAAAAATTGTTGCTTGTATCTATAACGTTCTCAGGCATTATAAATTTTTACAATGAAAAGTGTACCGTAATCCGGGGTAACATTGATCATTTTTTTTAGTTTTTCTTAAATTTTTCATTTCAAAATACAAATGTTACAAGTTTCATATTTTTAAAACAAGTACTGGCACCCACCGCTCCTAACTATGTACTTTATTTTATTTTTCGAAAGATTTAAACATGTTTAAATAAATGTTTTAAGTGTTTTTTTGATTCAGCTGATATGGGGTAACATTGATCACCCAAGTAAACAACGTTCGCTAATATTGGAAATGTCGTTACTTACTAAAATCAGGGCCCCTGAAGCCGAATATGAAGACCAAACTCTTACAAGTCATTTACTTTTTGAGTTATTTCAAAATTAAAAACACCTTGAACCGCGGAATACGCCTAAAAGTAGGCAATTTCCTCATGAAATTCTACATTCGTAATAGTAATTAGTTAATGTTGCCTAATTGAATAAACTTACGAAAGATTTGTCAACGCAATCGTTTTCGGCGATGCCATTTTTAGTAACACCCGCATTTTCCTTGATCACATCGTCTGCAGAACTCATGTGAGACATCAATTTTCGGTAGTGTCAGTGAAAATGATAGAAATCATTGTTTCAAAAAGTTGACAAATTTGCGCATGAACTAAACGCAATTTTGGCAAAAACCTTAATTATCATTAGCTTATGAATATACGAAAGAGAGGCACCATTCATGGTTCGAAAATGTTTCATCAATAAATCTTTATTTGAACGTTTAACAAGATGAGTCATCCCGATCAATGTTACCCCGCTGATCAATGTTACCCCGGATTACGGTACATGTTTATACTTTGAATGATTACTGCTATCGTCACAACCACATTTAAAAATCACTCGAATTGAATCTTCTGGAAGAAAATTCATGTTCAGGAATTCGACGAGGCGTTGAATTGTGTGATCTACTACACTTTGTAAAGGATCTTCCGCACACGATGGTTTTATGGAGATATCTAAAATGACATAGAAATGGATTGAAAAACATAATGAAACTTGTACAATAATTTGTGTACCATTAGGATATGTCTTCTCCTTCGCTGTTACAATTTTATTATACGAAGGGTACAAGTTTGATCCTGCTTTCATGGTAGTCACTCTAATATCTAATACTGCGCTCTCGTAAAATTGTTCCTACAGATGAACCCCAAGGCATCTTCCGCTGAGTATTCCGCTTCAGTTTGAGTATCATCGGAAGCCTCTTGCGCTGCTGGGGATCTTGTTAGATTCTCGATCCGTTTTCCCACTAACCGAAAGCCGTCACGGCTTACACTAAGCGCCGCAGCCATTCCAAGTTCCTCAGTTGTGTGGTTCTCCATTAGTTCTTCTAGGCGGCGAACTTGGCTTCTACGGAACAATTCGGAAAAAGATTTAGGGTTTCGTTCTCTCTGGAGTCTTTTTTTGATACCAAGCACTACTTTTCCATTCAACCAAGCTGCATTTGTATTTAAAAAACGATTTCTTATGCGGTTACTTTTGATCCACAACTTCCGGAAGGACAATGCGAAACTTCGTAGCTTCTTGTTTGTGCAACTACTTTCCTCGTTTACACAAGGAAACCGTTTGCGAACGAAGTTGAGTAGATCATCATTTGGTGTTTTAATGAGAAAATTTGCCAGTTCACGACGTGGCACTTCCATGATGGGAAGGACTAAATGTACGGCTCGGGATCACTTTGACAGGGTCGCTCACTAGGAAAACGGGACAGACGGGTCAAATGTACGGCTCGGAACGCACCAACAGGGTAGCTCACCTGGGAAACGGGACAGACGTACCAGATATGCAGATGGCAGGTTCGGGATCGCACCGACAGGGTCACTCACTCACGGTCACACACGGAAACGGAACAGACGGGTCAAATTTACGGCTTGGGATTGCATCGACCTCCTGCGCGTCAATGCCTACTGATCTTTAACAATTGTATTTTTTTTGACATTGTTACTATGACTGATTTCAATACGACTTTAACTACTGTAATAATTACTGTTATACATAAATCAAAGACTCAAGATAATTGAATTGAATGCCTCTCAACTCTTGCAACATATAACCATTTATGACTTTTAATACGGCATGATTTTAAATTAAAATTTTCTTTGGGACGTTACGCCAGGAAGAAGAAGACAATAAGAAAACGAGAAGAAATACAACTGTGGTATATTGACCAAAGTTGTAGAATACAATAGTACCAAAAACTTTGTAGAACATAGTAGGCTGCGAAAATTTGTAAATAAATGACTTATGAGTGAAAAAATGATTTTCTTCATTTTTTTCATATAAAAAGTCTATTATCTTAGAAAGTATAAGAGATAAAGAAAAAGTTTGTTCTACAAAGTTTTTGTATTAAAATATGCTACAACTTTGCTGAATATACCAACTTTCTACCTATTAACATAAAAAAGTTGGCGTATAGGACACTATTGCGATTACTGCAGAAAAAAAATCCCTTTCGTACGAATTGTAGTACAACTAATTTCGAGATACTTCTGGGAAGCAACCTATACTCTAAAACCACAAAATGACGTCGAAAAGTTCATGTCCGCGTAAACTTGCTATCTGGACCATTGTGCATTGTTTGAATTTTACCCATGTCGTGGAAACTTATTAGGAGCATCACAAAACTATCGAATAGTCATGTTTCATGAAAATCTTGTGATTTGTTTTGCTTAAAATTGTTGTTTTATCAAAATAATTGATCAAAAGTCTAATTTTACGACTTTTAATTTATTATAATGTTTAGGTTTGTATATTTTACCACATAAAAAAAAATTAAAATAAATGTTTGTAGAAGTGAATAGACATAAAACACATATATTTCAATACGTACCAATGACAAGTTCACAACATAATCTATAAAAAAATATTTGCCTTCATATCCCGACTAGAGGCTTGTAACAAAAATGTAATAAAATTTTATCAGAATATGATAGGCATATCATATTATGATATAATTTTGTTAGGCTCCGTTATCCACAGGACATATTAAAACAAAAATATAACATAATGTGTTTTATTTCCCTTTTAGATATTTTTTTGTTCATTTTTAACAACTTTGAAACAAAATTAAATGGATACTTATGCATTTCAATAATGCACAATATTGTCGTATATCGAACAGTATTATAATTTTGATACTTTATATCAAACATTATAACTTGGTTTAATATGTTTTTGATAGAATTCAAACACATTTTGTTATGTTTATGTTACTATTCATACACTTTTTGTTATTATTTAAGTTATTTTAACAACATCCTGCATCAAGTTTGTAACAAAATATGTTCGAAAAAACCTTATAACATAATAACATGTGCTGATATAATTTTGTTATGTACCCTTAGTCGGGATTTTACGTGAATTTGCAGTACAAAACAATTGCTTAAAAGACACTGTACAAATTGTACATATCAAATGCTTAAAATAAACTACTCTTAAGCCATCTCGAAACTGCTAAGAAGCTTAAAGCACATCACAAAAGCAAGCTTACTTCTTTACGATCTTGCAAAACTTTTCTTCATAGATTGCGTTTATAATGAAAATTACTTGCTGGTATTAAATTAGTTACAGGTATCAATGTGATCCTTCTACAAATCGTTCATACAACAGTAAAAATAGAAGAAAAAACAGTTTTTGTACATAACTCATTAATCATTGCAGTACCTTGTAGCAAGTACGCTTTATTATTTATTATAAATTCTTCGTTGAATTTCGCGAAGTCTGGGGACAATGTTCAAAAATTGCGGCATCTGAGGATTACTCCAGCCTCGAATCGCTCACTTTGTTCCGTTTCGTGGAAGAGGCAAGAACGGTCTATTCTTGTTACCGTGCCGTAGTGTGATTGTGAAGGTAAAAGTGACATGTTTCCTTAATTAGTGCTTAACTAATTTGCATTGTTCTCCCTCTAGTTGAGCGCAAGTCAATTATGCGCAAGCAGTTTAGTTGTTCGATAGTCTAAGTGTAGTGTGTAGATCGGTAGGTAAATATGCGAAGTTAAGTTAGGGGATGATAGAGTTGTAATCTCGATACGTGTGCGTTGTAAATTTGTTGGTTCAGGTTCGTGGCAGCAGAAGGCGAAGCCGTCACACTACATCGACCACTAAGACCGTTTTTGACCCCACGCAACGGCTTCAAAGCTTCCCGGGGTACACGTGGCCGGAGAAGGACGCGATCGCCAATTTCGCGCCTTTGGCAGGCAAGCCTACCCATTCGCAACAGCAAGAGTCGAGAGGAGAACAACCCCCCCTTGCAGCGAGCATCAAAGTAGCGAACAAACCAGCACGCCACCGGAGCAAATTGCCGACGGCGCCTCAACGTTTGTTTGCGCGCCACTGCAGGATCGAGCGTTTGAACCGCGCTTACGCGTAAGCCCGCGCACCGGTGAGGGAGACACCACCAACTGCATCGCCCGTTCGCCCGTTCGCCATCCCGGCGAGAGTACCAGGCTGGAGGTAGTGCGCTAATCTGCCCCAGTCATCGTAAGCGTCTCCCCACCCACATCAACATCCTAGGTAACGAGTGAGTACGAAAATTGCATGCATGTTTGTTAGTGTCGTCCATGGCCATGTGACCCAATAGAGGCACAACAACATTATTTTGCGAGTCCGTCATAGCCCATAATTCGGCGGCTCTAGCATAAAACTCACCCGAGAGTGAGAGGTGATGGTGTGAGCTCCCCGGAGCGAGTGTCGGAGTTGGAGCGAAAAAAGAGCGTAGCAGCAGAAGATCTCGCGCATCGAGTGCGCGCCGCAAGGAGAAGTTGATCCGCACACACAGGTAGAACTAGAGGGAAGTCAGTGGGAATGAGAACAGTCTAGGCCTAGGCAGAAATGTAGAGCGTAAGAGAGGAAATAAATCCATGTATAAAACCCATGTACATCTTCAAATGGAGTAAGTAATCCATGTATATTCGGTCCCTTTCAATAAAGTTAGTTTGCTCCATGCACGGAGGAAAAAGCTCTTCGTATTTTGAATGTATTTAGTTAGCGTCTTTTAAGGTCTCTATGTTGCTTCGCGTTCGTATGTAGTTTTTTTGTAGTGACTTTGCGTCGTTTACTGGGTGGTCAGCCTGAATCTGACTTTGAGACAGTTCTTTCGTTTTCTGCGGACTGGGACGGGTGAACTTTTTGGACTGGGCCTGTGAAGAAAAACCCCGCCTTTATTACTTGTCCTCAGCCGTTTATTGGAGGAATTTATTTGTAGGATTTTTTTGAGTTGATATGTCCGCTCGGAAACGTGAAGTACGACGGACTATTTGAGTCAGCCAGTCAGCTTACTCAATAATAAAGTGACCCTTCCCCAAGAAGGTCTCAAGCCGGGCAACGCAATCTTTGTTGGGTGGTCTCCTTATAACCTAGTAGTTACATCGTTCGTTTATGGCAACTTAAATAAAGCATTCGTAACTGATAGATAGGGGGCCCAGATAGCCGTAGCGGTAAACGCGCAGCTATTCAGCAAGACCATGCTGAGGGTCGTGGGTTCGAATCCCACTGGTCGAGGATCTTTTCGCAAAGGAAATTTTCTCGATTCCCAGGGCATAGAGTATCTTCGTACTTGCCACACGATATACACATGCAAAAATGGTCAATCGGCAAAGAAAGCTCTCAGTTAATAACTGTGGAAGTGCTCATAAGAACACTAATCTGAGAAGCAGGCTTTGTCCCAGTTGGGACGTAACGCCAGAAAGAAGAAGAAGAACTGATAGTTCCATTTAAGAGGAAGTTGAAAGTCATACTGCAAACTGAAAATAGTGAATGGAATATTTCGTTGAAATTTGTTATATATGTATAATTGTTTCTAGCTTTGCAATTTTCTAAATTATGTTTATCAATGAAAAACGTTTAATAACATCACAGTGGACGATAATCTATGGAATCAGTTTGAATGTTATAAGGAAAAATCATTTCATTATAAATTATGAAAATGTACAAAGTAGCCCCTTTTTTGTCTTGAAGGACACAATTCAATCATTTTTGTTATTTCTTGATGAATTTGCCTCATATTTTCACATTTGTTACGTATATATACAACCTAAATATAGGCAAGAATTATCAATATCTATCGATAATTCTAAGAGTAACAAATCCTCAAAGTTAAAGAATGTGAAAATAATATCAAAAGAAGCCCCGTTTGACGGTACCTTAAAATGTAGTTTTGCATTGTTTGTTCAATGTCAGGTTATAGAGGATGATTTGTTATGTTTTTAAAAATTGATTTGACACTTTGAGGCCCGGTACTCACGCTGTCAGCGCGTGGCAAACTAGATGTTGGTAACACGAACAGTAGCGACATTAGCATTCTTAGGTTAATGCTTCTACTTTTTGACCGTAGCTGTCATAGTGCTCCCGTAGGTAAGAGAATCATTGTATCATTGAACGACACCATCTAATCAAAGTATGCTAGTAGAGTCAAAAGCTTTGAAAACAGCCGAAAACAACTGTCATCAGCGTAGTTTCCAAGGTATCATTGCAACCGGCCGATGATGCTTTGAGAAAATCAGTTATTTGACAGCTGCGGTAGCAATATTTTGACGAAGTTTGCAACGAAAATGTTGTTAAAATATCCATGAGATTCTCAAATTTGTTTCTAGCCATATAAACCGTACTTTTTTTTGGGAATTGTTCAAAGCATTTTTCAGATAACATTCAATTGTTCTCAGTGGTTTTCGTAGTAAGTAGTAAGTAAAAAAGTGCATATTTTCTTACAGGAGTTTGGTCAATAGTTAAGGTGTTCTAAATCGGAGGAAATATTTTAGCTACTTACTTAAAATGCTTACAGTAGTCGCTCTAGCACTTTAAAAAGAATTCTCAACGGAAAGTTTATGATACGTTTTGTTAAGCTTTGGATAAAGGGCGCTGAAAAGTAGGTTCACGTAGGGCGCCATAAAGCCACGCTATGGCTCTATAGAACCTTTCTAAATACTTTGAGTAATAACTACCGAAAAGCTAAACATTACATATAATTTGCAATTGGATTTGATGGACAAATTGATGTGAAGATTTGCGAAAAAGTTACGCGTCTTCTCAGTGAGAATCGAACTCACGACTCCTCGATCTCTAGTTGGGCGCGTTAAAGGACCACGTGATTATTGAGCTGAAATCGAATTCAGGTTAACTTCTGCGTTCATGAGTCCTCTCATGGCGTAGTGGTAACGCGCCCCAACTAGAGATCGGGGAGTCGTGAGTTCGATTCTCACTGAGAAGACGTATAACTTTTTCACAAATCTTCACATCAATTTGTCCATCTAATCCAATTGCAAATTATATGTAATGTTTAGCTTTTCGGTAGTTGTTAAACTTCCACTCGGCTGGTTAGCCGTAAACCACGATTCATAATTAAAAACAAGTACTTTGAGTAATGTTTTTCATCTTTTACTTGAAGGGATGTCCGCAAAAAAAAAAAAAAAAACATTCCAAATATCTGTTGACAGTTTTTTTTATCAGTATGCGTCCTGCTTTTTCAGATCTCTGCTTGTAGAATAGAATTGGAAAAGATTCTTCAGTTCTATACTAGAAGCTCTCAAATCACTTTGCAGCTCTCTTTATAAACTATTTCGAGTTCTCTGGTAATTTTTTTGCACTCTACATGAAGCTTTCATTTCTCCTACCGGAAGCTTCCTATTACAAACTTTTCCTACTGTATTCTTAAAGGATTCTCAGCTCTCTGCTAGAAGTTTTTCCATGCTTCAGCTAGAAGCTTCTCCGACCTTCTTCTTCTCTTTGGTTTTATGTCCTCACTAATACAGGGCCTGCTTCTTAGCTTAGTGTTCAATGACCATTTCCACAATTATTATATGAGAGCTGTTTTTTTTGGCAAAATTAGCTGTTTTCGTATTCGTATATCGTTTGGTAGGAACGATGATACTCAATCCTTAGGGAAGTCAAAGAAATTTCAATTCCGACCTTCTACTGGAAGCTTTTCTGAGCTTCTGAGCTTCTCAGCTAAAAGCTTTCGCTTATTTTCTTCTGGAAGTTTTCCTAGCTCTCTGTTGGAATCTTTTCCAGCTGAACCAATTGCTTGTAAAACGTTTTTAAAGTTGAAAAATAAGGTTGGTATTCAACAATACGCTTTGAAGTTTCTCCAAATTTGTGTGAACAACGCCAGAACAAAAGATGGCCAAGAAAATTATTGAAATGTTTATAAACATGACGCTGAACAAAACTACCATAATGGTGTTTGTTAAATGAGTGCATGTTAGTTGGGTTGTGCTCATTATTCTGAAGATAATTCTGCTTAGTATTTCTTAAAGAATCCTGCTTAGGATTCATAAGAGAATTCTGTTCAGGATTCAGAAGAAAATCATTCTCAGAATTCTGAAGAGGTTCCTGCCTAGGATTCTGGAGAGAGTACTGCTCTGACGATCATCCTTTACCGTTCAACGCTTCGTTATCATAATCATCGTCATCATCGAAACTTCAAAAGCAGTTTTACTGTTCAAAACTTAGAATTATTTGATTAAAACGTGTTTACTGTGTTTCGGTTGGAAAATAGAATACAGTGAACACATTTTCCTGTAAGTATTCTTGATTTTTAAACGAAAAAACTGCTTTAAAAAAATTCAAAAATCAATGACGGATCCTGCCCCCTTACAGGATTCTTAAGACAATCCTGCTCCAGATTCTGAAGAGAATTCTACTCAAGATTCTGAAGAGTATCCTACTCAACATTTTGACGATTGAGGAGTCTGAAGAAAATCCTGCTCAGGATTCTGAAGAGACTTTCGTTCGAAACGCCTCTCATACCCTTTTATTTTAAGTCCCTCATAGATACTTGCTACTGGTAAAAAACCTCATAGAAGGTATATAAACACAAGGAAGCTGACACATGTAACATCCAGTAGATCGGTAGCGGATTTTTAATTTGACGAAATTTTTCTCTCAACTTTCTATTGAAACATCAAACCCGTAACTTGCATGACAGCCGAGTTACCAGTTCACACATTCCCTGTGCTTCACTTTTGGCACACACTGAAAGTAGCCACATTCCATGCTCATGCAAGCATTGCATCTCTCAATTTTACCTTCCTCTTTTAGAAAACATGATTACTGCGGCAAAATAGTTTGATCGCAAACCAAATTCCACTCCCCCGCCCCCATTTTGCCCCAGCGAACAAGCATACATGAGCCTCCGGTCCAACACGGTGACTCCCGTGAGCAGAGCATGCACACATAACCTAGTTTCGATCGTCTTTCACTTTATTACAATGTCTCACATATTTCGTGCACCATCTATGGTGTAGGTCCAGGAAAAAAATACTCCTAAGAAAGGAACTGCTGTTTGTAACAATGCACAAACTGACGACGCCATCAGTGAAAGCAAGTACCGTAAAACGGGGTATCAGTGATCAGCGGGTTAACATTTATCGAAATGACTCTTCCGGTAAAAATTAGGAATTTCCGTTTTTCGTTGAAACATTTTTACTTAAGAACTTTTGCTACTCTTTCTCATAAAAATTGTGGCTTTGGGGCAAAATGAGTTCAATAATATATTCGTATTTTATTTCAGCCTTCAATTGGCATTATTAAAAAGACAATTTACACCGTCTTCAGCACATAGGCTGCACAGACTGAACGATCACTAACATTAGACAACGGACAACACGAAACACCCAGTAGCCCAGTGATGGATTTTTCGTTTGACGAAAAGTTTCCACCGACTGTAGCGGGAATCGAACCCACACTTCGTGGCACAATACGCCTAAACGACTGACGCCGCTAACCACAAGACCACGAAGCCCACATTTTACCCCCTATTATTTTTAGGTCCCACACAGATACTTGCGACTGGTAAAAAAAAAATCATAGATGGAATATAATGAATGAAGAGTGTGAAGCAACAGTCGCTTGAATCCAACGTTTTTTTTTTGTCAGTGCTTTCTTAAACATTCAATTTGATCGTGATTAACCACTCAAAAATTCAATTTTTCGTTTGCAATTATATGCGATTATCCCCTTCCGTCATTAGAAGTGATACATTCATCGTTTTAACCGAACATTCACTGATTAAGCTGAAAAATAAGTTATTCGACGGACCAAACGATTCAGCCATTGTGTATAAAACTATCCTGCAATGAATACAGAATGCAGAAGCTGCGGATAACATTACCGAAGATTCATGCCTCACTTTGATTCCGCAAAAGCTATAAAAACCTATTTTTACAATTCCGTTGCAAATCAATCAACTATTCATTGAGATGTTGATCAAAATAACGGCCTACTTTTCCTACCGAAAGAAACAGTGCTGAAAAGTGCTACTTTTCAGCACTCCTTTCGGTGCTGAAAAGTAGTACTTTTCAGTACTGTTTTGGTAGGCTTCAACCGAATTACCCAGTCTCTACATGCCATGCTTATTCTGCGCGGTGCGTCTCGATACGAGTCGTTCTCACCTCGTGGACGTGAGGTGACTAATGTTAATCAAATGGAAGCGAGTCGACACCTCACCGACTCGTCTCGCCTTACATGCCGCACAGAATAAGCACAATTGCATCTGATTCTTGGGTTTATTCTACGACTGGTGTGGGGTAAGAATTGTCGGTGTCGTATCGAGGTGACAATTCTCGAGTCGAGTGAAGTGACTTTCCACTTGGTTTACACGGCGAGTCACTTCACTAGAGTCTACATTCGTTGTGTGACACAGGTTGGCGATTCTGATCTGGGATCGGATCGACCAGCATTTGTAGTCAGCTACTGTCTGTGCTGTTCATTCAGAATGAAAGTAACGTATGTATGTTCCGATGGGAGCGAGAAAATTTGTGACATTCATGGGTACTACTGTACCACAGCCTACGTGATTGAAAAGTACTGAATTGAAACTACGCATGGATGTATGCCCATGTGGGTTATCTTGAAATGTTTGTTTGTGCTTTAAGAGTTCATCAAGTTGAAACGGCATTTTTCGAAATAGCAAAAAATGTTGTATGCCACACGTTGCAAACCTCGATTTTTTCAGCACTCGTTGTATTTATCCAATGTACAACTCGTGCTGAAAAAATCATCATTTTGCAACTTGTTACATAAATAACTATTTCATTAAATATGGAAGTGCCAAAAACGATTCCGTTGTCAAAATTTTCATAAGAGTGTTAAATTCTGCAAAATTAAAGAATAGTTCATATAATTATTAACATAAGGAATGCAGATTTTCTCTAGGAATTTGCCATCCTTTAGACGTATTCAGCAATGCAAGGTGTTACCAATTTTGAAATAACTTAAAAAGTAAATGACTTGTAAGAGTTTGGTCTTCATAATCAGCATCAAGGCCATGAATCTAGTAACGGTAATTAAACAGTACCAAACATTGTTTACATGAGTGAGCAATGTTATCTCAAATCAGCCAAATTAAATAATCGTTTTACTTATTTTTGAACAAAATATAATACGACATACAATCACGAGCGAAGGCTGCCCGTATTCTTCTTCTTCTTCTTTCTGATATTACGTCCTACGAGGTTGCCAGTATTTTTTTTTTTTCAATGTTACCCCGGATTACAGTGAGTAAGATCTCTCACGCGAACGCTTTCCCTTGAGGCACGGACGGAACTGAACGAAGCTCCGAGCGCCAACCCATTCTTTTGCCAGTCAGTCAACTCGGTGCAGTTCCACTCCGGACCCAGGGAAAGAGTGCACGTGACTGCAACGACAAATTGGAACTGCATTAACTGCGAGCGGAAGGTAGTCAGTCACGTCCATTCCGGCAGCCTTCGGCCGGCGAAGAGACGCACATTCACTGGCATTGGAACGGAAGACCTGGCCGGACCGCACCTCCAGGGTCACAACTCAATAAAGGGGTCCTACGATGACGACGTGGTTCAGTGAGAGATGGTTTAATAAAGCTGGAATCTGAGAGTCTTGTTTGGAGGATAGGAAGCAGCACACTCGAAACGATTCTTCCGTCGGTTTGTTCGGAGAAAATTAGAAATTAAAATGCAAATTTGATTCAATTCAGGGATAAAGCTTCGTGCGTTTGTTGGTTACCTTTCCAAGATTATGCTATGAAGTTTTGAATTGAATGTTTTGTGGCAACATGGAACATCGTACAATGGAATCGTTGATGCTTTTTGAAGCCTGTAATATGACTCTGGTAATAGCTAAAATTTTCTTCGCAACTGATGGTTCAAAATTTTTATATTTTAGCGTAGTAAATGGATGCTACAACATATGTTACATAAACAAATATAACAAAATAATTCTCCTCAGAAACTCGAGCAGGATTTTCTTCAGAATTTCGGAGAAGCATTTTCTACAAAATCCTGAAAAGGTTTCACTTCAAAATCCTGAAAAGGATTCTCTTCAAAATCCTACTTCATAATGCTGAGCAGGATAATTCTCAGAACCCTGAGAAAGAATCTCTTCAGAATTCTTAAAACGATTCTCTTCAAAATCCTGAGAAGGATTCTTCTCAGAATTCGCTCATAATCCTGAGAAGGATTCTCCATACAATTCGGAGAAAGATTTTTCTCAGAATCATGAGAAATCCTCAGCAGGATTCTTCTCATAATTCTCCTGACAATCTTCAGATGGATTCTCCTCACAATTATGAGAAAAATTTCCCCCAGAATCCTGAGAAGAGTCCTCCTCAGAATCCTGAGGAGAATTCTTCTCAGAAATCTGAGAAGGAATCTACTCAGGAACCTGAAAAGGATTCTCCTCAGAATCCTTAAGATGATTCTTCTCAGAATCCTTAGAAAGATGCTCCTCAGATTCCTAAGAAGGATTCTACTCAGAATCCTAAGCAGGATTTTCTTCAGCATCCATAGAAGGATTCTCCTCAAAATTCTTAAGAGAATTCTTTTCTAAATCCTGAACATAGTTCTCTTCAAAATACTGAGAAGGATTCTCTTCAAAATCCTGAGAATCTTTTTCCTAAACCTCAGAAGGATCATTTTCAGAATCCTGAGAAAGAATCTCATCTGAATTCTTGAAGCGATTCTCTTCAAAATCCTGAGAAAGATTCTTCTCAGAATCCTCCTCATAATCATGAGAAGGATTCTCCTCACAATTCTGAGAAGGATTTTTCACATAATCCTGGGAAGGATTCTCCTCAGAATCCTGAGTAGGATTCTCCTCAGAATCCTGAGTAGGATTCTCCTCAGAATCCTGAGTAGGATTCTCCTCAGAATCCTGAGTAGGATTCTCCTCAGAATCCACAGAAGGATTCTGCTCAGATTTCTAAGAAAGATCATATCGAGGATTCTTTTCCGAATTATGAGAAGGATTATTCTCGAAATTCTGAGAACAACCCCCCTCAGAATCCTGAGCAGGATTTTTTTCAGAATCCTCAGAAGGATTCTCCTCAGAATCCTGAGAAGGATTGCAAAGAAGGAATCTCCTCAGTTCAATAATAAGGATTCTTCTCATAAACCTAAGAAAGATTCTTCTCTGAATTATGAGAAAGATTCCCTTAACAATTCCGAGTAGAATTCTCCTCTGAATCCTGAGAAAGATTCACCTCATAATCATAACAAGGATTCTTCTCAGAATCTTGAAAAAGATTCTTCTCTGAATTCTAATGAAGATTCCTCTCAGAATCCTGAGCAGGATTTTCTTCAGAATCCTGGGAAGGATTATTCCCAGAGTCCTGGGAATGATTCTACTAAGAATCTTGAGATGGATTCTTCTTAGAATCCTGATATGAATTCCTCTCAAAATCCTGAGAAGGTTGCTTCTCAGAATCCTGAGAAGGATGCCTTTCAGAATGCTGAGAAGGATTCTCCTCAGTATCCTGAGAAGGATTCTCCTCAGTATCCTGAGAAGGATTCTCCTTGGAATCCTGAGAAGGCTTCTGCTCAGATTTCTAAGAAGGAATCTCCTCAGTTCAATAACAAGGATTCTTCTCAGAATCTTGAAAAAGATTCTTCTCTGAATTCTGAGAAAGATTCAACTCAGAATCCTGAGCAGGATTTTCTTCAGAATCCTGAGAGGGATTCTCGTCAGAATCCTAAGAAACATCCTTCCCAGTCTCCTGAGAATGATTTTGCTTAGAATCTTGAGATGGATTCTTCTTAGAATTCCTCTCAAAATCCTAAGAAGGTTGCTTCTCAGAATCCTGAGAAGGATGCCCCTCAGAATCCTGAGAAGGATTTGCCTCACAATTCTGAGAAGGATTCTCCTCAGAATCTTGAAAAGAATTCTTCTCAGAATCCTGGGATAGATTCTCCTCAGATTCCTGGAAAGGATTCTGCTCAGATTCCTGAGAAAGATTATCGTCAGAATCCTAGGAAAATTTTTCCTCGGAGTCCTGAGAAAGATTCTTTTCACATTTCTGAGGAGGATTGTTAACAGAATCCTGGGAAGGATTCTCCTCGGAGTCTTGAAAACGATCCCCCTCAGAATCCTGAGAAGAATTTTCCTCAGAATCCTGAGAAGAATTCTCCTCAGAATCCTGAGAAGAATTCTCCTCAGAATCCTGAGAAGGATTCTACTCAGATTTCTAAGAACGATTCTCTTCAGTTTAATAACAAGCATTCTTCCCACAATCCTGAGAAAGATTCTTTTCTGAATTTTGAAAGAATTCCCTTAACAATTCTGAGCAGGATTCTCCTCTGAATCCTGAGAAGGATTCTCCTCAGAATCATAACAAGGATTTTTCTTAGAATCCTGGAAAAGATTCTTCTCTCAATTACAATAAAGATTCCCTTCAGAATCCTAAGCAGGATTTTCTTCAGAATCCTGGGAAGGATTCTTCTCATAATCCTGAAAAGGATTCTCCTCAGAATTCTGAGAAAGATTCTGCTCAGAATCTTGAAAAGGATTCTTCTCAGAATCCTGAGAAGGATTCTCCTCAGAATCCTGAGAAGGATTCTTCTCAGGTTCCTGAGAAGGATTTCCGTCTGAATCCTGAGAAGGATTTTCCTCAGAATCCTGAGAAGGATTCTGTTCAGATTCCTGAGAAAGATTCTCGTCAGAATCCTGGGAAATTAAAATCCTGAAAAAGATTCTTCTCTCAATTTTTTATAAAGATTCCCCTCAGAATTCTAAGCAGGATTTTCTTCAGAATCCTGAGAAGGGTTTTTCTCATAATCCTGAAAAGGATTCTTCTCAGAATCCTGAGAAGGATTCTCCTCAGAACCCTGAGCAGGATTCTTCTCGGATTCCTGAGAAAGATTCTCGTCAGAATCCTGGGACAAATTTTCCTCGGAGTCCTGAGAAAGATTTTTCTCACATTTCATAGGAGGATTTTTCACAGAATCCTGGGAAGGATTCTCCTCGGAGTCTTGAAAACGATCCCCCTCAGAGTTCTGAGCAGAATTTTTTCAGAATCCTGAGATAGATTCTCCTCAGAATCCTGAGAAGAATTCTTCCCAGAATCCTGAACAGAATTCTACCCAGAATCCTGAGAATGATTCTCCTCAGAATCCTGAGAAGGATTCTGCTCAGATTTCTAAGAACGATTCTCCTCAGTTTAATAACAAGCATTCTTCCCACAATCCTGAGAAAGATTCTTCTCTGAAATTTGAGAAGGATTCTCTCAACAATTCTGAGCAGGATTCTCCTTTGAATCCTGAGAAGGATCCTTCTCAGAATCCTTAGAAGTATGCTTCTCAGAATCCTAAAAAGGATTCTCCTCACAATTCTGAGAAGGATTCTCCTCAGAATCCTGAGGAAGACTTTTCTCTGAATTCTGAGAAGGATTCTCCTCCGAATCCTGAGCAGGATTTTTTTCAGATTCCTGAGAAGGATTCTACTCAAATTCCTGAGAAGGATTCTCCTCAGAATCCAAAGGAAGATTTTTCTCTGAATTCTGAGAAGGACTCTCCTCAGAATCCTGAGCAGGATTTTCTTCAGATTCCTGAGAATGATTCTCCTCAGATTCCTGACAAGGATTCTCCTCAGAATCCAGGGAAGGATTTTGCTCACATTTCTTAGAAGGATTCTCCACAGTATCATAACAAGAATTCTTCTCAGAATTCTGAGCAGGATTCTCCTCTGAATCCTGAGAAGTATTCTCCTCAGAATCATAACAAGGATTCTTCTCAGAATCCTGAGAAAGATTCTTCTCTGAATTCTGAGAAGGATTCCCCGCAGAATCCTGAACAGGATTTCACCTCAGAATCCAGAATCTCCCAGAGTCCTGAGAAGGATTTTTCTCAGAATCCTGAGAAGGATTATTCTCTGAATCGAGAGAAGAGTTCTTCTCAGAATCCTAATATGAATTCTTCTCAAAATCCTGAGAAAGATTCTCCTCAGATTCCTGGGAAGGATTCTCCTCAGAATCCTGAGAAGGTCTCTCCTCAGATTCCTGAGAAGGATTGTAGTCAGAATCATGAGCAGAATTCTCCTCAGAATCCTGAGAAGGATTCTCCTCAGAATCCTAAGAAGGATTCTGCTCTGATTTCTGAGAAGGATTCACCTTAGAATCATGAGAAGAATTCTGCTCAAATTCCTGAGAACGATTCTCGTCAGAATCCTGAGAAAAATTCTCCTCGGAATCCTGAGAAGGATTCTCCTTGATCTTGAGAAAAATTCGTCTCAGATTCCTGACAAGGATTCTTCTCAGATTCCTGGGAAGGATTCTCCTCAGAATCCTGAGGAGGACTCTTCTCAGATTCTTGAGAAGGATTCTAGTCAGAATCCTGAGCAGGAATCTCCTCAGAATCCAAAAAAGGATTCTGCTCTGATTCCTGAGAAGGATTCTCGTCAGAATCCTGAGAAAAAATCTCCTTGGAATCCTGAGAAGGATTCTCCTCGGTATCTAGAAAAGAATTCCTGGGAAGGATTCTCCTCAGATTGCTGATCAGGATTCTCTCCAGATTCCTGAGAAGAACTCTCCTTGGAATCCTGCACAGGGTTCTCCTCAGACCCCTAAACAAACTTCTCGTCAAAACACTGTCAGAATTATCTCTAGAATTTTGTACAGAGTTCTATTCAAATAATAAAAAAAAATCTCTCCAGAATCTTGATCAAGAATCTCTATAAATCCAGAAAAAAATATTCTCTTGCAAATCATGATGGATATTTTCAGAGGGCTTGGCGAAATTCTCGTACTTTTTACTGGACAGATTCTTGTCTTTATCCGCTTTCTTTGAAGGTTTTGAATTGAAAAAAGTGCAAAACGAAAAAAAGTTTCTTCATTTTTTTTCGTTGTGTGAGAGGTTATTCATGCAGATTTTTTTTATAGTGCAGGTTTTTCCTAAAGCAGAGGGGAAATCAGTGGAAGCCACCTACTTCAGCTTTCCTCTGATTTCTTAATGCCCGGTTGGTAAAGATGGAAAGTGAACTTGTTTCGGATTCGTTTGATTGTGGTTCTGGTAAATCAAGAACGAAACTCCCAAGGTTTTGGAAAAGTTTTATTCGTAGCTGTAAGATGCTGTTGTCAAGGAGACGACATTTATCGAAAATTGTACTTGACTTTTCTATTCGAACGATCCATAGACAGTTTTAGCAATTTCTAGAGCATATAACTAATCCAAATATGTTCCATATCAGGAAAAAAAAATTTCCAAATGCAGAATAACCAAAAGCTTTTGAGTATGATTGATAAACCCCATAAAGCTCCCATGCATTGCCGGAAATACTATTCGATCGATACTGGCCCACATATCGGACGTGCTTCGTGTGCCATTCCATCGCACATCCATCTATCCTTCCAACAAGTCACCCTTAAGCCCAAACCCTTCCGGATCCCGAAATACATTATCCCATCGATGCGTGAAAATGGCACCAAAGCGAATGCCAAGCAAAATTTTGACACCTACACAATGCGGCAGTTGGGCTGTGCTGACACTGATTTCCAACCGACCGGCTGAATGACTGACTGACTGGTACGCCATTATATGAAAGCAATCTAGATAGATGGCTGGAGGCGCTGCCATGGGTCCATCATAAATTTCACATTGTTGTGCAACAGAGTTTGTACACACAAAGAATCCTTCGGCCGGTTTTCGAAAGGTTTGGTAGATAGTTTCCTGACATGGCACAGTCGACGAAAGAGGTGTTTGCACGGTAAAAATAATTGAGCTGACTGAAACACATATAAAACATGCATCGATAGTAATCTTGACGTTAGTTACCGTAATTTCGGGTGAAATTGATCATTTTTCACGGCTTTTCTAGTCTGTTTTCTATAATGTTAACAATGCCAAACAACTAAATGCAGGAAAACAAGTACGAAGGTGAACCTCATCGACTCATATACCGAAATTTTCAAACAAATGTCATTTTAGTGTTAACAAATATCTCTAAAATAAAAAATCAGGGGATCTTATTTCGGGGTGAAATTGATCACTTGTCAATGCCATTATTGTTAGTTTTCAAAACAACTCTACATGGTAAATTTGAGCTCCCTGAATCCGAAAATGCTTGTCAAATTCTTAACAATGCAATATTTATATAAATAACGAATAGTCATATTCCGACACTCGTTTTTTCTAAAGCGATTTTTCAAGAAAATCGCTCAAAGTTCTTCACTTGATGATCAATTCTTTTATAAATCAAGTAATCAAAAATTAACTGTTTCAAAAATATCAATTCGTACCTTTGAAATCATCACTGTTTTCACTATGAGATTTGTTCAGAATTTGAGACAAAACGGTATTGAAGGAATTGTAAAAGGAGTTAAAATCATCGAAGGATGATTTTTATCAAACTTTTCACTCATCACCTGATGATAACATTAACATCGTTTCAAGCTAAGCCTGATGACAGCAGTTTTCCGAATCTTGCAAATCGGCTTAGCTCTAAAGCCTTCGAAACTCAACGGGTTGAGAGTCTCTGCCCCTTCCCCCGGAAGATTCCCCTTCTGAAGTCATGCATGATTGGTCGTGTGAAATGGATACCGTCGATAATCGGTGACGCAAAGTAAATATAAATAATATTTCTCTACAGTAGACTT
The DNA here is from genome assembly GCF_002204515.2 of Aedes aegypti. Taxonomy (NCBI): domain Eukaryota; kingdom Metazoa; phylum Arthropoda; class Insecta; order Diptera; family Culicidae; genus Aedes; species Aedes aegypti. The sequence continues at coordinate 225,278,466 of NC_035107.1, read as the reverse complement.
TGATTCCTTCCGAAGGAATCCGGATGCTGAGTGCGTAAACATCGTTGGGCGCCCATTAGAAAGGCATCCCATAGCGCTTCGGAGTGCTTACATCATGATTCATCGCATTTGGCCACCATTCTTCAAGCTTATCCCCCTCCCCCTTTCCGGATCCGATTTGCGGGTAATGGGTAGAAAGGGTCGTTTTTAAAGGAGGATTTATTTCCGACGGTGATTTGTTGGATTTGATTAACATCGGATGAAGCGGTAGAAGAGCTCGCTCGGGGAACGCAGACAGGTCTATGCACAGTGTTTCTGTTTTGCTGATTTCGTGGTTGAAATGGAATAGCTCCTAAACCGTTGATTTTATCATCAAAGTTTGTTCGCAGAATTTTCATTATGTTTTCTACATTTTGTATGCTTTCCATATTGGCGTATTTCGAGTGAAATTTTGTACCTGTCTAGTATGAAAGTCACAGATATTCTATATGTCTCAATTAAGCCTTCATTAACCCCTCTACCGGCACCTTCATTCAAATAAAAAACATTCTGATTGAGAGCCACGAACTTTACCAATTTGTCGTGTTGAATTTTGAAGTTTTTCGTTTTTAAATTGAATTGTTGTTTTATTTTTATAGTTATTTCCGAAACATACCATGCATTTAGTTTTTCGTGTTTCTGCAAAATCAGTTTTTCAACTAGTGCCACCTGGTGGCATTATATTCATTCTCTTGGCTACAAAAATAATAGTCCTGTAGCTACTGAACAACTTTGCCGAAAAAGCAATCTTTTTAGGTGATAAGGCTCCAAAGAAATCTAAAAAAAAAAATTCCATGTACCGAAAAACTAAACATTACATATATTTTGCAATTGGATTAAATGGAAAAACTGATGCAGAATTTGCGAAAAAGTTTCACGTCTTCTTGGTGAGAATCGAACTCACGACTCCCTTTTCACTAAATAGGGCGCATTACCCCTACGCCACGAGAAGACTCATGGACGCAGAAGTTAACCTGAATTCGATTTCAGCTCAATAATTACGTGGTCCTCATTCGCAAAACACACCTCTTACGGAACAACTAGAAGCCCATCCAAACACAACGCTTTCTATTCATATGCAATGCATTTGTTCGCACCGCCGCTCACAACCCTGCGGCGGCATCACGGTTGCGTATCTGGCTGCGAACCCCCGGTGGCGTAGGAACTGTCAGTTGAGTATGTTGTGCACATAAACATACACAAATTTTACAGGATACTTTTGCTGCCGAGCTGTCCCTCCAGTCGCTTCATCCTTATTTTCCAGACCGGCAAATCAGCGTTAATATAATGGTTCTTCCGCATCTCACCAACGTTAATATATTGTTGAATAAAATGTGTTTATAATAATAAGAGTCTAGTGTTCATTATTCTACGAAAATAAATATAAAAATAACTTAAATTTTCAAATATGAAAGAAAGTAAATTTTACTCTGTTTCTCGATTAATGAGTTTGTCATAGTGGGTAAAATTTACTCGTTGATCTGACGTATAAGCCGTTTACTCTTTAATGAGTAAAGGCCCTTTACTCTTTTTATGAGTAAAACTAGTTTCTCTCAAAGAGGGTACTTTTTTACCCTTTAAAGGGTACTTTGAGCTTACAGTGTATAAGAACGAGAGAGGTATGTAAACATTAATAAAAATACATACACTGACATAAACATCAACAAGCGCAAATATCAACAAAACAAAATGGTCAACATACACACTAAGCTCTTACGGTGAATTTCACCGTAATCTCAGCAGCTGAACAGTTCGGGTGAAATAAAACACCATAACTTCGTCGGAATTTAACGGATTCCGGTGATTTTTTACGGAATACTGTAAAAATTTATCATACTCCGTTAATTTATTTTACCGAACTGTTCAGCTGTTGAGATTTCACAGGAATCCCCAAAATAATTCAATTGTGAAGGGAGAGGAAAGTGATACCTTTTTGCGAGGGAAGTTACAGAATTTTGAGGCAGTAAAAGTCGAGTGAATTAGGCAGTATAGAGCTTAGTTTTTGTGCTGGGAAGTGTATGGAGATTGTGGGAAACTAATTCGAGTTCCCGAAGGTGAGAAAGTGCGAAGTAAATCGATGTGAAATCATTATTTATTACATCGCGAAAATCTCATTTAGGATTGAAGAGCACCCAAGAAGCCGCCATACCAGTAACAGGAGCAAAATAATCAGAAAACTATAAAATGTGAGTAATAGATAAGATATCAACGTAAAAAGAAATAATTAATTACCGTTTTTTGTTTCGTCCTGTTTTTACTCGTATAAATAAATATAGTTTCAAGCTGTTGCGTAAACAAGCTAGCACTGCTTTGAGAATTCGTTTGCGATAGGGTGATCCAAATCCGAACAGCATTTATATCACCGAGAAGACGTGAAACTTTCTCGCAAGTTTCACATCAATTCGTCCATTTAATCCAATTTCAAAATATATGTAATATTTAGTTTTTCGGTAGTTATAAACTTCCACTCGGCTGGTTAGCCGTAAACCACGAATCATAATTAATTAAAAACAAGTGAAAATTCCATGCTCACTAGCACCGTCTAGTGGCAAAATTTCGAAACTTTCGGTTCAAATAATGTTAGCCCTTGTGCTGCTGAACAATTTTGCCGAATACGCCATCTTTCTAAATGGTCAGGCTACTTTGCTATGCCCAAAACAAAAAATCCATGCCCAGTAGCGCCGCCTGGTGGCGTAATTCCGTATCAGAACGACCAGCGCATGTCAGCCCTTCAGCTACTGAACAACCCTTCCGAAGACACCAACCTTCCAAAACATCAGGATCTAGAGATATCATATGATACATAATTTTGCATTTTGCATCCCAAAGTGCCAAAGTGATGAAATCCCATAAGCTCCCATAACGCCCCCCAACCATGTGTCTATTGGGAGACCTGACTGTGTTTCGGTTTTTGCGTTCTACGGACAGTGTGCTTCGGAAGCCCAAGCAAATGAAGTTATCCCAGAGTGGTTTTTTTTTCGGTTCTCGCGTTTTGCGTGGCAGTGCTGGTAACGGAATTGAAAATAATTGTGGGCCTCTTGGCCGTGCGGTTAGTGTCGTCAGGTATTTAAGCGCATTGTGTCATGGGGTGTGGGTTCGATTCCCGCTTCAGCCATTGAACTTTTCGTAAGGAATGTTTCTCGGCTGTGCCACTGGAGCATGCTTGTCTGTTGTCTAGTGTTTAGTTACAGTCTGTGCAGCTAAATGGATGAAGACGGCGTCCGTGTCTTTTTTATTTAAGAAAATGATTGGCAACTGTCCTATCAATTGGTGAGCTTGTTTTATGCTTTTATTTCAAATAAATTGTTTATGTAAACACACATCTTTTTTGTGATAATGGTTTTAACATTTATTAAAAAACATTTATAAGTTCGTCACTGCAAGTGTCGACATATTCTTACTCATTCTCTACATATATAACAAATTTAACATATTGACATTTATGTTTTAGTAATTACAGCAAATAACTTATACTGACTAGCAAATAATAAAAATAATAAAATAAAATAAAATAATAATAATACGAATGCGAAAATAGCAACTTTGGCAAACAAATCTCTCATTTAATAAATATGGAACTGCTTATAAGAACATTAAGCTGAGCAGCAGGCTCTGTCCCAGTGAGGACGTCAATGACAAGATGAAGAAGAAGAAGATGAAGAAGTTATACTGAGAGCGCCGACGTTTTTCTTACATATTTATAAAGGGCTATCTATTAAAACTATATCATATTCCTTGCACTCTCAAGAATAATGAGATTCAGTTTTCATTTATTTCAATAGATGACTCTTTGAATTGAGGTTACATAAATCGCATAGCCTACCAATGTGAATCCAGATTTTGACGCATTTGAATCCAACCTACTAACAAAAACTCCTTACCATGGCAACCATGACCGTAAGGACGCGGGTGACACCGTTATTGGCTCTGTTATGTTTGGAATTCTCGAAGTCATACACTGAAGTTAGTAATCTCCTCCCAGGCTCGTTCTGTTGGTTACTTGTGCAATTTTGATTGTTCTGGTAGCAACTACGAGCTCATGCTCATACAAAGCACTTCTCTGAATAAACTTTTGTTTTGATAAAATCGACTATTCAGGAGCTTTTCTATTTCGACCACGAAATCAGCGAAAAATGAAACACTATGCAACGGAGGACTTCGAATCATGGCGCTCCCGGTAATGGATTAGAACGGATTATTTTTCGGATCGTTTTTCTTTCGCCTTTGGAAAACGGATTTCCCAGTTTCGGTGTATCGATGATGATTATGGGCACTCTCGAACGCGTCAGCGAGTGGCGTGAGAGTTTTCCTTTAGTTACCTACACATAGTCGAGCCACGGCCAAATAGACTTAACACTTGGAATAAATTCCTTTAAAATCATTCACACTATCATCATCAGGTGAGCTTGTTGCAAGAAATACTGATTTGTACAACAAGACATGCAGATGACAGTAGTGTAAAACGTCACACACGAAGAAAAACGATGTTCGCGCCTGTAGTTGTGAGATATGAACTCGATGGAAAAATCATCAGTGTTACGTCCGTCTATCTGTGATCTAACGACCAAAGAGGCCGATAAGGATCGCCGCCTGGCACTCTTCCGAAAGGTCAGATTGCTGTGAATTTTGGAATGAAATCATTAGACGGCTTATTGGTTCCCGTCGATTCGTGGGCCCGATTGATTGGTGAAAATAGAATCGATCGTTAAAAAAGAAGGCTACCCTCGATAAAGTGTGTGTTTGTTCGGGCTTTGCATGGCTAATTAGCGATTGCTTTTAGTGCGGGAGAAGAAACGGATCATTTTTGTATAATTTTGTTGCCGTGGTCTCGTTTTATTTTTACGACAAAATTTCGACACTAATCTCGTATTCTCGTTTTTAGGTCGGGTCAAACGTTTATTGAATGCATTAATAACTACAGCTGCAAATCAAAACTATTATATTGGCACGTTATCTAGCCTAAAACACAGCACAAGAAATAAACCATCAATTTCACAGCACAATAATATTTGACACCACGTGCCATCACAAATTCCTACGCAATAATATCTCCGAGTAAATTTAGATTGAAGCATGGAGTGCTCACTTTGGGGAAATTTCATTTTCCATTACCACCCACCTCAGCTCCACCGCTGATTTGACGAACCGAAAAAAGGCGGAAAACAAAATTCCGGGGGATTCCCATGACAAATGCTTTATGACATCGAGTCAACCATTCTGCCACTTGTCACACGGCTGGCACACGACTTGAATTCTTGTGCCATTGCCGGAAATTCTCCAACGTTATCATCATGAAGATTTTCAAGCTTCCGTTCTCAGGGAGGGCTTTGTCTCTCGAAGAAAGAAACTTCATTCACATGAAAAATTCAGCCTCCAATGACGCGTTGTCTTACCGAGTGACCTCCACAACCTTCCCGATCAGAGATGCATAACAAAAATAAATCACCCATTTAATTATTATTTATTTATTATCAATATTCGTATAATTTGTTATTGGCTTTTTTATATATAGTTTAAAACAAATTTTATAAAAATTGCTCGGGCTATCGGATTTTGAAAATTCTTTCATAGTTCTTGAAATGCTTCGATGTGTTTGTGCGTATAAAAAGATGAGGATATTCACCGGGAAGGTTGAAAAAGTGAAAGGAACTATCGTTTCAAACGGGTCGTTTCATGGCGTTTTTCAATGACCTACTCGATTGTGAGACGAAGGTTGCCGGAACCACTAGTTAGTAATAATTGTGAAACCAGTATAATTGTTTTTATATATTTTTTCGTTATTTTAACATCTAAGCTAATTGTATAACACATTCCCTTGCAACAAACTTTAAATTAAAAATTTCAGGTTGTTATAATCTTGTTAAATACTGATGATCGGATTTCTTCGACACCACTGAACAATAAAAATAAATTTTCATAAAGCACTGAGGCACCCGCGGCCAATATAGAGTGTCGGTCTCTGATTCAAAGACGGACAAATTCCGCACGTACATCATAAAACACCTCCTGCCATTAGAAATTCTTTTTATAACGTTTGGATTTTTTTTTTCAGGTACAACTCCAAGCTGGCCCTGCTGGCATTGCCCAGCGTTATCTTCGAGCCACGATTCCGAGGCTCGGTGCGCAATCTGGTGTACTCCGATCAGCCGGGGGTCTCCCCAAGGAGGCAGGAGATGCGACAACCCCGGGACATTAAGGTGAGTTCCAACGGTGTGAATTGTTGAGTGTTTGCAGATGAAAATGTGAGATTTTCTGCATTTTGTACTGGACCGAACTGATACCTCTATTTATGAATATGGAAGAATCTTGTGCATGTACAAACTGTTCTAGCAAAGCATAGCATAGACTGACTGTACATGTCAATGGTTGCTACTCCGTGATTGATTGGAACTGGTAAGAATTGCACTAAGATCCAAACGAATAAGAGATGGGAGTTTCCACTTATTCTCGAAGAGTAATTTTAGCAGATCCAATATTATTCATCAATAACGACGCCGGTCACACAGTGGCCGCATCCCGTACAATTGCTGGCCAAAAGTACAATTCTCACTCAAAACGTTCAAAAATACTAATTATTTAACAAAACATGATTTTTAGAGGTAATTTGATGGAATTAGTCGCTGAAACAGAAAATCGATATTTCCGGTACATTTGACAGAATTTGTTTAAAAGCACATTTTTGTAATTCAATCAATGAAATCTGTATCCAAATCAAAATCAAATGAAACGTCATTATTTTGATGCCAATTTGAAGTAAAATATCGTGGGCAAGCTCGAGGTGGTTTTTGAATCTATTCGGGAGCTTATAAAGGTAAAAAATGCGATATTTATATCAAGTATGCTGGTCTAATGGACTGAATCGTAGTGTAACTAAAAATATAATTTTCTTATCTTGGCGCAAAAAAGCGCAAGATAGTACATCGAATACTATGGTTTATTTGCCACACATTGAGGAGTAAATGATCATATTAGAGCGTTTCCCAGATGTCTTGCACTACCTTTGAAAAAAATCCTATTTTTAAGGAGCTCTATGTTATACACTTCTTGACATTCTCAAATGGTAAACATGTCAAATATGGTTTGAAATATCTTCTAAACAAAGCCTAAGGTATATTCTTTCGAATGGGACCGGTTGAGAAAGGTTTGAGAAAGGTCATGATTTAGTACAGAAACTGCAATTTCTATGGAACAACCTTCACAAAATTTGAAAAATTCAAAAAAGTCATCTCTCCAGGTCACATGCTGTGAAAAATCGAAATGTACATCGATCGATCTGAAACTTTGGGGAACTGTTATTCAATGATGAATAAATCAAGAAAAAATATTCAAGAAGGAATTTCAATTGTTTGACTTTTGGCCAGCTTTAGGTCACTGTGAGTCAGTTGGGATGGGGAAGGAATGTTAGAGTGTATTGATTGTTGCTTATAGAGACGGATAATACCTCTGCATCTCCACAATCAACACGGGAAAGTTGTTTGAATATTACATAAAATTAACGCTGTCATGAAACGAGCTTACCAGTTGGTAATCCACGGATATCTTTTCGCCCTCACACAACGAGAACCGTAAAACTTCTCGGCGTCCCGAAAATGAACCGTCTTGCTTGGGCTTTCCGAATCACTCTGTACATGTACAAACTGTTCTGAACAAATATTCTGAAATCGATAACTGCTATTACTTTCAATAATTCTACCTGATATCTCACTTCCCAGAACGCGATCTTTTCCACTTCCTCTCTTTTCTTAATTCTTTCTCAAATGGAGAAAATCCTGCACAGCATTCTGGAGAAAATCCCGCACAAGAGTCTGGAGAGAACTATGCAGACAATCCAGCTCAGCGTTGTAAAGAGAATTCTGCTCAGGATTCTGAAGAAAATCCTGCTCAGGATTCTGAAGAGAATTCTGCACAGGATTTTGCACAGAATTCTGCTCAGGATTCTGAAAAGAATCCATCTCCAAATCCTCGAGAGAATCCTGCTTAGGATTCTGAAGAGAATCCTGCTTAGGATTCTGAAGAGAATCCTGCTTAGGATTCTGAAGAGAATCCTGCTTAGGATTCTGAAGAGAATCCTGCTTAGGATTCTGAAGAGAATCCTGCTTAGGATTCTGAAGAGAATCCTGCTTAGGATTCTGAAGAGAATCCTGTTCAGGATTCTGAAGAGAATCCTGTTCAGGATTCTGAAGAAAATCCTGTTCAGGATTCTGAAGAGAATCCTGTTCAGGATTCTGAAGAGAATCCTGTTCAGGATTCTGAAGAGAATCCTGTTCAGGATTCTGAAGAGAATCCTGTTCAGGATTCTGAAGAGAATCCTGTTCAGGATTCTGAAGAGAATCCTGTTCAGGATTCTGAAGAGAATCCTGTTCAGGATTCTGAAGAGAATCCTGTTCAGGATTCTGAAGAGAATCCTGTTCAGGATTCTGAAGAAAATCCTGTTCAGGATTCTGAAGAGAATCCTGCTCAGGATTCTAAAGATAAGCCTGCTCAGGATTCTGCTCAGAAGTCTGAAGAGAATCCTGCCCAAAATTCTGGAGAGAATCCTGTTTAGGATTTTGAGAGAATCCTGCTTTTGATTCTGAGAGAATCATGCTTCGGATTCTAAGAGAATACTTCTCAGGATTCTAAAGAGAATCCTTCTCAGGATTCTTAAGAAAGCCTGCTTAGGATTCTGAAAAGAAACTTGCTCAGAATTCTGAAAAGAATCTTGCTCAGGATTCTGAAAAGAATCCTGCTCAAGACTCCGAAAAAAGTCCTGCTCGGGATTCTGAAGATAATCCTGCTCATGATTCTGTAGACAATCCTGCTCAGGATTCTGAAGAGAATCCTGCTCAAAATTCTAGAGAGAATCTTGATTAGGATTCTGTCAAAATCCTGCTTAGGATTCTGTCAAAATCCTTCTAAGGATTCTGAGAGAATCCTGATAAGGATTCTGAGAGAATCCTGCTCAACATTCTGAGAGCATCCTGCTCAGGATTCTGAGAGAATCCAGCTTATGATTCTGAAGAGAATCCTGATTGTAATTCTGAATAGAATCCTGCTCAGGATTCTAAACAATATCTGATTTTTTTTCTAGATTTTGAAAGAATTCTTCTCAGGATTCTAAAAGGAATCCTACACAGGATGCTGAAGAAAACCCTGCTCAGGGTTGTGAGAGAATATTCCCCAGGATTCGGAGAGAATTATGCTCAGGATTCTGAGAGAATCGTTTTAAGGATTCTAATGAGAATTGCGATAAGAATCTTGCTCATGATACAAAGAGAATCCAGCTCAGAATTCTGTAAAGAATCTTTATCAGTTTTTTTTTTTTGGGAAAATCCTGCAAAGGATTCTGGAAATAATCCTGCACAAGATTCTGAGGAAAATTCTGCTCAGGATTCTGGAGAGAATTCTACTCAGGACTCTTAGAGATTCCTGCTAAGGGTTATGAGAGAATTCTGCTCAGGATTCTGACTGAATCTTACTCAGAGTTCTGAGAGAATCCTGCTCAGGATTCTTGAAAAATCATGCTCAGGATTCCGAGAGAATCCTGTTCAGGGTTCTGGGAGAATCCTGCTCAAGATTCAGGGAGAAGCCTTCTCAGGATTCTTTAGAGAATCCTGCTCAGGATTATTAGAGAATCCGGCTAAGGATTTTGAAAGAATAATTCTGAACAGGATTCTGAGGGAATTATGTTCAGGATTCTGAAAGAATCCTGCTTATGACTCCCAGAGAATCGTGTTTTGGATTCTGAGAGAATCTTGAACAGAATTTTGAGAGAATCCTATTCAGGATTCTGAGAGAATCCTTTTCAGGATTCTGAAAGAATCCTACTCAGAGTTTTGAGAGAATCCTATTCAGGATTTTGAGATAATCCTGCTCAGAATTCTGATAGTAGCCTGCTCTGGATTCTTGAAGAATCCTGCTTACTATTCTGAGAAAATCTTGCTAAGGTTTCTTAGAGAATGCTAGTCAGGATGCATGTAGAATTCTGCCTAGAATTCATAGAGAATGCTGCTAAGGATTCAGCGAGCTTAAGGATTATGAGAGAATCCCGCTCAGGATTGTGAGAGAATCCTGCTCTGAATTCTGTGCAATTCGTGCTCCGGAATCTGAGAGAATCCTTCTCAGGATACTGAGGGAATCCTACTCAGGATTCTGAGAGAATCCTACTCAGGATTCTGAGAGAATCCTACTCAAAATTTTGAGAAAATCCTACTCAGGATTCTGAAAGAATCCTGTTCAGGATTTTGAGATAATCCTGCTCATAATTCTGAGTATACCATGCTCTGGATTATTAGAGAATCCAGCTCAGAATTCTTAGAGAATCCTGGTCAGGACTCTAAAGAGATTTGTGCTCGGGATTCTGAAGAGAATTCTGTTCAGAATATTGAAAAAAATTGCTCAGGTTTCTGAGAAAATTCTGCTCAGGATTCTGAAAAGAATCATGCTCAAGATTCCGAGGAGAATGCTGTTCGGGATTCTGATTCTCTTCAGTTTAGGAATCTGAGGAGAAAGCTGTTTAGGAATCTGAAAAGAAAGCTGTTTAGGATTCAGAAGATAATTCTGCTCAGGATTCTAAGAGAAGCCTGCTCAGGATTCTGAGTGAATCCTGCTCAGGATTCTGAGAGAATCATGCTCAGGATTTTGAAGAATATTGCTCAGTATTCTGAACAGAATCCTACTGAACAGAATTCTGCTCAGGATTCTGAACAGAATCCTGCTCAGGATTCAGTACAGAATCCTGCTCAGTATTCTGAAGAGAATCCTGCTCAGGATTCTGGAGAGAATCCTGCTCAGGATTCTGGAGAGAATCCTGCTCAGGATTCTGGAGAGAATCCTGCTCTATATTCTGGAGAGAATCCTGCTCAGGATTCTGAAGAGAATCCTGCTAAGGATTCTTAAGAGAATCCTTCTCAGGATTCTGAAGAAAATCCTTCTCAGGATTCTGAAGAGAATCTTGCTTAGGATTCAGAAGATTATTATGCTCAGAAATTTGAAAAGAATCCTGCTAAGGAACTTGAAGAGATTCCTGTTTAGTTAACTGAATGATTTCTGCACAAGCTTCTTAGAAGAATCCTGTTCAGTATTATGAGAGAATACTGTTCAGGATTATGAGAGAATCCTGTTCAGTATTCTGAAAGAATCCTGCTTAGGATGCAAAGAGAATCCTGTTTATGATTCTAAGATAATTTTTTTCAGGATTTTGAGACAATCATATTCTGGATTCTGAGAGAATCTTGTTAAGGATTCTAAGAGAATCCTGCTCAAGATTCCGAGAAAATCCTGCTTAGGATTCCGAGAGATACGAATCCTCTTAAGAACTGAATCTTTCCTAATGGCTTTTGTAAATTAAAAAAAAAAGACATTGATATCCCATGAAGCACTTCAAGAACACCTGGAATTCTTAAAATTTCTTGAAAATGCTTAAAAATCCTTAAGTACCTCAAAAGCTTTTTGGATGTTTTGAGATCCTCTGGTAGATTTTTTAAAACCAAGAAATTCTTTTGGTTCTTCATTGTCATCTCCTTGAGAACCCCTAGAGATCTAGAGTTCATTTTGGATAGCACAATAAATTAAAGCATGTCGACTAAAGCAGCTTTTCTAAATCTACACTCCGGCCCAATGCACAGCAACATTGTCAAACACACATAGTTTCGATTCCGTTTTTCCATTACCTAACCAGCCGGCATAATCGGCAACAGACCCCACACTCGCTGCAAACACCCCTATACAAGGTAATAAAACAGCCAACTTCAGAAACTACTGCAGCAACTGCTGTTGACTCCGAACGGCATGCCCCTTTCTTCCGAACGAAACTTTTCAGGCCCAAAACCAATTTCAAAGCTCTTCTTACCCAACTTCCATTCTTCCTAACCTCTGCGGGATGATCAGTAGGGTGAGGCTTTTTTTGAATGCTCTCAGAACAAAAATTTCGTATATTCTTCTGAATTCGAGAAGCCTCCAAGTTTAAGGCTTAAACAGTAATTTTCAGTACTATTTTTCTACTATTGATCCCTTTACGATCCTTATTACGTGCCTTGGATTTTTAGTTGGACCCGTTGGCGAAAGCTAGCGGTGGTAATCCTTCTTGGACACCGTCTTGGGAAAAACCCTCTTGGGAGGTTTCGTCTTCTTTCGTTTATTCACTAAACGTGGTTGCAACTACAAACAAAAGGAAGGATGAATCTCTGAATACACAATTTCCTTTCAAAAAAGTGGGATTTGAAACTGTCACTAAACGTGGCAAGAATGGAAGAAAGGACGTTTCTCCCAGAGCTGTCTTGATGGTTACTTCAAGTTACTCATTGAGTAAATAGCACTTTAGAGCACCACCCATGCAAAACATCCACGAAATACCTATAGGAATAATGTACTGCAAATAGCGCCCTTATGATGTTTTCGTCAACCTCCAAAATGAGTAAAGTCATGTAATGAATTGGTGGGTCTCTTCGATCAAAGCTCAACCTAAAACTTTCAACCTTAAACGTCGGAGAATAATATCATGTAATGAAAATAACGTCCTTATAATTTATGAATAATGAGCATTTTTCCATCCACTACTCAAAGTGTTCTCTCACGAAAAATGCACCCCTATGATTAAGTAATTATTTTTTAAATTTATCGACTGCTCAAAAGTTTATAATCATTTAAGAAAAATTGCGCCCATTTGATCCCGGAATTTCAGAAATATTTTGCCCACTTCCTTATTGAGTAATATACCCTAAATACCCAGGAATAATTATAATTTCTCCGCCCACCTACTCTACGTATAATATCATCTTATGGAAATTGTGCCACTATGCCTTAGCAATTATGACATTTTTTTTTAATTTAACGTTCGAAAATGTTTTTCTATAATATAAATTTCGCCCCAATTATACAAGAAAATGCAAGAAAAAACCTACCTTATTTAATAGGGTGTTACCATGAAACAATTGCGCCCCTATAATTCTTGATGTGTGGCAATTTTTCCGCCCATCTCCACTTATTGAGCAAAATCATCTAATGAAAATTGTGCATCATTAATTCGGGAATTATAACTTTTTTTCAGCGAAGCTTGATCCTTCAAATTCTGATTATATAAAAGAAACTGCGCCCTTGTGATTCTGGAAATCTGTCATTTTTTTCTATCTTCTACACAAAATTATTCGGCCACCTTCATGAAAAGTGCACCCCATAAGGCAGCATAGTACCGGAATTATTTTGTTGGATTCAAATTGTTCATTCACTTCTCATAAGGGTTCTATCATGTAATAAAAATTGCGCCCTCATTGTTCAGTTGTTGCGTGAATTTTTCCGCTCACCTATCCGTATTGAATGATATCGTATAATGAAAATTTAGTCCTTATGGTTCTATAATTATTCTGAAATTTATTTCCTTAGAAGGTTCTACAATGTAATTAACATAGCTCCCTCATGATCTAGACATTATGAAAATAAGTCCCTCTCAGCTATTAATTGTATAGAATTATGCAAGGAAAATTGCGCCCCTAGGATTACGGAATTCAGAAGTTTTATTTCACTCATTTCTCACAAGGGTACTTCTTTTGTAATGAAGATTGCGTTCCTTCCACTGCACTACAGAATACTATCATTGAATGAGAACTGCGCTCCTGTAATTCAGTAATTAGGCTGATACAAATATTAATTTTCTTTTATGTCACCCCCCCCCCTTCAAAAATCCGAAAATTTTGAAGGGGAGAAAAAAAAAAGCTTCATCATTTTTTTGACATCAGTTAGATTTTTTCAATTTTTAAAGTAAAAAACAAGTAAAATAATTATCCAGAGGACGTTTGAAAAAAGTTTAACAACTATCGTTGAAAATAAAGATTCGAAAATATAACTTTTTTTTTCTTATTTATTTTTTTGTTCCTTATTTATTTTTATCCCCCCCCTCGTACCTTCCAAGTTGTCTCGGACATAAAATAAATTTAATATTTGTATCAGCCTTATGACATATTGTTTGCCCACCTTGTATAATATAATGAAAATTGCGCCCTTTTGAATCTCTATTTATGACCTTTTATTCTATTTCATATACAAAATGTCTCCCCTATGCTCCAGGTATTATTACAAGTTTTGACGTGCACCTCTTCATTAAATAATTTTATGAAACAAACTAATGAAAATTGCGCCCCTTTTACTCAGGAATTATAACAATTTTTCCGCTCACCACCTTATTATAAAATAGAATCTAACGAATATTGCGCCCCTTTTTTTCAGGAACTATGGCATATTTTTTCATTTGTGGCAATTTTTACGCCCATCTCATTCGATTATATCATCTAATTCCAATCGCGCCATTTCGATTCCCGAATTATTACTATTATCCACCCGCTTCGCCTTTTAAATTTTAATCATATTATGGAAAATGCGCCCAAATAATTCTAAAATTCTGACCTTATTTTTATCCACCACTCAGAGTTCTCCACCCACCTCCTTATTTAAAAATATTAAGCAATTGCGCCCCATAGTTCAGATATTGTTTCAAATTGTTCATTCACATCTCATAAGGATTTTATAATATGTAAATTGCACTCTTTTTATTTAGGAACCGTGACAAATTTTCCGCCCACCTATTCTAATTGAATAGGATCGTATAATGAAAATTGAGCCCTCATAATTCTGGAACCGACATCTCAAAAGGGTTCTATCACCGTTCAATGCACAACAGAATATGGTCAAGAAATGAGAACTGCGCTCCTATGATTCAAAAATTATGATATTTTTTCCGACCAGTTCCTTTGACGAATTTTTATTACATAATTGAGATTGCGCCCCTTTGATTCTGTGTTTATGGCATCATATTGAACTCATATACAAAATGGCGCTCGTATTATCCATTCTTCTTCTTCTTTTCTCTGGCGTTACGTCCCAACTGGGACAAAGCCTGCTTCTCAGATAAGTGTTCTTATGAGCACTTCCACAGTTATTAACTGAGAGCTTTCTTTGCCGATTGACCATTTTTGCATATGTATATCGTGTGGCAGGTACGAAGATACTTCTATGCCCTGGGAATCGAGAAAATTTCCTTTACGAAAAGATCCTCGACCAGCGGGATTCGAACCCACGACCCTCAGCATGGTCTTGCTGAATATCTGCGCGTTTACCGCTACGGCTATCTGGGCCCCTATTATCCATGGGTGATTTAAATTCAGAAGAGAACACACACTTTTGATTATGATAACTTCGAAAAACAAACCGCACCCTATTGATCAGCGAAAAAAAAAATAGTCAATTTTTATACGCTCTGGGAACAAGCCGTTCCAAGCAGGCGAAACATGGGCTGCTTTCTCGATATCATTTTATTGGTTCTCTTTCCTCGGATCTGAAACTCCCCGTCCTCCAACAAAGCCAGTGCTGGTCCTGCTAAACGTTTCCCCTAGAAGCTTGGATTTTTATTATTTCATTTTATTTCTTTCGGGCTGCAAGAGAACCGGCCCCTTTTTTTCAAAGCTCATTCGAGTACGCTCGATGGGACCGGTCATCGAAACTATTCGATCTGGAGTGATTGAAAACAGAAATCTCGGGGAAATGCGTTTACGTTTGGTTTTAAGAATGTTTGAATAAGGTTTTAAAATTTTGTTTCGGTCATATCATGTGATTTTTAATGGAATGTAGCCACTTTTCTGACTCGTTATTTGACGTTGATATGCAAATATAGCAGACTTAACCAGATTTCATAGTGGTCTTCCGTCAAAAAACATCATTTCACCCCCCAAGAAAAGCACTTCCACCCCTTTAGGTAACCTAATCCGATAAAAGCATCTTGAAGAACTGCCCCATCTTGAGCAGAAGCAGCCAGCCCCATTCTTTACTGCTGAAGCAGAGGTCAAGTCGTGCGTTGCTTATTGTTGTTTCTTCGTTACTTCAGGCCCACCAACTGCACTCATGGACCAACCGACCCACTGGGAAAAATCGATTTAAACTTTTGCCCCGCCATAGACCGTTATGCTCGGTGCTGCTTTCTTCTCTCTCTATTTGAGTTTGGGAAAAATATTATCATGCTATAGGAAAAAAAATAACTATCACTTATCATAAACAGCTAAGGCAATAATTCGAAACAAATTGTTGAAGCTATTGCCTATGTCTCACCATTTTATTGATCACTTTTTGAAAAGTTCATCTTCTTTCAATGTTCGTTAATTTGGCTGCCATTTGAGTATGCCTGCCCGGCTGCCACTTGAAGGTTGGCATATATTTTGTTTATGGGCTAGTAGGGAGCTCTCTGCTGATGATGCTCGTGAACGACTTGGACTTGGAGGCTTCCAAGCTGCTCTGTTCTGAAGTATGGGGAGTTTCTTCTGGAGAAATAAAACTTGCGGATGGTTTGCTGGGAAGGGTGCCATTGTTCGAACCCGCTCCTCGGCCAATTTATGGTGCACTGGAAGCTCATTCGATTGCCGCTTCGTAGGTGAGTTCAAAGATGGTTACATTGTGAGCAAATACACTGGATGAACTTTACTTAGTAAGTCGGTTCAGGAGCTTCCACAATTAGTTTACGATGACCCTTACGGGAAGATGAAACAAACTTTGCGAGGAAAGATTCTGGACGAGTTAGTGAAATAATGAATCAGATGAAAAAGATTTGAAGAGTTTTCGTTCTCCGAACTGTTTTTTTTTTTCTCAATTAAGAATATTAAAAAAACATTTGGAAACAATTAAATGAAGTCTACACGCACATTAAAATTGGTATTCAAACTGAAGCAGCTGATCAAAACTAGAACAGTTTTTATCAAAACTGATATAATTATATAACATCAAAAATTTTGAAACAAAATAATCCAGCTCAGGATTCTGATAGAATGCTGCCCGGGATTTTGTAAGAATTCTTCTCAGGATTATGACACAATTCTGCCAATGATTCTTAGGATTATTAAGGATTCTGAAACAATCATGCTTAGGGTTGAAATCCTGAGCAGGATTCTCTCAGAAATATGAGCAGGATTCTTTCAGAATCCTGGGAAGGATTCTCTCAGAATCCTGCGAAGAATTCTATCAGAATCTTGAGAGCAGAATTCTCTCAAAATTTTGAGCAGGATTCTCTCAGAATCCTGAGAAGGATTCTCTCAGAATCCTGAGAAGGATTCTCTCAGAATCCTGCGAAGAATTCTATCAGAATCTTGAGAGCAGAATTCTCTCAAAATTTTGAGCAGGAGTCTCTCAGAATCCTGAGCAGGATTCTCTCAGAAACCTGAGCAGGATTCTCCCAAAATCCTGAGCAGAATTCTTACAGAAACCTGAGCAAGATTTTCCCAAAATCTTTAGCAGGATTCTCTCAGAAACCTGAGCAGAATTCTCTCAGAATCCTGAGCAAAATTTTCACAGAATTCTGAGCAGGATTCTCTCAGAATCCTGACTAGGATTGTCTCAGAATCATGAGCAGGATTGTCTCAAAATCCTGAGCAGGATTCACTCAGAGTCTAGAGCAGGATTCTCTCAGAATCTTGAGCAGGATCCTCTCAGAATCCTGAGCAGGATTCTCTCAGAATCCTGAGCAGGATTCTCTCAGAACCCTGAGCAGGATTCTCTCAGTACCTTGAGCAGGATTCTTTCAGTATCCTGAGCAGGATTCTCCCAGAATCCAGAGCAGGATTCTCTCAGAATCTTGAGCAGGATCCTCTCAGAATCCTGAGCAGGATTCTCTCAGAATCCTGAGCAGGATTCTCTCAGAGTCCTGAGCAGGATTCTCTTAGAATTCTGAGCAGGATTTTCTCAGAATCCTGAACAGGATTCTCTCAGTACCTTGAGCAGGATTCTCCCAGAGTCCAGAGCAGGATTCTCTCAGAATCTTGAGCAGGATCCTCTCAGAATCCTGAGCAGGATTCTCTCAGAATCCTGAGCAGGATTCTCTCAGAGTCCTGAGCAAGATTCTCTCAGAGTCCTGAGCAGGATTCTCTTAGAATTCTGAGCAGGATTCTCTCAGAATCCTGAGCAGGATTCTCTCAGAGTCCTGAGCAGATTTCTCTAAGAATTCTGAGCAGGATTCTCTCAGAATCCTGAGCAGGATTCTCTCATAATCCTGAGCAAGATTCTCTCAGAATCTTGAGCAGGATTCTCTCAGAATCCTGAGCAGGATTCTCTCAGAATCCTGAGCAGGATTCTCTCAGAACCCTGAGCAGGATTCTCTCAGTACCTTGAGCAGGATTCTTTCAGTATCCTGAGCAGGATTCTCCCAGAATCCTGAGCAGGATTTTTTCAGAATCCTGATCACAATTTTCTCAGAATCCTGAGCAGGATTCTCTCAAAATTTTGAGCAGGATTCTCTCAGAATCCTGGGCAGGATACTATCAATATCCTGAGCAGGATTCTCTCAAAATCCTGTTCCGGATTTTCTCAGAATTCTGAGCAGGATTCCCTCAGAATCCTGAGCAGGATTCTCTCAGTATCTTGCGCAGGATACTTTCAGTATCCTGAACAGGATTCTCCCAGAATCTTGAGCAGGATTCTCCCAGAATCTTGAGCAGGATTCTCCCAAAATCTTGAGCAGGATTCTCTCAGAATCCTGGGCACAATTGTCTCGGAATCCTGAGCAGGATTCTCTCAGAATCCTGAGCATGATACCATCAAAATCCTGAGCAGGATTCTCTCTAAATCCTGTTCCGGATTCTCTCAGTATCCTGAGCAGAATTTTTTCAGAATCCTGAGCATGATACTATCAAAATCCTGAGCAGGATTCTCTCAAAATCCTGTTCCAGATTCTCTCAGAATCCTAAGCAGAATTTTTTCAGAATCCTGAGCAGGATTCTCTCAGAATCCTGAGCAAGATTCTCCCAAAATCCTGAGCAGGATTCTTTCAGAAACCTGAGCAGAATTCTCTCAGAATCCTGAGCAAAATTTTCTCAGAATTTTGAGCAGGATTCTCCCAGAATCTTGAGCAGGATTCTCTCAGAATCCTGAGCAGGATTCTCTCAGAATCCTGAGCACAATTTTCTCAGAATCCTGAGCAGGATTCTCTCAGAATCCTGAGCAGGATTCTCTCAGAATCCTGAGCAGGATTCTCTCAGAATCCTGAGCAGGATTCTCTCAAAATCCTGAGCAGGAATCTTTCAGAATCCTGAGCAGGATTCACTCAGAATCCTGAGCAAGATTATCTCAGAATCCTGAGCAGGATTCTCTCAGAATCCTGAGCACAATTTTCTTAGAATTCTGAGCAGTATTTTCTCAAAATTTTGAGCAGGATTCTCTCAGAATCCTGAGCAGGTTTCTCTTAGAAACCTGAGCAGGATTCTAACAGAAACCTGAGCAAGATTCTCCCTAAATCCTGAGCAGGATTCTCTCAGAAACCTGAGCAGAATTCTCTCAGAATCCTGAGCAAAATTCTCTCAGAATCCTGAGCAAAATTTTCTCAGAATTCTGAGCAGGATTCTCTCAGTATCTTGAGCAGGATTCTTTCAGAATCCTGAGCAGGATTCTCCCAGAATCTTGAGCAGGATTCTCTCAGAATCCTGACTAGGATTGTCTCAGAATCCTGAGCAGGATTCTCTCAGAAACCTGAGCAGGATTCTTCCAGAACCCTGAGCAGGATTCTAACAGAAACCTGACCAAGATTCTCCCAAAATCCTGAGCAGGATTCTCTCAGAAACCTGAGTAGAATTCTCTCAGAATCCTGAGCAAAATTCTCTGAGAATCCTGATCAAAATTTTCTCAGAATTCTGAGCAGGATTCTCTCAGTATCTTGAGCAGGATTCTTTCAGTATCTTGAGCAGGATTCGCTCAGAATCCTGACTAGGATTGTCTCAGAATCCTGAGCAGGATTGTCTCAGAATCCTGAGCAGGATTCTCTCAGAATCCTGAGCAGGATTCTCTCAAAATCCTGAGCAGGAATCTTTCAGAATCTTGAGCAGGATTCACTCAGAATCCTGAGCAAGATTATCTCAGAATCCTGAGCAGGATTCTCTCAGAATCCTGAGCACAATTTTCTTAGAATTCTGAGCAGTATTTTCTCAAAATTTTGAGCAGGATTCTCTCAGAATCCTGAGCAGGTTTCTCTCAGAAACCTGAGCAGGATTCTAACAGAAACCTGAGCAAGATTCTCCCTAAATCCTGAGCAGGATTCTCTCAGAAATTTGAACAGAATTCTCTCAGAATCCTGAGAAAAATTTTCTCAGAATTTTGAGCAGGATTCTCTCAGTATCTTGAGCAGGATTCTTTCAGTATCCTGAGCAGGATTCTCCCAGAATCTTAAGCAGGATTCTCTCAGAATCCTGACTAGGATTGTCTTAGAATCCTGAGCAGGATTCTCTCAGAAACCTGAGCAGGATTCTTCCAGAACCCTGAGCAGGATTCTAACAGAAACCTGACCAAGATTCTCCCAAAATCCTGAGCAGGATTCTCTCAGAAACCTGAGCAGAATTCTCTCAGAATCCTGAGCAAAGTTCTCTCAGAATCCTGATCAAAATTTTCTCAGAATTCTGAGCAGGATTCTCTCAGTATCTTGAGCAGGATTCTTTCAGTATCTTGAGCAGGATTCTCTCAGAATCCTGACTAGGATTGTCTCAGAATCCTGAGCAGGATTGTCTCAGAATCCTGAGCAGGATTTTCTCAGAGTCCTGAGCAGGATTCTCCCAGAATCTTGAGCAGGATTCTTTCAAAATCCTGAGCAGGATTCTCTCAGAATCCTGAGCAGAATTTTCTCAAAATTTTGAGCAGGATTCTCTCAGAATCCTGAGCAGGATACTATCAAAACCCTGAGCAGGATTCTCTCAAAATCCTGTTCCTGATTCTCTAAGAATCCTGAGCAGGATTTTCTCAGAATCCTGAGCAGGATTTTTTCAGTATCTTGAGCAGGATTCTTTCAGTATCCTGAGTAGGATTCTTCCAGATTCTTGAGCAGGATTCTCTCAGAATCCTGAGCACAATTTTCTCAGAATCCTGAGCAGGATTCTCTCAAAATTTTGAGCAAGATTCTCTCAAAATCCTGTTCGGATTCTCTAAGCATCCTGAGCAGAATTCTTTCAGAATCTTGAGCAGGATTTTTCTAGAATCTTGAGCAGGATACTCTCAGAATCCTAAGCAGGATTCTCTTAAAATTTTGAGCAGGATTCTCTCAGTATCCTGAGCAGGATTCTCCAAGAATCTTGAGCAGAATTCTCTCAGAATCCTAAGCAGCATCCTCCCAGAATCTTGAGCACGGTTCTCTCAAAATCCTGAGCAGGATTCTCTCAGAATCCTGAGCACTATTCTCTCAGTATCTTGAGCAGAATTCTCTCAGAATCCCGAGCAGGATTCTCTCAGATTCCTGAGCAGGATTCTCTCACAATCCTGAGCAGGATTCTCTCAGAATCCTGAGCAGGATTCTATCAGAGTCCTGAGCAGGATTCTCTCAGAATCCTGAGCAGGATTCTCTCAGAATGCTGAGCAGGATTCTCTCAGAATCTTGAGCCGGATTCTCTCAGTATCTTGAGCAGGATTCTCTCAGAATCCTCAGCAGGGTACTTTCCTGAATCTGAAAGTCCTGCTTAGATTTCTGAGATGAAATCTCATGTTTTAATATGAATTCTTCTGAGGATTCAGAGGAGTATACTTCTCTGAACTCTGAAGAGAATTCTTCTCAATATGTTGAGAGAATGTTGTTTTTGATTTGGGCACAAATCATGTCTTCAATTTAAAAAAGAATATTGTTAATAATTCCTCAAAGACGAACATCCTGCTCAAGGCTCAGAAGAATGAACTTTGCTGGACACTATGATTTTAAACAGTCTCCGTCCTGGTTTATAAGGTAGAAGGAATGAGAAGTGTAAAATGACATATAAAATTAAAAACCCAAAAAAATCATCATATAGAACTGATCACCACCAAGCAGTTTTGATTTCCACTCTTAAATATAGGTAATTATCCGCTTCGGTTCCCCTTTCATCTATCGTACCCATCTCAAAACGTCTTATTTCTCGTGCACCATCAAGAAAAAAGAAACCGTTCATCTCATGACGCAACAAGACCTCAACAACTTGTAACATGCATCGCATCAGACTGAAGCCCGGGCCCATTTGGTGACAGCGGGTATGATTTATCGGTCGTAAATTCTCCTCCAACTCCATGTTTCGATAACGGCAGTTACCTCGGTAACCATGCGTCTCCATTTACGCTACGCTCGCTCGTCCCTTCTCAGGGTGATGGAAGAAAACAGTAGAACGCCCTTGAAGTCCGCAAAATCCGCCGCACACACATCCCGATTTCCTTTGTTTCCAACCAAGACCTAGAGCGCAGCAGAAAAATTGGCTATGAAGCCAAAAATTTATCACCGGTTTCACCTTCAAGGTTCATTCCTCGAAACGCCCTGCATTCGTCACAGAAGTCTAGCCAGGACGATGGGAATGGAAAAAGGAGCTAACGCTTTGTGAATACAGATTTCCTCCCCCATCCCCCTCCCACATTTGTTCGTTTCTTCGTCAACTGGAAAAAGTGACACCCTCAGCACCCGCATACCCGTATCAGCAATTGGATGGAGTCACCTTTCCACTTGCGTCGTTCACCACCGAGAAAGTAGATGTACCTACGTAGATAGAAACCGAGAGAGAGAGATTTAAAGATGAAGTGCTTCACCCAAAGACGACGGTCGAGGTCAACCAGAAAAAAGTAGGTACTGGTGTGGAAAAAATCCAAACCCAGCCAAAAGAAAAGGAAACCTCATAATCTTGCCCTGCTGCTGCGCGAGTACAGCACCCTGACGCACCGACTCAGGAGTGGGGGGAGCACACTTCATATTTTGAGCAAATTTCAAACCACATTCTATCTTGACAAGTGAACTGAGCTGAGCACAAGAGGAAGGAAAAAATCTGATTCACATATAAAACATGAAGGAGAACACCTTTCTCTGACACGACATTGTGGGATGGCTTCTTTTTCTTTGGGCTTCTGGGTAGTCAAGCTGGTTGGATAACGAAGTGATTATGTCGAATGGGCACATGTTTGATAACAGATTAAAATATTTCTAAAATATAAGATAATTATGTGAAGTTTGACATGCTACTTATCATTTGCCAAACCATTATTCAAGGTTTAATTCTAATATTATTCATCTAATGATTCATGATTGGATATTCTATGTAACTCATTGGTACTATACCAGGGAGGAAGCTTCAGAATCATTTTCAAAATTTTATTTCGAATTTTCTGCAGAGCTTTCTTCCTGGTATTACATTAGCTAGCCCATATTGGTACACAATACAACATGGCTGGCCTGAAAATTCTTTTGAATATCAAAAGCTTATTTTTAAGACAAAGTTTCGATTTTCTATTAATAAGTGGATAGAGACATTTTACATATTTATTACATTTGGCATGAATGCCCTCAATGTGATTTTTGAAAGTTGAATTCTTGTCTAGCATGAGCCCTAGATACTTAACTTTATCTGACCAATTAATCGAAACCGACATGTTGTCACGATCGAACGATCGTGACAACATGTCTACTTGAAGGTTTCGAATAAAGAGCTTTTGGTTTATGTGGGATTATTATAAGTTGAGTTTTGGAAGCATTAGGAGAAATCTTCCATTTTTGTAAGTATGATGAAAAAGTATCCAAAGTTATTTTGAAATCTACTACAAATGACATGCAAACGTTCTTTGACTTGATTGAGAATGATTTCGAATTCCTGAGTAAAAACTACTGTTTGTTTGAAACTGATTACTTTGGAATGAATAAATGGATTTCTACTAAAGCATCATCACAATTTCACAACTCAAACACAACCATTTGCAGATATTTCTAGAATTGAAAGTACTTCACATCATTCCTCGGAATCCAAGATGTACAGTGGCGATTTCAATGTCATAGCCAACGGCAATCTGATGCGATAAAAACACCTTCCTTTTGCCACTCACTACGACAAACCTCCCACAACGATTGTGTCAACCTACGGAACAAGACCCAAGATTCACAATCTTCCGTCCCACTGCTTGCTACTCCCAGTCCAAGCAGCTCTCCGATCAGAATCGCATAACAAGATTGGAATACATTTCTATCAAAAGCAGTTAAAAATAACATAAGTATATATTATCTTGTTATTATGATGCCTTTTTTCTTAGCTTGTTAATTTTTTTTGTAACAGATTTACAAAAATGTTTGTTATATTTTTGATATTTTATATGTGAGTTTGTTGTAATCCACATCCGAAATTATGAACAGTAGCAATTTGCAATAATTTGGCTTTGTTGCAACATCCTGGAAGCACATTCTGCAATAAAACTGGTATAATCATTATTGGATTGGCTATACTTTTGTTTTGTTATTTGTATGTTAGATATTTGTTGTTTTATCTATTCACAGCATTCGTATATCGTGTGGCAGGTACGATGATACTCTATGTCCAGCGATCAAGGAAATTTCCATTACGAAAAGATTCTGGACCGACCGGGAATCGAACCCAGACACCATCAGCATGGCTTTGCTTTGTAGCCGCAGACTCTTACCACTCGGCTAAGGAAGGCCCATATAATATCAGAGAAATACATTCTGTTATAATCTTGCTTCTTCCATGTGGTCGGGTCCATTTCGCCTCGTTCCTCGGTTCCATTTTATGTTACGATGCGATGGCGGCTGTACTTTGCTGATAAAGAAAAAAGGTAAAC
This sequence comes from Aedes aegypti, assembly GCF_002204515.2. Taxonomy (NCBI): domain Eukaryota; kingdom Metazoa; phylum Arthropoda; class Insecta; order Diptera; family Culicidae; genus Aedes; species Aedes aegypti. The sequence goes on along the minus strand of NC_035107.1, from coordinate 225,253,899 downwards.
AGGTTCATCATCGTGTCCGCCGGTTAGATTGTCCGTCCTTCTTCTGTTTTCACACCCGTCGTGTTCCAGAATGTTGGGTCGCCTTTTTCCCCCTAGGATGAGATTCCCGGAGGCGGGCTTTTTGAGAATTTCCATCTATCGTACCTCGATCTTCCCTTCCTACTGTCCATTTCAAGCGTTTCAGTTCGGTTGTCATAAGTCGATGGAAATGGACAGTTATTTAAGGGACTTGGGAAGGTTTTCAAGTGGAATTTATGAGGATGATGATGGTAACAGGGCTGATGCGAACGATTCCAGGAAAAATGATAACTAAGCTGGATTTTCTAGGAAAATGTTTTCAGTTGCATCTAAGTCACGTCGCATATAAGTGTAATTACTGTCAGAATCATGTTACTGTCGAACGACATGCACAAGCAATTCTGAATAGGATAAGCTCCATAATCCTGAACAAGATTCTTTTAAGAATCTTGAACAGGATTCTCCTCGGAATCCCTTCAAAATCCTAAGCAGGATTATATTCAAACTCCTGAGCATGGTTCATTTTAGAATTGTTGGCTGCGTCCCCTCACCGGATTCTTTTCAGAATCCTTAACTGGAATCTCTCCAGAATCGGTAACAGGATTTTCTTCTGAATCCTGAACAGGATTTGCTTCAGAATCTTGAGCAGAATTCTCTTCAGAATTCTTAGAAGGATTTTTTTCAGGATCCTAAGCATGCTTCTCTTCAGAATCCTGAGCAGGATTCTATTCAAAATCTTAAGCAGGATTCTCTTTAGAATCTTAAGCAGGATTCTGTTCAGAATCCTGAGCTGGGCTCTCTTCAGAGTCCTTAGAAGGATTTCCCTCAGAATCCTTAGCAGGATTCTCTTCAAAATCCTGAGCAGCATTCTCCTCAGAGTCCTGAGCAGGATTCTCTTCAGAATCTTGGGTAGGATTCTCTTCACGATCCAGAGCTGCATTCTCCTCGGAATCCAGAGCAGGACTCCCTTCAGAATCCATAGAAGGATTCCTTTCAGAATCATGAGCAAAGTTGTTTTCAGAATTCTCTTCAAAATTCTTAGCAAAAATTTGCTTCTCTTCGGAATCCTGAGCAGGAATCTTTTCAGAATCCTCAGCAAGATCCCCTTCAGATTCCTGAGCAGGATTCTCTTTAGAGCCCTGAGCAGCATTCTCAGCAGAATCCTGAGCAGGGTTTTTTTTTCAGAACCCTGAGCAAGGTTCTCTTCAAAGTTCTGAGCAGATTACTTTTCAGAATCCTGAGCAGGTTTCTTTTTAGAATCCTGAGAAGCACTCACTTAAGAATCCTTAGAAGGATTTCCTTCAGAATCCTGAGCAGGATACTCTTCAGAATCCTGAGCAGGATACTCTTCAGAATCCTGAGCAGCATTCTCTTCAGAACCCTGAGCAGAATTCTCTTTAGAATCCTAAGCAGGATTCTCTTGGAATCCTGAGCAGAATTCTCCTCAGAGTCCTGAGCAGGAATCTCTTCAAAATCTTGGGAAGGATTCTCTTCACGATCCAAAGCAGGATTCTCTTCAGAATCTAGAGCAGGACTCCCTTCAGAATCCTGAACAGGATTCCTTTCAGAATCCTTAAAAGGATTCCTTTCAGAATCCTGAGCAGGATTCTCTTCAAGATTCCTTTCAGAATCCTGAGCAGGATTCTCTTGAGGGTCTTCAGAATCCTGAACTGGATTCTCTTCAGAATCCTGAACAGGATTCTCTTCAGAATCCTGAACAGGATTCTCTTCAGAATCCTGAACAGGATTCTCTTCAGAATCCTGAACAGGATTCTCTTCAGAATCCTGAACAGGATTCTCTTCAGAATCCTGAACAGGATTCTCTTCAGAATCCTGAACAGGATTCTCTTCAGAATCCTGAACAGGATTCTCTTCAGAATCCTGAACAGGATTCTCTTCAGAATCCTGAACAGGATTCTCTTCAGAATCCTGAACAGGATTCTCTTCAGAATCCTGAACAGGATTCTCTTCAGAATCCTGAACAGGATTCTCTTCAGAATCCTGAACAGGATTCTCTTCAGAATCCTGAACAGGATTCTCTTCAGAATCCTGAACAGGATTCTCTTCAGAATCCTGAACAGGATTCTCTTCAGAATCCTGAACAGGATTCTTCAATCCTAAGGATTCTTCAGAATCCTGAACAGGATTCTCTTCAGAATCCTGAACAGGATTCTCTTCAGAATCCTGAACAGGATTCTCTTCAGAATCCTGAACAGGATTCTCTTCAGAATCCTGAACAGGATTCTCTTCAGAATCCTGAACAGGATTCTCTTCAGAATCCTGAACAGGATTCTCTTCAGAATCCTGAACAGGATTCTCTTCAGAATCCTGAACAGGTTTCTCTTCAGAATCCTGAACTGGATTATCTTCAGAATCCTTGAACTGGATTCTCTTCAGAATCCTGAACAGGATTCTCTTCAGAATCCTGAACAGGATTCTCTTCAGAATCCTGAACAGGATTCTCTTCAGAATCCTGAACAGGATTCTCTTCAGAATCCTGAACAGGATTCTCTTCAGAATCCTGAACAGGATTCTCTTCAGAATCCTGAACAGGATTCTCTTCAGAATCCTGAACAGGATTCTCTTCAGAATCCTGAACAGGATTCTCTTCAGAATCCTGAACAGGATTCTCTTCAGAATCCTGAACAGGATTCTCTTCAGAATCCTGAACAGGATTCTCTTCAGAATCCTGAACAGGATTCTCTTCAGAATCCTGAACAGGATTCTCTTCAGAATCCTGAACAGGATTCTCTTCAGAATCCTGAACAGGATTCTCTTCAGAATCCTGAACAGGATTCTCTTCAGAATCTCGAACAGGATTCTCTTCAGAATCCTGAACAGGATTCTCTTCAGAATCCTGAACAGGATTCTCTTCAGAATCCTGAACAGGATTCTCTTCAGAATCCTGAACAGGATTCTCTTCAGAATCCTGAACAGGAATCCTTTCAGAATCCTAAGCAGGATTTTCTTCAGCATCCTGAGCAGGATTCTCTTCAGCATCCTGAGCAGGATTCTCTTCAGCATCCTGAGCAGGATTCTCTTCAGAATCATGGGAAGGATTCTCTTCACGATCCAAAGCAGGACTCCCTTCAGATTCCTTAGAAGTATTCCTTTCAGAATCCTGAACAGGATTCTCTTCTGAATCTTGGGTAAGATTCTCTCAGAATCCTGAACAGGATTCTCTTTAGAACAAGATTCTCTCCATAATCCTAAACAATATTCTCTCCAGAATCCTGATCAGAATTCTCTCCAGAAAGCTGAACGGGATTATCTCCAGAATTCTGAACAGGATTCTCTCAATAATTCTGAACTCTTCAGTTCCCTAAACAGGATTCTTTCCAGAGTCCTGAGCAGGATTCTCTTTAGAATTCTCAACTGGCATCTCTTCAGAATCCTGAATGTTTTCCTCCAGAAACTTGAGAAGGATTCCCTTCAGAATACCTAAGAGGATTACCATCATATTCCTAAGAGTTATTCCCTTCACAACCCTGAAAAGGATTTATTTTCAAAACCATGAGAAGGATTGCTTTAAGAATCCTGAGAAAGATTACCTGCATATTCCTGAGCATGATTACCTTCAGATTCCTGAAAATTATTCCTTACATAATTCTGAGATGGATTCCCTTCAAAATTCTGAGGAGGATTCCTTCAGAAGCCTTGGCAGGAATGCACAATTTTTAGCATGTTTTTATTCAGAATCAAGAGCTGTTGTATATTTCTGATTCTTAGCTGGATTCTTCATAGAATCCTGAGAAGAATTCTCTTTGGCAGCCGGAGCAAGATTTTTTTTTCGGAAATTTTGGCAGGATACCCTTCACACTCAAGGCTGCATCCTTTCAGAACTATGTAGTGGATTCCATTCAAGATTCAGAGTGAGGTTTTCTAAAGAAATAAAATTAAAACATGATTCTTTTCCGAATTCTTAATAGTATTCTGTTTAAAGGCTGTCCCTAAACCATGAGGAATTTTGCTAGGACTTTCTGACGCCTCGCTTCTGATTTTTCGTCCATTTCAAAGTTTTGAAATGTATATGAATCTTGTGCCTTGGTCAGAAAGAAAATTTATGCCGTTGCCAACACAAATTGCGTATAATTAGGTTTGATTTTCACAGTGTAACATTCAATAATTTCATAAAAAAAAAACAAATTTCACGATGCTTCACTTGTAGTATGTACCACTGAAATCCTGACCGGACAGGATTAGTTAGATAAAACATATGATAAGAAACCAGAAACGATATTGAAAATTCCATCAACTTAATTTTGCAACAAAAAGACCCTCAAATCCCATTATTAGGGTAAGTGTTCCCTTAGTTGTGGGTGTTCCTATAGTTGCGGTATTGCCGTTTTCACTGATTTTATTACATTAGCCACATAACCGACACTGCCAATCGACGTATTGGCTTGTTGATACACGGAATAGTTGAAAAGAGCGTTCAAATTGCTTTAAAACTGATGAAATATCACTAAAATTGCTAAAACTCTTCTTGCTTGTACCAATAGTTGCGGTAAAGTGTTCCTATAGTGGAGGATCCCATAAGAAAACAACGGATACCGCAACTATAGGAACACAAATTAAAAATATACCGCAACTAAAGGAACAGTGTATCAATAGTGGAGGTATTATTTTTCACTGACATGCCGTGGATTACTGCGATGAAATCATTTTTCTCATTAAGTCAATGGTCGTTACCTGGGAGGGAGAAACCAATACAAAATTTCTGTACGTCATAGTGAGCCGAGATTCCGCTGTCACGAACTGTCACTGTGAGCCCAGATCTCAAACATTGGACTAACATGAAAAAAGCGCGTAACTGATTAAAACACATTTTCGTATTTCTTCAAAAGTGATAAAAATCGAATGAAAATCAATTCATGCACACAACGCAAGTAATGTCACGTGAGCACCATTTAATCTGATTGAACATAAAGCATTGAAAAACGCATCGTTTTACTTTTTCCAATGAAAATGAATATTTAGTGCATAGAAAACTGTGGCCCTTTTTTCATGTTTGTCAGGAAAGATCAAAGGTGCACAACAAAAGGAAACTACCGATTTTGTCGAAGCCTGCCTTGATTGTTGTTGGCAAGCTGGAGTTATCTTGCAGTTCAAAATAACGATGTCTTATATTTCGTGTGTAGTATCGGTGCCTCCCTCCCAGGTCGTTACTTCCCGTTACAATATTACCATGTACATTAATTGCACTTCTTGAATTTAGGCGGTTAAATGAAGTTCTGCCGTGCTTAGTACCTCCACTATTGGTATATCTACCCTACCTCAAAAATAATTGTGTTGCCCAACCTCGACCGAACCACGAATTTTACGGTTCCCCAAAACTAACATGGTACAGTAACAAGCAATTATCATTGTCGTAGGAACAGGGGGGGGGGCAAGCCCCTTCCAGAAACTTCAAGATCCCCCCCCCCTCAGAAATTTTGGATGATAATATATATTAAAAGAAAAAGAAATAATAATTACCATAACTCCAACGTAAAGAAGAATCTTCTGAATTATTGAACAACTATTCTTCAGCTGCAACGTTTTTTTCATTTTGTACAACAATCGTGGGGAAACCTCGCTTGTCGTACACAGCAACAGTGTGGCGGTTCTGACTTCGGTGAATCGCCACACTGAGCCATTGTTGTTGAGTGTTAATATCATTATTTTTCCAAATCATTCCATACATTAACTGCAACTCGTATAATGTCCGACAAAATCAATTGAAAAAATAGGCAAAATTACTAAAGGAACTTTTTAGACGAAACATAGTTGATTTTTTTTTTACGAAAAGTAAGGTCTAACTCATAACAGATCTTTTCAATGAATTTCAGCCTGACTAAGGCTTCAAAGAAAAGTCCAACAAAATCGATCATAGTTTTTTTTTATTTCAGTAATTATTTTTTTATTTGTCTTCAATTTTTTAAAATAATTTTGGATGAAAAATACTTATTGTTTAAGCTCTAAAGCACGTTTTTCTAAAAAAAAATCGTTCAATCAAATTCGTCAAGGAATATCAAACAATATTGTGAGATTTGTTCATACTTTCAACGTGAATTCCTTATGGAGGACAACCATTCCTCCTATGTCTACTTTTTATCAACAACTAGTGGTCCCGGCAAACTTCGTCTTGTCATCAAGTAGGCTGTTGAAAACCGATATGAATCGTCCCATACAAAATGACAGTTCCGTTCATTCTCGTTCTTCCTACTTTCCCGGTTAGCATCCTGGAACTTTTATACACAAAAACACATACACAACACCATTCCATTTTTACATACAAACACCATTCCATTTTTATTTATATAGATTACGTTCATGGATTTAAAAATTACTTAACCTTTTAAAAGTTCAAACATTTTTTTTTGCAATTCCTCCAAAAAATAATTGATACTGTCAAATTATTTTTAAAGTTTTTCCAAAAAAATGTTATTAATTCTTTCGCGAAGTTTATCAAAACTCCTTAAGAAATATGTTCAAAATACATCATAAATTGCGTCACAATTTCTCCTATGTTTTTTTTTTCTTTAAATTATATTTCAAATCCCTGGATTATTCAGAAATTATCAACGAAAAGTATTTTTGCTAGATTCTTCCTTAAAACATGACTTAAAAAATAGTTTTATCAATTCTGCCAATAATCCATATTCAGGAATTGAATTCCTGTGCAATTCCAAGAAAAAATTCCTTAAGGCTTTCTGGTAGAACTCTGGGGAATCCAGACATCAAAGAAGGAATTTTGCTAAACTTCAAAGACAATTTTTCCAGAAGTTTCTGATGGAGCTTTTTGAGATTATATTTAGAGAGGTTTTAATTATCTTAGTGATTATTTATAACCTCTAGAGAAAAGGTTATAAATAATCACTTATCTGTAGTTTCTCTTTTCTTCACAGGTACGAGGTACGCTTTCTCGAGCAATAAAGTCCAAAAAAGTCTTTTCATGCTTCAAAAAGCAACATTTTAAAGAACCTCAAGGGAGCAAAATATATTCTAGAAGTTTTGATAAATTGCAGGATTTGATACGTAAGGTTCGTTATTTCTGAAAGTCCATCAGGAATTACTTAACAATTTTTTGAAAGTAATCGAAAAATTGCCTCTTCGGAAATCATGCATAATTTATTTATTTGTAATAAGTACGTAGAGGACCTTTATTGAGAAATGTTTAAAATTCTAAATTCTTCGAAAGATTATTTAAGTAATTTGATTCGGATTCTTTAAGAAATTCAAGATCAGAGAGCCTAGAGATTTTAGGAAAACATATGTTGATTAATAATTACTAATCCAGGGAATTATTTTCTATGGGAATCCCAGGAGGAAATCATTGAATACTGGTAAACAAGTTTTTAGAAAAGTACGAAAATAATTCATGAAGGAATCTCCGATACCTGAAAAATTCAACATCAGAGGGATATTCCTTGTGAGCTTTCTGGAAAAATTTTTGAAGGATTTTTCTTACTGGATTAGACAAAGAATGATTATTTTCCGTAGCAAAAATTGAAATTTACACATTTCACTGCTCTACAGCGATATGAGACAAAACCACAAAAAAATTCCAATCTGTGCAAACTACGAAATTTGTAAAAATTGTGACCTTTATTACTTTGGTAAAAAAAAATTTGCTTGGCCCCACTTAGGCCCCCTCCAGAGAATCCTAGCTATGCCAATGCACAATGGACCGAATCGACAATTAAGCCGGAAAAAAGTGTTATCTCTGTTCTCGTTGATTTAAGACGTTCGATGTCTTCAAAGAAGTTATTCGTAATTGAATTTTGCATCTTTTACAAAAAGTTGAATAGGGTGGCCCTTATTTAAGTTAAAATTTTGACTCAAACTTTTTTGTTTGATAAAATATGTGTCTGCGCTCTTCTGCAAACTTTTAGAAAATGTTATTTTGAACAACTTTGTCGAAGACACTTTTTGATCTTACTCTTCATTTGAGCTAAGTAAATTGATTTTGAAAGTTTTAACTTAGGGTGGACCCAAAAAATCAGATATTGTGGTCTAACTTTTTTTTCAGCTTTACGTGAATGTGGTCTTCAGAAGAGTTGCAGAGAAAGTAATGATACATTTTTGCTGAACATCGCAAGTTTGTAATTCTTGTGATTTTGAAGTTATAAGCAAATTTAAGTGAAAAATTATGAAATATTTAAATGCTCGTAACTCATGGAGTTGGTTCGATAAAAATTTTCCTTTAGTGGCAATCGAAAGGCCATACGATAGGCAACTTTTGCTGCAAAAACTGTGAGATCGTAGTTTTTGTAAATTGAGAAAATTTAATTCAAAAATACACTTGAAAAACTCGAAATTCACCTGTAACTCATAAGATTTTAAAGTTAACGGCATGCTGCCTTCCGCAAAGTTGTAAGTTTTAGCCAGATCTACATTTTTTTCACATCGAACCTTATGGAGAAATGTGAAACAAAATATGAAAAAATGATGATACGATTCAGATGATCAGCTTATATTTATTACTATAAAACATTAAGTTAGGTATATCAATAGTCGTTTTCATATACTTGCTGTTGTAAACTTTGTATGGTATTATGATTTTATTATTATTTTATTAGTATTCAGTGGTATAATTCACATAATTCGCGAGCCGAAATGTGTAGGGATAAGGACGGAAGCATCTTGACGGAAGGACGTGAGGTGATTGAAAGGTGGAGGCAGCACTACGATGAACGCCTGAATGGCACGGAGAACACGGGCGCCGAGGGTCATGACAGCGGAGGAAGTGGCTACGTCAGCACAGCGGATGAAGGAAACCAACCTGCCCCCACATTGAGGGAAGTTAAGGATGCCATCAACCAGCTCAAGAATAACAAGGCCGCTGGTAAGGATGGTATTGGAGCTGAACTCATCAAAATGGGCCCGGAGAGGTTGGCAGCCTGTCTGCACCGGCTGATTGTCAGAATCTGGGAAACGGAACAGCTGCCGGAGGAGTGGAAGCAAGGGGTCATATGCCCCATCTACAAGAAGGGCGACAAACTGGAATGTGAAAACTATCGTGCGATCACTATCCTGAATGCCGCCTACAAAGTGCTATCCCAGATTATCTTCCGTCGTCTATCACCAATAACAAATGAGTTTGTGGGAAGTTATCAAGCTGGTATCATCAACGGCCGCTCGACAACGGACCAAATCTTCACTGTACGGCAAATCCTCCAGAAATGCCATGAATACCAAGTCCCAACGCATCACTTGTTCATCGATTTCAAAGCGGCTTATGATAGCATCGACCGCGAAGAGCTATGGAAAATAATGGACGAGTACAGCTTTCCCGGGAAGCTCACAAGACTAATAAGAGCAACGATGGACGGTGTGCAAAATAGCGTGAAGATTTCGGGTGAACATTCCAGTTCATTCGAATCCCGCCGGGGACTTCGACAGGGTGATGGACTTTCATGCCTGCTGTTCAACATCGCGCTAGAAGGTGTCATGCGGAGAGCCGGGTTCAATAACCGAGGTACGATTTTCACAAGATCCAGCCAATTTGTTTGCTTCGCGGATGATATGGATATTGTCGGCAGAACATTTGGAACGGTGGCAGACCTGTACACCCGCCTGAAACGTGAAGCGACAAAAGTCGGCCTGATGGTGAATGCGTCAAAAACAAAGTACATGCTGATAGGCGGAACCGAGCGCGACAGAGCCCGCCTGGGAAACAGTGTTACGATATACGGGGATATTTTTGAGGTGGTTGATGAGTTCGTCTACCTCGGATCCTTGTTAACGGCTGATAACAACGTTAGTCGTGAAATACGGAGACGCATCATCAGTGGAAGTCGCGCCTACTATGGGCTTCAGAAGAAGCTGCGGTCGAGAAAGATTCACCCTCGCACCAAATGTACCATGTACAAAACGCTTATAAGACCGGTGGTCCTCTATGGACATGAAGCATGGACCATGCTGGAAGAGGACCTGCAAGCACTTGGAGTGTTCGAACGAAGGGTGCTTAGGACGATCTTTGGCGGAGTGCAGGAGAACGGTGTGTGGCGGCGGAGAATGAACCACGAGCTCGCTAGGCTCTTCGGCGAACCCAGTATCCAGAAGGTTGCGAAAGCCGGAAGGGTGCGCTGGGCAGGGCATGTTGCAAGGCTATCGGACAACAATCCTGCAAAGATGGTGTTCGCGTCGAATCCGGTTGGCACAAGAAGGCGGGGAGCACAGCGAGCGAGGTGGCTTGATCAGGTGCAACAAGATCTGGAGAACGTGGGCCAAAATCGAGGTTGGAGAGACACAGCCTTGGACCGAGTAAATTGGCGTAACATCGTTAACGAGGTTTTATCAAATTAATTGATGTAATACCAACTAAATAAATAATTCACAAATAATTCAAAATGTAAAATGGTGCCGATGTAACATAAGAAACTTTAAATGTTTCGTCACTGCTATTATTATGACTGACAGGATAATAGTGTCCTGGGGTACAGAACTGTGGAAATGGTGGAATAATCTAACATTATTGAAGAAGCCAAGGTTATCAAAAAGTGTGCAGGAAAACTATTAATAGAATAAAAGTACAATTAAAATGCCAAGGAATTATTTGATTGGGCTCAAAAGCGAAAGAAGGAGCAACTAACACAAATTTTCTTTTCTTATGCAACTACCGAAGTAACCAGTAAGCACGATAATGCGGCACGGTAATGTGCATATAGGGTATTTGATGCATGTCAGTTTTATATACGCTTATAATGCTATTATAATGCCAGAAAAGACGAAATAGCGTGCCACTATAGTGCAAAGATATAACCGTGCTTCTCTGCACCACTAATGCTGATATAAGATCCCGTAAGAAACGTCAGTTGTTCCGCCAGATTTTTGAGGCGAATATTTTGTGCTTTCGCGTACGCAGCCAGAGAGTTTCGCGTATGCGGCCAAGCAACTGGTACACGAGGTAAATAAATGAATGAATGAAAACGGAAACCTCGAATAGTATGCAAAAATGTAAGAAAATGATTCAGATAGTACTTCCCCGTATCAGACTTATTCATTTAGGTGGTTTTTCATCCTTTTCAGGACATGCAATTGCCACATTTTGATCCTCGTTTTATGATGATAAAATTCCTCATTTTGCGTCTTGAACCAGCGACACCCGTATTGTTGAGTTGTTGAAGTCCTGCTCCTTTGCTTCTTCGGCCACATAAGATGAATAGTATTGGAAAGAAAAGTGACCAATTTAAACCATCACTTGTCCCTGTCATAAAACCTGCAATTGTAGTAGTGAGAAGATTTATGTTTGACTCCCTCTCACCACTATATGCAAACACAAAGCACGAGGTATATCTGTCAAAACACTGGATGGCATTTAAACTTGCCCTGTATGCGAATATAAAGCCAATATAGTGCTTATTAAATGCCTGTATACATCAGGCTAAGAAACATTAATGATGCAGTATTAGGGTTTCTATGCAGCGGAAGTGCTGTTACAAGGTGTGTAAGCATTTGTAGTGCTATTATAATGCATGTACGCATCTATGATGCTGATTAAGGGTTTATTATTAGTGCTTATGGTTACTTGGGTAGGGGAAGGGGTGGTATAATGAACACCTTAAGGAAATCATCTTGTTTCTGATATAAAAACGAGGAATTTGTGTAGTTCTATCGCACAATATCAAAAATAGGGAAGTAATCTATAGCACCGACATGGATTCAGACTAAAATATCTGAATTTTCACATATTTTCATCGCTATCAAAAAGCGATGCAAATGTTCATTTTACCTGCACTATGTGGGTAAAATGAACAGCGGTTGGTGGTAAAACGAACACCACGCAAACAACGTGAGCAAAACAAATATTTCTGAAAATTTCCATTACCCCACCGAAAACACATCCATTAATGATTGTAACCCATTCAAAATGAATTCTAAAGGTATCAGATTTGACATCATATCATAACGATATTCACCTCACTGAAAAACCTCAAGTCTACCGAGCTAAAAGTTACGTCAGTTCTAATTTTCAAACGTGGTTTTCTAAAATCTAAGTTTTCGTTGATATTTTCACTTCAATTGAGCTACGTATCAACCCTAACACTCAGATTTATGCTCTAAATCGTCCGTGCGTGATAAAAATTCATCGAAATTTGTTTTTTCTCGGTAAAAGGCACGATGTTCATTTTACCACCCCTGTTCATTTTACCACCACTTCCCCTACAACAGAATATGAACATATCAAGGAGCAGCTTAATGAACAATATTCGAAAGCAATAACTATTCAGGAAACACAAAAATATCATTAATTTATTCCTGTTTCCGTAGATAAAATAGAAGTTAGGCAATTTTCAAACTGTAATGATAGTAAAAAAATTGTAAACATTAAGAAAAAAGTGAGAAATCTGTTTCAAAATAGGACGCTCCATTATTGTATAAGAACATGAAATAAAATGCTTTCAGAAAAAATATTCTTTATTTTATCAACTCGAAAAACATCCGAAAACAATCAAAAGTTGTGAATTTTCAGTAAATTTAATTTTAAAATCGCTGTATCTGGGAAACAGTAGCAATTAGCAATTTTTTTTCTTATACCTTTTTTGTTGCAAATTTTGCGTACTTTCATAAAATCGGGTCGAAAAACATTCAAAAAGTTTATTTAGACCATATTGAAAAATCAACCTTTTTTTAACAAATCATAACTTTTTTGACAATGATTTCTCCATCTTGACCCACTGTGCAAAATACTTCATTTTTTGCCTACTTTAACATATAAAAAAAATCAAAAATACGATTTTTAAGCTTTATTTTCGAAATATAAAAAATTACAACATTTTTTTTATAGTGTATATTTTTTCCAGATAGTTCCAACAATAACCTAAAAGTTTTCGGAAGACACCAAACCAATCAGACAAATAGTTTCTGAGTTTTAGTTTTTTGAAAATTGTTAAGGCTTTTTTTCTCAGGCCCTTCTCAAAAGTAACACTTTGGTAAAAATGGCGAACCGATGAAGCAAATAGGCATTTTTGGGTATAAAGAAAGCATATGCCAAATTTCAGCCAATTCAAAAAATACAAAAGTAAACCGACATTTGAATTCAAATGGAACCGCTCTTTTAACTGGGCCTAGATTTTGATTATTTGATTCATTTTTAATGAAATTTTGTTACCACAATCATCGAATTTCCCAGAATATGTTCCAATACATCCACTTCTAGTAATAAAGTTCAACCAGTTTCCAATTAGCTTGTTGATTGATCAGAAATTAAACATTATTATTCGCAATGTCAGAGTCGAGAGGCGATCAAAGACATATTTCATACCGGCAACCACAGAATGCAATAGGGACATCGAAACCCACAACAGAGAGAGAATTACTTTTTGAAATGAGTTCCGCGAGAGCATGCTTCGTTGACTTTACAATGGTGGTAGAAATTTCGACCGCAAAATTAAAAATGAAACCATCTCTCATCATTTCTGGGAAGGATCCATTCACGCGTTATTTTCCATATTTTTCACAGCGAATTGTTCCATGAGCGGTGTTTGGCATTCGACTCACCAATGACAAAATTTATTGACTTATTACGGGTCAATTTCCGCAAGTCAGTTTGATGCAAACTAACGTGCTGCCCAGTGCATTGGAAACGCAAATAGGAAACAATGAAAAAATATTTACTAAGCTTTTAGCATTCCAAAAACTTTAGCTTAAAATTATGAAAAAAGGAGATGTTTCATACGACTATGAATGGTTACAGCAATTATAACACGTTCTCCACGGGGCCTTCCTTAGCCGAGTGGTTAGAGTCCGTGGCTACAAAGCAAAGCCATGCTGAAATTGTCTGGGTTCAATTTCAGGTCGGTCCAGGATCTTTTCGTAATGGAAATTTCCTTGACTTCCCTGGATATAGAGTATCATTGTACCTGCCACCCAATATACGAATGCGAAGATGGCAACTTAGGCAAAGAAAGCTCTCAGTTAACAACTGTGGAAGTGCTCATCAGGACACTAAACTGAAGGCAGGCTCTGTCCCAGTGAGGACGTTATGCCAAGAAGAAGAAGAAGAACACATTCTCCATCCAATTGATCATTACGATAAACAGAAAAGTTTGGATCCAAGTTTCAGTAATAACTGCTATATGAAATTATAATTTTTGATGTCTTTTTTTTTTTCTTAGATGAATGGTAGCTTTTGTACTGTAGTTTTTGTATTGAAATACCAAAAAACTTGTTTTATCAACTGTAGTTAGTCAATTCCTATGGATTCCATTGCATCAACATCAATCTCAGAAAACAAGACATTCGTTTTTCGTCATTGTGCTTTGAAACTTACGTAATAGAAACTCGTCAATTGAACTTGACCTTTCCCCGTTCCAATCTTTTTCAAATTGTTCAGTTCATACACCAAATCACTTCAAATGGAAAACTTTCCACCTTCGTATCCAAATCAATTGCAATCACTATCAATCACATTACTTCACGACTTCCCATCAAAGCCCGTTCCTGTACACCAGCCGCGATAGAGCCAACTCAAAGATTTATTCTTGACAGGTTCATATCTCATCCTCGGTCCCCTTCTGCACCCCGCACCGATGATGACCATCCCCACCACCACCAGAGCAAGCACTCGATAGAAACTCTCAACCGATAGAACCAATTTTGCGAATCGATGAGGATGAACAGTGCCGTATCGCGGTGACCGAAATGTAGAGGAGCGGACCCGATTATGAGGGAATAGCAAAATTGTTACCACGTTATCACACTGGCAATGGTGGAATTTTCTACATCCTCATCAAGAAACTTCCAGAGAAAAGATTATCAATCTTGGTTGATATATTTGTCAAATGTTCAGATGGAATATTTTCCTGATAGATGGAAAAAAGCCAAGGTTGTACCAATTTTAAAACCAGACAAAAATCCTGCAGAAGCTTCTAGCTATCGTCCAATCAGTTTGATTTCCTCCATCAGTAAACTTTCTGAAAAGGTCATTTTGAACAGAATGATGGTCCACATCAAAGAAAATTCAATTTTTTCCAATGAACAGTTCGGACTCCGCCATGGACATTCGACCACTCATCAACTTTTACGTGTCACAAATTTGATTCGTTCCAACAAATCTGAAGGCTATTCTACTGGTCTTGCTCTTCTAGACATAGAGAAAGCATTCGACAGTGTTTGGCATAAAGGTTTGATCGTTAAATTAAAAAACTTTAATTTTCCAACATACATTGTTAGAATAATTCAAAGTTATCTGTCAAATCGTACACTTCAGGTTAATTGTCAGAACTCCAGATCTGAAAGACTTCCTGTAAGAGCTGGTGTTCCTCAAAGCAGCATGTTGGGATCAATATTGTACAATATTTTCACATCTGACTTACCTGAGTTACCTCAGGGATGTCGAAAATCATTGTTTGCGGAAGACACAGGCCTCTCCGCCAAAGGACGAAGCCTGCGTGTCATCTGTAGTCGATTGCAAAAAAGTTTGGATATTTTTTCGTCATACTTGCAAAAACGGAAGATTTCTCCTAAAGCTTCCCAAACCGAACAAATTCTGACATAATCGAATCATTTTTCCTAATCGGGGATCATTCATAACGCCGCAGCAATCCATCACTTGACTCCCACGAATGAATTCGGACCTTTTCCCCGGGGGTCATCCCAGGGCTCTCATTCAGCAAAAATAGGTTCATGCGGCAATTTCACACTACAGCAGAGCGCTTTGAAAAGTCGGAGAAAAATAATCATTTTTTTCGCCCTTCATCGTCAATTGCACGCTCGAGTCGATCCGTAGAATGGTCCCTCGACGACGATTGGTTCCGATTTTGAACAACTATTAGAGCGTACGATTGCAAGATACGTCAAAAACTCATTGGTCCAAACGAAGGAAAAAAACAGCCTGTCGGGGACGTTTGATTGCTGGAAAGTTTTGCCACGGAGGAGGGAAAACTTTTTCCGGGCTGAATACGAGCAATCAGAGTCCGATTGAGGTCCGTGGGAGTGGAAGGCGTTTTTAGGGTTTGGCGATTTTCATTGGCAATCAACGATTTTTCCCTGGAAACAAATTGAGTGCTCAATACACTCCGATCTCTTTTTATGTCTGTTATCGGGGAGTTGTGAAAAGTATAACAAAATGATATAACAATGTTCTTGAAAAATGCAATGGACAGAATCACGTTCGGAATTCGAAAAGAATTCTGTTCAGGTTTCGAACAGATTCCTGTTCTGAATTCGAATTTTCTTAAGACGAACAGAGTGGATCAGAATCCTGTTCAGGATTTGGACAAAATCCAGTTCAGGATTCGAACAGAATCCTGCTTAGGATTCAAACAGAATACTGCTCTGGATTCAAATAGAGTCCTACTCAGGATTCAAACAGAATCTTGTTCAGGATTCGACCAGAATCCTGTTCAAGTTTCGAACTGAATCCTGCTCAGAATTCTAACAAAACCCTACTCAGGATTCGAACATAATCCTGTTCAGGATTCGAAAAGAATCCTGTTCAGGATTTGAACAGAATCCGTTTCAAGATTGGAACAGAATCCTGCTTAGCATTCGAACAGTATCCTGCTCAGGATTCGAACAGAGATCTGTTCAAGTTTCCAACAGAATCCTGCTCAGGATTCGAACAGAATCAATTTCAAGTTTCGAACAAAATCCTGTTCAGGATTCTGCTTAGGATTCGGACAGAATCCTGCTCAGAATTCGAGTAGAATTTTGCTCAGGATTCGTACAGAATCCGGCTCATGCTTTGAACAGAATTCTGTTCAAGTTTCGAACAGTATCCTGCTCAGGATTCGAACAGAATCCATTTCAAGTTTCTATAGAGAGTCCTGTCTTGGATTCTGTAGAGAATCATGTCTAGGATTCTGTAGAGAATCATGTCTAGGATTCTGTAGAGAATCCTATCTTGAATTCTGTGAATAACCTTCCTAGGATTCTGTAAAAAATCCTGTCTAGGATTCTGTAAAAAATCCTGTCTAGATTCTGTAGAGAGACCTGTCCAGTGTTATGTTGAGAATCATTACTTAGATTCTGTAGAGAATCCTGTCTAGGATTCTGAATAGAATCATGTCTAGGATTCTGTAGAGAATCTTGTCTAAGATTCTGTAGAGAATCCTGTCTAGGATTCTGTAGAGAGACCTGTCTAGGATTCTGTAGAGAATTCTGTCTAGGATTCTTAGCTTAGCTTAGCTTAGCTTAGACTGACTACACATATCAATGGTTGCTATTCCGTGATTGACCGAAGTCAGTGAAAATGCACAAAGAATCAACTAGAAGTTCGGCTGGGATTGGCCATAATCTTCTTCAGTGTGCATAATTCAGTGCCTCTATTTATACATGGTCAATAACGGCGCCGGCCACGTCCTTGCAGTCAGGTGGGATTGAGGGAAGGAATGTTAGTGTGTAATCTTTGCTATTTGGAGACCGTGTTTGCCTCTGCATCTCCACAAAGGTTACTGGGAGGGATGTTTGTTAATGGGAAGGATCGTTGGGTCACAGGATTCACTTTGATAAGCGATTAGACCATGATAAATAATTATTTGTGATATATAAACATGCTTATATGTAAATATAATATTTTCATTTGATATGAACAACATCTATGTAGAGAAAAAATATGCCGACACTTGATGTGACGAACGTTTCAAAGTTTGTTGAATAAAGTGAACCTTTTGGAAGTCTACACTTGAAGTGTCGAACCATTCAAAGTTTTTTTTTTTAATTACAAAAATAAAGGTAAAAAGAAGAAAGTGTTTTGAATAAAAAAAATTAGACATAAATAATTTATGAATCAGAGTTTATGTCGACACTCACAGTGACGAACCATTCATATTTTTTTGAAAAATCATATTTACGTCTCACCGTTGTAACGACTAAGGGTGCAATCATACATATTTTATAGATTTGAAACAGTAGCATAAAACGAGCTCACCAATTGATCCGTCATCCTTGAGCAGCAACAATCCTCTTTGAACTTCACTCGTTTAATAGGCTATATAAAAGCACTCCGAGAAAATAGGCGTGCAACCCGTGATAGAAAACAACTGACGACTGCTCGGGCTTTCTTGACGCACTGCCCAGGAGCAAGCGTCAACGTCGGAAGATCAAAAAGAACTCTGTAGAGAATTCTGTCTAGGATTCTGTAGAGAATCTTGTGTAGGAGAATTCGACCAAAATCCTGTTCAGGATTCGTACAAAATTCTGTTCAGGATTCGGAATTCAGGAGTTCAGGATTACGGAATTCAGATAAGAATCCTTTCTAGGATTGTGTAGTGTTTACTGTCAAGGGTTTTATAGGGAGTTCTGTTAGAGATTTTGCAAAAAATGCTGTCTTGAATTCTGTAGAACATCTTATGTAATGAATCCTGTCTAAATTTATGTAGAGAATCCTGTCTAGTTGTCTGTAGAGAATCCTGTCCTATATGGGATTCAGATGTGAATTCTTTCTAGAATTCTGATGAGAATCCTATCTAGGATTCTGTAAAGAATGTAGATTTAAAAACTGATTGACACAAATAATAAATCTGTTTCATTTTTCCTATTGTTTCAGTGCGGTGACTCTCCCTGTGATTTGACGGCCATTCCAAGGGAAAAAGTGACGAGGGTAAGTATTTTAGTGAACTTTGAATCAGCGTTTTATATTGGAAAGGATTTTTTTTTGTGATTGTAACGAGAATGTCATATATAACCTAATTTGGAGCAAGTAGAAGGAGAGTATGGACCAATGCATGAGTTCACTATCTGATGTTTGAGCGGTGCCGTGTTATTTACGTGACCTTGGCACAGTAATTTTTTTTTTGCCGATTTTTTGATCGTATTCGAATAGCGTCTAAATCGTTGGTTTTAGCGAAAAAGTTTGTTCAGGGAAGTTTCTTGATTTGTAAAAGCGCTTCTTTTGATACTAGCGGCCAGGTGATTAAATCACCTAAAAGTGAGATAAAAAAAAATATTTTTTTTTTATCTGTTGAAGATAGACGGTCGGTATCTTCAGCAAAGTTGTAGCACATGTTAATTCAAGACACTTTGTCGAAGACACCAAATTTCTATCTCTTATACATTACAAGATATGTCATTTTTTCTTAAAATTACCCTTAAAAATCAAAATTTTAGTATAACTTTTTTCTAACATTTTTGACATTTTTTGTGCCTTCTACAAAAGTGTTCATCTACCAAAACTACATGTTTTTGCTGAACATTGCAACTTGCTATCTCTTATGGTAAAATAGTTATTTCTAAATAATCGATTTTTATGGGGCTCTTTTGGACTAATAGCATTAGTTTGGGCGCAGATTGACGCACTTGGCGATTTGCGATTTTGAAAGAACTATTTTTTGACTTCCAATTGACACAAAGGACTTTTGGCCAGAAGCGGTCTATTGATTGTTTTGTTTTAACTAGTTAAGCCATAAAAATGCATTTAATTGCGGTTTCCCGACATTTTATCGTTTTCATTACGTTATTTCATATGAAACATGTTGCATTTGATACGTTATGGTAATTTTCAAGCATGAAAATGTTTATCTTTTTTATTTTTGTTTGAGTCATAACGTTTCATCAAACTTATGACTCTTCATAGAGCGTTACGTAATTTGTGAACGATGCCATTTGTTTGTCACGCAACTATTATTTGTTAGTGGCAGAGCGTAACATACTTGTTTATTTCAAAATCTCGCAATACGCAACATGGCTAATAAACAATCCTCACTGCTTTCTTTTCCACGTTCCCTCCTACTTCAAGCATCGGTCTGTTTTGCCGGTAAACAAATTAAACAAACAAATAAAAATGATTAATCATTGTAATAAGGAAAAGTAGAACTAAATTTTAATAAAATTTATAGTTGTATTTGTTAAACCAGACATTTTTCAACAGCTCTCACTGAATTCACCGAGTTTTTAACAGTTATAACAGAATTCAAAAACATGCACTGAAGTTAAAGTTCTGATTCATGTGCAGTTGGCACTCACTGGTACAGTTTTATTTTAAATCAGCAAATACTTTGTCTGCATTAGTATAAGTGAAATTTACATTCACTATAGAAATGTCGGCACACATATATCAGGGTTCTGAATTTTCGTATCAATGATGCGAAATCTACGATTTTTCGCACGTAAGGAGAATGCTTTTTTCGCTTTCTCACGTGAACATCTTTTATCGCTCACACCAATTTTCCCTGGAGCTACGATGGTGAATAACCGAAAATCACTCCACTCTGGGGATAATTTATTTTTTACTCCATCATATTTTCGCTCACCAACTGCTCCCGAGAATTATCACTATGTGGATAAACAAAAACTACTACCGGCGATGGGATTCGAACCTAGAACATTGCTAAAAACAACCGCGATGCGTGCACGCTATCTATGCTACCACACCAACTTGACTAAAGGAGTGGTTAATTTGGTGCATAAAAGCAACTGCTGCTCGTGGCGATGGATACAGGAAAAATTCTCCATGGATCGGAGAAAGAGAAAACAAACTTCTCACAGCTGCGGAAATGTGCAATTATCTATTTTCGCTTTGTTTTGTGGACGGATAAATTCGCAAGGCAGTCAACTGCTGAAAATTGCTGTGAGGGATAAATCCATTATCGTGAGAGTGAGTGAGAATTCGGAAGCCTGCATATTATTCACGATCAGTTTTGTTTAAATTTTGTCCCTACATCATAGAAGAATGTGTATAATACAAAACGATTTTCATTAGCTATGTCGCGTGTCGTGAGATTTTGGAAGGAACAAGGACATTACATGGTAGCAACAAAAATAAAAATTGCGTGACAAACAAATGGCATCGTTCACAAATTACGTAACGCTCTATGGAGAGTAAAAAGTTGGGTCAAACGTTATGACTTAAACAAAAATAAAAAATGAAAATCATTTCCATGCTAAATGATGTCTGTAGGTGAGGGAATAAATTAAAAATAATGAAAATGACCATAACGTATCATATGCAGCATGTGTCATATAAAATAACGCAATGAAAATGAGAAAAAAGTCGTAAAACTGTAATTAAATGCATTTTTATGGTTTAACTAGTTAAAACAAAACAATCAATAGACCGCTTCTGGCCCAAAGTTCTTTATGTCATTTGAAAGCCATAAAATAGCCCTTTCAAAATCGCAAATCGCTAAGTGCGTCAATCTGCGTCCAAACTAATGCTATTAGTCCAAAAAAGCCCCATAAAAATCGATTATTTAGAAATAACTATTGTACCATAAGAGATAGCAAGTTGCAATGTTCAGCAAAATCATGTAGTTTTGGTAGAAGGCACAAAAAATGTCAAAAATGTTAGAAAAAAGTTATACTAAAATTTTGATTTTTAAGTGTCATGTTAAGAAAAAATGACATATCTTATAATGTATAAGAGATAGAAATTTTGTGTCTCCGACAAAGTGTCGTTAATTAATATGTGCTACAACTTTGCTGAAGACATCGATCGTCTATCTTCAACAGATAAAAAAAAAATTTTTTATCTCACTTTTGAGTGATTTAATCACCTGGCCGCTTGTATCAAAAGAAGCGCTTTTACAAATCAAGAAACTACCCTGAACAAACTTTTTCGCTAAAACCAACGGTTTAGACGCAATTTCATTTCGATCACAAAATCAGCAAAAAAAATCACATGGCAACGAGTAAATTCATTCGCTCAAACGTCAAATTAGTGAACTCTTGCATTGATCCATTAAGGATGGCCAATAGGGTGCGGCTTATTTTTCAAAAGTTCTCAAAACCAAAAATTCGTGTACTCTACTGAATTTAAATCACATTAAAAGAGAAACCTCAAAATCTGAGCCAAAAATATTAACATTTAGTGGTAGCGCAAGCGTCTTGAAGGTGAATTTTCAGGCTATAAAAAATGACCTTCAGTGAAGTAAACATAACTTTGTTATTTTTTAACCAATTTTGAAACTTTTAGCACCATTATCTTCCAAATTAAACTTATAAAAACTTTTTAGAACATTAAATTTGTCTAAAATCAAAACTAGTCATAGTTAAAAAAAACTTTTATCCAAATTTACCTTCATTTTACTAAAAAAATCATTTTTGTTTGACCATATCTTCATAAATACTCAACCCCTAATTTGAATAAGTCGTGGATAGATACTCTTTATACGAATTTTAGATGTGATCGTTCAAGCTTATGCAAATTGTGCTAATTCAGAGCAGTGAAAGCAAATGTCTATGAATGCACATGGCGCCCTCAAAGATGAAGAAAAAATGATGAAGATGGTGACGACAACAAAGAGCAAGCCCATCCTTTTGTTACCATCAAAGCCATCAGCGAAAGTGTTGATAGGCGTGCTCGGGTTCGCGTTTGCAGCGTGTCAGGGGAAACCGGGTAATATGCGCCCTTGGGCAGATATAGTAACTTCTATTCTCCTCTTCTTCTTGACATTAAATCCTCACTAGGACCGAGCCTTCTTTTCAGCTTAGTTTTCTTATGAGCACTTCCACAGTTATTCACTTAGAGCTTTCTTTGCCAAAGTTGTCATTTCTGCATTCGTATATCGTGTGGCAGGTACGATGATACTATATGCCCAGGGAAGTCAAGATCCTGGATCGACCGAACCCAGACACCTTCAGCATGGCTTTGCTTTGTAGCCGCGAACTCTAACCACACGGCTGAGGAAGGCCCCTTAAAAATTACTTAAACAGTTTGAAAATCAAATCTCCCATATCTTCTTTACAAATTTGTGAAATTTTCAGCATATTCGGTGGTGAATTAGATGTGGCCTAATGACGATGTAGTACATATTTTGATAAAACGTTTTACTCCGACGGCGCATTATACACCCAATTCCCCTCTCTCGAATGGTGCTGCGATGCGAGTAGACTAGAGTGACTGTAGATAATGGCTTTTTCATGTCAAACGCAGAAGAGATAGCAAGCAAGCACGTCATCTCGTGTACGCGCTTTTCAGCGATGGTGTTGAAAAGAAATTTAATGGTACAGTAATTAGCTATGCCGTATTGGGTAATTTGCACGCTTTAGAAATTGCCTTCCGTTGAGTTTTTAACGATTCTCGGGTGGGTTGCGGAAGCCATCAGAATTATGCACTGGGGGAAAAGGACGAGTATCAACACGTAAATATCTAGAGAACGATCATACTTTGCTAACATATGCATTGATGACCTTACAATTCGTAGTTGCAACTTCTTGTTTGACCATAATAATCGAAGTTACACAAGGAGCCATTCAGATGTAGCTTGAGAGGAGCTTTCCATCCTCAATCACTTTCGAGAACCCCAAACAATGTAAAGTCAATAACGGCGCCGGCCACGTTCTTACGATCATCGGTGAAAGGAAGGGTTATGAGTGGGGCATTAATTGCTACGAGATACCGAGATCACCTCTGCAACTCCATGGTTGTCTCAGGAATGACATTCTATGTATTCATTGATAGCGATTGTTAAACATAAGCTGGAAAAAACTTCTCCCAGGACTTTGCTTAACCCTGAATTTCGGCTATTGCTTACATTGTTGTGAGTTTTGTCATTCATTTTTTATTAGTTTAGGCTTGTTGACAAGTAATGTTTCATTTAGCTACCTCGCCCACGGACCAGATATTCCATTTCTGTCATGGAGCTTCAAAATAGACGAAAGCACTTCCAGGAGTATCATCCATGAGGTGTGTGACACACTGTGGTCTCAACTCATTTACCGGAGTTGACGACAGAAGACTGGTTGAACAACGCTGATCAATTCTTCCAGCAGTGGGATTTGCCTAACTGCTGTGGGGCTGTGGATGGGAAGCATGTGAAGATTGAATGTCCACCGAATTCTGGCTTCCAATTTTTTAATTATAAAAGGGATCACAGCATCAATTTGATGCCAGTTTGTGATGCCAATTATAAATTTCATTCCATTGATGTGGGAGCATACGGAGGTAACAGCGATTGAGGAGTGTTTGCGAGCTCGGAATTTGGCAAACGATTATTCAGCGGAACTTTAAATTTACCGCAACAGCCGAATTCAACCGTAGAAATTCCCCATTATATTGTTCAAGCATAATTTAATGCGGCCATTTCCTGGAAAGCTTCTTCCACCGATCCGAGAAAATTTCAATAAACGCCTATCACGTGCTCGACGCACCATTGAAAATGCGTTCGGTATTTTAGTTGCTCGCTGGAGGATTTTTAAAACTGCTTTGGTGATGCTACCAAAACACGCTGAAATAGTTATTTAAGCAACAAGTCGCAAAATGAAGATTTTTTACGACTAGTGCTGAAAAAATCGAGTTTTGCAACGAGTTGCATACAACCTTTTTTGCTATTACGAAAATATCGTTTCTGTTGGATTATTTCTATTAGCACAAACATATTTCAAGCGCACCCACGTGGGTATCCTTGCGTAGCATCGTCTCAGTGTGTTTTCAATCACGTAGGCTGTGATACAGTGCAGTGGTATGACTGTCAATTTTTCTCACATTTGCATCGAAGACATTCGTACTGATGAAATCGCTATGCCTATCCGAGGACAGACCAGGTAAGAAACCAAAAGTACCATTAAACATATTGTTCTGTTGCTTTCCATGTGCTCCGAACCGTCGCGTGAAGCGACTTATTTGAAAGTAAAAAAACTGATTTTACTGCCTCCAACTACGTCCGCTAAATGTTCTGATTAAATATCATAAATACCGTAGAAAGGTTCCAATCACCCAGCGAATATATAATCTGTAGCTAATCGACTAGGTTAAATAGAAATCCATAAACATCAATGCTACTTTTCAGCACTGTTAACAGTGCTGAAAAATAGCACTTTTCGATACTGTTCCTTTTGTTAGGAAAAGTAGGCCGTTATGTTGTTCATTCTCTTGATGAAAAGTATAGTAATATGCAACGGAATAGCAAACAGATTAATTTGGCATCAATTGTTCTACACAATTTTCTTAAACAATCCAACAATGATGTATATTGCCCTCAAAGTTTTACCGATACCTTCAATGCCGATGGTGAAGTCACTAGGCAGGGCGATTGGAGGAAAGAAAGCCCACCCCTTGAAGGTATTGCAGGTTTGTTTAGGGGCAATAAGATTTCCCAGCAAGCTTTCGAAGTACGAAAGTTGTTGAGTGGTTATGTGATTGCCTATGAGTGGATGGAAGAGTGTGTATATGTAAGGTAGTTGCTTTCTTTGTTAAAGGATTGCTTAATAAAAAGTAAGAGGTTGCTTCCGAGATACAACCGCCAAGGCGACGTTGGATAACGTTAGCTTCTTCTATTTCCTGGCTTGAGACCGTCTCGAACTTATGAAAGATTTCTACTGATAAAAACCCAATCAATTTTCATACTATTTGTTGCATGTCAATTCTGATCTGTTATGGACATTTTGTGTTATTATTTGGTTGGTTTGGTTAACACTTCAACACCGATAGAAACGATCAATGGAAGAAGAAGCACGAGCGGCAACTCTTGCTCCGCAAACAAATATTCCGGTTGAACGTTAGGTCCACGCATGATCCACTAAGATTGGTTGCTTTAGTGGGTTCCGAAGCTTGTTTGAGGTTGAGGTACTTCTTTATGAAGTCCGCGAACTCCATGTTCTCCTCTTTGCTCAAAACGATGTTAAAGTTGCCAGTCACGATGATTGGCATGATCTCCTTTTGATACTCAAAAAGTTCCGCACCATGAAGAACTTCTTCTGCTTCGTCGTGCTATCCGGGGAAATGTAGAGGCAAATCTGCGATTCCGGAGCTCGGCCGTCATGATCCTGCAGGAGTGGCCTAACTGATCGGTTTGTTTGAGGATACCAAGCTGTGCGCAGTCCACGCCAAGCGTGTCACCATCATGCCGAAGGACATCCAGCTGGCTCGTCGTATCCGTGGCGAACGAGTTTAAATTGAATTGCAGCACAATTTCAAATAAAACGGCTCTTTTCAGGGTCACAACAATGCATTCGACGTAAAAGAGTTGCAACCAGAGACATTTCATCTATTACTATTAATTGATTTGTTAATTATTTTTTTTATCAATTATCGGGTATTTATCAATCAATCGGGTCGGGCGGCGGTAGCATTTTTGCAGTCTTCTCTGTGTGCGTATTTTGATTCGATAGAATTTCTTACCAAATCAAAACATCAACATAGCTGTTGCTGATTAGTTTTAGCTCTTAGTTCAACAAGTTAATACTCTGATCGCTCTAGCATGCATTTATATGTAGGTAGCGACGACGAAAACGGCAATTTAAAGTAAGTAAAATTTGTAAGGATGCTTAAAATATATCTCCAAGCCCGATTTCATCTTCTTAACTCGTACCAATCAGCTCATACAGTTGAAATAATTAAATTTCTGTTAGATATCAGAGATTTTCTTAGGAAATTGCCTACATATAGGCGTTTTCATTGCATTTCTTGAAATGAAGTATTTATTTATTTCTTCAAATATTGCATTAATTAGAATTTAGCAAGCATATTCGGATTCAGGGAGTTTTATTTATTCATTATGTAGGGTCGTTTAAACAAATAACAATAATCGCATTGATAAGTGATCAATTTCACCCCGAAATGGGATTCCCCGCTTTGTTATTTAAGGGATGATATTTTTACACCAAAAACACATTTGTTTGAAAATGTTGGCACATGAGCCAAAGCGGCTGACCGTCGTTGTTTTCCTGCATTTAGTTGTTTGGCATTTCTAACATTATTGAAAACAGACAAGAAAAACCATGAAACATGATCAATTTCACCCGAAATTACTTCAAAACCTTATAACAGCAATGTGCTTTTCAATGGAAAATAAGACATTTATCAAAAGTTGTCTTGAAAATCAATAGTTTTCATTATTGGAAAGATTTCCAATCGATTGTCATTAATTTCGAAAATCTATCCGGGCGTTAGTATGTTATTAACAGTCAAAATTTAAACACTTTTCATGTCGCGAGCGATTTTCATTTTTCGAAATTGTACCCCAGTATGTTGGCGTAAGACGATATCCAACGTCGAAAAAATAATCATTGTTGAAGAAATGAACTTGTTTTATTAATTAAATTTATTTATTTAATCATATGGCTTTTAAAATTAAAAACTTCCCTGTTTCAGTTACTCACTTGCTTCTGTGCGGTAATCCTCGGAAGCCTTGTAAATAACATTGAGAATTTGAGCCTCCACTTTATCTGCAATGTGGTCTGAAAAAACGGACAGTTTGTGTGCCACAAGTTTTCCAAATGTTGTGTGTTTCCCTTCTTGTTCCATAAATTTATCCAACAAGGCTGACAAGTTATCGATTTCCTCCGTTTTTGTGATTTTTTGATGATGACGGTGTTTGTGATAGTGTGTCAGTGTCAGCTTGCTCCTCTAGGTGCTCTTCCACCATTTCATGGAAGTCAGTACTGGGTCCACCAGGCTTTGCAGAATTCGCTCTCATTTGAGTATGAAGCACGATCAAAACAAGCAAAGAAAAACATCCCATCTGTTGTGGTCCACGATCGTCATTGTATCGCAAGGTGTAACAAGTCTGATAAATGGAAGCAGTGAGCGAGAGCCCCAAAGAGAGAGCGATGATAAAATCCATTTTTCTCGCTTATTTACCGTTGGGGATAGGTGTTTTTCTTTTACTGGCACGATAAACAATCCACGAACTTCTAATAGCAATAGTGTCCCCCAGGCTTGGAGCATGTTTAGAGGGGTTTTATCATGCACTACTATCCCCCCAATCTGATCAAAGTTGTAGCAGTATACGACAAACAGTCTCTCATAATGTGCAGCATGTTATGATAGTTACAGAGAGCGATACGTGAAAGATTCTCTCAATTTTTGCAGGATTCAATCCCTGGGGTCCACCGGTATAGTTACTAGTAGTTCTGAAAAAATGTAAAGCACATCGTGAATGTTTAGAAAACCAGAATATCCGTCGGGACAAAAACAGAATTGTGAACATAAGGAATCCTCCGACTAACATTCAAAAATTTTCTCAGGGATTCCGTTCAGGTTTTTTTTTTCTTTTTATTGGCATTAGGGATGGTACACAAATTATATCACGCTAAATTTCAACTTTTTTGACCCCCCCCCCCCTTGTCACGTTTTTTGTATGAGTCCTCCGAAATATTTGTAAGGCTTGTCACACTTGGCTCGACCCCCTCCCCCCCTCAGAGCGTGACGTAGTTTGTGCATGACCCCTTAACATCCTCACTGGGACAGAGCCTGCTTCTCAGCTTAGTCACAGACAAACAGACGTAACACTGACAAAATTTCCATTGACAACTCATATAACGATCATTTCAAATTCGTTATGTTACAAATCTTACAGCCAGAGGCGCGCGTAGCGTTTTTCTTCGCGTTTGATGTTTCACACTACCACCATCTGCAACATGTGCATCAGATGATGATGGTGTAAACTGGACGATGGATTTTGAAGTAATTTGGTCCAAGTGTTACATCTGTTTGTCTGTGGCTTAGCGTGCTTATGAACACTTCCACAATTACTAACTGAGAGCTTTCTTTGCCAAAGTTGCCATTTTCGCATCCGTAAATCGTGAGGCAGATACGATTATACTCTATGCCCAGGGAAGTTAAAGAAATTTACATTACGAAAAGATCCTGGACCGACCGGGAATCGAACTCAGACACCTTCAGCATGGCTTTGCTTTGTAGCCGCGGACTCTAACCACTCCGCTAAGGAAGGCCCTATCAGACACGCTTGAGTCGTCGAGCTGTGAGTGATCACAAGGTGGACAGCCCTCGTCGTCATGCACGTGGAGAGGCAGCGCAGATGTAACGTTTCTTCGTTCTGCGGCCAACAGCCACTGTCATCGGCCCACAGTTGTCCACGCCGGTATGGCTGAACGGTGTAGTAGGTTCGTCGTGACACGCGACTCCGGAATTCATCGGGCCGACACTTCTGCACCTAACACCAGACGCAGGCTTTCCCAATTTTCTTCATCTCCGTTCTCAAATACGCGATGCTGCCGAATCTCGTTTACGGCAGTTTCCACGTTCTCGCGATCTACTCACTGGTGGTAGTAGTCTATCAGCTACACGGATAAAAATCATGAAATTCATAAATTGGTTAGGTCATAATATCAGGATCACAAATCATGGTTCCTGGAGTCATAAGCGTAAAATCCAGTGTGAAAACACTAAGCGGTGCACTTTGCTTCAGCTCATTCGTATCGATCACTCTGAATTCGAGATTACGAAGTGGTTGGTAGGGTACGTGGCTATCAATCGGAAGGTTCTTGGCTCGTATAGTGTATGCTATCTTTTATTTTTTTTATTTTGTCGATCATAAACGGATGCGCAGCTCAGCATTTTCGGCATTTGAATCATGATTCCGAGCAATCAGCAACAAAAACCTAACGCGTGTGTTGTGTTACGGCAATCTGACTCATGATATCATGAGTCCAAATCATGGTGTATTTTCATAAGATGAAAACACACTGGAATCATGATATCATGAGTCATAATCTTGTTTTAGGATTCTGATTTCTACCAGTGTAGTTCATCACAGGATGCTGCTTTGGTAGAATTATCGGGACACGCAGCTCGAAGGGTAACGACGATCCTCGCGCCGCTCTGCTTTCCATCCGCAACACTTCATCGTCGCCCAGGAATGGACTCAAGCTTTGCAAGCTGCTGGACTTCTCCAGTCGGATGACGTTGATGTGTTGAGAGCTGTTGATTATTTTTTCGTCTTCGAAGTTGTCGGATTGAACCGACCTCCAAAGGAATGCCTCCGCTTTTCGGATCTCCTCACGCTTCAGTAGTACTACAGTTGAGCGAACTTCCTTCTTCGCCACCTTCTTCGCTCTCGCCGTGCTTGGAACGGCCTCGATCTGAACACCAACAGCTCCACGAATCGTGATGCTTCGCCGTATGCAGCTTATTCACTTGCACCCTTGCTGATGACCGAGTGGAAGTTTGATAGTGTCCTCAGGGTCACCAGTTTGGTCGTCCTCCTGTACCGCACCCATGCAAGCTGCGTTCCAGCGGGCAGCTTCTCGGTCATCGGGTTCACCAAATGTGTAGTTGGCCTGGTAACTTCTAGGTGATCGACAAGCTGCTGAACTAATGCACCGTAACCGATGAAACTCGCCAGCCGATCTGCTTTCGATGGCACTGCGTTGCGGACTTAGCAGCATGTTCAGCCGGCCAAACAGCATGCGCAGCGTCACGATGATCTTCGGGACTGATTTCGGCAGAAACAGCCTACCTTGTACCGTTTCCAGCGCCTCTCCATTTAGCCAGTCTTGCAGTCACGCAAGATTTTCCACGTCGGAAAAGCCACACATCTTCGATAAATATTGACCAATCCTCCAGGTTACCGGAAAACGTAAGCAACTTCCTGGACAAAAACTGCCGGGCGGACAGTTCGCCTTCGTCGGCTCTCGTTGATGAATTCTCCGCTTCTTCAAGTTTCCGACGCGACCTTCATCTATCTTCTTCTTCGGAGCTTTCCTCTTACTCCCCTATGCCTTCGACAAGAACTTCCTTCTCATCGGAGCTCTCTTCCTCGTCGAGGCCTTTTTCTTCGCAGCTTTCATCTTCTCTGGATGACTCTTCTTCTTCTTCTTCTTCTTCAGAACTCTCTGCACTTTCCAATTCGCTAACTTCTAGCAGCTTCTGCATCGTCTTTCCCTGCGTTGGCACTATACTCCGCTTCAGCTTCAGCTACTTCAGCCTTACCTCCATCTTCGTCCGTATTTCAGCAAGCTTCTTCTGATTAGCCTGCTATTAGGCGATCTTCTTCTTCATTTGCGCCCTTTCGAACTCCAGTTCCATCTCCCGTTTCTTCTTGTCAAGCTGTTCTCGCATTTCGTTCAACTCATGCTGCATCGCAAGTCGCTTCCGGTGCAAGATCTCCTACTTGCCCGTATTTCGCTTCTTCTTCTCCGCTTCAAGTTTCTTCAACTCCTCTTGCATTTCCGATGAGCTGCAATCGCCACTTTCACCTTTATTGCACTCTTGACAGAACCACGAAACATCCTTTATTTCCGATGTAACGCCAATACAGCCGAAATGGTACCACTGACACTGATCACAAAATATCATTTGTGACTCATCTTCATTGGGCCGGTCATAAGCTGCGCAACCGATACATGGTTTTTCAGGATTACTCTGGATGGGATTTGATCGGAACATCATTAAATTTGCAAGTTTGTTCGCTTTTCGGACCACCCTAATGTAAACTAAATTTACACAGCAGCACTTTCGTTGTGTGACAGCTTGAAAATTTAATGGTTTTTCAGAATGGCTCTTCTTACTTCCCAGGTATTACGATTGGCGATGGCGCGCGAGTTGCCACTTCAAAACTCCGAATACTTAAAATACCTTTCCACTACAGTCCTATCACACTTTTCACTAACCGGGAATTACTTCTTTATTTACTAATTAGCAACAAATTTCACAAAAACCTCTCTCCACAAAGATGTTTTATCCTAATAGTTTTCTACACTAACCATTTTGCTTTTCTACGCATCTGTATCAATGTTGTTTTTGTTTATTTGCCTTCTCCCTCTTGCGTACCAACATACTCACTGACAGCTATGCTACGCTCAGAGGGTACGCAACCAGATACGCCGTCGTCGCAGGGTTGTGAGCGGCGATGTGAACAGGTCGAAGGTAGAAGAAGCTACCTAGCAGCCACCGCCACTTTGTTGGTCAGCAAATCCCCCTTTCGATCATTGCACTGGTAAGATATTGGACCTAGCACCGTTGCCCATATTGCGTTTCAACTACAACAGTTTTTACGTGTTGTCTTTTCTTTATGCGGTGGATTCGCTTCAACTCTTGCTGCCCTGTACCGCTCTCTGTTCTGTCAGGTACCGGCCACAAACAAACGGCTTCTAGCTTCATTCTTCCCATCTGTCACTCTCTGGCACTCTTTATCGAACCGCCTTCGTCGTTGATCGGTGCTAATCACTTCCCGCGTTGTTGATCCGTGGATAGGGTTCTTCAGGCTGTTGACATCTCCAGAAACATAACATGATATAACATGTTTGGCAAAGTAAAATCGTCCTAGATATTTACGGGTTAAATTTCCTGAAAACTTCGTTTCAACTTGTTGAAATATTTAAAGTCCATTCGATTGTGGTAAAGTGGGTCGAGAGGCGGTCTTCCTTTATCATCCATAATTGCTGAACCCGAGATTAGCTCTGCCGACCAGTTTCCCGAACGACAGATAATTGAATTTCACCGTAATTAATTGTCGTAAAATCACATTAATAATCCCACCACACAGAGACCCGCAGACATTGCATCGAGAGTCGCATCGGTATCTCACACATCATAAATAGCGCAACACGCTCCTCTACTACATTATTCACAAAGTCAACCGACCCCAACTCGTCGGTAAAAGTTCCAACCAGGGCAGGTCTAGGATTCGAGCAAACGAACGAACGAACGACCCGACCAAGCCCCGGCTCGCAGTGGCCCAAAGCTGGTCAAAATAAAAAAAAAAGTTTTCTCAATGTAACAAATGTATGAAATCAACCGAAAATGCCAACTTTGCCTCAATAACAAGCTTTTGATCTTGAAGCAAATTTTCAGACCAGCCAAGGAAGGAAGCTTTGCAGAGGATTCAAAATAAAATTTTGAAAATGATTCTGAAGCTTCCTCACTGGTATAGTAATAAAGAGTTACATAGAATATCCAATGTTGAAACATTGGAACAAATCTATCTATATAAATAAAAATGGAGTGGTGTTTGTATGTCACGAAATGACTTGAGAACGAGACAACCGATTTGCGCAATTCTTTCACTGTTGTCTTCTTGAAGGGTTCCGACGTGTTCGTATGACGAAAAAGTTTAGGGAAGTTTTTGTAAAATTTGGTAAAACGGGAGAGTACTGTTATGTCATTTTGTATGGGAGGTTCCATGACATTTTTCAACAGCCTACTTGATGGCAAGACGAAGTTTGCCGAGACCACTAGTGTCAAATAAAATAATTAATAATTTTAGACGAAAATCGTTGCAATCTATTGCCACGGTTAATGCGTTATACATTTAAGTTAAGTTATGTTCAGAAAAATTAAAGCTTTGTTTTTTCTCTCTTATGAGCAGGTAAAACACATTGACATGTTTTGCCAATGAATAATGCTTTTTGACGATTTGACTTTTTGGCCAACATTTGTACGAAGCGCGTCCACTGGGCGTCTATCGTTCGGATGAGGGTAAATGTGACGGTCAATGTCTCCTTCGGTCCATGCATGCATCATAGATCGCTTAGCAAAGCGAACCCCGCCACGGTTGGGTAATTTGTTTATCCTGCACCAGGGATTAACGTGACCGCCGCTGCCATCCTCGAAGGGGGTGGTGGTCTGGGCGAGCGATGATGATGATGCCTGATACCGATTTGATTCAGGTTTTCTGTGCTGTAGCCCCAGTAAACGAAGGTTCGCAACGCAACGGTGCAATGACTGTGGGAGTACGCATGGGCGAAGTAAGGATTCAAAAGAACGAACTTAACCAATCTACCACAAAAAATATTTCGATTGAAATTTCTTTGGTTTTCGACATTTTTGCACCATAATTTCACAAGTTCTCCAAACACCTTTCTATGTAAAACATTGATTTTGATCATAGGATCATGGTTTCGAAGATATTTCGAAATTTAGCCAAGCCGTAACATAACGTTACGTTGCTCGATTATTAATATATCAAAACAATGTAGCAAATTGGTGCAATCATTTTGGAGTATAACCCAAGTAACGCCTATTTCATTAATGTTGCTCAAACAAGCGAGGGAATTGCAGAAGTCTTTAAACTTGAAATATGTATGGTCTGGAAGAGGAGGAACCGTGTGGATGAAAAAATACGAATACTCAAAGCCATTGGCAATAAGATCTAGACATGATTTAGAAAACGTCGAAAAACTTATTAATAGTACAGAATCAGAATGAACATCTTCATATTCGTTTTTGTTTTATTAATGTTCGTTTGTTTTTCTTTGTGTTATTTTATTTTTAGTTATTTTTTATGGAAGCAATGTCAAATATTAAAAATTTCCAACATGATAGTGTCGATGACTTTAATTCAAACAATGTTGAAAACAACATGAAATACTTGCGAATTGCCCAATGGAAAAAAGGGGCATGAATGAGCCAAAAAAAATTTGATAATATTGCTTTGTTCTTGGATAATTGTGCAGTTTCTATTGATATATTTGTCATAGGAGAGACATGGCTCAAACCTGATAACTGTAGTTTATATAAAATTCCTGAATATAATGCTGTTTTCTCGTGCCGTGAATCGTCTTCTGGAGGATTGGCCATGTTTATAAAAAATACACATCAGTACACAATTATAAAAAATCAGACATTTGATGGATTCCACATGATCCAGATCGAATTACAAATGAAAGGCGTTCTTTAAGATGTCGTTGGTATTTATCGCCCCCTTCATTCGAATACAACAGATTTCAAGATGTTTTGGAAAACCTATTATCTAACTGTCGTCGAAAACCTTGTTTCATTGTAGGTGATATGAATGTACCAACAAACTTGTCCAGCAATAATGTTGTCCTTCGCTATAAAAACCTTTTGGAATCTTATGATTTTGTATGTTCAAATTCATCTGTCACACGTCCAGTAAGCAACAATATTCTTGATCATTTTATCAGCAAGAAAAATGACATGCCCAATGTTCGTCATAATACGATTTACACTGAAGTTAGCGACCATCTGATTGTTGTATCATCTTTCATGTTATTTTGTATAAAAGATCGTATAACACTTACAAAAAAAATTGTGAACAAACGCAAACTAGGGTTGATGTTCAACAATTTGTTTGTTCTGATGATGTCAATTGTTCTTTGTTATCCATAGTTAAAACATATAGTGAAATGTTCTCTCGTTGTACGATGGAAAAAGTTGAAATTCTAAATATTAAATCCAAATACTGTCCATGGCTCACTTTTGATCTTTGGCAACTTATAAAACTTAAAAATAAATATTTAAAAAATTTAGAATCAATCCAAACGATCAACATTTGCAGGGAATTTGGAACACCTAACCAAAAAAGTAGAAGTTTCAAAAAAGTCTTGTTTAACTGTGTACTACAAAAACTTGTTAGAATCTACTAATAACACTAAGTTGTGGAAAAACTTGAATAAAATTATGGGGCGCTCGAAACAAAAATATATAATAAACTTACATGTCGATGGTATCCAAACAAATAATAACTTCGAAGCATGTGAAGCGCTAAATGAGTATTTCTCAACTGTCGGAACTAAACTAGCTGATATCATTCCGAGACAAACAGACTTAAATCCTCTTGATAATATGCGTCACCTAAATCATTCTATTTTTTCTACAACCTACAAATGTAAATGAAGTTTTTCTATTAATAAAAGAGATAGATACTAAAAAAAGTAATGGCCCTGATGATTTTCCAGCTAGTGTTTTGAAAGACAATATCCAAAAATTCTCAGATATTCTTTCAACTATGTTTAATCAAATAATATGTTCTGGGATCTACCCAAACTGCCTGAAGTTGGCCAAAATTGTACCAATTCATAAATCGGGTGACTTAAACGATTCTTGTAATTATCGCCCAATATCCACTCTATCTGTGTTCAATAGAATATTTGAAAAATTGCTAGTTAACAGAATAACAGATTTTTATACCAAGTACGATGTTTTATACAAATGTCAGTACGGGTTTAGAAAAGGCTGTAGTACATCGACCGCAATAGTAGAGCTAATAGATTTCCTTATTGATAAAATTGATTCCAAACGTGTTGTAGGAGGGCTTTTCATCGATTTAAAAAAGGCGTTCGATACAGTTAACGTCGGGGTGCCACAAGGGAGCAATATAGGACCTCTATTGTTCCTTACGCATATAAATGATATTGGTAATCTACCACTAATTGGTGTACCAAGATTGTTCGCAGATGACACATCCATTTTTTACCCTGACGCTGATAGTAATTCTGTAATCATCAGCATTGAACAGGACTTGCAAACCCTCATCCGCTATTTTAATACTAACTTGTTATCCATAAACCTTTCTAAAACAAAATATATGCTGTTCCATAGCCCATGAAAAAATGCTTGAAAATCATGGTAATCCATGTTATGGAATAGACACTATTGAGGAGGTGTCTACAATCAGGTATCTTGGCCTTCAGTTGGACTCAACACTGTCTTGGGAAAATCACATTAAAAGCGTAGAAAGTAAAGTTGCATCTCTTTGTGGTATGATGTACCGTGTGAGCTCCTTTGTTCCTCGTCACGCACTGATGAAATTTTATTACGGTTGTGTACATTCTCTTTTCCAATACCTCATAATTGCGTGGGGTCATGCTTGTAAATCTAAACTTAAAAAACTCCAAGTCCTACAATATCGATGTTTAAAAATCATATTTGAATTACCACTGCTCTATCCTACGGTCCATCTTTTTGCTAACACATTGCACAGTATCCTACCCATACGTTGTCTATGCGAACTGCAATCGTCTCTTTTTGTGTATGATATACTAAAAAACCAAAACTTGCATCATAATTTTGTTCTTACAACAGCCAATCATGGTCACAACACAAGACAAGCTAATAGCTTAGTGCAATAGAGAGCACGCACTAGTTTTGGACAAACAAAATTATCTTATTTCGGTCCCCTGAAATACGATTCCCTCCCGGAATACCTTAAACAGATAAATAATCGTGATATCTTCAAAACCAAATTGAAACAACATTATA
Source organism: Aedes aegypti (assembly GCF_002204515.2). Taxonomy (NCBI): domain Eukaryota; kingdom Metazoa; phylum Arthropoda; class Insecta; order Diptera; family Culicidae; genus Aedes; species Aedes aegypti. The sequence goes on along the minus strand of NC_035107.1, from coordinate 225,217,328 downwards.
AAGGTAACATTATTGCATATCTGCTGTAGCACAAATTCAACTATCCATTGCTATCAACATTACTTTCAATCACTGGAATTCTTATTAAGATTTATTTAATGCTTAAGAATATTTATTTATTTATTTATCACCGTCTTGACTTAAAAATAAATTCTCCAGACTGTATCTTACTCTAAGTTCCTTATTCTATTTTTAAAAACAAACTTTGAAATATTGAAGTCGAACACAACACTCACATTATTGAACGCACGAAAACATTTATCTAGAGGGTTATGAAAACCGTATGAAGTCCTATGGCGTCTAACAAAAAGCAGATTACGTTCACGTAGTTGACAAGACGGAGCATACAGGGACACATTTTCCAACAGCGACGGACAATTGACATTTCCTACAATCAGATCGAAAACAAGCAGTCTCTGTAGTTTTGTACGTCTGGCAGAGAGCGTTTCCAAAGCGATGAGGTTACACCGGTTTCTGTAATCCGGCAGATCAGTTGGATTTGCCCAAGGCAACTGGCGAAGAGCGTACCGAACGAAGCTACGTTGAACTCTTTCCATTCGGATGATCTGCGTAGTATGATGTGGAGACCACACACAGACGGCATATTCCAGAACGCTTCGAACTAGCGCACAGTACAACGACTTCAAAGCGTAGATATCCTGAAAATGTTTCGTACTACGTCGAATAAATCCGAGGGCAGCGAATCCTTTGGCAGTGGCGATGCTGATATGTTCGCTGAATTGCAGTTTATAAAAAAAAACTATAAACACTGATAATAAGCCATATATCAGCATCATAGATGCATACAGCCATAACAATAGCAGTCCAAATACTGACACGCCTACCAACAGCACTTCCGCTACAAAGAAACCCTATTACTGCATCATTATTGCTTATACTTTTTCTTTCTTTATTAACGGGATTCTTAGCCCTGGACTAGTTCATCTAGGGACCAAAGGCTTTACTTCCTTTCTGAAGGAAGTTGTCGCGGATGGGATTCGATCCCAGCCTGGTACATGTATTTAATGAGCGCACGGAGCCCCGACAGACCGTTATTATGAAAAAATATGCATCAAATCGGAGTACAGGGCTCGTTTCCTAAGGTCATTCTGCACCTCTGGACCAAATTTTAAAAAAATCCCTAGGAGGAATCTTGAGAAACTATTGTTTTGAAGTTTTTTAACTTGAAAATTCAGTATAATGCATATTTAAATTACGTAAAAACACTGAAAAACCATTTTTGTAGGGTTTAGGGTTAGGCTCGGACTTTCATTCTCTATACCCACAACCATTTGTTTCGTTTTCATAGGTTTTCATCGTCAATCTGGTTATTGATTTCTAGATCACGTTCGACTCAGTAACGGAAATCTAGCTGTGGCAGGTAATATCATAGACTGAAAAAGAAGATGGTAATATCTCAACATGAACTGGGGAAGGTGATAATGCTGATAAATAATTAAAGTATAAGAATTGTAGACGAGGTGTCAACTTTTTTTGTAAATTTACATGAAATGAAAAGGAGATGAGTCTTCGAATTAACTGTTCAACATTGCGTTTTGTCGCATATACTCCTTGATTTAGCAGACGATTACTTTATTGGAATCGATCGTAGTGCAGTCGAGCAGGGTTTCATGATTTAAGAAGGGGCATCTAGGATAAGCTTGTAATGCCATTTACTCTACTCAAACGTATATGGATGCATGTAAACAAAGAAGCAGGTTCAGTTGTGTTGGGGTTGAGGCAGTGTTTGATGGGGATGCAGTTGATGTTTTTGAAGAGTCATAGAACATTTGTGACGTGTGATAAGGATGTTTCCCGTGTAGTGAAAACACGTATTCATAATTCAAAATCTCTTTTTACGGATTACGTAACCAGCTAAGGAACCCGCAACTTTCAAAGGGAAATGACATTTCTTCACAGTTGCTTGATAAAGGCTTATCTGACTTCATAGATTCATTGTTTCATTAACAACTTTGCCAAAACACCTTCCTTTATCGATCCTCTTATTAAACTGCGGAACACGTTTTTGTCTCAACCATAAAAATTGGCCTTTTAATTTTGGTGTTGCTCAATCCATTGCTATTTTCAAAAATATCGTAGCATCTCTAGTTTTTGAGATTTGCAAAATTTTGTTTTTTCATGTTTTAGATAAGAATTGTGTTTTGCCATATAAGAGAAACGCAAATTTTTGTAAAGAGACTGCAAGCATCTTGAAAAAGTCGATTTAATTCAAATCTAATAGAGCAATTCAAATCAAATTATATTTTATATGAAAGTTGAAGTCCTGTTTTGCATGCTTGGTGGATAAGATCACTTAAAAGTTTAATAAATCTGACTTCAAATGTTGTGTAAACATCTGAGAAACAAGTACTTTATACAACTTTGGCGACCTGTAAAATTGCCACCAGCACAAAATTGTGACATGCTAGAACATTTCTGAGAAAAGAATCAGATTCCGCAACCTCAAATCTACTAGAGACACATAGCTTGATCCTTTAGATAAACAAAATTGTCATTTTTTTATTATGCTGTGTTATCGGATGTTGCGGAATCAGGGATTGAATCCTGAGAAAATTGAGAGAATCGCTCACGTATCGCTCTCTGTAACTATCATAACATGTTGCACATTATGAGAGACTGTTTATCGTATACTGCTACAACTTTGATCAGATTGGGGGGATAGTAGTGTATAATAAAACCCATCTAAACATGCTCCAATCCTGGGGGATACTATTGATATTGGAAGTTCGTGGATTGTTTATCGTGCCAGTAGAGAAAAACACCTATCCCCAACGGTAAACAAGCGAGTAAAATGGGTTTTATCATAGCTCTCTCTTTGAGGCTCTCGCTCGCTGCTTCCATTTAGCAGACTTTTTACACCTTGCGATACAATGACGATCGTGGCCTGCAACAGATGGGATGTTTTTCTTTGCTTGCTTTGATCGTGCTTCATACTCAAATGAGAGCGAATTCTGCAAAGCCTGTGCAGAGTTCATTTTTCTTTTTTTATATAAATTGATTAAAAGCAAAATGTTGGTAAAACAAATTTGATTTAAGGAATGTTGGGCCACAAAAACATATAAACATCTTCAAAACCTTGACCAATGATCAAAATCGACACAGAAATTTTTTTTGAGGACTTGTTGATATCGGAACCCAAAAAATGGAAATCCAATAGAGTTTCAATAAGGGGTTGTTAAAAGAAGTTATTTCAGTGTTCCTTACAGTTAGAAATACAGAATGTCTGCAGATGTCTTGCAAAAAGTTTTTCGAAGGATTTCTCCAAGAATCTGTAAGAAATTCCTCAGAATTTTAATTTATAACTTATTCCTGAAAATATTCTTGTATTTTTATTCTTAAAAATTTGTATGCAACAAGAGACTTTATAATACAGCGATTTACGGATAGCTCAGGAAATTCCTCCAAAATACTAACGACACTTCCTCAGGAGCTTCTCTTGTGATTTTGTAATCATGATTTTGATATTGATTTTCTTTATTATAGAGGCTTTCAGCCTTAGGCGGGTTCACCTCTTGGGGATTTTTTTTTAATCATACTTACAGTAACTCCATCATACATTCATTCACAGATGTAAACATTAATGATGTATAGAAAATCTAGAAAATGTTTCAAGGAATATCTTTTTGACTTTGTCCAGGATTCAGTAAATAAAATTGAATTGAAACCAAGAAGAAATATTTTGAGCCATATCCTCTTTTGAGTTCCGGAATGTTTTTTTTTTGTAAAACTCTGATGAGAAATATAGATCATTTTGCACTCTGCACTAATTCTTTAATAAATCTCTCACTTGAGTGTTGGAGAAACATTGGGATAAGTCCTTGCAAAAGTCAGGACAAAATACTTGGACCTGAGAGGAACCATCTTGAGTTCTAGACAATCAACTGGTTTGTTTTCCAGAACATCTATTGGTGAAAACCTTGGAACCAATTAAACAAAATAAATTCCTGGAAAATCTGTTATAATTTCTTTGAAAGCTTTTTAAGGATTTCTCAGAAAAGCTTTAAGAATAATTCTATAAGTGTACACTTGTTTTTGAATAACCTCTGATGGCATCATCGAGTATCTCATGGAGGTATGTCTATAGTTAGAATCTCAAGGTGTGATGTCTTGAATCTTTCCCGAATCAACAAAACACGAGTATAATAATATCAAAAGATATCAGAAATTCTCATCAACTTCCTGAAGAAAATGCAAGTATTGGTCCCTGTAGAAATTTCTGGAAAAATACCTAAAAATTTGCCTTGAATGAACCCCTGATTCATGGAAAAATCCTTAATGGAATTTATTTGGAAATTTTTGTCCAGTGAAATGCTGGAAATTTGCTGGAAATCTCTAAGAAAATTTTTAGAAGAGATTTCATAGGAGGAGCTATTGGAAATGTCTTTGAAAAAATCTGGGAGAAAACTGAGAAAAACATCTTTTCAGAGGATTTCTGAAGTATGCTATTGAATTGTACTGAATTTTATTGAGGAATTCTTGTGTGAATTCTTGGAGAACTTTCTTGCAAGAACCCCGAAAAATCGTCGCAGGCATAACCCGTAGATTATTTACTTATGAGACTCCTCAGAGAATAGCTTTTGAATTTTTTGTACAAATTTTCGGAAAAATGCAGATGAAACCCCTGCAATAGAGTAAAGTGGGGCAAAAGTTCGAGTGGGGCAAGAGTTTCTTTTTAGAATTTCTAGCTCAAATCAAATAAAAACTTAGAAATGTTATGGTGGTTCGAATGCTATTTAAGTAGGAGACTTTCACTCCAAATATTATAAAAATCGATTGAGATTTGGAAAAGTTATGGCAATTTGTTGTTTTTCGACGTAAATATTGTAATTTTTGGTCAAACTTTCATTGCATGGAACCAAAAGAAGATAAAATATTTTTCAATATTTTATGTAAGGGCGTTTCTAGGCCTATCATAAGGATGCTTTGACGTGTATTTGTTTTTGCATAAATGCTTGGAATCAATTTTTGGCCCATAGCGGGGCAAAAGTTCGAATCTGCGGGGCAAAAGTTCGACCCATGTATAAACCCACCGAAAAAATTTCAAATTTCCTGAAATCTACATATTATCTTCGAATTTAGCGAAATTTGCCTGATCTTGCGAAAAATGTCACAAAAATTTTACATTTTCACTTAGTTTTGCGAAAAACTGCTATTTTTTGGGAGTATTACAATTAACCCTGTTTTGGGCATTTTTTGATGAAAATTTAGTGTGTATTTTTGGCAAACATAAGTTTACGGCTGGTATAAAGTATGCCTGGCATAAAAGTATTGATATTTTGTGTTTTAGCCAACGAACTTTTGCCCCACACTAGATTCGAACTTTTGCCCCACCGGTGGGGCAAAAGTTCGTTTAAGACAATCAATTTTGAAACTGTTATAACTAAAAATGGGTAAATATTTTGACACAAGTTTGTTCAGCAAAGTTATAGCCAATATGTTGAAGGTTCGCTGTATGGTATTTGTTTTGATTCATCTGTTATTATGTTCCTGGAAACTTCGATTATACCACTAAGATCGAACTTTTGCCCCACCTTACTCTAATTGAAGAAAGACTTTGAAAAATTCTTGAAGAATTATATAGTCGAGAAATCATCCAGAAGAGCTTATGAGGAAATAACCGGAAGAATTCCTGAATAAATCACAGAAATGTTTAAGAAATTAATCGAAATAACCCTAGAATAATTCATAGAGGAATTATAGGAGCAATTCCTATAGTAACTTTTGAACGAATCTCTTGAAAAATTCCAAAAAAGATAAATAACTTAAAAGTATTCAGCAAAATACAGTACTTTTAGAGATAGACTTGAGGAAATCTTTGATATTTTTGGAAAATCAATATGCAGTAATTTTTAAACCCCCTAGTTCATTGAGGCCATTTTTTGGGAATTTTTCATATAGCAGGCAGCCAGGCCTTATTACAGGCGCACAAAAACAATAGAGCGCATATTTTACGAAAACCCTACATGCCAAGGTTATATAGTGTTCAAACTAATATTTTAGTTTTTTTTTCAAATAAATTTTCGTTTAAACCTTCAACGATTTTGCGCTTTCTCTGAACCTTCACAAAATGGCTGAAAATTTGGTGGAGCTTTATCTGCGAATTGGATTACAAAAAAGATATGGAGATTCCATTTTCTAACTCGATTCTTTTTTCTTTTTTTTTTCTACATTTGATCTGCCTTAATGCTATCACGTCTAACCGAATTCACGCTATTACTTGAATAATGCATTGTTAGCCGAAAAAGTGTTGTATCTTGAAGACAATTTACAAAGAAATCACTAGAGAAATCCGTTCGAAAATTCTGGAACAGTCCTTGAATGATTGTGTTGCTAAACAATGTGAATACATGATCGGAATCGAGGCGGAGCTCTTTGCAGAATCCCTGGAAAAAATACATGTACGAATATTTGAATAATTTCTGGAAGGGATTCCTATAGAAACATTTATTAGAAAACGTGGAAAAACTTCGGAAAGATTTTTTGGAAATTTTCTGAAGATTCCTAGAGGTGAGAGTTTCATTTTATATGATTTCTTTGAAGAAATTCAAGTATCCTATATTTATGTAAACCATGGAAAAATCTCTCGACAATATAAACAAAATAAATGGAAAACTTTTGACAGGTGCACTGAACAGATTCCTGAAGAAATCCCGAAATGGATTCTTTGAGGCTTACTTTGAGTGATTCCTGGATGAATCCCTAAATGCACGTAAAGAGTTAATTCTGAAGGAGCTTTTAGTTATTGGATAATTGAATACGGAGGATTCCAAAGATATTTCTAGTTTCCATTAGACTCCTTCAAATTCCTTGAATACCCGGAGAAAAGCTCAAAAAACTTCTTTGGGGTCATGCACAAATTACGTCACGCTCCAAGAGGGGGAGGGGATTGAGCCAAGCGTGACAAGCCTTACAAAATTTTGGGAGGACTCATACAAAAAGTGTGACAAACGGGGGGGGGAGAGTTGATATTTAGCGTGACATAATTTGTGCACTATCCCTTTTAATAATATTACAATAAATTGCATATGACGAAATCACTGGCAAAATAAAATAAAAAGTCTGAGAAAAATTTGAAGAGATTTAAAAAAAAAAGTACCTGCATAATAAATCTGCGGTTGTAATGGAGGAATCCTAACTGATGGAGAAATTCTTGGAGAGAATCGCAAAAGCAATCCTGTGGGAAACATTGAAAACCATCAGAAAATCCTGAAAGAAACTAAATATTAGAAAAAAAATCATGGTTGATACCCCGGAACAATTTTTGAGAATAAAAAATTACCTCAGATCAATCTCTGAAATGGTTCTTCTTCCTAGAAAAAAAATGGAGGATATATTACGATTTTTTCCACCACTTAAGGCTTTAGTGATCTGAATTTCGTCTTTCTCAGATTTCGCCTTCGATTTTGCTGCCACTTTTCGACCACCGCTATTCAATTATCCTGATGTTCATGACAGTTCTCTCAGCCGGATCATTATTCACCAATTCTCGGCTCACTAGCTGGTTTTGTGTACACAACAAAACCAGTTGGTCCTCCAATGTTTACAGTCATCGTCATTATTCTAATGCTCCAGCTAGGCGTGTTCTCGTGTCAAAACCAGCTAGTAGTGACCGAAATCAAGGACTAAAGGTAAATGGTCTTTGAAAATGTACCGTCAGTACATTATTGGCAGCTTCTTAATTTCGTCATGGAAGTCTAATCATTCGTGAAAATCACAATACTTACTAGATAAATACCTGGAGTGCTTCTTAGAGAAATCGCTTGACGCATTAAGGAATCAATGAAATTTGGCCGAAAGACATTTAATCGAATGACATTCAGTCGAATGACGTTTGGTCGAAAGTACATTTGGTCGAACGGACATTTCGTCGAAAAGGGTTAGTTGCAACAGAAAGCATATTATATTTGGTCGAACTAACATTTCATGGAAAGTCTCGTATCTAAATAGTAAGGAAACAAAGTTTCTACCGTCGAGAGTAGCATTTTGTCGCTTATCTTCTTCTTTCTGGCGTTACGTCCCAACTAGGACAAAGCCTGTTTCTCAGCTTAGTGTTCTTATGAGCACTTCCTCAGTTATTAACTGAGAGCTTTCTTTGCCAATTGACCATTTTTGCATGTGTATATCGTGTGGCAGGTACGAAGATACTCTATGCCCTGGGAAGTCGAGAAAATTTCCAACCCGAAAAGATCCTCGATCGGTGGGATTCGAACCCACGACCCTCAGCTTGGTCTTGCTGAATAGTTGCGCGTTTACCGCTACGGCTATCTGGGCCCGTATCGCTTATACAAGAGTGATTGAATAATTGAAAAAAATATCAGCCATTTTACCAACAATCTATATGCCTTTAGCAAAATTTTGATATTCAATTTGATGGACGCTCTTCTATTTATCATATTGATCACTCTTTTCCTTTGGTGACGTTTCATGCTGCTTTTCGTGCAAGTATGTTTCGAGATTCGAGATAAGCTGATAAGCTGTCAGCAAAGCAATATATTTGCTTGAGGAATGTTATTTAGTTGGAAGTCACAATAAGCCAATTGGCCATAAGTAGAGTTACCGACATCTAACATTCACTTTGTCATAAAAGTTTTCTTCAAAGAAAAATTTTCCTGCCGTTTGAATTCTGATTTCCGCATTCAAAAATCTTACCCACGTCGGTGAGCTGCAAGACCCGGAATTCAAGGAAAGATCGCGAGCAACGTCATTCGACCAAAATTATTGATACTCGACGAAATGTTCTAAAGCCGCATTAAGGCGAAGTAGGCCGTAAATATTTGGAAAAATCGCTTACAACTCACTGCAGAAATTCGAAATATCACATAAAAAAATAGGATAATATTGTCGCAGTTTTCTCAGAGGAGTTTATGAAAAAGTAAAAAATAAAACAAATGGAAGAATACATGTGGGGCACCCTTCAGAGATTTCTTGTAAAATACATCGGTAATCCATCCTGAATAGATGAACTTGTGGTTCTGCATGCAAAATCCTTGCACCAGAATTGAGTTCCATTATAATAATTTTGAAAAATTAACCTGCAAAATCAGTAGCAAAGTTTTGACAAATTCTTTGGATAATCTTTGACAGAAGATTGAATTTTTTAGTTGGACAAAATTATCGTGGTGTAATTCTTATTAAGTTTGAACGCTAGAGACAAACTTTTTAAAATTTAAATACAAGAAAAATCGTTGTAAGAAACCAATTGACAATTTATTTCACAATAATCAGTGGGGAGTGGAGGAAGGCTTCCCCGTTTAACAACGCCCATGGAAGTGAGTTTGTATCAGTGCGGGATGCGATTCAACGGGGGTAGGTACGCTGCCTGCATCGGAAAGCGAAAAACTCACCTTTCACGTGGGCACCCGAGCAGGTGAGATGCAAAAAGGTGTGCACTATGTTAGGGTCTCTGCTGTAGATAATCATATGTGGGAAACTTTGATATTCCCAAGCTGTTGCGCCTTGGTGGTGTTTGCTAGGATTACGGCACTTGACTGCGACGCAAAGTCTTCTGATTGGCGACCTTTGGCTTGGAAAATTAGCTCTTTGATACGGATGTGACCTCGGGCTTGAAAAAACGCTCCTACGCTTGATGAGCTGCATGGACCCATTCAGGACGATTTTTTTTCTACACGAATTTTACGTACGGATTTGAGTTTTTCTGTTCGGATGTATTATTATAGGGACCCAGATAGCCGTAGCGGTAAACGCGCAGCTATTCAGCATGACCAAGCTGAGGGTCGTGGGTTCGAATCCCACCGGTCGAGGATCTTTTCGGGTTGGAAATTTTCTCGACTTCCCAGGGCATCAAGTATCTTCGTACCTGCCATACAATATACGCATGCAAAAATGATCATCGGCATAGTAAGCTCTCAGTTAATAACTGTGGAAGTGCTCATAAGAACATTAAGCTGAGAAGCAGGCTCTGTCCCAGTGGGGACGTAAACGCCAGAAAGAAGAAGATGTATTATTAAATTATCAAAACAGACGAAAAATGTTGGTTTGGAAAATAGCTTAACTTCTACCAGCCTACTCAAGAAGCCTCATGAATTATCATGACCAAATTCCAGCATGAAAAAATAATCAAGATATTAAAGATTCATTGAATTGTTTTGGAGTTCAAATCCTACAATATACCACCCAAGTAACCAGTAAGCACTATAATGCGGCATTATAACAGCATTGTTTGCGCATATAGGGTAGACATTTGATGCCTGACAGCTTCATATAAGCATATAATTCTGTTATAATGCCAGTCAATATAGTGCTTATTTAATGCCTATATGCATCAGGCTTAGAATAACAGGGTTTTTATGTAGTAAAAGTGCTGTTATTAGGCGTGTAAGTCGTTTGTAGTGCTTTTTTAATGCATGTATGTATCTATGATGCTGATATACGGCTTATCATTAGTGCTTATGAATACTTGGTAGAAACATGCATTAGGTTTGGAGAACAAATATCTTGAATGTTGCTTACATCTTTTCGAAACAGTCCTCTTATCGGATATCGATTTTCACAGGAAACATTAAGCCTTTCGCTTCACCTGTACAGAGAGGCAACTTGAGCGTTGAAAATTGGATTATGTGTAAAATTGTAATAAATTGACATGCGGTTCGGTTTCTGATCATTTTATTCCTGATCCATTCCTGATCCATGCCTTCCACGAAAATCCCCTAATACAATGATCAAAAAATGATATCAATGATGTGTGAAAAACCCCATCCATTCGTCGTCATCATCGACATCATTTGTTCTGATGCAAAGCAAGCAAAAGATCAGGAGAAGCATTTTTATGCGACTACCGAAGTGGAAAAATAAGGCTTATTCCTTTATCAGATAAGAGCCAAAACGGATGGTTGGCGTGAAACTTTGTGGTGAGATATCCTGCTGTGAAAAGGATTTATCTCCGCCAGTGTGAACAAAGACGCTGGCTAGAGAGAGAGATTTATCGCTCATCGATTTCGGTTGAGTTGGCAGCTTTTCGTTTAACATGTTTAATGCTGACGAATGACGGTTGGGGAAAATGTTTTGGGATTTTAGGTAAGAGTATCCGATAGAAATATTTGTTTGTGCAATTTAGGAAACCAAATGTTTCTCACTGCACTTAAATCGGTAATACCCAGGAAGATCTTATTTTGCTAAAAATGGTCTATCTTCTTGGCTTTCATCTATTTTTGGATTCAATTACCTTGTTTCAAAAGTAGACTATCTATAAAAACGTGGTATATCTGTCAAATGACTGGAAAGCATTAAAATATGTCCTACATGCGAATAAAGTGTCTATATAGTGCATGTATGCATCAGGCTCAGAAACATTTGTGATGCAGTAATAGGATTTCTGTGCGGTGGAAGTGCTGTTATTAGGCATGTCAGCATTTGAAGTGTTATTGTAATGCCTATATGCATCTTTAAAACTGATTTTGGGCTAGAAGCAATAAGATCGAGAATATTAGATCGTCCTGGGTATTTACGGGTTAATGCTGACAAAAGGTCGTTAAGGAAACTGTTTTTGGATTTTTGTTTGAACAAAATAATGCCCATCCATTAAAATTTGTTTTGTGCAACACAAAAAAATCGAACGATCCAAACTGCACTTGACTTTGTTATTTCCCACGCGTCTCATCAGTACATCTGAACAAAATGGAGACCTTGGCCAAGGTAAACCATATTTCCCGGGAAACACAATCACCCTGGTTCCCAAATTGAAATTGATCCAGCTGGGGAAGAGAAACAAGGTCATGGCAGAAAGCGTTTTCCTTTTCGGAAAGAGCACCGAAAAAGTCCATCACATCACCAGAACAAGAAGAGGTTCACCTTTTTCACCGGCAAATTTGAGAGATCCATTCCCGGAGCGACCGTCACCTGAGACTGCACCCGATGGTTCATATTTCAAATTTTCAATTACGGCTCCACTTTTTGGTTTTCATGGGACCTGTCTGGTAGAAGACCCCCCTCACATATATACCACAATAGAGCTGTGAGCCGACAAAAAAAAATTGCCATCAGAACTAATGCAGTTATGTTTTAAGATTAACATGAAAAGCTGCAAATACTGCAAATTAACTACCTTACCTTAATGGCTACAGCGTAGCGTTACGCAATTGCCGGACGTATTGTGAAGCTCCATCTTCGTCGGTCTTGGGCGATACTTCTTCAGTAGCCCGAATGTTCATGCACAGCTAAAAATATGTTGTAAATTTAAGTTTATTTTCATGCACATATTTGGAGCATCAAAATAAACCTAAATTTCAACGACCAATCCATTATTTTTCAATCAAATTCACTTTAAATTTACACGATCATGTAATATTCAACCATTTATAGTTGAAAATTAAATCTATATTCATTTTAATTTACATGATGCTGTAACAACACACGAATTTGATTTATTTTGACAGTAGACTTCAGTTTACATCACATTGAAAATTGAATATTTTTTTTCTAGACGGGGTTGGTGGTCTGATGGCTACCGCTTCTGCTTCATATGCAGAAGGTCATGGGTTCAATCCCAGGCCCGTCCCTTTCCTCGTACTTTGTAGTTGTATATCTCTCACTTGCTTCTATCTTCCATTCTAAAATCTATCACACTCAAAACTATTCGTTCATAGCAAACGCTAGAACCAGAGACGGACAAGAAACCGTTTCCCTAACGCTTCCTACTTCCACGCGCACGCCTTTCTTACGCCTGATACATAGGCAGTCTGCTAACCACAAAAGCAAACCTCTCTGCCATGCCTTTTCCCCAATCCATACACTCCCGCATGAACTGACGTGGATGCAGTGGAATATGCGGTCTACGTGGGAGTCAGTTCAATGCATCATCAATTCCTCCCCTCATTGGTCTGCATTCTGACGTGGCAGGTGCCATTGTTGTCTAAAAATAGAAGATCACCAGCACTTATACACTGAGGATGCCTGTTAGTCCCAAGCAGTCATTCGGTTGGTTCCTTGTGTAAGTGCAGCTGATCTGGCGATACTGGAGTGCATCCACGGGCGGCCAATCAAGCTCAAGCTCAGAAAATTGAATATTTTTTTCTGTGTGGTCACGAGGTTCAATTCCACTGCGCACAGCCAGCGTATTCGGGGTCTTCCACGAAGTCGCCGACCTCTACCAGGTTCTCTGCTGAATATTATTTTCGCAATTCTTTCTTCCAACACTTTGCACTAAGTCAACTGAAGTCTGCCGTATTTCACACGCATCTTTCATCCATTTATTTATCCATCTAAACAGATAACACTGAATCAACAATTTCACACCACAATACTCGGTTCGTGGTCGCATCTCTCCATCCTCGGGTCTGCCCCACGCTCTCTAAATCTATACGCACTTGAACCGCCCATCTTGCTCGCTGCAATCCACGTCTTCTTGTACCAAATGGATTCGAGGCGAACACCATCTTTGCAGGGTTGCTGTCCGGCATTCTTGCAACATGGCCTGCCCATCGTATACTTCCAGCTTTGGCCACCTTTTGGATACAGGGTTCGCCGTAGAGTTGGGCGAGCTCGTGGTTCATCCTTCGCCGACACACACCGTTTTCCTGCACACCGCCAAAGATCGTCCTAAGCACCCGACATTCGAAGACTCCAAGTGCTTGCAAGTCCTCCTCGAGCATCGTCCACGTTTCATGCCCATAGAGGACTACCGGCCTTATGAGCGTTTTGTACATTGTACATTTGGTGCGGGCGTGAATCTTTTTTGACCGCAGCTTCTTGTGGAGGCCATAGTAGGCCCGACTTCCACTGATGATGCGCCTCCGCATTTCACGGCTAACGTTATTGTCAGCCGTCAGCAAGGATCTAAGGTAGACGAACTCGTCGACCACCTCAAAGGTATCCCCGTCTATCGTAACACTGCTTCCTAGGCGAGCCCTGTCGCGCTCGGCCCCGCCAGCTAGCATGTACTTTGTCTTGGTCGCATTCACCACCAGTCCAACTTTTGCTGCCTCGCTTTTCAGGCGGATGTACAGGTCTGCCGCATGTACATATCATCCGCGAAGCAAACAAATTGACTGGATCTCGTAACAATCGTACCCCGGCTCTCCGCATAACACCTTCGTGCAATATTGAACAATAGGCACGCAAGTCCATCACCTTGTCGTAGTCCCCAGTGGGATCCAAACGAACTGGAATGTTCGCCTGAAATCTTCACACAATTTTGCACACCTTCCATCGTCGCTCTTATCAGTCTCGTGAGCTTCCCGGGAAAGCTGTTCTCGTCCATGATTTTCCATAGCTCTACGCGGTCGATACTATCGTATGCCGCCTTGAAATCGATGAAAAGGTGATGCGTTGTATTCACGGTATTTTTAAAGGATTTTCCGTACCGGCCCGTTGTCGGTCAGCCGTCAACGAAGCCGGCTTGATAACTTCCCACGAACTCGCTACTGTAGGTGACAGACGACGAAAGATGATCTGAGATAATACTTTGTAGGCCGCATTTATAATGGTGATCGCTCGAAAGTTCCCACAATCTAACTTGTCGCCCTTCTTGTAGATGGGTCAAATTGCTCCTTCCTTCCACTCCTACGGTAGCTGTTCTGTTTCCCAGATTGTGCTTATCAGGCGGTGCAGACAAATGACCAGCCCCTCCGGGCCCATCTTTATTAATTCAGCTCCAATACCATCCTTACCAGCAGCTTTATTGTTCTTGAACCGGTGAATAACATCCTTAACCCCCCTTAAAGTGGGGGCAGGTTAGTTTCCATCCTCCACAGTACTGACGAAGGCATTTCCTCCATTGTCCCGATCTTCATTGGCTGTACTCTCAGTGCCATTCAGATGTTCGTCGAAGTGCTGCTTCCACCTTTCGATCACCTGACGCTCGTTCGTCAATATGCTCCCATCCTTATCCCTGCACATCTCGGCTCGCGGCACGAAGCCGTTGCGGGTAACGTTTTTTTCGCCCGAAAGAGGCGGGTCTGCTGTTGCCGTTTCCGTCTATAACGCTCCACGTTTTGCCGGGTGCCTTGCTACGGCATGACCGCCCGCGCTGCGTTCTTCTCCTCCAGAATCTGCCTACATTCCTCGTCGAACCAATCGTTCTGTGGACTCCGTCCCATGTACCCGACGTTGCTCTCAGCTGCATTGTTGATGGCTGCCTTCCCTGCTCTCCAGCAGTCCTCAAGAGGGGTTCATCCAGCTCACCTTCTTCCGGTAATGCAGCCTCGAGCCTCAACTTGCAAATTCTCTCATTGATCGGCCACCACCCGATCACGCGCCTCTGCATATCACCCATCACTATAAAAGCTGTTCCCAGCTCGTGTGTGTTGCCGCAGCTCTGGTAGATGGTATGATTACCTCTAAACGTTCGCACCATTGATCCCATTCAATATACTTCCTGCAACGCTACGATGCCGAATCCACGGTCCTTCAGCACGTCGGCGAGTATGCGTGTGCTCCCGATGAAGTTGAGAGATTTACAGTTCCACGTACCAAGCTTCCAATCGCTAGTCTCTTTACGTCACTATGGCCTTTGCCGATTGTCTCGGTTCGTATTCTTTCGTTGATTATTCGTTGCTTGTTTTTTTTTACGGCTGGCTTGCAGGGCCTGACACCAACCCTCTAGATTTCCGGAGGACCATTCCCCCTAAATGTTCGGAGGACCATAGTGCGCTGTTTAGCTTAGAGTCCTTCTCTGGCACTCGGACGATGATCAGCCGCCCCTGACATGGGGAACAGACGCTGTTGTGAGCCGCTCCTAACATGGAGTACAGACGGTCCAGGTTTGCATAGAGCAAGAGCGAAAGCAAACCCCCCCTTCCCTGTCAGCATACGACCAAAGTTCCCACCGGGGGTGGGTTATCCGATCTTCCCTAAGGTTACTCGTACCCTGGCCAGTATTGCGAGGAGTTAGGGATAGGAGTTGCTGGGCAAGAGGCTCAGGATCGCACAGAGGGGTCTATTTTATTCCTTCAGGTACGCGAGGTACCAATGCACTGTGTATTATTTTCTCGATTTCATGCGCTTTTTGAATAGCGCCCAAACCGTTGATTTTAGCGATTTAGTTTGTTCGGAGAAGATTCTTGGTGTTT
Source organism: Aedes aegypti (assembly GCF_002204515.2). Taxonomy (NCBI): domain Eukaryota; kingdom Metazoa; phylum Arthropoda; class Insecta; order Diptera; family Culicidae; genus Aedes; species Aedes aegypti. The sequence continues at coordinate 225,201,282 of NC_035107.1, read as the reverse complement.
TAAAGCGCAACTTTTGACGAAAAAAGTTTTGTGATCAATCCACCCAGCAGTGAGATAGAAAAACTATTTTTTCAAAACATCTAGATAGACATATGGTGTCTTCGGCAAAGTTGTAGAATTGGCAATTTGAAACAACTTTGTCGAAGACACGATTTTTCTATCTCTTATACTTTTTGAGATATATGCCGTTGTATGTGAATAGCCCCTAAAAATCATACTTTTTATCATAACATTTTTCCAAGATTTTTAACATTTTTTGCGTTTTCTACAAAGTTGTTTTTCATGAGAAAACCCGTGTTTTTGCTGAACTTATCATCACTCTATCTTTTAAAGTAACAAAGTTATTCATAAATTACTCTTTTTTCAAGGGGTAGTTTAGGCCTCTATAACTGGCTTCGGCGCAAAATGGCGCAGACAACTCATACAAATGATGAAAGTAACATATCTTCCCTTTCGGCATTTGATAAAAACTTTTGTCTATAAGCGTCTTTGCTTGGGGTTTTACTATCAAACAAATAAGCTCTATTAAAACGAATTCGACTGATAATTCCTTTACTTTAAGAGATAGAGATGTGCGATGTTCAGCAAAAACACGCGTTTCAAGATGTTCAATAACTTTGTAGAAGACATGAAAAATGTTAAAAATCTTGTAAAAGAGTTACGAGTTTTTTAACACAAAGTACACAAATTTGTATGAAAAAAATCGTTCAAAATCATTTTTTCTCATAACTTTTTACTTAAATTTTTAACATTTTTCATGTCTTCTACAAAGTTATTAAACATCTTAAAACGCGTGTTTTTGCTGAATATCGCACATCTCTATCTCTTAAAGTAATACACCAAGAATATCTCTTAAAGTAATACACCAACAAACTTCTCCGAACAAACTATATTGCTAAAATCAACGGTTTGGGCGCTATTCAAAAAGTGCATGAAATTGCGAAAATAATACACAGTGCAATGGTATGCCATGCCCAGCCATTTACCAACCACGCCACAACCGATCTCCTCCTTGAACTGAGAATCCCACGATTTGGCTCTGTCGTCGACGCATTCAGCATCCAGCTTCATTTGTTTCCTGATGCGTTTGATAAAGCCTGCGGAACGTGTTGCTACGTTCGCGCTGGTTCCAAATCGATGGCCTACCTGAGCACTTCCCGATGATGAACCATCAGAGGTCACCCAAGAAACTCGCAAGGCTTCCGTAGTCACCATGATCTTCTTCCAAATCACGTTCACTGAAGAGTTGCGCTCCAGCAATTCCAGCTATTCTAAGCTACGCCGAACTCGTGCATAGTCCTTACGCTACCTCTAAAGCCTACGAGACCGTGCAATCGCCCGCTGGCATAATCAAACAAGCTTTAGTGAACCTCCAAAACTATCAACGCACTGTCAGCCGCTCAACTCCGACGAACTCCATTTCGCCTATCGAATCCTATGTCGTTTGGCACAGCGGGAAGGTTTTCCCGAAGAGCACTCTGATCTTTCCTCTGTTGTGCTCGTGCCCAAAGCCAGTCCGTTAAGGTGGGTAAAGGCCTACGTCCACCTGTTCGGATTGATTCGCGTCGGTGGACGCCTTAACAACGCCGAGCTATTGGACAATACTATAAGCATCCCATCGTTTTCAGCGCCAAACATCCGTTGGCCAGATTGCTCCCCGTACACTGCCATAAAACTCTGTTCTACGCTGGCTCATGCTGGCAAGCCTTCGCAAGAAGTTTTGGATCTTCGGTGGATGAAATCTGCTTTTGAAGCAAACCGAAGTCAATTCAGCAAGCCATCGTCGATCTTCCAGCTTCCCGCGTTTCTCCAACGCGTCCTTTCTCCGTTTGTGGCGTAAATTACTGCAGCTCACTATTTTTAAAGTTGTCCACTACGATAATGCCACCAGTTTCCAGGGTGCATCGCCCTTCATCGAGTGTACCAGATGCTGAAGCTGGATGACACTGACCGAAACTGAATCCACTCGTGGTGCGCAGACAAGGAAATCCGTTAAAAGTTCATCCCACCACGCGCCCTCTATCATGGAGGCCTCTGGAAGGCTGTGGTGAAGTCCGCGCAAAGACCCACCTCCTCAAAAAAAAAATCGTTCACGTACACCAATGTCGGACCCGGAAGCCCTGACACCTGGTCACTTCCTGGTGGGTTCCAATCTCCAATCTGTTCCCGAAGCAACACTCACCGATGTCCCCGAAAACCGGCTCGACCTTTTCGAGCAAACTCAGTACCATCGCTGACGAATCTAGGCACGATGGTACTCAAAATACTTGCAGCAGCGGCAGTTCAAGGCTTCAATTCTGTAAGGGCCATCAAAATTGGACAACTCGTCGAGGTCAAAGAAGACTGGCTCAGTGGCCCCTCGGCAAAATCGTTAGAGACTGCTTCCTCGGACAACGTCGTGCAGCCTGTTGCACGGATTGTCCTGCTGCCCGTCAGAACCGAATCAAGTCCGTCCGACACCATCGGGCGTCAACACCGAAGTCAACGTACTCTATGTCTGCCTGCTGCCTGCACCGCCCGAGTTTGCATCAACCAAACATCGTCAGCCTTTTTCTGATTATCCGATTGACGATGTCAACAGAGAGTCGAATAGATCTTCTCCAATCCCCAGCGACATACGTATGCAGAAGTGTTAGTTTGTAAGACAGAGAAGTGTGTTGAAACAGACTATATCAAAGGTGGTCGTTTTCACCGTTCACAAACTGCTGAAAGTGCTCCTTCCTCCTGGCAGCCACCGCCTTTTTATCGGTCAGCTAAATTCCCTCGATCATTGCACATGGTGCGGACTGGTACGGTATTGTGCTACGAGCCATTGACCGTTGCATCAAATCTCCGCATATCATTCCAGTTCATGCTATCTTGAGCTTCAGCTGCCACACTTTCTTCGTTGTGCCTTTTCTTTTAGCGGTGGATTCGCTTTCCGTCGGCTCTCGCTATCCTGTACCGCTCTCTGATCTGTCGGATATCAGCAACAAGCATACGGTTTCAGTCGACATTCTTCACGTCTGACACTCTCTGTCACTATTCATCGAACCATTATTTTCGTCTTTGCCGTTATTGTCACAGCTTCGTAGATAGGGTCCCACAGGTTGTCGAAATCTCCAGAAACGTTGATTCTTCCCAACTGCTCGTCTAGGTGCTGGCGGTACTGTGCAGCTACCATATCAGTCGACAAGCGTTGGATATTGAAGCGCAGCGTTCTGTTCGTTATGGAACTCGTGTCGCTGGATAATCGCGCTCAAATTTCAGCTACAACGAGTTATTGATCCGAGTCTAAAGGTTCTGGCATTCATGACATTTGAGAAATTTCGTCATCAACCAGCACGTGGTCTATTTGGAAGCAGGCATCGCCACTTAAGTGTCGCCAGGCGACTTTGCGGATATTATTGCGCGCGATGGAATCCATCACTTGGAATGCAAGTTCTCAGGTTTTGGGCCAGCGTATTTCCTGGAAAGCTGCCACGTACACACCGAAATTCCACACTTCAAGAGCCAGGAGCCCAACATGCACGGGTTCATTCAAAGTTAACACGTTCCAAGATCCGATTTTCCAATCGTTGTCCTCTATTTCTTTGCTGGGTCTGTTGCCGTTAAATCAATCCACTTGATCTTATTTTGCCATTCTTGGTTGGTCAAGAGTCTTCGATAGGCCACCTAACCAGGGTTGCGCTACCTATATCGTGCTAGAGGGGCTTCATCCTCGGTGCTGAAACGAGGTTTAAGTAATTCTCTGGACTCCTTGGAAAATCAAATCGAAGAGCTCCTTGGGGAAAAAATGGGAAAAAAATTCTTGGACGAAAACTTGGCCTGATCCTTGGAGGAATTCTTAGTGAAACTTCTGGAGAAGTTCTTGGTCAAATAATTGAACAATTTTTCGAAGAAACCACTGAAAATTAACTAGGAGGAGTTCTTGTAGAAGTTCATATAGAAATTTCTATAGGAAAATTCGAAATAATCCAAGATAGATTCTCGAAGAAATCCGTAAAATCCAAGTAAAAATCCTTGATGGCAGCGGCACACAGGTCTAACCTACACCAGATGGAGAGAGCGAGAGAGAAAGAGAGAGAGAGGCACAGTGTGCTGGTCCAATCGAACTCACATATGTCGATACCGGGAAATCGATGTGGGACCGAACGTTCAACCGCAAAACAAATTATATTTTCTGGCCAAAGTGGAAAACAAAAAGATGAGTGCTGCTGCAAGCGAGCGAGCGAGCGAAAGCCCGATGGAGCGTTTCTTCAATTTGAACGGAACGGAAATTCAATACATTACCCGTAGCGTAGGGTGCCAGATCGACGTAGCGGTAAACGCGCAGCTATTCAGCAAAACCAAGCTGAGGGTCGTGGGTTCGAATTCTAGCGCCCGTGGATCTTTTCTAGTTTCTGAAGATAATTAACAATTGCCAAAGAAAGCTCTCAGTTAATAACTGTGGAAGTGCTCACAAGAACACTAAGCTGAGAAGCAGGCTCTGTCCCAGTGGGGGAGGCAGCGCCAAAAAGAAGAAGAAACCCCGTAACGTGGTTGGTTTTCGCGTACAGGTTGAAGGGGGTTCAATTTCGTCGTCATGCAACTGGTTCAGAGGTGGGGTTTATGGATAAGCCGTTTTGAGGGTTATCGATGTGGTTAACCACTTTTCGGGCTTGCCATTGTGGAGCGGCATAGCTAGAGCGTGGGAAGCCTTTAAAAAGGTGAACTTTTCTCTGGTACCTTAAAGAGACGGTTCGTGGAAATCTTGAATGACGTCCGATCATGCCATCACCCCACCATTAGGGGATGGATTCGCTGGAAAATTGAAAACTCTTCTGCTGTTGGAACAGTCACCGTGGGAGTGGGTTAGTTATTGGAAGCTCGTTAGAACCGAGAGGTGCATTTTTAAACATGCCATTAAGCGCACTCGTATAAGTGACGTCAACGTTTCAATTTATGAGACTAGTTGCAGTTATTTAGCAACATTTTTTTTTTAAGTTATACCATGACCCCACAGTTATGGATCAAATAGTGTGGAGTCCAACCTATAAAATACAATAAAACGACATGGAAAACGTAAAATTGTAATTTAAAAGCATGAATCGAATCATTTCAAATTGGAACTTCGGTTAGTAAACTGTTTTGAGTGTAATTTTTACATAGGATTGCATAAAAATTAAAAATTGTGTCGGTTCCTCAAAACCATATTATGGATCAATTTTCATATTATGGATCAAATTGTGACATATTACGGATCAGTGCGCAAAATCAAGAGTTTTTCAACTCAATGCATCTGTATTGCATGGTATGGCGAATGTTAACAATGTGTCATATATTACTGCCAAAAATAGCAGTGTTAGAGCTGGAAACAAGGGTAAAATGCCCTTTTTATTGTGATACTGCATTGTAGTAACTGAGACATGAACTGTTCGCTCCACACCAAGTTTTCCACCCATTTTTGTCTGCTAAAAATGAAATTTACAAACCTTGATGTTTTATTAGTTTTATCCTTAGTGCTATTGTCCGAAAATGTTGAATCCAATGCATAAAATAGCAGAAAGCTACATTCTTTGGAAGTGATCCATAACCGTGGTAAACAATAGTTTCCTGGTCCATATTATGGATCACTAGTTAGAAGTACTAATATTCGGTATTTAGAATAAAAATTCAAGTAAAATGTTTTCCAAAGATGAAATCATACTAAATTGAAGCGAACGAGCATAAAACATGCTATAACATTTGAATTTTACCACCTGTGGGAGCTTATGAATGCTGACGGCACTTCTTACAGAAAACGACCATATAATGATAGATGTGTGCTACCAACTAAACATTTGTCAAATACACCGTTATTTAGCGGTTGAATGTTGTGCTTAACATTACAAATGGTAGAAGACAAATAGTATAACATGAGAAAAATATGTTTTACGTCAACGTATATGTTTTGAGCGAGTTATCCGATGTTGAACGCCAAAGTGATCCGTCACTGTGGGTGATCCGTAACTGTGTGGGCATGGTAATTCAATTTTGTTTGAAATTTGCAGTGTCTTTTTTTTTTTAAATAAACTTTCTTACAAATTTGCCGAAAACTTACAGCCACTTGTCTTAACCTATCCGATTCGTCATTGCTAGCCAGCAGCGAAAAAGGAGGAGGATCAACTCGTTCCTAAAGTTCCTAATCCAAATCAGCGAACAGCTTTGCTCATCATTCACACAATCCTACACACTCACATGAACACACGTGTAGCGCGGTGCTGCAGAAGTGCTCTTTGCTCACCGAAAAGAATCGCTCGTCTCGACCCATTCCATCATACAGGCCGAAGTCCATCGGAAGCGATTGTTGGCGGATTCTTCGAAAGCGAAACCTTCCCCACTCCTACCAAGCTAGGTACACAAAACTGAATTCGTCCTCCCACATGTCCAACAATGGTGCGCGAGAATCGGAAGATGGATCGGAGTTCGATGTTTGTTCTCAAAGTTATGGTGTGGCGGAGTGGTAATTCGGCTGAGGGGAGTTGATATGGCGGTGCTCCACATACCGTTATTATCAGAAAAATATCTCCACCAAATTTGTGCTCAGAAGTCACCATAAGCACTGATAATAAGCCTTAAATCAGCATCATAGTTGCATACAGGCATTATAATAGTACTACAAATGCTAATAACAGCACTTCCACAGCAAAGAAATCCTATTACTGCATCGTTAATGCGTCCAAACCTGATGCATACCGCCACTAAATATACATTAGCACTTTATTCGCATAAACGGCTTGTTACAATGCTATCCGCAATGTTTTGACAGATTACCACGTGCTTAGTGTTTGCATTAAACACTTAGCACGTGGTGTATCGTCAAAATACTGGAAAGCATTAAAACTTGTCCTATGTGTGAATTTAGAGCCAATGTAAAGCTTATTTAATGTATGTGTGCATCAGGCTTAGAAGCATTAAAGAATCAGTAATAGAGCTTCGGAAGTATTTGTAGTGCTAATATAATGCCTGTTTGCATCTATGATGCTGATTTAGGGCTTATTATTAGTGGTTATGGTTACTTTCGGTATGACTCACTAAGGTATGACTGTCGATCATCTCATCCCAAAATCTGCCCAGAGGTTAAAATAATTTTGCAAATCAACTTCGAATCAAATTTTGGTATTATAGGGTGCAAAGCTACTTGGGTACTTCCATGATTCACTTTGGCATGGGGGGTTTTTATTGGTAGCTTTCAAAAAACATCACTGCCGAAGTGAATCAAAAGTGCTAAGCATAGGTTCCGGCTCCCTAAGGAAAAATTTCCTACCATGCAAGTCGTGTGCGATCTTTTGTCTTTCGACCTTTTGTCACTAATTCTCTGATATACTTTGAATTTGGGGCCTTGACTTCAAAACGGGACTAATGATTTATTTCAAAATTTTACCCAGGTATACAGCTTAGTCATAAAAAACGACTAATGAGTTCAGGTTTTATGGATATTTTTTTTCTGATAATAACGGTTTGGGGAGCTCCGTGGATATGGGAAGCAAGCAAAAATCAATGTAGGGATATGCTGACGCAGACGAGGAATGAGTGAACTATACCTCCCATTATCTTACTCGACTCACTGATTCCATTCATTGATTTTGGATCGGGTCTGCAGGGTTGGTAGCGGGTCTCCTTTTGGATATTTTGGTCACTATATCAATGCAAGTTTCAAAAAAGTCTCTATTGTAAGTGGAAATTCGATATAGGATTTTAACCAAAATGGGGCTCCATAGAAACTTCAGAAACTCTTGTGTGACTTTTTCACCGGTTGTTCAAGAATATCTTGTCAGAATCCTTAAGGAAAGGCTGTAGGACATCCTCCTGAGTTATCATTACGCTTGTAAAAGATGGGTGAAGTATGAGTGAAATTACGAAATAACAATCCACGTGCTCAATTGGAATTCGAACTCACGACTCTTGAATGCTAGACGAGTGCTTTACCAACTAAAATACCGAGCCACTTTGTGACTTTTCAATTCAGAAGGGAACAAGTTTCGAGTTTAAATCCCGGTCGAAGGGAGACAAGTGCCCGTTCTGGTTAAAGTCCCTCCAAACAAAAAATAAAATCCCGACTGTTCACGCAGACCTCTTTCGTTACCCATATCCATCCATCTCATGTATACAAACGCGCACAGAGCGAATGCGATTTACTTAGAGTTGAAACTGTTCTTCTGAAATAGTTTCTAAATCTCTCTAAATATTCCAATTACTAATTCTCTCAGAAATTCTTCCAATGATTTTTCAATGGATACTTAGAGAGATTTGCTCCAGGAAATCCACAGGCACTCGAATGCCAATTCCTCCAGTTATTTCATAGGGAAGTGCTCTGAAAGATTTCTAAAGGACCATCTCATGGTTTCTTTCAGATATGTTTCCACTTATTCTTCAACCAATTTCTGCAGTCGTTTTATTCTGGAAGTTCTCTCAAAAAATCCTACATGTGTTCTTCCAAGAAAATCCAAAACGGTTTACTGCAGTATGCTTGAAACCTTTTTTTTTGGAGATACCCTTCAAAAATACCCATGGAATTCCTAATGCTATCAGTATGCTATGGCTTGTCAAATATTTGCACATTTGACAAAGCGTTTACTGATAGCTTGAGCCGATTTTTCTAGTTATCCTTCAATGAATGTTATATGGATATACGGATTCTTTTTGAAAATTCTTCACAGTTCTCCCTAAATTTCACCAAAAAATCCTCTTGAATTTATTATATGGAATCTATTACAAACTCTTCTTGAAACTACCCAATAAATTCGATAAGGAATTTGCAATGAGATTCTCTCAGAAATATCTCCAGAAATGTTTTTAAAGGTGAGACTGTTATGTTGATGTTTGAGGTTATGGCTTTCAGTCTTAATTAAAACTCAAAAACATCCGACGTTTCGGACACATGTATTGTGCCTTTTTCAAAGAATTAGATTGGATCCGTTTGCCCACAGCATAGGCAACATTTGTCCAACAGCATCAAACGAATTCCCTGTTCGGGTACTGCACAGGAGTAGAAATTCGAAAACGATCCGGGTCGCAGAACTGAAAACGCAGTTGGCTGTATTGGCGCCACTTTTTTGCCTATGCTGTGTGCTGAGAGTCGAAGAAAAGTAGATTCCTTGAAAAGTAGGTTGTAATGCATGTTAATGTGGAAATTTCGAATAGATCTGCGGGTGAGAGCCGCCCACCAACGACGGTCCACCGATGAAAGAGAGGATGTGCCACGGTGTTCCCGTCTGACGGTGACGGTTGTATTCTTGTAACATGAACTCGTAAGTTTATAGTCATTCTACTATCAGTGCATTACCTAATAAACGAAATTCAGATACCTTGTCGCGGATACCACACATATATGTGTGTAAAAGAAACATTCTACACCTACGTTGCCACGCCATGTACCTGATATCCAAACAACCAAAACAAACTCGCCAGCTGTCACTTGGTATTTCAAAATGGCGGAATGGTAAATCTGGCACATTGGACTACCTCCCTTCTAGATACCTTGGATCAACCTACGCGGCGTTAAACTAAGTGCATAAAACGCTACCACAGAATCTGGTTAACAACTTAGTTGTGCCTTAGGATTACTGCGAAGTAGAAGACTAATGGGCTTACATATGTACAAGCTTTGTGAAAAACATTGTAAGCTTCTGAAGCAGGATCTCTTGAAACTCTTCAATGGATTTCTCCGTCTCTTACTATGCAAGAAAACTTTTCCACTGGCACCATCGTGCTGATTTTAAAGTCCGGTAACAAAAACAACCGCCACATCTATCGACCAATAGGCCTACTAAATACAGACTACAACATTCTGGCGAAAATATGCGCAAGCCGACTCAAAGCCTGCATGGAGTTTCTTATAGCTGAAAGGCAAACAGCAGGGCTTGAGTGCAAGTTCTGTACTCAAAATTTGGACAAATTAGGGCTCAAGAATCCATCATTCGATCATCAGCAATCATCAATTATCAAAAACCAGTTTTTTCGTTTTGAAAATTTGAAAAATTATGATGATAATAAATCTTCGAGCTGTTTAGTAGAATACCTATAAGTAGATGAAAAAACCGAATTTAGTACTATACCATTTAATTCCACTAGAGTTTGTATCCTTTGACAGATACGCGTATTTCGACCTCAACTGTAAGGCCGTCTTCAGTGTCGTGTACTAGACTCGACTCGACTGAAGTCGAGTCTAGTACACGACACTGAAGACGGCCTTACAGTTGAGGTCGAAATACGCGTATCTGTCAAAGGATACAAACTCTAGTGGAATTAAATGGTATAGTACTAAATTCGGTTTTTTCATCTACTTAAATTATGATGGTTATTTTCCTCTTAAGGACAATCGTTGCACGGGCACAACAAAGTAAGCGAATACAAATTGCGCTGCTTAGCTAGGACTTGCAGAAAGCGTTCGACTTTGTGAATCACAATACTGCCCATAACTGCATATTTGTAACATTTGACAAAAGTAGGCATTGCGTAAATGGAATACCAAGTGTGCATTTCATTGCAATATGGGAGGAAACTAAAATTTCAAAAAATTACCAGAAACTCAAAATTGCTTATTTGGGGCTGATATTTTGTACAACTTATCTCATATACTAGGTGAATAGTCAAAAAATAACTCTGATTGAAATTTCATTGCTATTTTATTACGAGGCACATTTATAATCTCAATGTGACTGTTATGCGGTTATAATTATCAATGTGACAAAACAACTTGGTATATTTTTCGAATTTTCTAGAAAAATATCACAGATTTCATTAAGTTGATCGAAAGTATTTATCATTTGGTGACTCTCCATGGTATTAACTCCAATTTGTCAAAAATGTCGAATGTGTCTGTTATGCAATTATGGGCAGAATAGGCTTTGGGGAAACTGGCGAAATTTCATCTTCCTGGGCAGTTTGTCAATTTCAAAACACATCATCGGTCAGTCCGTCAAGGTTGACCGCTATACAAGCTTCTGTTTTAGCTGATCCAAAGTTTTTGACATTCATCGGTTTTGTTGGTGTTTAGTTCAAAATCACTTTATTTACTATTCTAGAGTACCGTACCGTCGGCCGTTAGTCGTGTTTCACGCGATTTTTGTTCTTTTTTTTTAATTGGTGGTGAATGATCGATTAAGTTTTCTGCTCAACGGATGTTAGGGATCTCCAGATCCGTGCTCTTGAAATTTTTAAGTTTGGCTTCGATTCATCTTCACCTTAAGGCGAATCCTGGACCTTATACCTTTCCCAACCTGCGTACCACTTATAAGGGTATCGCTGAGTCGGTTGCCTCTAATTAAGTAAACGCTACATCAACATATCCTTCCCCTATTACAAGTTACGATGAAGATGGGCGTGGCCAAAAATAGCGATATTCATTCTTTTAATAGTCATGTCCAAGATTGGAACAATGTGTACTCCCCTGCCTTATTCCTGAAAGCAAACTGGACGAGATAATTAAAACAGAAACATGAATGTTGCCAGTATCCAATCTACGATGTATACCGTAGCTACGCTAATGCTACGTGGAACCGTTGATCCGGTAACTCTACAAATCAATGATAGGACTGATGATAGATGGAAAATTCTTTGAAATAATGGCCTATGCGGATAACTTAACATTTATAATTAGGAACAAATGAAGAAATTGACCGATTCATGTCAATAGTGTCCGATTTTGCTTTACAAGCAAGAATAAAAATTAACTTTCGGAATTATTAGGTTCGATAATTGTTTTTTAAATTGACAAATGATACGAGAAAAACAGGAATTCAATACTTGTTTTTAATTATGAAACGTGGTTTACGGCTAACCAGCCGAGTGGAAGTTTAACAACTACCGAAAAGCTAAACATTACATATAATTTGCAATTGGATTAGATGGCGAATTGATGTGAATGGAATTCAATGTTCTGGGTATGAATGTAAGATGGAAGGATATGATAAAGGTTAACTTTGATGCACTTCTCAAGGCCTTTACAGCTGCTTGTGAAATCCATAGGGCAAGGGATGTATGGTTGTTTGAATGAATAATTAATTTGAGCATGTACCTAGTATCGAAACTGTGGTATGTTTCGCATATGCTATCGCCTAATAATTCGAAAATAGCAGAAATAAAGGAAAGAACAGACTATTTTTGTGGAATTCGTAGTTCTTTAAATTTAGTAGAATTCGATTATATCTCGATTACTGTACAGGAGGGTTTGAACTAATTGACCCTGAAAGTCAGTGTAAGTGGTTATTTATTAGAAATCTTTTGTTTGACGGTAGTAGAAAAGAAAATCATTTTCCGTTAAAAAAAAGTAACTTAAGCAGTTTATCTATGAGCGCTAAAGACTAGAAAACTAGCAAATCATGCATGTGTTGAAAATAATAAGACTTTATACAATTATTTTCACAAATGTAATGAAAAATCGACCAAATGTGCAAGAGAAGTTTCCACAATTTTGGTGGGATTGTATATGGGAAAACGTCAGTCATTCCTTTCTAAGTTTGAGTACAAGATCAATGCTTTATCTCATTTTCAACGATGAAATACCAAACAAAACAAAAATGTATATTTATACTGATACTGTGGACCATAATCTCTGTGAAATTCGCCACAAACTCGAATTATATGGAATTGGATTAGAGATTTAATTGAAAAAAGGTGCACCATGCTTAGTAGCAATGGCCTATAATATTGTACATTACAAGCAGCCAAGCCTCTTTTCATAAAAAAAAACTCATGCGAGAAGCTAGATAGAATAATAAGAATGTATTTAGGGCGGATAATTAAAAGATAATAACTGTCAAGGTTTATAAACCGTATATATTTATAGTTATGCGATACATTAGAGAGTTGTAGCTAGTATTTTTATAAATAAACAGTGAATAAAAATATAAAAAAACTACATTTCTAACATTGAGAAGCTCTCATTGCTTAGTTTCTCTTTCATCAATAGCTAAATCACATTAACCTTTTCTGTTGCGTTTTTTAATAAGGACATTGTCATTCGATCTATAGTGAAAAACGTCCCAAATACTTTAGTGTCCCACTGTTATGATCGGAAAAGAGCGAGAGAGGGGAGAGTCTCTGATCGTTACACAGGTCCATTAAAAAATTTACACGAGAAATCACTAGTTTAATTCTTGAAGATGTCCTAAACGAAAATCTTCGACAATATTGTAGGAAAACCGATAGAAGAGGCACTATTGGAATGAAATAGTTGCACATTGTCTCAAGACAGCATTGGTGGGATGTGATATAATTAAACAAGACCGACTCGTTTGGTGGCCAACTTAAGATTGTATTCAATCGGTATTTTTCTTAACTCTATCGTGTGGCGCGATACACACTTTCTGCTGTGTATGCATTTGGTAGTTTATCGCACTCCAACGGCGGGTCGTTATGCTTACAAAGCATAACAGCCATCGTCCGAGTTCTACTTCAACCATTACACCACTAGCGTAGTCAGGGGTGCATCCGCCACACGCCCTATTTATTTATTTTTAAATTTTTATCTTTAGTTAAAAATTTAAAACATTCAATTTCTTTTATTTAAAAATAATTACTTTAAATGCGTTTAACTAATGTGACGTTGATGATACCTTAGATATCTCATATCTTTGGTACTGCCTTCTCAAGGCTTACAAAAATCAACATTAGAAATACTCATTTAATTTGGATATCATATTTGGTTACATATTACGGATTATTGAATATTGTAAGTTTTTAGAAATTGATACATCGATAACTGACTATTGATTACTAAAAATTGATAATTGATTATTGATAATAAGTAAAGAAAATTGACAATTGATTGACACGTCTACGGATTGCATCCGCCACACGTCCTAAAAGCTAATTCTCTGTATTACTTGTCGCATTCCTAGTAATAAAAGGTTTTACTCTATTTTTATGTACAATATCTATTTTATCTCTAATTCTAACTTCTACATTGGTTCCTTTATCCATAACTACTGGATAAGGTCCTTCATAAATCTGACTCAACTTATTTCCCGTTTCATTCCTAACCAACAAAAGCTGCCCTGGAGAGTAATTCATTAATCTCGCGTTGCAATTTAACTTTTTAACTCTTTCTAGTTTTGATTCTACTAACCGTTTCTGTACTTCCTTTTGAGTGTTTTGAATTTTGAACTTGAGTATCTTTGAATAATCATCTAAATTATAAATTGGATTTGGGGTCTCGGAATTGTTTAAACTTGATGGTAACTTGCAAATTTTTCCAAACACTAGTTCAAATGGAGATTTGTCTGTTTCCAAATGAACAGTGGTATTATACGCAAATTGATAAAATTTTATCCATGAAGACCAGTTTCCTGGTGTTCCTGAAGCATAAATCCTCAAAAAATTTCCCAAACTTTTGTGTGAATTTTCCAATGCGCCTATCGACTGATGATGATAAGCTGTTGAGTTTAATTTAGAAATTTTTAAAAGTTCACAAATTTTCGTAAAAAGTTCGGACATAAATTCTGATCCTCGATCAGTAGCAATTTCATCTGGCACTCCATAATTCAAAATAACATTTTCCACAAACGCTTTGGCAACAACTTCGGTTGTTTTGTTGATTATAGGTGTAGCAGTTATGTATTTAGTCAATTCACACTGCGTCGTTAAAATATAGGCATGACCTTCATTACTAGGCAATAATGGTCCAACTAAATCTAGATAGATTTTGCTAAACGCACTACTTGCCGTAGTAGTGACAATCTGCGGTATGTTTTTTGGTTTTATATGCTTATTTTTCTGACAAGCTTCACAAGACTTAATAAAATTGGAAATGTCTTTCTTCATTGTCGACCAAAAATATCTTCTTTGGATGTTTTTTAAAGTTTTCGTGATACCTGCATGTCCTGCTGTAGGCAGTAGATGAAAATCATTTATTATGAGTTGTTGCTCCGTTTTATTTTCAATACATTTAACTTTCGGATCCACTATTCTGAATGGTGGCATGCCATTATTTAAATTATAGGTATATACCATATTGTAAAATTGTTTCCCTGGATCCGTATTTTTTATAACGAGCTCGTTTATATTTTTACTTTTACATATTTCTCTCAGCATTACTACTATCCGCCGTAGCTGGATTAGAGTCTTAGCTGGACGAATTATAATTTGATGTTTTGGAGCGTTAAATTTCACTTCAGGTATCGTATTGCTTTCATTAAAGATTATTTCGATAGACAATCCTGACAATGAGTGCTGGCCAGTCACTTCATTATCTTGATTCTTATCGGAATTTTCTTTCGCTGTTTTACTTCGTGTGGTAATAAGAACATCCTGGTCAACTTTTTTGTTAATTTCCCTTAAGTCATTGATTGACATTCGCGATAAGGCGTCTGCCAAAACATTATCTTTTCCCGGAATGTATGTTATGTTAAAATCATATTCTTCGAGAGCTAACCTGAATTTGGTTAATCTACTCGAGGGTTCCTTCATCGAAAATAAGTATACTAATGGTCTGTGGTCAGTTTCTAAATCAAACTTTCTGCCATACAGATATGGTCTGAAATGTTTGATCGCCCAAACTACAGCCAATAGTTCTTTTTCGATAGTTCCATAATTCAGTTCTGCCTTATTCAATGCTCTAGACGCATATCCTACTGGTCTTCCGTTTTTCCTATTCAACAGCACCGCTCCTAAAGCATATCCTGATGCGTCAGTTTGTAATTTAAATGAATTTTCAAAATCCGGATAATCCAAAACTGGTGGATTCATAAATTCATTTTTCAACATTTCGAAGGTTTGTTGGCATTCAGGTGTCCATTCAAATGTTACATCTTTCCTCGTCAAATGGTTCAAAGGAATACATATTTTTGAAAAGTCTTTTATGTGCTTTCGATAATAATTTGCGAAAGCAACAAAACGTTTAACTTCATCGGCCGTTTTAGGAACCGGCCAATTTTTAATACTTTCAATCTTCGAAGGATCAGGTCGAACCCCTTCTTCCGATATAAAATGTCCTAAATAAAGTAACTCTTGCTTTAAAAAATTGCATTTAGAGGGATTCAATTTAAGATTAACTCCTCTAAGTCTCTCAAAGATCGAAATTAAATTTTTGTTGTGTTCCTCTAAGGTTTTGCCAAACACTATTATATCGTCTAGATAAACTAGACATTTTTCCATACACAGTCCCGACATCGCGACTGTCATTAATCTTGAAAACGTTGATGGGCTTATTTTCAATCCCATCGGTAGCCTAGTCATTTGGAATTGACCTGAGGCTGTCGAAAATGCTGTGATTGGTCTGCTCTTAGGATCTATCTCACATTGATAGTACCCTTGCGAGAGATCCAAGTGCGTAAAGTACTTGGCCCCTGCTAAAGAGTCTATTATGTCTTCGATATTTCCTAATTCAAACCTGTCATCTTGTAAGGTATTGTTTACTTTGCGGTAATCAATAACCATTCTCCACTTCTTTTTGTCATCACATGACTTCTTAGGCACAAGGAGCACCGGACTATTCCATTCAGACCGGGCTTCCTCTATTATTCCACTCTCAGTCATGTTTTTAATTTGTTTCGCTATCTCGTCTTTTTGAGATTGTGGCAACCTATATGGTTTCGTATACACCGGTTGCGTGTTTTCTTTGAAGGTAATTGTCGGTGTTAAAATTTTAGTAACCGTTAATTTATCATCTGCCAAACAAAATATGTCGTTATATTTTATACAAATTTCCCGAATAGTTGCTCTCTCTTTAGAAGGCAAATGATCAATCTTTAATTCTTTCAATAATTTTTCCACCCTATTCGGTTCACCTTTGACATCATTTAGTTGTAGTATTTCATATTTTTCAAGTTTTTCCAATTTTGGTTTCAGCCCATTTAAAAAGACTGTTTTTCTGGAGACATTCAAAATTTTAATCGGAATTTTACCATTCGTAGGTTGCACAATCGCATTGGCTATAAAAACGTGTGGTTTTACTTCCTCGCTCAAAAGCACATGAGATTCCTTAATATTCGCATTTATATATGATGTTATTTCTGTCCTAGCGGGTACACAAATAAATGCCATATCAGGTGTATTAAATGGAATTTCAAATTTTCGACCATTCGAGTATGCAGTCAATGTTTGATTTTTGAAGTTCAATATTGTTTCGTACTTGTACAAGAAATTCTTGCCAAGCAAAGCAGGTATGCTTGGTGGTAAACCTCTGACAACATATGCTTTGATTGCAAAAATCGCATGCCCATAGCACAGACGAATATTAACACTTCCTGTCGAAAAAGCTGTTCCATTTATTCCTCTAATTTGAATTTTATCCTCTGTATTAACCTCCGTTTCCCGCGGAACAAGATGTGACGAAATAATCGTACAACTTGCTCCGCTGTCCAAAACAAACGGTATCTGCTCATGTTTAATTTCGAATGTGACCGATGGTAATCTTTTTCCTGCATTATTCACGAAAAAGTTCGATTACATTCGCAACGTCTTCCTCGTGTGGATTTTGTTGTTGCTGAGGTTCTGCGACCGCAACATTTGCATGTTGATTTCTTCCTCGTTGATTAGCATTTCCCCGGAAATGCTGTTGATTATTATGGTTATTGTTGTGATTGTTATGGTTCTGGTTATTTCCATTCCCATAATTATTATCTTGTTGCCTGTTATAATTATTTTGGTAATTTCGGCCCCGACCTCTTTGTCGAAAACCTCGGTTTCCGCGGTAACCTCTGTTACCTCGGTAACCTCGGTAGCTAAAATTATTTTGCTGCCTGGGGTACTGCATGAACCGTGGCGGGCCGGCGGTGAACCACATCGCCGTCTCGGGTTCATTGTCATTCACTTCTAAAGCGTCGCTAATCGCCTTAGTAAGTGTTTCTGGATTACGTGCTTTCAGAAAAAATTGTGCTCTCGGATCCTTTAATCCGTTCATAAACGCTTTTATGGCAACCGGCTGTACCACCGCATCAGCCGCTGCTTCGTCATTAAATGTCCCTCTTGACACGTGCGCTGCCGCAAGTTTCGCAGCTAAATCATTGATTTGTTGACCAAATTCACTAAGGGTCAACCTTTTCTGTTTAATGCTGGCCATTTCCGATTCAATGGCCTGTGGGCTAAATTTGATATTAAATTTAGTCTTAAGTAAGGCTTTTGCGTCCGTTATTGTTGCTGCATTATTTATTACACCATGTGCTGGACCCACCAAGCGTGTTTTCAAAAATTTCAGCAGATCTGCTTCTGGGACTCCATCATAGTAGTCCTTCAGCAAATCCACTGCTTCAAAAAAATTGGTCATCTTGTCAGCGTCTCCGCTGAACTTATCAACAAGTTTTAACGCTACCCCCAGATCCAATTTTGGCGCCATCGCTAAATTTTCAACTTCCGATTCCTCACTATAATCACTCTGATTACCTAAATCTTGAATTTTATTCGAATCTGGCGTGAATAAATCCTCCAAGACCGAGTCCTCCAACTGAGGTTGGTCTAAAAGTTCTAAGCATTCACTAATGTGCACCTTGAGGACCTTATATCTCACAAGCAAGGCACTTTTTACGTCTAGAGGTAGAGAACTGTTGTGTAAAATTTTTTTTAATTCGTTTTTAAATTCTAGCAAATTCTTTATCTTTTTATTTCTCGTTTCCTCTTTAAACTGATTAAATTTCTTCAAACTCTGATGCAACTTTTGAATTGCATCTTGAATTTTAAAGAATTTATCCATGCCATCTTCTCATTTTTGAAAATTTTCCTAACTTCACCTTTACAAAATCCAAAGATACTCAGTTTCTACCTTCAACTTTCACTCACCTCTTTTTATTATGGTTCCTATTGTTAGCCGATTACTTTATCCTTTTTGTGTTTTCCTCATTTTTTTTTTCCCTTTTTTTTTTACTGATAACCTAAAATTTTTTTTTAAATACTTTCAGTATCTGACTCATTATTTATCTTAAATTTCATGTTAATTACTTCCCTCTAGCTGCTCAAACGTCCATGATCTGTTTGTATGACTCCATCGCCATTGATAGTTCTCGAAAATTCCATTGTAGGGTCTGCATCCCCTGTTGGCCGCATTCCACCGCTGCCACAGCTGCCACTCGATGCACCGCTTCAATAATTTCCTTCTTTGCCTCGAACTCTTCGGTTGAGATTATCACTCTTTTTCCGGTCAGACGGTCCCAATGTGCTACTTCTCTTTGAAAGAATAAATAGCACTGGCGCAATCTTTCTTCGTCCAAACTGCGCCGTTCCGCCATGTTTAGGTAGTCCAACTAATTGTTTGTTTCAATGTTCTCCACATGGGACGAAAACGGTCACACATGAAAAATGTCTTCGCTCGAAGATAATTACAGTCATAGTCACTTTAGATGTTCTCTCACGTCCTTGTCAATCACACTTCACAACACTTGGTTTCACCAGGAATGTTCTTTGTTCTAGGCTGGTAGGCTCGTCAACCTTGCGGTACGTTCTGCTACTCGTTCCGTCTGCTGTCGGTGATATCGCATTAAATTCTTCACCAGTAAGTAACTTACTGTCACTCCTGCTAATACACATAGCGCTACAGTTTGCGCTGTTTGATGCCCTGTTTCACTTGACACCACGGCTGGGGCGACAATCTCATCCGCCGAAAACCAGCCCATTTTGTACTCGGTAGTATCACTTCTGTGCAATTATATATTAAATCGTTTTGGTGGCAGTTTGATTAACCGATCACTATTCCAACACAGCCAATTATCGCCTTTTTTCACTAATTACTTTCGGTACTGAGACCTGGCAACGGATCGCCATGAAATAGTTGCACATTGTCTCAAGACAGCATTGGTGGGATGTGATATAATTAAACAAGACCGACTCGTTTGGTGGCCAACTTAAGATTGTATTCAATCGGTATTTTTCTTAACTCTATCGTGTGGCGCGATACACACTTTCTGCTGTGTATGCATTTGGTAGTTTATCGCACTCCAACGGCGGGTCGTTATGCTTACAAAGCATAACAGCCATCGTCCGAGTTCTACTTCAACCATTACACCACTAGCGTAGTCAGGGGTGCATCCGCCGGGAGGACTTGGGACCTTCTCGACAAAAGTCTTGGAAAAATCGTTAGGCATAAGTCTGGTCGAGTTCTCTGAGGAATCCTTATCCTGGATCTTTTTTTGGTTTCTTATTGTTTTCTCGGTGTTTGTTTGGTCTCTCTATGAATTCTCGCTGAGCTTCACTAAAGGACCTATGTAACAATGAGAAACTCTCTCCTCTCTCTTTTTCGTTCGATAATAACAGAGCATTACAATGAACAAGGAGCGCCTCAAGTTGATAGGACCTTTTGGAAAGTTACGCGAGATTTCGGTTTGCTTTGCTTTACTCGTTTCGCAAGCATGGACTCTCTAAAGCTCTCATTTTCAAGACACTCAGTCGCCACCAGCCCTGGGTCGGGTCGGTTATTGAGTTATGAGAGGCGGAGGCTGTCCGACAGTTCCGTACTGCGGTGGTGGGAATGAGTAAATAGCTCCTAATGGTAACCCAATTATGGTTTTCGTGCGCTTCACTTGTGGGAGGAAGTTCGATTATTTAGTTTTACTGTAACAGCCTTCTTCGTGGAGTGTGGTGGTGTGGGTTGTTCGCAATTTCGGGGATAACGATGTTGATGAATTAATCATTTATGCCGGGTCATCTGAGGAATGTGGGAACAATGGGAATTGGCTTTGGTGTTAATAACGTTAGATTAACGACGTAACCGGTGTTAATCCAATCATCTTAAATTTAGGGGAAATTTGATACAATATGTACAGTGCATTGTGAACGGCCTATCGAAAACAGAGGACAGCCAGGACTCCACAGCACGTGTAATCGACTATGATGAATTTCTACAAAATTATGGTAATATTTTCATTCACTTTATTGATCAAACGTATCCTTCCAGCTTTTTTTTATATCTTTATTAACGAGATTTTTAGCCCTGGGCAAGTTCATCTCGGAACCAACGGCTTCCCTTTTGAAGGAAGTCGTCACTATAACTTTTTACGTCATAAGTGAGTATGTCGGGGATGGGATCAGGGTTGCCACATTAAAATCGGTATTTTTTCTTTAAATTATCTGTATT
The DNA here is from genome assembly GCF_002204515.2 of Aedes aegypti. Classification (NCBI taxonomy): domain Eukaryota; kingdom Metazoa; phylum Arthropoda; class Insecta; order Diptera; family Culicidae; genus Aedes; species Aedes aegypti. The sequence continues at coordinate 225,180,278 of NC_035107.1, read as the reverse complement.
TCTGTATCCTGGAGTAAAATATCTGTATTTTAAATCTGTATCCCTAAAAATTGAAATTGAACTAAAAGTTACACAAGAAGTTTTAAGAAACATCAATCATTTGTGACTAGAATGTGGCAACCCTGGATGGGATTCGATCCCAGGTCCTCGGCGTGAGAGGCGAGTGTTCTAACTACTACATCATGTCCGTCCCCAATTCCAGCTTTTGACCATCTGAATGCTAGGTTCACCGTAGAGTTCAGTGAGTTCTTCCATAATTCTTTCCTGCCACACACCGTTTTCCTGCAAACCACCAAAGATCGTCTTGAGCACCCGGCGTTCTAAAACTCCAAATACTTGCAGATCCTTGTCAAGCATAGTCCACGTTACATGTCCGTAGAGGACTACCATTCTTATGAACATTGTCTGCATGGTACATTTGGTGCGGGGATGTTGACCGCAGGATCTTCTGGAGCCCATAGTAGGCAAGACTTCAAGAATTGCACCTTTGTAATTCACGACTAACGTTGCTGTTACTAGTGTGAAGTAAGTTACATGAAAATGAGTAATTACCAAAGTACCAACAATCCACTTGTACCATAATACCTTACAAAGTATTCCCGATTCGCATTTTCCATAAATCACAATTCAGTCAAACGCACAAAATTCCACCCAAAAATTGAAAACTAATCAGTGTGCTTCACAGCGCTCGTTGCGTTCGTTGGCAGGCTGGCTGGCAGCAGGCAACCCAATTAGCAGCCATCCATTGCACAACTCAGCCAAACGCGATTTTCACGAAAATGAAAATTCGATAAAGTAGGTTCTCGTCCCCGGGCGGGTTCCACTCTTTCGTTGCGTTGCTTTCCCATCCATCAATCGGTTTTACCCTTTTGGATTGACGATGGCAACGACCGCCAACCCAGCAGTTGTTCCGGGAGGGAAAGATCGATTTTCTAATTTTAGGAATTTTTCGACTTTGACGATACGGATGGTTGGCTTGCTGCTTCGAAAAGGTACGATGGCCTTTTACGCGCATGAAATCGGTTCAGGTTGATGGTCCTTTTTTACGGAGTGGAATCGCCAGGATGGGGGACGGAGGGCTTGAGACCAGACTTTGTAGTATCCAGTAACGATTCTATGTGAATGTTTTTGGATGCTACTCAATGTTGGTATTCATTAATACGAGTATTAAGAGGAATCCATGAATTTTCTGTAATAAAGGTCCACAAACGTAATAAGAGCTGTTTTGGGAAATGTAGCACATACTCACAATTCTTCAATGAAATAAACTTCATGCAATCTAGATAGAAAATGAGGGTCCACAAACATCTGGGCCATCCATGAACCTCCTCAAATATAGGTCTTGAAATCTATGAGTACAATTTGATATCTTTTGAATAATTTCAAATTCAACGGATGCTGAAAAAAGTTTGAAGAACATAATTGTGTATCTGGATGTATACAACAGAATTTCTAAGTCATCCAAAATCTTCCGGAGAGACAGGTCCTAAGATCCACAAGATCTACTAGCGTAATAACTGCTAGGTAGTTTTATATTTTTGAAAGCAGTTTACTACCAGTAGATAAGTGTGCCGTTCTTCTCTTTATTCAACAACTTCCTGAAACATTGATATATAGATCTGCATACTTAATCAATGACATTATATGGAAAATTATCAATGCTCGTAGTTAAAATTGGATAAAACAAAAACAAAAGTGTGTACATTCTGCCCAAGTTACTATAAGCACTAATAGAAAGCCCTAAATCAGCATCATAGATGTATACAGACATTGCAAGAGCACTACAAATGCGCACATGCCTAATAACAGCACTACCACCGCATAGGAATCCTTTTAGTTCAATCATGCTTCTAAGTCTGATTCATGAAGCCATTTTTTATACTTGCCATTTTTTATATTTGCTCTATATTCACATATAATGCAGCCTACAGACGCTCCCACGGTTTGACCATCATTGACTCCGCCCCCAAGTTAGTCAAAAAAATGTATGTTAAACTTTAACACTTAACTTCACTTTTGCAAAAGAAAAAAAATACTAAATATCACTAGTAAGGCAAGCAAACTACCTTTAAACTCTAAGGCGGCATCCATTTATTACGTAACGCTAAAATTGAAATTTTGTGACCCCCTCCCCCCTCCGTAATGCTTTTTGTAAGAAAAAAATATTTTCTTTGTATGAGCCGTAACGCTTGAGCCTACTCACCCTCCCCCTAGAGCGTTACGTAATTTATGGACGGTGCCTAATATGTTGCTTATCTTGACAGATAGGCCTATTTCGTCTGCGAGAAAAAGCAGCACTCGACACTGAAGAAGTCTGTAAGTCGCAGACGAAATAGGCCTATCTGTCAAGATAAGCATCATATTAGAGTTTTATTATTTATTTGCTCGCCTTACTAGTGATTTTTAGTATTTTATGTTTTCTTTAGTAAAAGTAAAGTGAAGTGTTAAAGTTCAATTAGTTGATTTTCTTAAACATCTTCGAAAAATCTCTTTTGTAAAAATTAAAAAAAAGTGTGGCGATTGATGTTTAGACAACCGCTTGACAAACTGTCAAATTTTGTTGCACCAGCATTACCCATATTTTGAATGCTTTCTGCACTGATTCTTGTTTGTGTCACCGCGATGGAGAATGTTTTCAACTGTTTTTTTCCTGGTCTATATAAAAAAAATGAAAAATTAGTTTATGAATAAATGACGCCGCATTCCAGAGTCGTGCAATAGTTTATGTGGAAATGAGTTAACTTTTTTCAGGGATTTCTTCAGAAGAATTCTCCAAAAATTTTATCAGCGATTGCTCGAGTAATTCCTTCAAGAATTTCTCAAAGGAATTCTCTTTGAATTATCCGTTACCAAGAGAAGGGGGAGGGGTCAAGGGGGATGTCTCACCCAAGGATTGTAAGACCAACTAACCGCATTAACTTCAAATTTATTTCATATTAATTGATCTACTAGTCTCCGAATTGTGGTCATTTAAAAATTCAAGGTTCGCCTCGGGCTTTTAAGAGTTAAACAGTATCCTGAAGGATTTTTCAAACATGATTCCAATGATTACCAGGAATTCCTAATAAAATACCTCCAAGAAATCTTCCAAGGATTTCACCTGAAACTCCTTGAGTGATTTTATCAGGGGGTTTTCTAAGGATTCCTACGGTAATTCTGTCAAGAATTCCTACACCGAGTCTTCCAGAATTTTCTTCAGAAATTCTTCAGAAGTTTTTCCAGTTTTTTCTACAAGGATTTAACTAGGAATTCTTTTACCAATTTTCCTGGGATACCTTCAGGCATTCCTTCATGAATTTTCTCTAGAAATTTCTTTGAGAGTTTATCTAAGGATTTCTGATAGTTTTTTTCCAGAAGAATTTACAGCAATTATTCCAACAATTTCTTCAAGAGTTTCTCTAGGAATCCACAAGGAATTCATCCAAAGATTCTACCAGGTGTTACATCAAGGACTATACCAAAATTTCCACAGGGATTCCACCAGGCATTTCTGCAGGAATTCCAAATGGTATTCCTTAAGAGGTTAGATAGAGATTCCATAACAAATTTAATCAGTATTTTCAGAAAGAACTCTACTAAAAATATAACCAAGAACTCTGCCAAGAGCTCCTCCAAGAATTCTTTCAGTGGTTTCTTAAACAGCCTCATTGCCTTTTCTCTAGGGAAATTTAAAGAAAAACCCCTAAAGGGCTTTCTGATGTAATTCTAGGCGGGACAACTGGGAAAATTTCGAAAAGTCATTCCTGGTGGAATTGCTGAATCTCAGAAAGAATACTAAGATGAAATTCCTGAAGGAATCACTGATGGACTTCCTGTAAGAATTCTTATATGAATTCATGGTAAAATCTATGTAAGATATCATGGTGGAATCACTGTATTAAATCCTAGTGGAACCCCTGAAGAAACTACTTATCCATGGAGGAATTTCTAGTGAAATCCCATAAGGAATACCTCGTTAAATCCGTGAAGAAATTTTGTACTAGAATCCTTTGGAGATTTCCTGAATGAGTCTCTGGCAGAATTCCTGATAAGATGCCTATCGCAAATCCTAGTAAAATTCATGTAAAATCACCAAGAAGAATATCTGAAAACAATCCTATGGAAATATTAGAGAAGTTCCTGACGGAATACCCGGAAGAATTCCTAGAAAAATTCTATGGGAAAATCAAAAGAGAATGGTAGCGAAATTATGACACTGTAGATATTTTTAAAATTGTGAAGGAACCCTTCAATAAATCGCAGTAAATTCTTGGAGGAATTCCTATTAAAATGCCTGGAGAATCTCCCGAAGAATCTTTGGAGAAATTCTTGGTGAAATATCTAGAAAAGTTTTTTTGATGGAACCCTTAAAGACACTTCTGCTAATTCCTAAAACAAAAGCTGGAAAGCATCTTTGGAAAACAAATCCTTGAAGGAATTAATCAAACTATACTGAAAGCTTTAAAAGAAATAGTAGAAAAATTCGTAGGGAAATATCTGAAGTGAATTCTGTAGAAATTTCTTAAAACTATTGTGATGGTTTATGCAAAATGTTATGGACGATTCCTGAAGAAATTTATCGCATCGTACCTAGAGGTATTCCCGATAAATCCCTGGAAAGATTCCTATGGCGAAAGTAATCTCTAACCCTAAAGAAATCTCTAAAGGAAAAAATATCTCTGAAGGTGAAGCATATCTGGTTCAATCGCTGAATATATTTCTATTAAAATCATCTGAGAAATTCTTTGGTAATTCCTACAAAAGTTAATTAAGGCAGAAAAATTGATTAAGTTTCTGATAAAATCTCTGCGAATTCAAGTCAAATTTCTCTAAAAATTTCGATTTGAGATTTCTTGAGAAACTAGTGGTGGCGTCTCTGAGGGAATTTCCGATGTAATCTCTGGTGGGATTTCTTGTAGAACTTTTCAAGAAACTTACCGCGGAATTTCTGGAAGAATGTCTAATGGAATCCCTGAAAAAATCCTGGTGGAATACCAGAGAGAATTTATTGTGGTAATTATGCTGGAATCCCTGATTTGATTTCCAGGCGGAATCTCTTGACAAATTCCTGGTGAAATCTCAGGAAAAAATCATAAATTTCTTGAAAAAAAAAATTGTGTTTATTTTTTATGGAATCTTTGGAGAAATTGGGGCTTCGTAGTCGTGTGGTTAGAGTTACCAAACATTCAGGCGCATCGTGTCAAGGATTTTGGGCTCGATTCCCTCTTCGTCAGGATAGTATTTCGCCCAGTGGCTCGGACGTTTCATGCTAGTCCTGTGCTTCCTTCCTAGTGTAGTGCTTCCTTCGAAGGGTAAATCGTCTACTGAAAGCATTAACTTCCTTATGAAATCCTTGGGATAATACCTACTGCTATAAATTGAAAAATGTTTGGTGAAATTCGCGATGGATTTACTGAAAAACTGCTGGGGAATCCCGAAAGAAATACCTGATAGCGAAAAACCTGAGGAAATTTCTGTTGACATCCCACGATGAATACTTGGTAGAATCATTGGGGAATAACTGTTAGATACCATGGAATAATTTCTGGTGGAGTCTCAGAAAGAATTTGTTGTGGTAATTTTGGTGGAACCACTAGCAGGATTCCTAAAAGAATGTATGGTTGAATACCTGAAGGAATGCCTGATAAAATTCCTGGATGAACTGTTGTAGAATTTTTTTGGAATTCCTGGTAGAATTGCTTGAGGAATTTTTTGAGGCATCTTTACTGGTGCTATTCTTGATAAAACTCTTCGAAAAAAGATTTGAAGGAATCTCCCAAGAAACTGTTGAAGAACTCTCATGAGGAATTTCCTAGGAAATTTTTCTACAGGTTGCTGGAAGAACTCCTGCAGGTATGCTTGGTATGGTTCCTAATTAAATCCTTGCATACATGCATAGACGGGCATAGAAATATCCTTTGAAAATTTCTGAAGGTATTCCAGGATGCATCTATGAAGAATTTTTTGAGAAATTTCAACTTTCTGAAGGAATTCTTGAAGGAATTTCTAAACAAACTAAAAAAAAAATATGAAGGAATTCCTGTTTGATTCCGTGAATGAATCTCAGCAGGACTTCCTGGATAAATTACTGATGACCCTGAAGAAACTCTCACTGGTGATTCATCTAGAGAAGCTCTATCAGAAAGCACTGGAGAAATTCCTGAAGAAATCTCTGTAGAAATTCTTGGAGACATACCTGAAGAAATTGCAAGAGAAATCCCTGGAGGGATTTCTGGAAGAATCCCTGGATGATGATTGAGTTAAGAAACTCTTGAAGGAATCCCTGCTAGAGAAATTCCTGGTGCAATTCTAGGAGAAAGCACTAGAGAAACTCTTGAAGAAACTCTGGTGAAATTCCAGAAAAAAATCCTGGAGAAATCCCTAGAAAAATCCGTGGAAAAAATCTTGACGGAATTATTTGAGGAATCATTGAAGACACTACTGGTAAAACTGCGTAAGGAATTTCAAGTGAAATCCTTGAACGAATTATCGGAGAAATTTCTTGTGATACAGTTTAAGCAATCTCTACCATAATCCCTGCAGAAACTTGAAAGGAGATAGTGAAGAAATTCAAAGTGAAATATCTGGATAATTTCCAGTAGAAATTTTGGGAGAAACTACTGGAAAAAATCCTTAAAAATTTAATAAATAAAATATGTTATATAATGGCCTAATGGAATTTATGATTGAATACTTAGAAGAATGTCTGGTCAAAAACCTAGTGGAATTTCTGAAATAATTTTGTAGTAAGGATTTCTCTCGAGAAATTCCTGAAGTAAGCTTTGGAGGAATCACTGGAGCAAATAATGAAAAAAAAAACATAACTGGAGAAACTATGATGTAACCCTGGAGAAGTTCTTGAAGAAATTTTCGGAAGGAATTCTTGGTGATATTCATGAAATAATTTCTGGAGATTTATCTGTTGAAATTCCATAATTAATTCCATAGAGAAGTTAAAGAAGGTATTTCTGTTATTTCCCGAAAAAGCAAGATTTCCTGGAACAATTCTTGGATAAACTTCTGATTAAATTCATGAAGGAATAATGCGCATTAATGCCGCATTATCGTGCTTACTCTACAACGTTCTAAAATAAGCATAGTTTTTTGAAATATTGAAGATTAAAAGCTTCCAAATAAACTTCAAAAGGAAAAACTTTGTTTTACGAACTGGCTTGGTTTCCGAACCAATACATCATAGAAATGAAAATTTGCAATTCTGCACTTGTTTTGTAACGCTCTGTGATCCACCCATTCACACAATTTTCAAAAGCCCTAATTTTCCCCTGAAACCGATCATAAATCTCTGCAAACCTTGCAATCTAACCCCCGCATTCGAAATTGGTTATTACCCTCGGGCGAACTTGAACCATCCTGAATGCCGCATTATTTCAACCGCACCAAATGAATGGATTTATTTCATTGTTTTCGATAGTCCAGAGGGCATTTCTCTGGCCGGAGCCCTTTTGCTGCCTGATGACCAATGAGCAAATCTGATTGCAATTAATTTTACCACCAATGATGATGATCATGATGATGACGATGATGGTGCAGATGGCGGTTCCGATTGTGCAGGATAGTGGACTGTGTGCTCTTTTCGGGCTGGAGAGTACATAAATCAGAGTTTTTGTGGCAAATTAACAATAGTTGGGTCAATATGGGATTAGCTTCATGAGGTTGTATTACGAGCAAATGCGTATTATCAATTGGCGCAGTAATGAAATGGGCGAGCGTGATTTCAAATGGAAATGGCTCTGATATGGACACAACATAAATAACTGTTTTGTCTAAATAAACTGCCTTTATGCAATTCTACGAACCATCCAACAAGTGTGGTAATGGCTATTTAAAATAACAACTGGGATTTCCTGAATAGTTACGGCCGTACGGACATAGCTAGAACAAAGAGACATCATTTCACATGAGGGTATGACTTTTTTTTTCTGGATGCTCTGAAGATTCAAGATTGCTTAAGCAATTACATATTAGATCGAATATCAAAATACGAAGTTTAATGCATCCCGCAAGAGCTTCATACTGCGAATCAAGATGTACAGTGACAGATACACATATGGTGATCGAAAGATGATAGTAGTATTTAAATAGACACCTGAATGGTGCTGAGGGCACGGTAAATTGACCTTCTCTGTGGCCGAAAGAGCAAAGGACTGCAACAATCCAACATAACGGGTGTGGCAGGTTCGAGACGCATATGAGGAATTTCCAACACCATGTAACAATGATCAAACTGTGACAATCGTCGTTATAAATGCGAAAAAACTCTAGAAGTAATGGATATTTATGTAATACAGAGAAACTGAATCATTTCATTTTTTTTTTTGTTGCATGTAATTTGCGGTTTTCATTGTCATTCGTTCATTCATTAATCTCGTGTATCAGCTGCTTGGCCGCGAGTGCAAAAGCAATGTTGGCATTAGTAGTGCAGAGAAGCACAGGGGCCCAGATAGCCGTAGCGATAAACGCGCAGCTATTCAGCATGACCATGCTGAGGGTCATGGGTTCGAATCCCGCTGGTCGAGAATCTTTTCGTAAAGGAAATTTTCTCGATTCCCAGGGCATAGAATATCTTCGTACCTGCCACACGATAAACACATGGAAAAATGGTCAATCGGCAAAGAAAGCTCTCAGTTAATAACTGTGGAAGTGCTCATAAGAACACTAATCTGAGAAGCAGGCTCTGTCCCATTTGGGACGTAACGCCAGAAAGAAGAAGAAGAAGATGAAGAAGCACAGTTATATTCTTGCAATATAATGGCAAGCTGTTCTCCTTTTCTGGCATTATATTGGCATAATATGTATACACAAAGCAGTAAGGAATCAAATGACTACCCTATATGAGTATATAATGCTGTAATAATGCCGCATTATCGTACTTACCGGTTACTTGGGATATCAGCCAGTAATTTCTTATTAGTACCTTCAGGAACTTTTCTATTTTCATATATCTTTATTCACGAGATTTTACGCCCTGCTCTAGTTCATTTACGGTCTACCGGCTTTAATTCCCTTCCGAAGGAAGTCGTCACTAAAATTTTTGTGGCTATATCGGGAATGGGATTCGATCCCAGGTCCTCAGCATGAGAGGCGTGTGTTCTCACCACTACACCAGGGGACGCTCCAGAAATTCACTCAAGAATTCCTGTAAATATTTATTCAGATTTCTCTCCAGATATTTCAACTGAGATGCTCTCGAGAATTTTTCAGAAAGCCTTGCAATAATCCTCAAGAAGTTACTGCAATGATTCCTCTGAATATTCGGAATCGGTTGATCACTTTAAAAGTTTCGCCAGGGATTCCTCCATATTTTTCTTCAAAAATTTTGCCGAAGATTTAGGCTTGAAAAATTATAAATGCGTTTTCCTTACATGCCTCTAGAAATTTACCTGAACATTTAAAAAAAAATCATTCAAAGGCACAAAGAATGTAAGGATGCAGTAAGAGCAGAGACAAATTAAAGACCTTCATGTCCCTTACAAATGCCCAAAATTTTATGGCTCATAAGGTAATCTAGAATGCCGTGAAAAGTGTACTACGATGTGTCAAACTTGGGTACCTTTTGCACTACCGAGGGACCAAATGCAGTACTAGAAGTGGTACCCAATCTGAGCCCGAGTGCGACGGACCTGGTAAGAGTCTTCACAGAGTTCTTCTCAGGGACTAGTTCGAAGCCGTTCTCGAAGTGATTTTTCAATAATGCATCCAAGAATTTCTTCTTCTACCTTCAAGAATTAAAAAAGAAAGAAGTCCCCAAGAAGTTCCTGTACGAATTCTACTCAATATGAAAATTGAATTTTAATCATTTTTATGAATTTCTGGTGAATCGTTTCCAAAATTCATTCAATTATATTCAATTTTTTGCTAGAAATGTTTCAAGGAAATCCTGCATAAGTTGTTAAAGGTTTGTGCATCCAAAAGTACATTTAAGAATTTCTCTTAAACGTCTACAAAAATTTTCATCTAATTTTGAGGAATATGAAAAACAAGTCTAGGGATTTTTCCAACAATTCGAACTCTGAGAACACCATGAAAAATAATTCTAGAGATTTCTCTCGAATCTGTTCGAGGCATTTAATCTGGGATTCCCCTATAATTTTGAAGGCAACTTTTGAATTTCTTTTCTTTCAATGATTCGTTTAAGAATTTCATGAGACTTCTCATAGTAGTTCTTCTGGAATTCCTTCAAATGCATATAACAAATTTCCTTCAAATGGCGGACCTGATGTAGGGGTAAAAACAAATATTTTCCACGTCGCTCACAGTGGCGTCATTTTCGGAATGTAAGCAAATCCCTTTGACATGAGATTAATTAGTTCGGGGCAAAAAAGCCCGTTAATAAAGAGAATAAACACATCTTTCGAAAACTACACCAGATATTCATCTAGATATTTTCATCAAATTTTCTAGGTTTCCTGGAATTCATCCAGTGATTCTTCCACAGTTCTATCCAGGAATGATTCCTATATTTTGATTCGACATTTAAGTAGTAAGGGGCGGTCCATTAATTACGTAAGACAATTTTGGTTATTTTTCAACCCCCCTCCCCCATGGTAAGATATTTTGCATGAAAATTCAAAATCAATTGTACGGCGGTAAGAAATCCCAACCCAATCCCAATGGAATTATTACATTCTGCAGCAAAACTGGGATTATTGTGTCAAGTTTATCTCATTTACCAAACACTCAATTTGTCACTCATGCCTAAGTATCCTATTGTCCTTCTTCCATGGAGTTTGCGTGGTCAGCATAGACTGTTCAGCCATTATTCCTCCTATCATCAGCTTTGGATTGACTTGCACTCTTATTGCCCCACAGAACAATGCCAAATGAAAATATAAATAAAAATACTCGATGAAATGTCTAGGAATAAACTCTAAACGAACTCCGAAGGAACTTATTTTTCTCCGAGGACTTATTGAAAGACCTCTTGTCAAAATTACTGAGTCCATGTAAAAAAAAAACTTGGAAGAAGCTTATTGAGTAATCTCTATGTAAATCCCTACGGGTTGCCTAAAAAAATAACCTGAATCAATCGCCTTAGAAATTTTGTATTATCTTTGGAATCTCACTGAGGGTATCCTGTGAATGCTTTAAAGAGATTTCTGGAATAACAACCTGGAGAAATGATTGGACAAATATATTGTAGAATTCCTGTGAAAATATCTGGTTAACATTCATGAAAATTTTTTTCTAAATAAATGTTTAAAAAAATTCCTGCCGGAATGCTCGGAGCTTTCCAACATTACTACTAGGATTTCCTAGAGACAATTGTTCTTTGAAGATCGGTGGAGGAATTTCTCGGTTAATTGCAGGAATGATTTGTAGACGAATTTTTGAAGGGATGAATAAATTCATCTGCTCGGGAATATTCCAGACTTAAATATAAGAATTCCTCCAAACATTCTTACAGAACATGTGTCAATTTCAGATATTACTTCAAAGATATTTACCGAACTCGTTTAGAAGTTTTTAAAGGATACGTTAAGTTATGGTTACCTCAACTGTTGCATATTGTAAGAAATTCAGGTTGATCTCAGGCTTCTCGGGTCGGAGTTTAATTAATCCAGCTGAAACTATGCAGTTATTTTACCAGTTTTGAAAACGGCTGTTTAAGGTTATCCAAAGACTCATAGGAGTAAAGGACTTCAGATCTACAAGCGTAACCGAAGATCTTTTGAATGTGTATGAAAGAGATTTATAGCCATAAAAGTTTTCATGTCTATGATTTCAACAACCTCTAAAGTTATCTAAGAACAGCTCTTCAGATCTTCAAACGTAATCAGGGAACTCTGTGATTACCTCACATGGTTAATGCTCAGGGCAGAGACGAACCAGCCAAGGGCTGAAAGTCTCGATAATAAAGACAATTCATTCATTCATTAATGCTCAGGAAAATTCATAAAAACATGTTCTACCAAGTTTTGATTTCAGTTACGCTTCCAGTTCCATATTGCAGACTACGATGCATTGAACTAATAGTATTTAGCTTATTGAATGACATCCAAGTGTTGACTGGCTACGCGCTTTTTGGACTTCAAAATTAATAAATTATATTCAGCGAGATCAGCTTGAGTATCAATCTTTTTTTATTTTTATCACTGATTACGCTTGTTGATCCGAAGGCCAGGACAGCCCCCTTGGACCCTTGGAGGATGCGTCAATCTTGTCTAAAAGTCAAGGGTTAGTCCCAAATCTTTAACTTTGGTAACGGACGGGAAGGAGACAACCCTCATACAACGGTTTAGGACTGTACCACCTACGATTTTTTGCGAATTGCTTAATGCTAATGCATTTTTCGCTACCTGTGTATTGATGGTGTTCCATTTCTAGAAGCTTTTCTTATCAGTTCTGCAAAAATTGCGTTATATCTGAGTAATTTTGTCTCATGAAATTTGTGCTAGATCGTAAAGTACGTGTGTATGAGTGAGTAATCCAATTAACACCCACTGTCCGCCAGTGATATTATAGAAGAAATCTTTCTGCAATGCTTTTGGATGCTCTTGCAGAAAGCTTTATTCCAGGAGTTAGCAGATAATAGCTCTATTGCAGATCCACTGACCCTTTTCATAATGGCTGGAGAGACATTCAGAAGTCACTTATAATGAAAATAAGCCCCGCATGTGTGCATTACCCTTATCAAATAAATAATGATAATACAAACACACTTCCGAATCCAAAGACATGCTCTTCGGAACTGGCACGTATTTAGTTTATTTACCTTTATAAATTTTATACCTAATAAAGATAGGAACAATCTTACCAAATTTATCAAAGATGACTACTCGCTGTCTACCCAACAATTCGAAGCACTTTCTTCACCTTTTCACGAAGTATACAAACACTTGGTCATCACTAAACCACACGCCCAAACGGTATTACTGTGCAACTATTTCTCGGAAAACAACGAGACAAACATCAATCGTGATAAACAATTTGGCCTAAAGCGTTAAACACTGTGAAGCATGCTTCGGATCTGGGTGGGATAGTACCTTATAAACCACCTATTGCAATCGCAAAATTATAGCTTGAAAATCATTCTTATACCAACACAAGACACTATCGATCACTAAAAACCTAACTGATTGACCAGCTTCAGACTGATCTCGCTGTTAGAACTTCTCACAGCAGCACTTTCCTTCTAAATGTGTGTCGAGAGGCTATGGTGCTATGCCATCAGCCATTTTGGTCTTTCATCAGCCGAATCGAAAACAAATTGAAGCCGAGATAAATGTGACAGCGACCTCAAAAACGCAGCCACTCGCGCGCACAGGCCGCTGCGATCATCTGTGCTAGATCATAAACTACGTACAACAAAAATCTGAAAAAATATATTCATCATTATATTATTATATATTATGTATCATCATTTTTCTATACGGTAAAGAAGATGATATTTTGTAAGTCAGCTCATAGTTCTTTTTAAAACCTTTTGGAGACAAAATATAAAGTATAAGATTGATATAATACATCTTGTTGTCATAAAAGCTGCTTTTAAACTGATCAACTTGCACTTGAATCTGGATAACTTACCTTATTATACCTCTTAAATCAGTATTGGGGCTCTTTATATGCGATAACACCATTTGATTTGCGAATTTATAACCCGCCACATCATCATTGACATTGCGTCATTAAACAAAAACACTCATTCTTAATAGAAAAACACCAAACAAATGTCCGTTTTCATTGTTGTTGCGTAATTTCTTCAAAACAGCACTCGCAAACTGTCAAACTTTGTTAAATGCTGCATAGTTACCATAAAATGCGAAAATATGCTGAATCATCTTCGATCAGCATTTATTGAGGCAATTTTTCATCCTCAAAAGCCGAATCATAACAGTGCCCTTTCACTTTTTCACTTTTTTTTTTAAATCAAATTATCTCTACGAATTCGCTAATAAGATGTTATGGTATGATGATCAAACTGACTAAATATAATTTAACGCACAATTTCTGCCCAATCAAACCAACAAATGTTGATTTCGTTTTATTTTTTACCTGGCAGTTTATTTTAGCAACTGCTAAATAACTACATATATACCACTTTCAGAGGGGGCGCACTCAATTTTACTTCTGTTTTCATCACATTTCACAGTAAATATCACTCGGCACTAAAAATTTGAGCACTATAGCAAAATAAACCAGTATTTAACAAGCACTACGGAACAAATTACCAATTTTTACGTGTTTTCAATTTTTGTTGTTTGGAATAAATCCGGCAAGATCGACGTTATGATAAAATCATTTTCAAGGTGAAGCGACATTCACCTAGAACAGATGGCCTCAAAATAGCTACCACTAATGTATTTTTTTCTTTATTTGCGGGACATAAATATGCACTTCATAGCCTCTTTCAGAGTGGGCCAACTAGTCACGTTCTAATCTACAAGAGGCTTTGGGGATGTGATGAAGGCAACAGTGCCTTGACCATGGTTTTATGGGACGTTATTTATAGCACCCTGGGAGTAATTCGTAAAACTAAAATTGTTACTTGGGCTTATTTAAATGGAAATTGTTAACTTCAGATTTTGAAATTTGAATTGAATTTGAATTTCCGATTTTAGCTATCAAACCCAAGTCCTTATTTTAAGTTAAAACTTATAAAAATCTTAAATTTCGATTGCCTATCCAAAAGTATGAATATCTATACTAAGTACGTAAGTAAATCTGAAATGAGTAATTTTTATTTATATAGATTTGGTTTCACTCTTTGTGAAAATCTCCATTCATAGACTCTTTTTCACCAGGCAGTCATTTACACTATGGATAACTTTTACACATCTTCACTTAAGGATTTGAGCAGTGTTTCAATATCACCAATGAATTTTAAGGCAAATTCACATATTTCATTATGTTGTAGGAATGGAAGGGGATACTAGAGTTAAATATTTCAGTAAACAATTTCTTATAACGTTGCAGTGTTGTATTATATCACATTTATTTGTAAGATGAATCAAAACTTATTGTGACCAAAATAAAAATGGGTACGACGGATACAGGCAACGGTAAGTAATAATTTCATTGCATTAATCGATAAAGATATATGAAAATATTATTGCGCAAAATGAAAGCCATCTTGATAAAGAGTTGTTTGGCATTGGTTTATATCAGTATCATTCACTGCAAAACTGGAAAAAATTAAATGATCAAAGCTAGATAAGATGGAAATTAGCCCAGCACCCTAGTTGTGCGATATAAATTTCGGCGAGCCGATACTTCATATGGAAATTACTATGGAGAAATTTTGAGATATGTTCCAAACACGCTAGTACTGTAATGTAAGTACAAACTTATTGTCCTACAGTAAAAACTCATTCTTTAAACCATAATAAAGAAATTTGTTGAAAAGAGAAATTTAATCCGACAGATAGCAGAAGAGATATTCATGAGTTTGTTTGCTATTATTTTGCTTAATATGGGATTATAGCCTTGCAAACATGTGATAAAATCCCAAACAAAATTAGCTCAAAAAGGATTAGTTTCTTCAGTAACACCTTCATTAGGGCTTGAAGAATGAGTTTTCAATATGGGATGATACGTTTCTACTTACATTACAGTACTAGCGTGTTTGGAACATTTCTTAAAATTTCTCCATAGTATTTTCCATATAAACCTACATTGTATTTGGGCCACCTTCAAATCACCACCTAGAAAGCTGACAATTTCACAGAATTGGGAGATTGTATTTTCAAACATTTTTAAAATTTTAATCGCCCTAGTCAGCATCAGCTGACTTTTTTTTTACATTTTTTTTCGTTACTAATACATGCTAGAGCATACTCAAACCTGGCCTCTCCTAAACGTCATGGGGACACCAAACCAGAGTGGCAAGTTTTGCCAAGTTACCGTGTTGATTCGAATGGATCAGCTTCATATTTTGACGCAATAAAAATATTTAAACCTCGATAACTTTTTTGTTTCTCGATATTTTGCACAATTTTTTACAAGCTTGGAGGACCGACGCGTAGCTGTAACCCCCTTAAATATATCAGGCTACAGAATTTTTAACGTATTCGGATATTCACACTTCGGAACAATACATTTATGGGAGTATGTTGTAAAAAATGAAGCAATTTGGTGCAGCCGTCTTTGAGTAATGAGCATTTATGTTGCAGTTACCACACTGGCTAATTTAAAATCTTAAAAACTTCAAAGAACATCATATCGTATGTATTATTTTTAGATATCTCTTAGAATACTTTATCAATTTATATGATTTTGTTTTTTGAGAACATGTGGAAAAATAGTGCAAAAATATTGAGAAACAAAAAAGTTATTAAGGTTTGAATATTTCAATTGTGGTAAAAATGAAGCTGCCAGTAGGGGGGTTAAAATAGCCAAAACGGTTGCTATGAATAGTGTTGATATTCAATTCACAATGAACTGCAATGAACTGCAAACGTCATAAGTAACAATTGTTTGGTGCTTCTTGCGTTTGATAGAGAATAGAATATACGTCGATGATAATTTCATTGTACTCCTTAGTATACAGTCGGGTCTCCTATTAAACGCATTCCTATAACGTGCACTCCTATTACGCTCACTCCTATTACGCTCACTCCTATAAGACACACCAGAACGTTATAGGAGACCCAGGGGCTTATGGGATTTTATCACTTTGGGGGTGTCGTTGAATATCTCGTATGCCAAAAGAGATAGCACAGTACTGTCTTCGGCGAAGTTTCAGTGCTATGAACGATCTACCTTTAGGAGTTGAGGATCATCCTTTTAGTTGAGAACTTGGCCTGTAGGGGCGCTTTTTCTGATTTGCACTGTATGAACCATGAGGGATAAGAAAGCAAAATTTTGTAACATATGATATTTCTAGATCCTGATGTTTTGGAAGGTTGGTGTCTTCGGAAGAGTTGTTCAGTAGCTCAAGGGCTGACAGCGCTAGTCAGCAAATAATTTTTGTTACGCGGATAGCTCAGTAGCCTGACCACTTAGAAAGATGACGTAAACGTAGAATGCGCAAAACAAAAATTCCATGCTCACATTGCGCCGCCTAGTGGCAAAATTTCGAATCTTTTGGCTCAAATAATGTTAGTCCTTGTGATACTGCGCAACTTTGCCGTAGACGCCATCTTTCTAAGTGGTCAGGCAACTGAGCCATGCGCAAAACAAAAATTCCATGCCCACTAGCGCCGCCTGGTGGCGTAATTCCGTATCAGAATGACCACCGCATGTCAGCTCTTGAGCTACTGAACAACTCCTTCGAAGATCAGGATCTAGAGATATCATATGTTACAAAATTTTGCATTCTTATCCCTCATGGTTCATATAGTGCAAATCAGAAAAAGCGCCCCTAACGGCCTAGTTCTCAACTAAAAGGATGATCCTCAACTCCTAAAGGTAGATCGTACCTAGCACTGAAACTTCGCCGAAGACAGTACTGTGCTATCTCTTTTGGCATACGAGATATTCAACAACACCCCCAAAGTGATGAAATCCCATAAGCCCTGGATCTCCTATAACGCAGATTTCTATTACGCCCCCATCCATGTGTCTAATAGGAGACTGACTGTATATGCAGACTTTTAGCTTATTCGGATTTGCATTAACGGATATGAATTCAAAACTGAATGATAGCAAGTAGATTAGCATTACACAGTCATCCAGATTTCACCAGTTTTGCACTAATGTTGTTTTCTTTTGTCTTTCTCTTCGGTTTGCTCTTGGTTTCTTATTCTTTTGTGTTTTGTTCGAAAACGACAACTTTCAACCACCACCACCACCACTAAAACCTCAAACAACTTGCAACAACACAAACTTCACTTTCAACGTCTTCGGCACTCGCTTTTGTGGCATGGAATATGTTTTCTCCAGGACACCTCGCACCTTCCCTCGTATCATCAGCACCAGCACCAGCACTTCCATCATCAACAGCAACATCAGCACAACTTTAGTCACAAAAAATTTCGTCCAACAGTGGTGGCAACAGCTGCCCCCATAATCGTCACTGCCACCAACACCACCACCACCTCCATGGCCGGAAATACACTTCGTGACGCACAATTTTCCGGCGTCTATCCGCCCAACTACGACCTGGTGCACAACTGCCTCCGGACACTGCCCATGGCCTCCAACGGCAGTACCGACTACAACAAGGTGAATGTTGTAATGCACCCCCCAAATGAGAAAACTTTTGCAAATATTTCCATTATACTTAGGATAGGCTTCTTCAACGAGTTTTTCTATGTCCTCATACATCAGTAGTGGTGCTTGTTTTCCTTGGTTTGAAATGTGAAATTACAGAGTATGGAATATACTTGATTTGGCAGTTCTAGATCTCACATCATCATCTTTCACGTAACGTTTCTTTATGCTATATCTTTCAAAACTCTTTTCATACGAATATGTACAACTGTCCCATGTTAATACTCTTTCCCCTCTTAGAATAGAATCTTACTAAGCTAATGAATACATGAAGTATATTGAACCAGTTTCTATCACTGCCTAACATTTCATACGAATCATGAAAATAATGAATATCATATGGGACTTTATTGATCTTAGGCTCAATCAACCTATGCACAAAGTTATAAACAGTATTGCTAAATTTTGATTCGAAAAAAATGTGTAAACCATCCTAACTAACTGACCACTACCGACTTCCATCCCATGAATTGTACAGCTTGATCTAACCTCAGGAGTATTAGAATGCTAAAGTATTACCTTCAATGCGATATGAGTCGTTTTGTGAAAACTAATCTTTACTTATTTTCTCATTTCAGGTAAGTGACAACGTGAATTACAACGATGGACGAGGTTATATTCAAGGTAGACATTGCTTACGTTATAAGTTTCAATATTACCACGGTAGGAACTTGTATGCAACAAGATAACTGATTAACTCATAGGATAACATCTAACAATACGTCACAAGCTTAACATTAGGGTTAACGTTGTTAACAAGATGTACAGTCACCACACAGTTAGGAGGTACAGAGATGGATGAAACGAAGAAAATCAAAACACACTTTAGCTGCATGAACCATAAATCTATACCAAAATAACCATAAGCACTAATAAAAGGCTATATGTCAGCATCATATATACATACAGGCATTATAATAGCTCCACAAATGCTGATAATCATAATAAACAGCACTTCCACTGCATACAAACCCTATTGTTGCATCATTAGTACTTCTAAGCCTGATGAAGGGCATGTTTCATTTCATTTAAATGTTTCGACAGATGTACTACCACAATTGCAGATTTTATGATGGGGGAAAGTGATGGTTTGAATTGGTCTCTTTTCTAACCAACATTATCATATTCGGCCACAAACGAAGGAGAAAAGGATCAGGACTTCACGCAATTTCGCGCTAAATGCGTTAATATAGCTGCCAGGCATCAAATGACTATCCTATATGCTTATAATACCGCATTATCGTGCTTACCAGTTACTTGGGTATCTGTCAAAACACTGGATAGCATTAAAACATGCCCCATGTGTAAATATAGAGCCAATATACTGCCCATAACTGCAAAACAGTCACATTTGACATTTTTGAAAAATTGGAGTTAATACCATGAAGAGTCATCAAATGATTAATACTTTCGATCAATTTACTGAAATCTGTGAGATTGTTAACTAGAAAATTCGAAAAAAAATACCAAATTGTTTTGTCTCATTGGTAATTATAACCGTATAATAGTCACATTGAGTCATATGTTTGCGCTTGGTTAAGTAACATTAATAAAGCAGTAATAGTGTTTCTATTAGGCGTGTTTCCATTATTATTAGTGCTTATTGTTACTTGGATACATCTGATCCATAATTGATTATTCCATTGCATCCTCACCCTCGTCGCAGCTTTTTTTTGTGTCTATTTCATTAAACTCGTCTGACTGTTGATTGAAGCTGTTGAGTAAGATGCGCTCGATATAAGTTGCTCAACAGTAGCCACCCTGTTGCAGTATGACTCGTTCGGAACAAAGTCATTCTGCAGTTTAGAGAGACTCTAACTAACACGAGGTCTGATTGAACTCTGGTTGATGGTGAAGCATGTCGACCAATAAAGTTGACCGAGATTCATCCTTTTACCGGTCTGCTGCGATTCGAGCGAACATTAGCGTTGCAAGGTTCTTAAGAAAGGCAGTTCCATAAGTTTTGTATTCTAAAACATTTCTTAACATATGATGTACACTTTCTATGCAATCAAGTAGTAGTTTCTTCTTCTTTTCCTTCAGTCTTAAACCTGAAACTTTATAAACGTTAGATTTTGAGAAAATTGTTAGTTAACCATTATTGTCGACAATATGCGTTCTTCACAGTGTATTCTGTGCGTTTTAGCTTCTGGTGTGTTTTAACCGATACCGATTTAAATTATTTGTAGTTGTTTTTTTTTTATCGCTGTTATTGCAATAAGCTCAGTGCTGCCAAGTTTGGGCTGTGGCTGTGAATAGGATATCTTATATTAGTTTTCAGCATAAAACACAGCATCGATTATATTTTAAATACTCTTGCAAAATGGTGTTCTTAAGAGACGCTAGTTTAAGAACCTTTTTTTTAATTACTTAATAATTATCATTTCTAACATTACATTCGTTTCATATATCTAAGTGTTCTGTGTTAATACTTTATCCTAATTTGGTAAAATTGGACTAAGCTATTATTAACATTTCGAACTTCATATTACATATCATTTGCTGTAGCAGTTCTGAAGTTTAACAGGTGAATTGAATTCACCTTCTTATAAGAGAAAAAAATCGCTGTTAAAAAATTTAACCTAACTAAGTCTAAACATATAAAACATATTTGTAGCCAAACATGGGAAAATTCACATACTCATCCGAACGCTATCGATAAAATATCTGCAATCTATCTGCTGCCACCGAATGTTAAATGACTGCCGATCGCTACTAGGGTGAGCGCAATCTCGACGAATCGCAAACGATTGAGATGAACCGAAAATCAAAATATCTGCGGAGCGGAGAGAGCACAAATCCGCTCTTAAATGGGAGACACAAAAGAACGCATTCGCCATTCAATCACTGAATGCTTTCTGCAGAATGAACGGATTTCGCGTTCACTGAATCCTTTCGCCGGGTGTATTCCCAATCAGTGAGCGCTCATCAGGTCTCAAACACGAATACCAATCGTGCGGAATCGGAATGTAGAGAATCATTCGCTACAGCAATCGGATGCAATATTTTTTTGTCTAAAATTATTAATATTTTTTTTTTACATTTTTTCCAATCTTTCAACATTGGATATTCTGTGTAACTAATTTGTTCCAGAGGCTTCTGGTCAGCCTGTTCATTGAACAGGTAGACCATTTGAGTCAAAATTGTACAACAAATTAAAAAAAAAAACAAATCAAATTCAACAAATCCTAAAATAGCAGGAGGGTTTTCAATATAGTGTGGGTTCAAACACACTTAAAAGAAAGTTGCATAGCAACCACTGCACGCGCGTGGTACCGTTTTGACTCATATTCCGAACACTTAAGGCCAACCGTCACTTCAAAAGCCTCTGATAGGCATAAATTGGCTGATATTGTTGAATATTTCAATTTCTTCACAAAGTCCAACTGTTAGCTGTGGGGTTTGCCGATAAAATTGTTTATTTAAACTTGTTTAGTATAGTTGTTACGTAAAAGTGTGGAACAACATTTTGATTCAAATGCCGAACACTGTGTTCATTCTGTCTAATATTCCGAACACCTTGTTTCAAATTCCGAACAGCACGAATAAATCATATTCAAATGAATGATTTCACAAATAAATTCATCTTAGCTAGTTCAACTGGTCTCAAACTAGAGATTAGTCACTACTCCCGAGGTATAAAATAGATTGGTAGACGTTAAATTTAAATTGCAATTGACTGCCATTTCCTGGTTATTTGATGACATATTTCAGCAAAATATTTCAACCGAATCGTCATACAGAAACCGAGTGTTCGGAATATGAGTCTGTTCGGAATTTGAGACAAAACGGTACATCACTGAAGACAGCAGCGCAAATATTGAAGAGGCATTCAGTCGGAAAACGCCACTGTGCGTTCAACCAGTTCAACTGGCACTGTTGAACCAAATCCCATATAACTAAGGTCCCACATACATTCACAGCTTAGTAATATGTACACGCTCAAAAGCATACATGTGTGGAAACAACCGGTTCAACGAATGAAATTGAACAGGTTTCACGCTAAAAATTTTCCTAATAGAATGTATTTTGTTCGGAATAGATCGAGTGTCCATCCTGATCTTTTTACATCAACTTAGAAGGATATCCACATTATAACATGAGAGATTTTAATAATTAATATCAAATTGATAACAATCAAGTGCACACCAAGCATATGTAAATTTGATTCATCCATTGTTAAACTAACAAATTCTAGCCTTTGGTGAAGTTAGCGCAGGTGGAGGTGATGTTTATTTTCAAATTGCAAAATCATCACCTCCAACGTTATTAACCAAATTAAAAAAAATATTTCTTGTTGTTGCACAGGTGGTTGGCGACGCCTCTGATTTGTACTACACCAGGGAAGGAGATCCAGAATCATTTTCAAAATAAATTTGAATCCTCTGCAGAGATTTCTTCTGGTATCCCGAGCAAAAGTGCCAGAGTAGGCGGCTTGGAAGAGTCCTATCCCAAACCCAGTCACAGGACCGAGACGGCTGATGATCGATGGCAGCAAAGGCTCGACTGCGCTGGGCTGGTTAGGGCCTTCCATAAGACTAGCGGATGTGCGTCCCGGAGTAAATGATGCTTCGTCAAATTGATTAAAATTGAAGTTCGGGTCAGAAACGATGGACACATGGTTGATAAGGTCAGGTGATAGTAAAATACGACGACTGGATGTGCCTCTGCTGGAAGCGGGAAATTGATCAGGAAGTGCTTGATCTTGAAAGTAGTTGTACTTGCCTGGGGATGCAGACTGGAGAACCTCTTCAACAGTTTCGACATCAGGACCGCGACGACTCTGAAGACCGATGACAGCAAAAGGCAGGACTGAGTCGTACTGAGAAGAGGTCTCTGAAGTGCTTTCTACGATGCGTCGCGGTTGCTTCCTTCGTCCAGTAGAGTGTGTACCAAGAGGTCAATTCTCGGTGGCCTCCATGGATGCTTGTTGAGGAGTTTCTTCAGCGTCAGACGTAACGATAATAGAAGGAGTACTTGGATCAGGCATCCAATAGTTTCCACGACGACTGTCTTCAAATTCTCGGAAGAGAATACCTTTAGGCCATGAAGAAGGATCCAGCGCTACAGCACGAAATTTAGGATCGACGCCAACTTTGAACGAAATGAAGTTCAAAGAATTTACATCTGTTCCCTGCTTAACAAATGGCACAGCCTTCGCCGCCTCACATTGTAAGCACTCTCGTGCTAATTTTTCAACACTTAGATCAGGTATTGTAATACCTAAATAATACATGATGGAGTTTCATATAAAAGTTATTTGTTTTTTTCAATAGTAGTTCAATACCTCCAGCAGACTTCAATAACTATCGAATATCAAAATGAAGTATTTTTAATAGTTTTAAACATTTTTTTTAATACCATTATAATACCAAAATGAGGTATTGACAACTGAACAATACTTAATTATGGTATGATACCAAAATATGGTATGCATAAGTTGATGTTGTTATTTTTTCCTCCTCGGGATCACAACAGCTAATCCATATTGGTACAGCATACGACGTGGCCGGCCAGTGAATCAAATTATTATCAAAATAGACGAAAAACAAAGAACAAAGCAAGCTCGCTTACAACCGTTTGTCACAATTGTTGCGGATAAGGACACAATCAAAAGCAGAATAGGGTCCTAAAGCCCTGTTCCGATTTTAGTGCCAAACGCTTAAGTTTAGGCCAAAAACACATGTTTATTCAATTTTCTAATGTTTTCCGTTGATTTAAGTCGAAAAAACATTTTTTTTTATTTTGCTACACCCCTAGGCTTAAACTCAAATTTTGGGTGTATTTTGATTTCGGTGTCCCTTCCAAAATGTCAGATAGGAACAACCCCAGTGTTTAAACTAAAACCCCTGTGGTGTTTTTGTCGACTAAGCGAACGTCAAACATGATCTCAAGTGTCAAGGTTCATTTATGGACCCAATTTTTAAATTAAAGTTTAAGGCGAAGTAGGCCGTCATTGAAATGTGTACGTGTCGTTGATGATTGTTGCTAATTCATCACACGATTTCGAATCAAAGAAAATCAGTTGGTTTTGCACTGACACAGCTGAAAATGTATCAGCATACTTTATGCATATAAGCGCGAACAGTGATACTTTTTCAAGTCTATATAAACTATCAAGACTGAGTTTTATCACTTTGAAATGGAAGCTGAAAAGTCATCATTGTTACCAAAACGAATGACGGGCTACTTAGCCTTAAATATGTTATAGCCGTTATTTGAGCGGGAAAAAAATGCTAAAATAGATGAATTAACATGCTCTATCGGTTTTTAAATATAAATAAGATTTTATTAAAAAATTTAGGAACCAATTGTCATGACAATCACAGAGTGCAACATTGTTGCAACCTTTTCAACTCGCGATTAATTAGTAATTTTAAACACAAAACCAAATTTGTTTTATGGATGCTGTTTGATAATGTGTAAATTTTTACCAACACAGAAAAAGTTCTCGAAAATTGCAATTCGAAGCCCAGAAAATCGCCGCGCACGTGATGATCGATCTTTGTCATATTCTGTTCAAGTGATGATGAACTCATGTTGCGAAATAAAATTGTTGCAACGAGAATAGGAGGTGCCAATGTCTTTGTTGCCGCGTGTTGGGTGACATGGCCGGCTTGAAATTCTGTTTGAAGATCAAAAGTCTGTTCTTTAGACAAGATCAAGATTTTCTGTTAAATGTCCTCCCCCACGTAAAGGGGTTCTGAGGCCAAAGACACTTAAGTCGTGCGCGAGTGAGCCGCTGAAACCCAGCGAGTATTTTTCTCGAGTGTTTTGTGTTCGTGTAAGCCGTTGTTTTCACCGACGAGCATCAACAAAGCACAGGTTAGTTGGTGGTGGCGGTGTTCTTTGGGCCTTCATGGCCGCTAGTTCATCCGGGCCTCCCCCCACATCTTGGGGGGACGGTATTTTGGATTTTCCCACGTTAGGTAGGGTTGATGGCACGTTTACCAACGCGACCCTTCCGTCATACATGGACCCGGAAGGAATGTATGGCGAATTGCATTTGCTCAGGATTTCCGGAGTCAACGGACCACTTCCGGACAGACCATTTCAAATAAGGCGGTCAGTAGAAAAGTTTGTCGGTGGTAAAATCGAAGGAGCCTTTCCCGAGGCAAACAAAGCAACCTACGCACTTAAGGTACGAAACAAGCGGCAATTCGACCAGTTGCTCACCATGAAAAAGTTGAATGACGGAACAGCTATCACGATCACGGAACATCCAACCCTCAATTCGATTAGGTGTGTTGTTAGCTGTAGGGATGTCATCAACATGTCCAATGATGAGCTTCTTGAAGAGCTGAAGGAACAAGGAGTAAAGGAGGTCAGGAGAATCACCAAGAAAAATGGACAATCACGAGAGAATACGCCGGCGATCGTACTTACCTGCCACGGCACAATCCGACCGGAAGTCATTGAATTCGGTTACATTCGATGTCGGACACGTCCTTACTATCCAAGCCCAATGCAGTGCTTTAACTGCTGGCTATTTGGACATACTAAGCTACGCTGCCAGGCTAAATCGGCCACATGTGGGACTTGTTCTACACCCAAAATAATTCGGATGGCGGATTTCCCTCCTAGCGTATTAGGTGCTAAATCCACCTATTGATGGTAAGATTCGCCTCCTAAGCGTAGACGGGCAAACCCGTCAATTGAAATCGAGCACATTGGACTTGAAAATTCGAGCAATCTAAATGTTTACGCCCGACCCACACAATTGCACAACCAATCCGAAGCCGAATGATGGACCAATGCACGAGTTCACTAATTTGACGTTTGAGCGGTGCCGAATTCACTCGTTGCCATGGTCACGTAAATAACACGGCACCGCTCAAACGTCAGATGGTGAACTCGTGCATCGGTCCATGGCATCGGAAACGCACACTTAGGCAAATGGTCACGCGGCAAATGGATGGTGGACATGTCAGAGGAATGGAATGAATATTGCAATATAAAACGCTTTATATATTGCTTTTGTCACCTCTCCCATCAAGCCGTTGATAGGTTCGTGGAGTTAGTACTGGTTTATGTATCGAGAGGTCCTTGGTTCGATTCTGAAAAAGCGCGAGTATATATTTTGTTTTTATTTTTTGGTTCTTCAGGCAAATTTATGAAATTCAACCCGATTTTTTGTGGCGAATTATCATAATAGATTCCGGTCCCTGTATTTAGATAATCATTTTGCTTGAGTGACTATCGAAATAAGGTACCGTGTGACAAATGGGTAAAGGAAATCGTATAGGTTCTTAAAAAAAATAAAATGAATAAGATCTACTATATTTTTCAGATTGTTTCCTACTAAATCTATGCTATATTTAAATTTAATGTTTGTGCCAAAGTTCAAGGTAAATATTGAAAATTTTGGAAATTAGTGGGACAAGTGAAAATATTGTCGTTTTAAATGACTGAACTTAAACTAAAAAAAATAACAGTCAGATCTGTGATTTCAAATGGCCTCATTTGTTAGTGTATGAATACACAAAAAATCACACATAAATAATAAACATTTTGTTCTTTTTAAAACAATTTTCTTGAGTAAAGTTATTTATTTAGCAACAATGTTACTTTTATTAAAAGTAATAACATCATCGAAAATCAAACACCATTCTATTTTACCGATTTTCTACTACTCCTTTTATATAAAGTTAAGTTATCTCTTTTCTAAGTAATGTATTTATTGCCTTTATCGAGCGGATTTAACCCGGTCAAAAGTGTCAACATTCTTGTACCTACTGAATAAGTCATTATTTGAACCTAGTATCCAAATTCATGCGTCATCCGTTGAAGCCATTCAGAACATTACGATGTACATGTTTTTTTTTAATTTCTTTATTAGTATCATTCCAAACATTACATTCATTTCTTATATCTAGGTGATCTGTGTTAGACAACACTATCATCCTAATTTGGTATAACAAATTTAAGATTTTATTAACATTTTGTTAACAACATATTACATTTCCCTGGCTCATCACCCGAAAGGCTTTGGGGTTTTACATATTTCGACATGTTGTATCCAACAAAAATAGTCCGGTTGAAAACCCCGTGTAACACCATCGTGACCTTCCCTTGTTAGCTACCCCATATACCCGATTGCCCCAAGGCTCCGCCACAAGAAATTTGCCTTAGCACCAAAATATGAAAAACAAAAATATAATAACTGTATCTGGATTCGAAACCTCAACCTTCGGATCCTTAAACATAAACCCACACTACTTGCCTATCACAGTTACTCATGTATAGAGCCCTCTACATCACACAACATGGAACCATCTTGTCACGGAGGACAACCTGCAAGAGGAGCAAAATACAACACCCGTTGGACAGCCAAGTGCGAGAAGGGGTGAGATGATATGTTCTATAAATATATTTAAAGTACCAACGCGATGCTGCGGGAATTTCTTACTTATACCAGAGTCAAAATCTATATGTTTGTATATCTTTATTATCGGCAATGACTTATACATTTGCAGTGGAAATAGAATTTCATGCCGTGCGTGTTGGATTGGGTAATATATTAGGGAGAAACAAATAAACACACTTGACTATAACAGTCGGGCGCTTTATAAGCAGAATTTTATCGTTAACGTTTGCTGATTGATTTACTTTTCATTTATTTACATTTTGGTCTCCTATTAGTCGCATGGTTGGGGACGGTATGAGACTCCTCGAAGTAGGAGACCCAGGGTTTGTGGGATTCGATTCATTTGACGATGTAATATTGTAATCAAACATCTAAGTGTGCATACAGCAAACTGGATTACCGTAATTCTTTTAACAATTACTTATCAAAATAGAGGCCGTTGATAAACTATGTTATCATTTAGCGGGGAGGGGGTATCTAGCCAAAGACCACGGTCCACCCATTTGTGTTTCAAAGAAAATTCCACCATCAACTAAACCTGAAAGGTTTCATTAGCAGTCGGATGGTTCAAATTAAAAAAAAAAAGTTTTAAAATTCAATATTTCATATCTTCTTTACCAACAACGATTAGAAGACGATTAAAATTTCTATGGAAATTACTATGACAAAATTTGAAAAAAAAAAAATGTTCCCCACATGTTAGTACTGTAATGTTAATACAAAATTATCTCTAAGTGAAAACTAATTCCTCAAACAATAATAAGGAACACTGCAGTAGAAACAAATCTTTTTGAAGCTAATTTTGTTAGGAATTTTTGCAGAAGTTTGTCACACTATAATCTCACATTTCGCTTAATAATAGCAAACCAATTCATAAATATCTCTTCTCCCATTTTTCAAATTTCTGTTTCATTCATGAACAAATGAAACACATGATCATTGGGCGAGCGGGGGGTTATTCGTCAAAACCACACAAAAGCACGAGGGGGGAGGAGGTGACTGAAAAGTCAGGAAAAATGTTTACGTGGTTTATGGACGACCCCTAAGAAAGATATGGGGATTGGAATTTCAAACTTTTTTTTAAATTTAAAACCGCTCTTATTAGCAGTCATTTACATTTACCGTTATATTTTTTTTTGTAAAGAAGATGCAATAGTACCTAACTGGAATTTACAGAAATTACAATAAGGTTTAACAATCGCACTCAACATTTTACACCAAAGCCAGATTTTCCATATTTTTGGAATTGATATACATAAATAATAATTCTCAAAAAACTTATGTGCACAACATAATCGCAAAATAATGGTGAACGCGTCACGAAATGATTTCTTCAACCCTTAAGTGGATTTTTTGGTGTTGGTGTTCGTTCAGAGGTTTGCCAAGCCGCATAACTATATAAAACTCGTGAAGATCTTTTCCGAACAATATTTTTTCTACATCCCAGAAAATTTACTTATAATAATAATGCTCAACATATTGTCGATTTAAAGTCATGCTTTAGAGCATTCATGATGTCAAAACTATGTATCATTGCTTGACAGTTATCGAATGAGTGCAATAAAACTTATTTTAATCTGCATTTTATTATGCATATAAAAATAAACACACATTGTTTGAAAATGTATTGGAAAATATGAAGTTGATGCAGTCCCATATTGAAAAATAAAGGCATACCAGTCTCCATATGAACTTTTAATTTAAATTTCAGGTGCAAACGTGAATTGTGTTCAAGTTTATTATTTTTTGCTGATCATTAGAAGTAAAATTAGTAAGCTATGCGGTTGTGTTAAATATGTCAGGAAGAAATGTAAGGGGTCATCCATAAATGACGTAGCTATTTAGGGGGGAGGGGGATCTTTACGGGGCCCATATAGCCGTAGTGGTAAACGCGGAGTTATTCAGCATGATCAAGCTGAGGGTCGTGGGTTCGAATCCCACCGGTCGAGGATCTTTTCGGGTTGGAAATTTTCTCGACTTCCCAGAGCATAGAGTATCTTCGTTCCTGCCACACGATATACGCAAGCAAAAATGGTCATTGGCACAGTAAGCTTTCAGTTAATAACTGTTGAAGTGCTCATAAGAACACTGAGATGCAGGCTCTGTCCTCTGTTTTGTTTGACTTATAAACTTGGTTTATAAAATGATGATTCAGCTTCAAAACATTCATCAAGATTGAAAAGAAATCTGAGAAATTTTAGATTTTCTTGATAAATGCAATCAAACAGATTTTTCAAAGCTTTAAATGGTTATGTAAATATTATATTATATTCGTGTCTTAATTGATAAATTTATAAATAAACAAAATCAAAGTTTAATAAATAAATTAAAAATCAATGCTTTAACTACTTGGAGTACATTGTTTTCTCATTTGTTAACAAGTCATAAAGTCAGCCGTTTTCAAGACAATAAAATATGCTCTTTTCGGCAAATATTACATGAAACAAGACATTTATACCGTGTATTATGCATTCAATGTTGCAGGAGATCTCACTCAATCAACTCATCGATTTGTTTTGATGTATCAATGCTCTTAATGGAATAGCCTGAATATTAATGAGGACAACAGATTCGAGTGATATCGAAATTGCCCTATCATTCAATTTTATTGATAACTTGGTAATTTGATAATTTTTTATTATTTAACTGTTTCATTATAGGTTGTGTTGGCTTATTTTATTATGAAGAAAGATAATGAAGTTCAGCTGAAATATTAATAGAGATAAATAATTTGTATAATAATCGCTAAAATTTTCTAAACATTCCAAATATATCAAGTGTAATCTTTTCTATATCTGGCCACTGATTGCCAAATGGATTTGAATTTGGATAATAATTCATTTCAAATTAATATATTGTATTGTTCAATTTCATTCAAATCTTTTTCCTAACAAAGAATAATTTAAAAAAAAACAAACCTTTAATAACGAAATTTTTGTTCTAACTAAAAATAAACTAAAAATATATTGTACCCTAACTCAACAATAACGAGCTTCATCAATCCAATCAATTTTTTTTTTTCACATTTTCTATAGTAAACTTGTTTGGCTTGGTGACAAAAGCAAAAGTAATACAATTTAGCCTATATGAAACTAGATACCAAAATTATGTAACAGGAACTGTGTTTATTTGAAACTGTTTTCCAAATTACTTTCGAGCGCTACTGTATATCATACTGTTAGATTAGATTATCCTTACATTTTAGTCAGTAATTAATATCAAATTTTGTATTGAACTTCTGAATTCTAATTTTTTGTTTCAACCCAATCACTGAGGAAAATTAATAAAAAATGCAAAGGGGGGGCCTTCCTTAGCCGAGTGGTTAGAGTAAGCGGCTACAAAGCAAAGCCATGCTGAAGGTGTCTGGGTTCGATTCCCGGTCGGTCCAGGATCTTTTCGGGTTGGAAATTTTCTCGACTTCCCTGGACATAGAGTATCATCGTACCTGCCACACGATATACGAATGCGAAAATGGCAACTTTGGCATAGAAAGCTCTCAGTTAATAACTGTGGAAGTGCTCATAAGAACACTAAGCTGAGAAGCAGGCTCTGTCCCAGAGAGGACGTCAATGCCAAGAAGAAGAAGTAGAAGAAGAAGGGGGGGGTGCTTGATATGCTACGTATTTTCCAAGGGGAAGTATCAACATTTGTGACGAAACGGTACGAGAGGGAAGGGGGGTGTAAAAAATCAGTGAAAAATGCTGAGTTATTTATGGACGGCCCCTAATAGAAAATTATAAACATTTGTATGAAAGCAAAACTTCTAAGTTTGAGCGCTATTTTCTCAGTGCCTACTTTTTTCAATATGGGCCTTTATGGACAGCATAAGTTGTTCTTAGAAAAACTTTCTTATCGAAAATGTCTCTGAAATTTTGTCCTGAACAACTAATTCTTATCACAATTCATAGATAGTCAAAATTAAAAATGATAAAAAAAGATTATTGCATTATATAAAAATGAAATTTTGTTTTCATATTTTTCATGATAAAAAAAAATCAGTATATATGTTCTCTTGACTTCTCCAAACGGTTTACTACAATCTCCCCACTGAACGTTCTGTTCTAAAATCAACATATCGGTGCCATAATTCTTAAAATAAATTGCTTGCAAAAACTAATAGCCAATTTGCAGAAGTTGTTCTTGAGTCAAAATGATCGATTCATCTATAGAAAACTCTTTTACTATTATACTAAAACCATGGTTAAAATTTAATCCCATATATGGGGCACGGTTTCTTATAATCGGCTCATTCTGGGTAGCATTCATCAGCATTGGATCGATATTTTTTTATCAATGTGAAAGTAGAACCGTGATCTTGTTTTCTTTGAATAGCACCAGCAAAAGATTCCACAGAGTTTTCATGTTTTAAAGACTATTCATTTATTATTTTTTATAAAGAGGACACTTTGTTTATGCTATATCTTTTTTATCATGTATATAAAATCCCAGAGTTTTCTGTCTGTCAGTAACGCTTTGAAAGGTTTCATTGAGCAGCAACAACAGCAATTTAAGAGCACAACAACAGTCAAATTAAGAGCACTGCAAAAGTCCATTTGAATGTAACAACATTACAATAGGGTCCTAAAGCCCTGTCCCAATTTTAGTGCCAAACGCTTACGTTCAGGCCAAAACACATGTTTACTCAATTTTTTAATGTTTTTCATTTGTTTAAGTACAAAAAACATTTTTTTATGTTTTTATAGATTTTGTCACACTCCTTGATTTGAACTCAAATTTCGGGTGTATTTTGTTTTCCGTGTTCCTTCCGAAATGTCAGATAGCAACAACCCCAGTGTTAAAACTAAAACCCCTGTGATATTTTTGTCGACTAAGCGAACGTCAAACATGATCTCAAGTGTCAAGGTTCATTTATGGATCCAATTTTGAAATAAAAGTTTAAATATGATATATCCGTTATTTGAGCGAGAAAAATTGCTAAAGTAGTTGCAGTAATATGATCTTTCGTGTTATTAAATGAAAACAAGATTTAATTAACCATTTTAGGACCCTATTGCAAATTGTGGAGCACTATAACAGCTATTGCACAGGGTGTTCTAGAGTTTTCCGGAGCTTTGTCCTTCCTAATTCGTATAAAAGTCACGATCTTTTTATCATTGTAGTTTTCCGGTTTTATGAGCTTGGGCGGTAATCAAAATGTAAACAAACCAACTTTATGCTGTTCGACCGCACTTAAATTCCGATGCAAGTTGAAAATGTGATTCATTACGGGTTTCGTCATTTCAATATAAGGTTCAAAAACAAATAAGATATTTGCAAAGGAAAGATAAACATGATTGTGGGCCGAATATTCTAGTTTTTTTTTATTTACACAACCTTCTTGAGTCGATGTTCCATGGTTCGATATCGACTTATGAAGGCAAAATAAAAATATTTTTTTAGGGTAACTATAATGGTCCCCTAAAAGAGCTTTCCCAAGCATTCCTGTTCGATGACTCGATATATTCATTAGTCGATAGTCCCCTAATTACAATTCGATTCGTTGTATATCGTAGACGATCGCCATCGCAGCACAAAGATCTATACAGAAATTGTAGCACTGGTTAATCGGGATTCAATAGAATATTCTAGAATTTTCAGTCAGATTCTTCTCTCTAATTTATAGAAGCTTCTGGAACTTTTGAAATATTTCACAACAGCATTTAAGGCTGTAATTATTTCAGATCAGAATAACGGCACTATAACAGTGGAGTATGGTTAGAGCATAAATTTGGGCGATTTTGCGTTCATAAATATCATGCGTGTCTCAGCTTATTATTCATACACCAATGGCATATTAATCAACAGAGAAATTTCTCTGTCCATGTTATCATTTTGCAATTGAACATAAACATTATTAATCTTTGAAAGATGTTTTTGCTTGAAAATTCTTATGGAACGTGACTAGCCACGCTGGGTTAGCTAGTTTATCAATGAAATCATAATCGGTTTTCTGTGCATCGTAATACTATTATTTTCCTCTTATATGGAAATATAAGATCTTACAAAGAAGAACAAAGAAGTTTCGACAAAAACTTCCTAGAAAAGATGTTCTTCAAACTTAAACAATATTTTTCACATACCAAAAATCCGAATTTTTATGAATGAATTGTGTTTTGGTATGCTCAACTATTATACTTGGCTCCAGACCTACCAATCTTTGACCATTCTAAACATTGTTCCTTATTCGTGTGCATTATAATTATTTTGATGGCTTTTTTGTTTTAACACCATCGTGCAATAATATAATAGTCTAACGATACTGTATACAGAAAACAGATTACGATTCTATTGATATATTATAAAGATATAGCATGCACAAGGTGTCCACTTTATAAAATGAACAGTCCTTAAGTAAGTTCTACAATAGAGAATGTGGCTACTCTGGTAGGTGATAAATTATTATGAATATACATTAAACTTGTTCAACATACGATGATTAACGCTTTAAAGGAGACTTGACTGTATATCTTTATTTTGCTGGGGATAACACATGTTCACATGTTTATCAATAGCATGAGCAATCATGCATATGAAACGTAAAACCACATCGACTTTGGTTACTGTTCACTTCAGTGGTAAGTTTGGAGCAGTAGATACACAGTGTGTTAGTTGATCCGATGATTATGGTTCGAATTTGGTTTGCACCCTCTCGGTTTTTTGCTTATTTCCATACTTCCAATACATGCACTTAAAAGAGGCATATGTGTGGAAGTTTTATTTTTTAATACATGTGTTGGTGATGCACGCACATGAAAAAAAAAATACACATGCGACATCAACCAGGATCGATCCATGGTCATGAGCGTGAAAACCAAATACTATACCACAGCACTAAACCCGCTTGTTGGTATGCGTGGTTCAAAAAGCATATCAAGTTGTACTTCCCCATTTGTACCGTAAAAACTGCTCGACTCAATGACCGGATTATCTGCCTATCAATAGACGCTCAAAAACTTCATGTCGCTCAGAAGAACACTTTTCCGCCATCAATAGACGCAGAAAACGCCTATAATGACGGTTTCAACTTTTGGGTGTAGGAATCATCCGATTTCCGAGAACAAGGAATGCAATACTGAACAGTTTTGCAAAACTTGCGACAGCAATGATCACAGGATCTCCAGCCGTTCTTGCCCTTTGTGGCAGTTTGAGAACACCGTTCAGCGAGTAAAGGTCGACCAAGGAATCTCGTATCCAGCAGCCCGCCGAATCGTTGAACAAACCCGTGGTGGAAAATCTTTCGCTAACGTTATAGGGCCTCCTCCCAAAGATTCCCTGCAGGTGACGAACGAAAGGATCGATCAGCTAACAGCTGTCCTGGCTTCAAAGGATGCCAAAATTGCCGAACTTCGCGCAGCTCTTGTGACTAGCGAAACCCCCCCGGCGGTTATCAATCACGAAATTGAACCCCTTAAAACTATCGTCGCCAACCAAACAAGACAAATCCAACTGCTAACGGACCAAATATCCGTCGTTCTCAAGGCTGTCATGCCTGCCGCCAACCTCTCCGCGTCATCAACCAATCCAATGCCATCCTCCGTGACACCAACTATCACCTCTGTATCAGCAACCTCCAGGCCACCAACCACCACTCCCGTGCCCATCAATATCCCTATTGCCGCCGCTCCCGTAAACACTGCTTCTGCAGTAGTAAGTAAAACCGAGCCAACAGTTCAACTAATTGATCCACTATTAGAAACCGTTTTTACTGATTCCGATAGTCCCTCTGCGGAACTCAGTACAAACGAGGAATTTTTTTCTCCTCGCACGGAGAAAATATTATCCTCGCCTAGTACACCAAAGCCCACCCGTCTCAAAACTACTCTTCCCGTAACCGCTAGGATAAATACTGATTCGATTATGACACGGAATAAGCGTACTATAAGCACGCTATCCTGCACTGAAAATCTCTCCCAGCAGCAGAAAAAATCTAAGCACAAAAGCTCCTCGGACAGCTTGGGGGCCATTCCCAAGTCTCGGTAAGACCATCAACCCTATTTTATCTTCTCACCGCCACCCCAACGAAACATTATCACAAACCATACCTCGCCTTCCCGCTATGAACTCCCCAACCAGCAGCGCAATGCAGAACACATGGCTTCAGGTCGTCTGGGCACCGGTGAACTGGAAGCCTTGTCCCAACCAGAATCGCCGGGTCGACCCTTGCACCTAGCCAACCACGTGATTATTGAGCAACGGAATCATGTTCCGTAACCGGTCGTTTGAGAACGTCACGACCCATTGGAAGCCCACACAATAGAAACCTCAGCCAGCGCAGTTGCTGGCTAGTGTAGTGTGCTATTTCAATACCTAAAAAACAATGCGCTCTCGGGTTAGGCATTGGATATATATAGAAAGCGTTGTGTTTGGATGGGCATCTAATTCTTCCAAAAGAGGTGCACTTTGCGAAAAAGAACCACGTGATTATTGAGCTGAAATCGAATTCAGGTTAACTTCTGCGTTCATGAGTCCTCTCATGGCGTAGGGGTAACGCGCCCTAACTAGAGATCAGGGAGTCGTGAGTTCGATTCTCACTGAGAAGACGTGTAACTTTTTCGCAAAACTTCACATCAATTTGTCCATCTAATCCAATTGCAAAGTATATGTAATGTTTAGCTTTTCGGTAGTTGTTAAACTTCCACTCGGCTAATTAGCCGTAAACCACGATTCATAATTAAAAACAAGCAAAGTCAAGTTCATCAAGATGTTTTCAGTAACTATTCAAACAAACTCTTGAAACTTCTTCCAAAATACCGGTTTTCATGTTATGTTTCAAATAAATTCATTTAAAGCATTTGCAACTTGCATTCAATTCTCGTTCCCATACCTACAACTGGAGAAGATTCATCCCAGTTGCAAGAAAGTTGCACTAAATGACGTGTATGACGGGTAGAAGTTTGTTTGTTTCAATTCAGTTGCAATATGGTTGAGTTGCACCTTACGTATCATCTAACAACGAAAACATGGTCTAGCAATAGTTTATTTTTTTTGTTTGAAAGGTGTTTCTCATGTGATGCGTGGAAGTTTTTGCAAAAAGTTTAGATTTTTTCAGACGTGGCCTAATTTTGCCAGTGATGAACTTGTATTCCGAAGGGTGGGTAATGTTATAAGCAACAAGCTTTGATTGATGGGCCAGGTGGTCGCTTTTATAGTGCATTGGACCTTCCGGGAGAAATTATTAAAAGAATTTCTAAAGCATTCTCTGGCGGGATCCTTCAAGAGGTTTTAAGCAATTTGACTCTTCGAGTAACTTTCTTGTGATATCAGAAAAACTGGGAATTATATTCTGAGGGAATCCCAGGATTAGTTCAGGTAAAGGAGTTCTTCAAGAGAGCACTGAAAAGTACGAAAATTATTCACGAAGAAAGTCTCGTACGAATTCTCAGAGGAATCTCTTCAAAGCACGTGGTTGAATACCAGAAAAAAAATCATAGAAGAATCACAAAGGACATTCCTTGGGAGTTTTTTTGCTGGAATTCTTTGAGAATTTTTGAGTGGATTAAAAAAATGAAACGTTTCCGCATTGAAAATTAAAATTTGCAAATATCACTTATGTGCCGAAATGAGACAAAATAACAAATGCATAAAATCAATACAAATTTGTTAAACTTATGAAATTTGTGAAAATCTTGATTATTGATAACAGGCCCCCTCCAAAAAAAATCCCTAGTTACGTCAATGACTACGCCCATGCCAACCGTCAGTGGATTTTCGAAATTGAATTACTTTCCGCTCGATCCACTCTTTCATCTCGGTTTATCTCCTGGTGCACTTCTCGGAAATCTTGCATCCGGCAATCGTGTCGAGTCGAGAGGCCCCAGACCCAGTTCGAGTTTCCACGTGTTTGAAATCTGAGGTTACAGCTTTTGGTTCGATTTCATTGTGCATTGGATCCTGGCTCGAAGCCGGAATCCTTCCATTGATAAATCGAGGTATTTCCTATTAGAAAAAGGGGGAAATTCTTTTGTGCTGCATTCTTCGATGGCTTTCGATGCACCTGTTCGACCCAGAAAGCAGTGATGGAATCTGCCAAGGTCTGGTTTTATTTAGAATACTGAGAAGTGTCCCGATCAATTCACCTTTCGTGGTCGTGAGTGAAGTTTCGCTAGGGGTGTTCTCAACTCTTCCATTGGTTGCGAACCTCTTCTCGGCATTCTTGTGTTGCAACTTTACTGAAGTGCCCAAGTTGTCAAGTGGCGCGAAATAAAGCGAAAATTTTTGGTCTTTTTCAAAGTGGCGCAAGCAGAACTGCAACTGAAAGTCTGTGCTTTGAAAAAAAAAACTTCACAGCCAAGCTACAGTGAAAGTGCTGAGTGTTTCTGCTTTCATCAAAGCGATGAGCTTTCAGGAACGGGCAGAGCCATTGACGTGAGGACGTGAAACGCATAAAAGTACTGGTAAGGATATTGAGATGAAACGATTTTTTTCCGGTTCACGAGCTACTTTCCGTTTTGGAAGTACGCGAGAGGAAGTTATTGATAAAAAAGGCAAAGTTTGAAATAATACTATAAGGTAGATGTGCCAATTATGTCTATAGCAGTAATTATGGCAATAGTGGGAACAAAAATAGATTTAATGTTCCACTACAATATAACGGGTAATATTCACAGGAATATTGAAACTATTTGTATTCGATGATAACAAGGCCTTGATAGGAACATTCTCGGTGAATAGCGAGGATCAAACATTATGAAATATTGCATCACGCACAGGTGACCATCATGTCATCCATAATGTTTATGAATTTTTTATGCAAGTAAAACTTTATAACATTTTAAGCCCGATATTTGATCTAAAATATCTCTTTTCTGGTGATAGAAGCAAACTTATTTTGTAATTCAACAAGTCCAAGCAGAGGAAGTTCATGTTGGTCCACATCATTCGAAGTTTTCCGTCCACAGTTAAGAATCACCCGCTGGTGACCATTCGAATGTGTAGATCTGTCGTGGTCTCCATGTAGACATTTATTCGGAAAATAAACTTCTATTCCGGATGTCAAGTTATTCATGAATGGCATGGTGAAAGAAATGGGTGAAGCCAATGGTGGAGAGCAATCGGAAGGCAAACGGCAATTTATTGATTCGGTCTAGGCAGGTACCTAGCTTCGCTCAAGTGAGGCTTCAGATTGGCTTCTGAATGAAAAGGGGGAGAGAAGCTGACCACTCGGTAGTTTTCGTATTGGTGATAAGGGAAGTTGGGGCTTAAATTGCATAAAAATATGTTTGGAGTAATGTGTTACACAATTCAACGATACGAAAGTTGAAATGAGATGTTTAAAGAATTGTTGATTCTAAATTGTGTTAAATATCATTATCATCTTAGAGAATGCTTATGTTCATCTCTCATTAAAAGACCGAAATCACAGAAGAGTGACTCTGGAATCAATAACAACAAATTTGTTCAACTACTCCATTCCCTCCATCCCCTTATTCAACATCTCGATCAACTCCATCAGTCTGACCGAACGCTCACAAAAATTGTAGGCCTCTCAAAAACCATTCTCTCTTGACGAGGGTGAAAAACGGAAAACCGGAAGTCGTAGCACTTTTCACATTCATGTGGGGTTAATTGCTCCTTGGTGAGATACTTCTGTGGGGATGATTGATTAAAAGTGGTGTGTGTATTGGCAGAGAATTGAGAGTGGTTTCGATGGTGGTATCCTTCTGACTTTGAGTTCAAAGGTACCAGGTTATGTCATGTTGAGGGTTAAGAAAAGACCGTTACTCTTTCCACTGAGTTAAAAGAAAAAGGAACAATATAAAAAACTCAATTTGATACAAGAAATTGAAAATTCATTATTAACTCTTCTTCTACCAAAGGAGTGAAAACTTAAGCCAACTACCAAGGATCCAAAAAAAGTTGGAAGTGCAACGTTGATCATGCATACCTCTGTCATTTTCTAAGCGATTTTCAAACATTTTTTAGCCACTATTAAGGATTGATGTTTATTTTTGGGTTTTTGAAATATATGCGTCTACCCAAAGTTATTAGGCAAAAGACACTTTCTAGTTGTTTTGAAAAACGCATATTTTTCACAAATTCAACAATAAAACAAAATTTACAACGATGACATATAGTTTTTTCGACACTGAATTGCTTGTTTGAGTGTTGTGAGCATGTTTGAGCATTGAATTGAAATTTTTGGTTACACTCAAAACTTGTTTTACTTAAAATATTACAAAAAAAACCTATTGTTTGGACCCGTTTGCCTGTAATTCAAAATACAAAGCGATGACATATTGTTTTTTCGACATGAAATTGATTGCGAAAGTCAAGTTAACATGTTTGAGTAATAAATATGAATTTTCGATGACACTCAAAATGTATTTTACCCAGAAAATCAAACAAAAAAGGTAATTCCTGAACTTTTTTGTCTGTTACTCAAAACTGAAGGCTATGACATGTAGTTTTTTTTGTCTAGAATTTACTTGTAGAAGTTGTTGGCCTCAAGCCTTCCTTATCCGAATGGTTTGAGCCCGTGGCTACAATGCAAAGCCATGCTGAAGGTGTCTGGGTTCGATTCCCAGTCGGTCCAGGATCTTTTCGTAACAGAAATTTCCTTAACTTCCCTGGGCATAGAGTATAATCGTACCTGCCACAAGATATACGAATGCAAAAATGGCAAAGAAAGTTCTCAGTTAATAACTGTGGAAGAGCTCATAAGAACACTAAGCTGAGAAGCAGGCTGTGTCCCAGTGGGGACGTCAATGCCAAGAAGAAGAAGTTGTTTATTTGACTATCACAATAAATTTTACGTCGAAATATTATATGTCATCGCTTTGAATTTTGAGTTACAGAAAACGGCTACAAAAAATCGGGCTTTTTTAGTTGTTTTGGATGAGTAAATTTTGAGTGTAGTCAAAAATTTACATAACCTTCCAAACATCCAAATTGACATTCCCTAGGTTTGAATTGCAATTTACAAGCAAACGGATCCAGAAATTAGATTTTTGTAGTATTTGAGATAATATAATTATTGTGTCTTATCAAAAGTTTCTATATTTGCTCAAATGCATATACGTAAGTAAATACATGCTGGAAAACTCTACATGTCATGTCCTTCAATGTTGATTTACAAACGCTCTAGCTCTGGGAATACGTTTTTGTATCGTTTTCTGGGTAAAATAAATTTTAAGTGCAATCAAAACTTTCTTTTTTTACTCAAATATGGTCGATTGAAATTCTTGATTTACAGACGAAAGAAGAGCAAAGGAAAATAAAAACCGTTTTTTGTGTTGTTGGGTAAAATAAATTCTGAGTGTCATCGGAAATTTATTTTTAAACTCAAACATGTTCACTTGACTTGAATTTTGAGTGACAAGGGGTCTTCTAATATTTTAGGTACAAGAAATTTTGAGTGTAATTAAAAATGTTCATTTGACGTTTACAAGTAAATTCATGCCGAAAAAACTACATGTCATAACCTTCAACTTTGATTCAAACAAAAAAAGCTCAGAAAACACGTTTTTGTGTGGTTTTCTTGTTAAAATGAATTGGGAGTGTTATCTGAAATTATTTTTTTTTACTCAAACATGTTAACTTGATTAATTTCATGTAAAAAAAACAGCATGTTATCGCTTTAAATTTTGTGTTTTTGATGAATTTGTGGAAAAAAAATGCGTTCTTTAAAAAATTAGGAAGTGCCTTTTGCTTAATAACTTTAAATAGACGCATCTATTTGAAAAACCCAAATATGATTTTTTTTTTTGAAAATCGCTTCGAAAACTACAAAGATATACTTGGTCAAAGTTGCACTTCCGACTCGCTGAGGGGGGTGGGGTGTACAGATCGTAAAAAACTGGAACTTATAATTCAATGTAAATAAATTAAAATAGAGGGAAACATGAACATAAAATTCTTTTGAGTGGAGAATTTTTTACTATAATATTGCTTAAAAAAACTGTAAGGAATCAGATAAAAAAAAATTTAAGGATCGTAAAAAGAATCAGTATCAGAATTCAGAAAAAAAAAATTCTGTTCGAGATTTTAAGGAAAATCCTACAGAACTCTGACAAGGATTTACTCCACAATCCTGACAAGGATTCTTTCCAGAATAATGACAAGGATTCTTTCCAGAATAATGACAAGGATGTTTTCCAGTATCCTGAGAAAAATTCTTTTTAGAATCCTGACAAGGATTCGCTTCAGAATCCTGAAAACGTTCTCTTCAGAATCCTAAAAAGAATTCTCTTCAGAATCCTGAAAAAAAAATATTTTCAGAATCCTGACAAGCATTCCCTCCAGAATTTGTTACCGATCTTTAAATCGCTACAATAAGCATCCATTTGATTGTCAATTTATTCCTTTGTACATAAATATAAGACTATTAATTAATTGAATTATCATATCCTTCATTAACGAAAAAAAACTATCTGCGAGTAATATACTGAATTTCGATATGCTTGAATTGTTAAATAAAAATCGAGGAGAGAAACACCGTTAGAACTAAAAGGGTAGACGGGTAATTTGGCTACCAAAATGGGATGGTTGGACAACACAGCAATACTGGATCCGGGAGTAAGGAGAATGGGAAGAGAGAAGTAAAAGGACAAGGATAACTGGAGAAGGCTATTGGTGATTTTGGAATGGATAAGGAGGATATTAAAGTCTAGACCATGAACCGAAGAACACCTAATTTTGGC
The DNA here is from genome assembly GCF_002204515.2 of Aedes aegypti. Lineage (NCBI taxonomy): Eukaryota > Metazoa > Arthropoda > Insecta > Diptera > Culicidae > Aedes > Aedes aegypti. The sequence goes on along the minus strand of NC_035107.1, from coordinate 225,138,122 downwards.
CGAGGTCCTAAAGTTGTGCGATCGTGTAGTGCGGTTACTAAAGTGAAAGAAGCCTGTGTCACATGGAAATAGTGGTCCCGAATAATTAGTGAACCGTGTCTGAAGGACGATTCTTGCACCGCTACGATAGACAAAGGACGCTATACTCCAAACCAAGTGCGGTTCCCGCCACGATATTGGACCTTTCGGACTTCAACTAACTCCACTGTATGCAGACCACAAACGGCCCACATCTCTGCCCAGGTCGCATCACCTCTCGTCCGGTGAAACCCACCACCCGAACACCACGTGAACATCATAGAACCCGCCGCAGGGTTGCTACAGGTACGTGCACCGTCCTCTCTCCCCCATCATCACCCAAAAAGCCCCAACGCCACCGAACAGCGCTGCAACGATTCCCGTCTCACTCGAATACCCGAATAAAGGATAATATAAAATTAAACTCTCATCTCTCCCAATATTTAATAATCTCGAAAGAGTCGGTGGATGTGGCTTGTTCCGAAACCCTCTTAGTAAGTCCGTGTTGTTCATTGGTAAGTGTCTGGTGTCGCGAGTCATCTTGAGGTCGGTGGCCGATCCTGAGGTTTATTAGAAAGAGGTATGCTAGCTGGTGTGCGACGTGCCTACGTCAAGAAAACTTTCAAATTCTGACAAGCATCCTCTCCAGAATTCTGACAAGGATCCCTGACAAGCATTTTCTCCAGAATCCTGACTTGTATTCTCTTCAAAATACGGACATGGATTCTCTCCAGAACTCTGAACACAATCCCGGAACAGAATTTTCCTCTTAAGATGGATAATTTTCAGAAATGTCCTTTCCCGACCAGGATTCTCTTCAGAATCCTTTCAATTTTTCCTGACAAGGTTTCTCTTCAGAACCTTGGAAAAGATTTTCTTCGGAATCCGGACAAGGATTTTCTGCAATATCCTGAACAAGATTCTCTTATGAGTCCTGACATGGATACACTTCAGAATTCTGATAAGGATTCTCTTCAGAATCCTGACAAGGATTCTTTTCAGAATTCTGACAAGGATTTTTCTACGGATTCTTTCACTAATACTGACAAAGAAGTCTTTTAAGGATCATGACAAGGATTGTCTTCAGAATCCTGATATAAAATCTCTTCAGAGTTCTGACAAGAATTCTTACCAGTATTCTCCACAGAATCCAGACAAGGATTCTCTTAAAACTATGTCAAGGATTCTCTTAACAATCCTGACATGAATTCATTTTAGAATCATGAGAAGGATTATCATCGGAATCTGGAATCCTGACAAAGATTGTCTTTAGAATCCTGACAACGATTCTCTTCAGAATCTCAACAAGAATTCTCTTCAGTGTCCTGACAAGGACTCTCTTCAGAATCCTGACAAGGATTCTCTTCAGAAACTCGACAAAGTTTTTTTTTCAGAAACCTGAAAAAGATTCTCTTCAGAATTCTAAAATGGATTCTCATTAGAATCCTTACAAGGTTTCTCTTCAGAGTGCTAGCATGGATTCTCTTCAGAAACCATATGAGGATTCTTTCCAGAGTCCTGCAAGGATCCACCCCAGAATCCTGTCAAGGATTTCTCCCCTCTACAATCATGACAAGGATTCTTTCCACAACCCTGAAAAGGGTTCTCTTCAAAATCCTTTGATGTGTTCTCTACAGAATCCTTAGAAGGATTCTCTTCAGAATCCTGAAAAGGATTTCTCCAGAGTCCTCATAAGAAATCTCTCCAGAATCCTGATAAGAATTTTCCGTAGAATCGTTAACAGAATTCTCCTCAGCAGTGAGGATTCTCATCCGAATCCTGATTTCTCTTCAGAATCATGATTAGGACAAGGTTTTCTTCGGAACCCTGAGAAGAATTTTGAATTCTGAAAAGGATTCTCTTCAGAATCCTGACATGGATTCTTTTAAGAATTCTTATAACGTTTGTCTTAAGAATTTTGAAGACTATTCTCTTCAAAAAACCTTGTCAGGATTCTGAGAAGAATTCTTGTCAAAATTATGAACAAAATCTTGGTTATATTCTTTTTAGAAAAAAAAAACAGACAAAATCCAGACAAGGATTATCTCTACAATCATGACAAGGATTCTCTCCAGAATCCTAATAAGGATTCTCTCCTGAATCCTGACAAGGATTCTTACCAAAATCCTGGACAAAATTCTCCTCAGAATCCTGATAATGATCTTCTGATTCTCTTGAGAATCCTGACAAATATTCAGAATCCTGTCATGGATTCTTTTTAGAATCCTGATAGAATCTCTTTAGAATGCCTAGTTAGATTTTGAGAAAAAAAAATCTTGACAGAATTCTGAACAGAATCTTGGTAAGTATTCTCTCCAGAATTCTGACAAGGATGCGCTTTAAAATCCTGACAAGGATTCTCCCAACAACCCTGACAAGATTTGTCTTCAGAATTCTATCAAGGATTCTTTTCAGAATCCTGACATGGATTCTTTCAGAATCCTGATAAGGATTCTCTTGCCTTGTTAAGGTTCTGAGAAGAATTCTTGTCAGAATCCTGAACAGCATTTTGGTCAGGATTCTGAAGAGAATCCTTACTTCAGAAATCTATACAAGATTCTCTTCAGAATTCCAGCATGGATTATTTTCAGAATCTTGATAAAGATTCCTTTCAGAAGCCTGACAAGCAATTTTCCAAAATCCTGAAAATGATTTACCTGACAAAGATTTGTTGCGGAGTCCTGACTAAGATTCTCTTCCCTCAAGTATCCTGACAAGGATTCTCATCTCAAAGATTGTTTTCAGAAGATTTAGAGGTGGCGCAAGCCACTTGAAGGTAAATTTTTGGGTTACAAAACGTGACCTACAGTAAAGTTTGACCTTAACTTCATGCATACTAAACCGATTTCAAATCATTTTACATGCTTTTGAAGCTAATTTAGTCGCCTTAAAACTGCATATGCAACATTTTTTTATTATTTGTTCATACATATTCTACAAAAACTACTCAAAAACATTTTTCTTTCTCTAATTTAATGTGTTCAGATTATCAGGATTTTTTCGGGATATTATATTTTAACGACAAAAATGAAGAAAAAAAAGCCGCATCTTTTTATAAATACGGGTTACCAAGACCTTTCTATAGCTTTTACAAATGAGAATAGTTAGTGTTAGCTTTTTGATTCGCGTTTTTGGGCAGTTACAATTTTTGAAATAAGTCAAATCGATTTTGACCACATGCGTTATTCAAACTTCTGAAAATCAACCGAATTATCTTTGAAAGCATATACAAATATTCAGAATTAGTAGAGTATTCGTGAGGTTTTGATCAAACAAAGTTAAATATTTCAGCAAAATAAGATTCAATTTGCAGAAAACTATTTTTTTTTAAAGATTAGTTTCGATTTCAGGCAAATTTCATGTTCTTCACACTCTTTAAAGATTTTATTTTGAACAATGCTAAGATAACGTGGTTTAGGGGTCATCCAATAATGACGTCCATCATTTGGGGGAGGGGGGAGGGGGTTAAGAAATTGTGACAGTACAGTGTATTCGGTATTTGAAAAAGCGTGACAGAGGGGGGGTGGTGGAGGGGGGTCTAGAAATCCCGAAAAACGATGTACGTCATTTTTGAACCGTCCCTTATAGCTTGAGCGAAGATGAAGAAATCAGAGTAGTGTTTGATCTTTCGACCTTGACGCTTACTCATGCGGGAGCGGACGATGAGGGCAGGATTGAACATGTTGCGCGTCGGACGAGTAAGCGAAATAGTGCCGCGATCGATTAATTATTTTTGATCCTTCGACCTTGATTTTTGTAATTAAAAAAAAACTTTGAATGGTTCGAGTGTAGACTTGCGAAAGGTTCACTTTATACATCAAACTTTGGATGGTTTGTCACTGTAAGTGTCGGCATAAGAATAAAAGTGTTAGGAATGTTACATTTAGGTATTTGTTCAACAAACTTTGAATGGTTCGTCACCTCAAGTTTCGGCATAATTTTCCTCTACATAGAAATTGTTCAATCAAATGAAAATATTATATTTACATATAAGCATGTTTATATCTCACAAATATTTTTTTTATCATGGTCTAATTGCTTATGAAAGTGAATCCTGTGACCCAACGATCCTCCCCATTAACAAACATCCTTCCCAGTAACCTTTGTGGAGATACAGAGGCAAACTCGGTCTCCAAATAGCAAAGGTTACACGCTAACATTCCTTCCCCCAATCCCACCTGACTGCAAGGTCGTGGCCGGCGCCGTTATTGACCCTGTATAAATAGAGGCACTGAATTATGCTCACTAAGGAAGATTATGGCCAATCCCAGCAGAACTTCTAGTTGATTCTTTGTGCATTTTCACTGACTTCGGTCAATCACGGAATAGCAACAATTGATATGTGTAGTCTGTCTAAGCTAAGCTAAGCTGAGCGAAGATGAAGAAATCGGCCTTGAGTGTACCTTCCCATATATCTGTTAAATTGTGGGTTGTTTAATATTTATCTTCTTCTTCTTCTTCTTCTTCTTTTTGGCATTACGTTCTCACTGGGACAAAGCCTCCGTCTCAGCTTTGAGTTTTTTACGAGCACTTCCACACTTATTGACTGAGAGCTTTCTTTGCCAAAGTTGCCATTTTCGCATTCGTATATCGTGACAGGTAACATGATATTCTACGCCCAGGGGTATTTGTATTTGTTGTCTAATAATTGTAAAAAAGACCGACAACCGAATCCACTTTCTTTAACACATTTTTGCTCCTTTATTTGAACCTGAGACTAGAGCTTACGATACGAAACTATTTCATAACCGTTTTCCAACAAAACCCGGAACAGCAAGCTCAAATCAGATCCGTCGAAGCGTACCTCGAAGAATTTCAATTTAGTCGAAACAATTCCCATTTGCAGCAGCGTCTCCCACACATCGGAAACCACACCGACTGTTTCGAGCGTGTGGTATGAGACATACATATACATCCCATTATACATATAGTGTTCTCTGACAAAGACGACGACGACACGACTTAAGCCAGCTGGAAACTGACCCCAAACTACGTTTTCCGCTTTTCGGTGTGACGTTGTCCATGTCAGACACTACCAGAAATAGACCACGCAATCGTTTTCGGTATAATGTGGATGTGTTTGGTTGTAGGGGTGTATGTGTGGAGAATTGCGACCCACAACGTTGCGGTTGTGGATGACAATGTTCAGCTCGGTAGGTTTGTCATTTGTTCATTGGAAACTTTGATTTTCTATGCTGCTGGTTCCGGCACAAAATGATTACAATTTGGGCGGATGAAGTTATTTTGCTTGTATTTTGCGTGAATTTGAAGTTGGATGTTGAACTTTAAGAAAACGGATAAAACGAAGAAACTGTTCTTAAAATTAAAAATAAATCTCATGAGATGTTCGTCTTAGACAGCCGTTGCTTCTGGGAAACCACGATTACCTCTGCACATATCTTGAATAAAATTGCGTTTGCTATCCTTCTGCGCCAAATAAAACGAATCCTAAAGCCTCTTTCCATGATTTACAAAATAATGTCAGACATATGTTTCTAATGGTCAGAGATTAGGATTACCCCAACCGGATTTCTTCTCCACTTACGGTATCCAGTTTTCTATCCGACATGTCAGTTGGAGTCCCATTCCAACTTCTAACTGTGCGATTATGTCACTAGATGATTCAGATAAAAAAAAGTTACATTTGTTCAACCAGAACCGGTACCTGCGGAACGCTGCCACACAAAATAAAAGAAAACGAAATCATTTGACGAAGGTTTTTTTCGGTGGCGCGACTAATACGGTTCTACGCCGTGGAATCCTTGTTATGATTTTAGCATCCGCACGTGCGTCCGCAATTTCAAACGAATTCGATTGGGTTGGTTTTCGTTTGATTTTTAGTTCACAATATCTTCGTGCTGAAAGTAGTATTTCGTGACTATCCTTTTCTTAGTAAATATCTTTTCGAATTTCCTAACGTCATCTATTAACTAATAGGTAAAAATGTGGCAAAGAAAGTTTTTGTTTGTACCAACTGTTAAAAAATGTGAGATAAGAGCTGACAAATGCAATTCTTCCCAGAATCCAGAGAAGAATTTGCTCCAGAAACAAAACAAAAAATATCTTTTTAAAGTCCTGACAAATTTTTTTCGAAATTTGAGGATCCCGAAAAGGGTTCTCTTTGAAATCCTTCCATGATTCTGATTCTCTTCTCAAAATTCTGAGGAGTATCCTGTTCAGGTTTCTAAGGAGAATACTGGAGATACAGATACAGGTCATGATTCTGAAGAGAAACCTTGTCAAGATTGTGAAGAGAAATTTCCTAAGGATTCTGATGAAAATCCTTGTCGGGACTCTGAAGAGAATCTTTGTGAGGATTCTGAAAAGAATACTTTTTAAGATTATGAAAAAAATACTTTTCAGGATTCTGAAGATAATCCTTACAAGAATTCTGAAGAGATTCCATGTCAGAATACTGAAGCGAATCCTTGTAACGATTCTGAAGAGAATGCTTGCTAGGATTCTGAAGAGAATTGTTGTCAGAATTCTGAAAAGTATTCTTGTGAGATTCTTCTAAGGATTCTGAAGAGAATCCTTTTCAGAAATTTGAAAAGATTTCTTATCAAGGTTCAGAGGAGAATCCTTGTCAGGATTCTGAAAGAATCAATGTTAGGATTCTGAAGAGAATTCTTCTCAAGATTCTGAAAGAAATCCATGTCAGGATTCCGAAGATAATCCATTTCTGGGTTCTGAAGAGAATGTTTGAGGATTTTGAAGTGATTCCTTGCCAGGAGTCTGAAAAGATTTTCTGTCAGATTTCTAAAAAGAATTCTTTTTATTATTCTGAAGAGAATCCTGGTCAGGATATAAAGAGAACCCTGTTGAGGATTCTGAAAGGAAAGTTGTCAGGATTCTGAAGTGAATTGTTATCAGGACTCTGAAGAGAACCCTTGTCAGGATTCTGAAAAAAAAAAATATTTTAAGAGAATATTTTGCAGGGCTCTGAATAAAATCCTTGTCAGCACTTAGAAGAAAATCCTTGTCAGGGCTCTGAAGAGAATCTATGTAAGAACTATGAAGAGTATCCCGGCCAAGACCCTTGAGAGAAACTTTGTCAGGATTCTGGAAAAAATCCATATCAGGATTGTGGAGAGATTTTTTGTCAGGATTCTGGAAATAATCCTTTTAAGGATTCTATAGAGATTCCTAATCAAAATTCGGGAGAAAATGTTTGTCCGGGTTCTGGAGAGGCCTTGTCATGATTCCAGAGGGAATTTTTGTCAGGAATTTACAGAGAATCCTTTTCATGATTCTTAGTCAGAATTGTGAAGATTTTCCTTGGCACGATTCTGATTATTCCTTGTCAGGAGTCTGAAGATGTTTTTTTGTCAGGATTTCGACGAGAACTTTATCAGGATTCTGAAGGGAAACCTTCTCAGGATTCTGATGAAAAACCTTGTCAGGACTCTGAAAAGAAATATTGTCAGGATTCTGAAGACAATCCTTGCCAGGACTCTGAATAGAATTCTTGTCAGCATCGTAATGAGAATCTTTGTCAGGACTCTGAAGAGAATCCTTGTGAGGATTCTGAGGAAAATTCTTGTCAGGATTCTTCAAAAAATCCTTCTAAGGATTGTGGAGAAAATCATTCACAGGATTCTTAGGAAAATCCCTGTTAGAATTCTGGAGAAAATATCATCAGGATTGTGGAGAGATTTCTTGTCAGGATTTTGGAGAAAATCCTTGTTAGGGTTCTCGAGAAAACCATTGTTAGGATTCTACAGAGAATGTATTTCAGGATTCTGGAGAGGATCTTTTAAGAATTCTGTAAAGGATCTTTTAGCGATCTTAGCGCTTCTTTAGGTTCATCAAGATGGTGTAAACGAGTTACATACATTACCCGCCATAAGTATGGTATTGCATCACCTAGTATTGCAACACCCCAGTTGAATATTGCAGCACCCTCCAAAAAGTTTAGCATCACCTGAAAATAATAATATTTATGATGTAATATCTCGGAATCCTTACTGTCTACAAAGTTGCGCTCATCGGCAAAGTTGTACAGCAGCCTTATGGCGTTTATCTGGCGCAATTTTTAATGCGTAATTTTGACGCTACGTGGTGCTAGTGTGCATGTAACTTGGTCAAATTTATTATACTCTAGCTCACGATCTCGACCACCTAGAAAGTTCGTGTCTTCAGCAAAGTTGTTAAGAACCTTGAAAGCAATTTGAGGCAGCACTGTTTAGTTGACAACTTTGCCGCTACGTGGTGGTAGTGTGGATTTAATTCGATCATATTATAGCAATTTCTATTCCATGGTCTCGATCACTTAGAAAATTCTTGTTTGCAGAAAAGTTGTTCCGAAGCTTGAAAGCAATTTGAGGCAGCACTGTGTAGTTCGCAATTTTGCCGCTACGTGGCGATGGTTCCAGGCAGTGCCGGATTTGGGCTTTGGGGAGCCCGGGTCAGATCTCATAAAGGGGGCCCTTTTATACAAAATTCAGCACGATTTTCCACTAACCAACGTGATGAATTTGAGTTTTGAGCAAGATGGTCGGTCCAAAGATATGAAGGGCCCAAATGCAAAGTGGGTTGTGAGCTATATACATTAAAAAATTCAACTGTTTTCAAGTTTTCCAATAGTGTTTCTTGTAATATATTGAAGGATACTCATAGATCAAACCATGCTGTGAGATTCAGATATTAGGCGAAGAAAAAAAAATTACTTAAATATTGGAAAGTTGACTTTAACGTTTGAATTATATGTTCAAATGCCTGAAGAGAAAATATTGGAAGGTATCTCAAAATGTTTTTGTTTTTAATTTTGGTTCCTCGGGGGGCCCGGGGCATTTGCCCCCTCGGCACCGCCCCAAATCCGGGCCTGGTTCCAGGTCATTTGGCCGAAATTGAAAATCAATCAATTCTTTGCTAGCGGTAATCAGGCTTGATAATGCTCCTCAACATCATTAGAATTCTGTGAAATACTCCAGAGCAGCGTGCTGCCTTTGCTTCTTTGCGAGGGAGCAAAAAAAAAAATGCCAAGCAGGGAGGCAACGAAAAATGAGCGAGGAAGATGCAGCACAAAACACAACAGAGTAAAATTCCATCGAAAAAGGGGTGCTCTCACAACTCCCCGAGGACTGTTTGTTCGGGCGGCAGACTCAAGAGTTCTTTTGAAGTGTGGGTTAAGGTGAGCATCGCAACAAGAGAGAGAGAGAGTACCTGAAAAAAATCCTCTATTTTTTTGCACTCTCACTCGAATCGCTTGAGGATCTTTGTTGAAAGTTTTGAGTTCAGTTTTTTCTCCTAAGAAAAACGGCAAAATCGCCTCCTCTTTGCCTCGCAGAGGAGTTTCTATCAAGCCTGGCGGTAATAGCTGCCAGCAGAGGTTTCGCATTGCGTTTGTAGTCAGCGTTTGATAGTAAGTAATAAATACGGTGTTGGGATAGATATATGTGATGGGAGTTCTTCCAGCAGTGATCAATAAGTCCAAATTTGGTGATCAGCTTAAAGCTATAAAGAATTTTATTTTTAGTATAAGTTCAATTACAAATTCATGTGTTTACCTACAATTCGGTCTCCGTACTAATTTTTGATCTATCCACAACACAATTCAAGTTTTATTCTTTAGCCTGTAAGTAGCTTGTAAGTTTTAATGTAGATTTAAGTATAAAGTATATTTTACCTTTTGTAGGATATTAGGGATATTAGAAATTCAAGAACGTTTATCAATATTTCGTCTATTCACTATCGTTTTCTGTTTACTATTGTTTTTTGCCCGTCACCGTATCTGACCGTTCGTAGTTGTCAGATGAGCGGAGCAGAACAGGTAGTTGCTCACTGTTGCTCATCACAGAGGTGCTCGGTACGAGGGGCTGTTGCGGCGAACATCCTCCCCCCCCCGTGTCGCCTTAACTTCCGGTTCAGCGTCACCAGGTCCAGTTATGTCCAGCACAGCCAACTTCGTAACAGGCCTCTTAATAATACCACTCGATGTCATCACTTCGGCTCGTCGTGGCACTCCATCTTTCCCCGGTACCGTTCGTATCACTCGTCCACGAAGCCAACGATTCCTAATATTCTCGTCCACGACGAGTACCAGGTCTCCTGTCTTGATATGTTGCACGTCTCTAAACCACTTTGTCCGTCTTGTGATGGTCGGCAGGTACTCAATCACCCACCGACGCCAAAAGTTGTCCAACGTATGCTTTACCATGTTCCAACTGCTTCTTAGTGCCATTCCTATATCGGTAGGTAACTTTTCCGGTTCTCGTATACCATTCGAATTCAGCAACAAAAAGTGGTTTGGAGTCAATGCCTCATGGTCGGCCGTTTCAAGCGGAATAAAGGTGAGTGGCCGAGAGTTGACCATGCTCTCCGCTTCAGTCAGGACCGTGGCGAATGACTCGTCATCCAGTTTCCGGAACGCTTCCCATTGCTGACTTTACGGCCCGTACCATCCTCTCCCAACAGCCTCCCATATGAGGAGCGGCTGGAGGGTTGAACCGCCACTGTGTTTGGGCATTCGTGAAAGTACTGCCAAGTTCAGAGTGAATCTTTCTTATTTCGTCCTGTAGATCCCGATTTGCCCCGACAAAATTAGTTCCGTTGTCGGAATAAACTTCTTGGGGGGCTCCCCGTCGTGCTACAAACCTTCGGAACGCCTTCTTGCACGCATCAGTGGATAAATTGGTAACCACCTCGAGATGAACAGCCCGAACCGTTAGGCAAGTAAAAAGACAAACCCACCGTTTCACCGCAGTTCGTCCGACTTTCACCAAATACGGTCCAAACAGGTCTACGCCGACGTAGGTAAAGGGGCGTACATATGGTTGTACTCGCACCGCTGGAAGCGGTCCCATTTTCGGAGCAACGGGCGTTGACTTATACACGCGACACCACATGCAGCGCTTCCTTGACTGGCGAACTTCTACGCGTAGACGCGACACATGAAATCTTTGACGCACCTCATTGACAACGGTTTCGTCGTTGGCATGACCGTATTTGCGATGGTAGAAGTCCAGCAGCAACTCTGTAATCCGATGATTCCTAGGCATGATGATAGGAAATTTCGCATCGTAGGCTAGCGTTTCTGCGTTGACAGCTCTGCTACCAACTCGCAGTATACCGTACTCGTCGATAAATGGTGATTGCTTGAGAAGACTGCTGGATGTTGGTATTTGCCGCTGACATTCGTTCCGTTCTAGATTTTTCCTCAAAACCGCTACTTCATCCGGAAACGCTTCTGACTGCGCTGCCAACCACAAAGTTCGTTCAGCTTTTTGAATTTCGTCGCTTGTCAATCCAACTGTATCTGTCGACTTGTTACACTTCACAGCACGTAGACTGTCCACGAAGTGGTGGACGTATGCCACCGCACGCAGCATTCTATCGAAACGAGAAAATCTATCGACGTCCACTATCGGCAACATGATTTGATGACTACACACGTAGGCTTCCCGCAACTCACTATCGCTTTCATCCGTGTTATCTTCCGGGATAGCCATCCATTTTGTTTCATAGTTGTAGAGGAATTCAGGTCCTTGAAACCAACGGCTGTCTACGCTGCACGATGGACCTTTTCCCCATTTTGTGGCTTCATCTGCCACGTTGACCTTCGTTGAAATCCACCGCCACTCATCAACACTCGAGAGATCCAAAATCTCGTTTACTCTAAAGGCAACGAATTGGCGGTACCGTCGGGTATCTGACTTAATCCAAGAACAGACCGTTGATGAGTCACTCCAAAAACAAGTTTTCCGGATCGCCAGTGAGTGGTTTTCTTCGATTGTCCGCCGCAAGCGAGCTCCAAGCACTGCTGCCATTAATTCCATCCGAGGTATAGAAAGTCCTCGAAGTGGTGCCACCTTTGTTTTTGACGAAACAAGAGCAACTCTGACGTTTTCTTGGTCTATGATGCGAAAATATGCCACCGCCGCGAAGGCCTGGGCACTTGCATCCACAAAAACATGTAGCTCCAAGGTTTTGTAGCTTTTCGGATCGTAACCTGGAAAATAGCATCGTGGAATACGTATTCTATCCATTTTTTTAAGTGCCTCTATCCATTCCACCCATCGGGTGGCGATATCCGCCGGAACTTGGCTGTCCCAATCCGTGTCAGTTCGCCATACATCCTGGATAATGACTTTACCGTGGATAACAAAGGACGCAACCAATCCCAGTGGGTCGTAGATGCTCATAACCAAGCGTAGCATTTCTCTCTTTGTGGGAACAGTGGAATTATACAGTAAGGAACGTACATTCTCACATAACTGCAACGAAAATATAAACACGTCTTTGTGTTGAATCCACGCCATCCCCAAAACCCGTTCGAATTCCTTCTCTTTCTCCGGCAGCATCGCTTTTGATGGATTCTGGTTCGCTTCGTCTAATTTTTCGAGGATCTTTCTATCGCTGGACATCCAATTACGTATATGGAATCCCGCACGCTTGTGTACTTCGATAACTTCCTTCGCCACATCCAACGCTTCTTCTGCTGTATCAAAGCTATCCACGTAGTCGTCCACATAGTGTCTTTTCATTACTGCCGCTGCTCCTCGAGGTAATTCCGTTTCCTGTTCCGTCGCGTTTCTGTTTTTTACATACTGCGAATGTGCTGGGGAGCATGCCGCTCCGAATATCGCCACATCAGAGACCATGGTTTTCATAGGAAGCTCTGGCGAATCTCTGTAGGGGAATAACAGAGCGCTACGATCCGGCTCGCGAATCCTGATTTGAAGAAACATTTCTTTGATATCGGCAGAAATAGCAACTTCTCGCTCGCGGTACGGGAACATCACAGACAATAATGGGGTAAGAAGATCCGGACCTTTGAGTAGCATAGAATTCAACGATACACCATCGACTTTCGCCGCTGCATCCCAAATCACCCGAACCTTTCCTTTTTTCTCGTTGACGACTACCCCAATTGGAAGAAACCACATACGCCGCTGATCAAACCCATCAACTTCTTGTTTCGTTGCTTCGTGTATGTAGCCTTTCTCAATGAATTCCGATATCTGCAGCCGAAAACTATCATACAATATTGCGTTCTTAGCCAAACGTTTTTCCAGGCACTTGAAGCGTCGCTCTGCCATCGGCCGGCTGTCTGGAAACTCCACGTAATCATGTTTCCAGAGCAGGCCCGTCTCAAATTTTCCTCCTTCCAATCTCCTTGTAGTCGCTTCCAGGATCTTGCACGCACGTTGTTCTTCTTCGCATTTGACATCTGGTACCATAGCAACACCTAAATTCTCAATGTCGAAGAAGTGTCGGATGTATTCGTGTAGATCCACATCAAGTGACTCAGACATATGGAATTGCTTATTAATTTGAGGCCTCCGTAGACTTCCACACACGGCCCATCCAAGCCTGGTCTTCGTAGCAATTGGTTCGGTGAAGTTTCCTTCCCGAAGCTTTAGTGTGGCCAGTAGGTGTGAATTGCTCTGTCCAATCAAGACTCCTGGTACTGCACAACGGAAACTCTTTACCGGAAGCTTCTTGAGATGAGCAAAGCGTGTAGAGAGCTCTGCGTAATCTGTGGTCTGTTGCGGCAATCCAAGATTTTCCACCGTGTATACCTCGGACAACTTGTACCGCTTGTCCGTGCCAGTTTCGGCTACCTCCATCGTGACAACTTCAGTGCCAGTAATGGTCTTTTTGATGCCACCCGTCCATTCAATACGCAGAGTTTCTTCCTTGCCGCTGACTCCAAGTGCTTCTGCGATCGATCGTTCAATGAGTGTAACTGATGAACCATCGTCGAGGAATGCGTGAGTGTTAATCTGACCTTTGCTCCCAAACAAAGTAACTGGGAGGATACGGAACAGTGTTGAGGATGACAACTGGCGATGAACTGTTACAACTCCGCTTGTGTGAGGTACTGTTGGTGGCTCGAAGTGGAGTAAACGATGGTGCCGTTTTGGGCAGTCATTGATTCCACAAACCTCTCCTTTACATGGCCAACGTGCGTGTGATGTGAGGCAACGAGCACACAGTTTATTCACTTTTACAGCTTTCCATCTACCATCCAAATCTAAACCCTTGAAGGATGTGCAAGTGTCGATTTGATGGCTGGCTACCTTACAAATGGAACATATTTTACAGCCTTTGTCGACGTCCTTTTCCTTCTGCTTCCCACCATTTGTGCCAGGTTTCTCTGCTTCATGGCGATTCGATTTCGGATGATCCGTGGATACGTGCGTGTTGATGAACGTCCTCTCTTTCTGCCGGCTTCGTTCTTCTTTCAGTGGTTTATGCGGTACGCTAGTTAGTTGAGTAACCCCGCTTGCAGCTGATGATATCTTGGCCATGTAGTCGCTGAATACATTTAAATCCACAATTGGAACTTGTTCCTGATAGAGCGCCCAGCTGAACTTTGCAGTTGCTGGAAGCTTATCAACCAGCTCTTGAAGGAGAATCGGGTTTGACAGATGCCTTTCTAATCCCACTGCTTTTAAATGCCCGCATAGATTTTGAACAACGAGTCCAAAACTGATAAGTGTCTCAAGTCGGTCGGGTTTCGGTGCAGGGGTCGACCGAACTTTGGCGATCATGTTATTTACGATCTGCTCCGGTCGGCCATATAACTGCTGCAAAGTAGCCATGACCTGTGGGACTGTCGACGGATGCAGGAGAAAGCTGCTTACGGATTCCTTCGCGCTCCCTTTCAAACTTCGTTGCAGCCGCAGAAGGTTTTCCGAGTTAGTATAACCACACGCCTCCGTTGAATGCTGATAGCTACTTATGAACAGTGGCCATTCAACTGGATCGCCGGAAAAGAACGGTAGCTCTTTAGTGACAACCTGCCTGGCTGCTAGCTGTTGCGGCGAAGGTCCAAAATGACCACCCGCGTAAGCCAGTGCTGGCCCTTGATCAGACCCTTCTGGATTGTACACTTGGGGATTGATTCTCGGCAAGGAAGCAGCCATATTCGAAAAAGACGGAATTGGAGCAGACGTATTGATCATCCCACCACTGTTTGTTACGAATGGTGGAAGAAATCTCTCACGTTCATTAGACAGAGAATCGTTCAGTAACATAGGAGGAGGGGGTGGTAGAAAGGGGGTTTTCGACGAATCCTCAGTCATCGGCACGTTGGCGGAATCAATCCACGACATTGGAGGAGGCGGCAACGGTGGAGAACAGCTATCATTTTCAACTGATTCTGCGTTGTGGTTGATTACTTGTTGCACTTCGTCGTACAAATTCCAGTACTCTTTCTCTGCGTCTCTTCGTAGACGAATAGCTTCGTTTTCACGATGGCGTCCTTCGTCTAATTGGCACTGCAATTGTTGTTGCGTTTCCCGAAGACACTGGATTTCATTTTCCAGTTCTGCCACTTGCAGCCGTAGTGCTTCGCATTCCCTGTTGCGTTGTTCCAGTTGGTTGCGCAAGTCTGCTTCCGAAGTGCGCATCTTCTCCTTCTCTTCAATGAGTGTTTTCTCCGAATCGTCAATCTGGACTTTCAACTTGGATTGTTCACGGGTTCGATTGTCTAGCTGAGTGCGCAAGCTAATTTCAACTTCACGAGCTAGCTTCAATTCATCAGCGTGTTGCAACTGGAGATTCTTAATATGGTCCACTAGTTGTGCTTCACGCTCACGGCGGGAGTCAATATCATTCTGATGTTTCTCCATTAGATTCTGAATGATCTGACGGTCTGACTCGGATTGTTGCCGAAGCTGGAGGGCATTCTGCTTCCGAAGCTCTCCGGTTTCCACACTCCAACGCTTATAGCAGTGAGCTCCGAATCGATTTATTTTTGGAACCGCTCCAGTGTTCCGAGCTGAAATAGTATCCGAAACTACTTCCGCAACTTTCAGAAGATCTGCGTATGGCTGGAGATCGACGTATGGTAAATCGATTTGATTATCTTGTTTTCGTTCCCCTGCGTCGGTTCCAGCGGCTATTTCCAGAGAACTTTTGGATTCTTCTCCAATCGTAATACTGCCTAAGGTTCGTGGCATCGATTTAACCTCTGATACCGTCCCTGCTCTGTCTTCCACGAGAGGCTGCTCCAATACAAACGCAGAAGCTTTAATCGGCGTCGAAGAAACGTGTACTCCCTGCGGTTCACTCAGATGTGCGTCTTCGGGTTGATCGGCATCCGCAGATATAGACGCAGGCGTCCGTCTATCGACTACCTTACCAGAGGTATCGGTTGTCCTATTCTGCCTTACCCAATCCTCCGTTCGTTTCGCATTCCTTTGACTGCTCCGCATACTACGAACACTTCGTCCTTCTTCGTCGTCCTGCTGGCTGAGCAACTCATGTTTACGAGCAATGAACTGCTTTCCGCGCTCCAGCCTTTCCTGAAGTTCCCGCTCGTTCAAAGCTCGCTCCTTTTCAATCCGCTCTCGGTTCAGCTCTTCAAGCAACTTTTGCTCCTCTTCCAGGCGTTGTAGCTCGCGATCTACTCTGCGTAGAGCCACTGGATGTACTAGAAATACCGCTAACCTGACTTGGTGTCGGTTCTGCAGCTGCAATAACTCCACTTGGCCCGCACAGTACGCAAACAAAGCTGGCCGAGCGTACCGTGGCCGTGTTAACGTTCGCGCAGGTGAAGTGGTACCAATGATTACAGTTTTCACACTGAACCATGTACCGCTCGGAATAGTTAGGCCGATCGCAACCGGCGCAATCGCGTAACTCACCTCCGTCTTTGTCCATCATAGATGTAATAAAGAAATCCTCCGAAACTGAAGAATGACTCGACGAGTTATCACCCCCCGGGTTGAGGTTAGCATTCACCTGCTTTGCCCTCGTCTGTGACCGGGTTTGTCGTACATTCGGCTGCGAACTCATCTCGTGATCCGGTCGAATTCTTTAAGAATGGCTACATACACGAAGCAACGAAACAAGAAGTTGATGGGTTTGATCAGCGGCGTATGCGGTTTCTTCCAATTGGGGTAGTCGTCAACGAGAAAAAAGGAAAGGTTCGGGTGATTTGGGATGCAGCGGCGAAAGTCGATGGTGTATCGTTGAATTCTATGCTACTCAAAGGTCCGGATCTTCTTACCCCATTATTGTCTGTGATGTTCCCGTACCGCGAGCGAGAAGTTGCTATTTCTGCCGATATCAAAGAAATGTTTCTTCAAATCAGGATTCGCGAGCCGGATCGTAGCGCTCTGTTATTCCCCTACAGATATTCGCCAGAGCTTCCTATGAAAACCATGGTCTCTGATGTGGCGATATTCGGAGCGGCATGCTCCCCAGCACATTCGCAGTATGTAAAAAACAGAAACGCGACGGAACAGGAAACGGAATTACCTCGAGGAGCAGCGGCAGTAATGAAAAGACACTATGTGGACGACTACGTGGATAGCTTTGATACAGCAGAAGAAGCGTTGGATGTGGCGAAGGAAGTTATCGAAGTACACAAGCGTGCGGGATTCCATATACGTAATTGGATGTCCAGCGATAGAAAGATCCTCGAAAAATTAGACGAAGCGAACCAGAATCCATCAAAAGCGATGCTGCCGGAGAAAGAGAAGGAATTCGAACGGGTTTTGGGGATGGCGTGGATTCAACACAAAGACGTGTTTATATTTTCGTTGCAGTTATGTGAGAATGTACGTTCCTTACTGTATAATTCCACTGTTCCCACAAAGAGAGAAATGCTACGCTTGGTTATGAGCATCTACGACCCACTGGGATTGGTTGCGTCCTTTGTTATCCACGGTAAAGTCATTATCCAGGATGTATGGCGAACTGACACGGATTGGGACAGCCAAGTTCCGGCGGATATCGCCACCCGATGGGTGGAATGGATAGAGGCACTTAAAAAAACTCATCTCGTGATCCGGTCGAATTCTTTAAGAATGGCTACATACACGAAGCAACGAAACAAGAAGTTGATGGGTTTGATCAGCGGCGTATGTGGTTTCTTCCAATTGGGGTAGTCGTCAACGAGAAAAAAGGAAAGGTTCGGGTGATTTGGGATGCAGCGGCGAAAGTCGATGGTGTATCGTTGAATTCTATGCTACTCAAAGGTCCGGATCTTCTTACCCCATTATTGTCTGTGATGTTCCCGTACCGCGAGCGAGAAGTTGCTATTTCTGCCGATATCAAAGAAATGTTTCTTCAAATCAGGATTCGCGAGCCGGATCGTAGCGCTCTGTTATTCCCCTACAGAGATTCGCCAGAGCTTCCTATGAAAACCATGGTCTCTGATGTGGCGATATTCGGAGCGGCATGCAGATCCAGCATCATGTGGAAATAGAGCGCGACAACATCCGGGATTTATCGAAGAAATACCAGGTGGACATCGAAGCTAGACGCAAACGAGAGTTGGAGCTTGTGAATCGGATTGCCAGTTTACAAGTACAGTACGAGAGAGAGCTGAAGGTAGTTCGTGAATCGGAAGAAGGTTTGCGGATGCAGTTGAAACGTCGCGACTGTGAACTGGCAGCCTTGAAGAATAAGGTTGCCATTATAGAGAAGCAACGCATCGAGGAGAAGGAGCGATTCTGTACTTCGGAAGCAGATTTACGGGATCAGCTAAATCGATGCAAACGAGATTGTGAAGCACTTCAGTTCCAGTTAGCGGAAATAGAGAATGAAGTTCAGAGTCTTCGAGACTTAGAGCGGCAGTCGCCAGATGTTCGCCGCAACAGCCCCTCGTACCGAGCACCTCTGTGATGAGCAACAGTGAGCAACTACCTGTTCTGCTCCGCTCATCTGACAACTACGAACGGTCAGATACGGTGACGGGCAAAAAACAATAGTAAACAGAAAACGATAGTGAATAGACGAAATATTGATAAACGTTCTTGAATTTCTAATATCCCTAATATCCTACAAAAGGTAAAATATACTTTATACTTAAATCTACATTAAAACTTACAAGCTACTTACAGGCTAAAGAATAAAACTTGAATTGTGTTGTGGATAGATCAAAAATTAGTACGGAGACCGAATTGTAGGTAAACACATGAATTTGTAATTGAACTTATACTAAAAATAAAATTCTTTATAGCTTTAAGCTGATCACCAAATTTGGACTTATTGATCACTGCTGGAAGAACTCCCATCACATATATCTATCCCAACATACGGTTTATGGTTTCTCTTGAAAGAACAGCCATTTGTAATTTGAGTTTTCAATACAAACCACGAACCAAACGGCATTTGGCCAAACGAGCCATTCGGCCAGATGGCTTTCGGATAAATGGCATTCGGCCAAATGGCCAGACACCGTGGCGGTAGTGTGAATGTAATTTGGTGATATTAGAAGCTTGAATGCAATTTGAGGCTGTGCAAGTGATTTGGTCATGTTATAGAAAGCTCTAACTCATGATCCCGGGCACCTAGAAAGCTCATGTCTTCAGCAAAGTTGTTTGAAAGCTTGAAAGAAATTTGAGACAACACTATTTTGTTAGTAATTTTGCTGTTAGCATCACAGGGTGTTGAAAAATATATTTTTGAGAGAAATAACAAAATATCTCAATAAAAATATGTTTGAACCACGAATGTTTAGCAGAAAGTATGTTTATTAGAGTGCTTCAAAAAATCGTTTTTGCTCCACACCGCTCATTGGATTCTAGATCAAATTCTGGGTGTCTTTCCAAAATTTGAGCTCATTCGGACGAAAACTGAGACTGCACAAGCCCTTTAAAGTTTATATGGGAATTACTATGGTAAAAGCATGCAATTCATTCAATCGGTCATAGTGTTTGCCCATGTGCTCTTGGGGATTAGAGCTACGTTGATACTGTGAGATACATTCATCAGCTACAACTTTGCCGAAGGCCGTTTTCAAATCGGACGCCTCAGTAATTAGTTATTGATTTATATCCACACACAAATTCTTCAGCAGTGCTCATTTAACTTCTGAACAGGCAACATTGCTGCACCTGGCGCGAAAGATAGCACGCACAAATCATGTCTACTATGTTTTACTGCATATATCCAGTGATGCCTGCAGAACAGCCCAATAATTTTAGCCAAAGTTTTACAACTCATTCAAAAATCAATAACTAATTACTGGGGCGTCCGATGTTAAAACGGTCTTCGACAAAGTTGTAGCTGATTCTTGTATCTTACAGTATCAACGTAGTTCTAAACTCCAAGAGCACATGGGCAAACACTATGACCGATTGAATGAATTGGTTGCTCTTCCCATAGTAATTCCGATATAAACTTTAAAGGACTTGTGCAGTCTCAGTTTTCATCCAAATGAGCTTAAATTTTGGGAGGACACTCAGAATTTGATCTAGAATCGAATGAGCGGTGTGGAGCAAAAACTATTTTTTGAACCACTCTAATGTTTATACTAACTTGTACACTTAAGAAAAAAATCGAAACATGGTGGAATATTGTACAGTCATCTCTCCCTTACTCGTTATTGAAGAGACCATCGAGTTAGGGAGGTATCGAGTTACAGAACACAAAAGCAGTGCAACTGCGTTCCAAGGGACCATCGAGTTAGCCATGAAAACCAACTTTTACTATGGTTCTCTAACTCGATATCGAGATACGGAATATCGAGTAAGGGAGAGTTAACTGTATAATACAATATGAAATGATGTTTTTTTTTATTTGAAATGCAAATACCGTGGTGAATCATCATAAATATCATAACACTTCTAATTTGTGAGATATTGGCTGTTGAATATGTAAAATTGGACTATAGCAGCCAACTTGCATGCAAGTTTTTCCCCGTGTATCGAAATGTATTTGCTTTATTTGCCACAAAATTCGTGATACATGTGTATAACAATACTTATCAACAAAGTTTATAATACTTTCGATGCTCAAAAATTATTTTTGATGGTTTAAAAAAGTACTGTATTTTGCCATATAACAGAAAGGAAAAAAATTGTATGAAGATTGCAAAAATGTTGAAAAAATCGATTAGTTTAAATTTATTCGTGCAATTCAAACCAAATTATATCTGAAAGGAAAAGTAAAACCCTATTCTGCATGCTTAGTATATTTTATCACAAAAAAGTTTGATAAATCATACTTTAAATTTCATGTGGACATCAATTAAGACAGTGTTTCATACAACTTTGGCAACCTGTAGCTAAAAATTGTGACGTGCAGGGACATTTCTGAGAACGGCATCAGATTCAGCGCCCGAAAAGCTACTAGAGACGCATAATTTGATCCTTGAGACACGCAAAAATGTCATTTTTGTTACGCTGTGTTATTATAAGGTTACATGTATACTAATGGTTGTAGAAAAAAAAACTTTTATTTTCCATGAAACAAATTTATTGCAAATGGTCAATGTACGTGTACA
Source organism: Aedes aegypti (assembly GCF_002204515.2). Taxonomy (NCBI): domain Eukaryota; kingdom Metazoa; phylum Arthropoda; class Insecta; order Diptera; family Culicidae; genus Aedes; species Aedes aegypti. The sequence goes on along the minus strand of NC_035107.1, from coordinate 225,116,914 downwards.
TTCTTTTTGATGTCAAAACCGGGCATCTCACAGTTCTCCATATATAAAGGAAGTGCATACATGTATGTTTAAACTTTTCGCATTCCTCTACCGTTAAAGTCCTTGATTCATATCAGAAGAAAAAAGACAGAAAGAACTTTCATTCCTACCATAAATTCTTATCTCTCAATCGAAACCCAATCACCAATCGGAGCCAGCTTCTTCTCCACCGAAGCAATTTTCCAATCCCCACACTCATCGTTCTCGATGACGACTTCGGTATTTTAAAATGAACTGATCCTCCATTTCCCACTGTGAACCCATCCCTTCCTATAGAGCTGTTAGAGAGCTTGTTGCATTCAACGTACAGTCCCGTGCAAAAGTTCGTAATCATCCCCTATAACAAATACCAAGTTTTTTGTCCATATCTATGGGATAACATGACTAATCGAACCACTTTATGGCTCATTTGAAAAGTAATTCGGTAATCATATTTCGTGTGAATTTTGACATTTTTCAATTTTGTTCACTATTTTTTTTAAGTTGTTACTTATTACAAAAAATATCGTTGGCTGAAAATCGAAACAAAACTTGTATACCTTCAAAATATTTTCAGCGTATTTTTTTATGTTTAAAATTTGGAATCCCAATTTTTTTTTTTGTAAAACTACATACGAGGTAAGATTAATTCATTTTCATTTGAATGATCCTTAAGATGTTCCAATTAGACGTCGAATCACAAAGAAATGGACAATACACTTTTGTATGTTTTTGGATGAAGTCATCCCAAACTTTTGTACTGCAGTTTATCTTCGTTCCTTCATTTCAACTGGATTGTGCTGCGTTCGCGAGTGTGTGGGTGGGAAAGAGTGCACCCTGGGGCTAAAATTTACATCACCGATTTCGATTAGCGATAAATCGAAGGAAACGATACCACTCTGAATGGGCAAAACTTATTCGCGAAGGAAGACGATGACGACGACGACGATGGCGGAAAATTAAAATCCACATGGAAATCCACCCACCTTCCAAAGGCGAAGTAGCTCGCAACGAGTTTAATGGGACAAAGTTTGAGGCGGAATGGAGAAACGTTTGTCTGCGAGATTTCCGCCTAATTTACTATGGAAGCCATGCGTTCTGGTTCGTTATCAATTCAATTTTATAAGCCGTTTTGAAGGATTAGTTTTTTTTAGAAAAATCCACCTAGTGATGGTACGGCTTTTCTTTCAGGTGTTCCTCAGAATCCTGATAAGGACTCTTCTCAGAATCACGAGAAGGATTCTCCTAAGAATCATTGAGAAGGACTCTTTTCAGAATTCTGACAAGGATTCTTCTCAAAATGCTGACAAGGATCCTCCTCAGAACCCCGAGAAGGATCCTGGTAAGGATTCTGAAGAGAATCTTTATAATGTTTCTCCTCAGAATCCTGATAGGTATTCTTCCTAGAATCCTGGTAAGTATTCTCCTCAAAATCTTCATAAGAATTTGCCTCAGAATCCTGATGAAGATTCTCCTCGGAGTCCTGGTAATGATTCTCCTCAGAATCCTGAAGAGGATTATCCTCAGAATTATGGGAAGGATTCTCACCAGAATCCTGGGAAGGATTCTCACCAGAATCCTGGGATGGATTCTCACCAAAATCCTGATGTGGATTCTCATCATAATCCTGGGAAGGTTTCTCCGCAGAATCCTGAGAAGGATTCTTTTCAGAATCCTGATGCGGATTCTCCTCGGAATCCTGATGTGGATTCTCCTCGGAATTCTGATAAGGATTCTCTTCAGTATCCTGATAAGGAGATGAATTCTTCTCAAAATCCTGAGAAGGATTTTGCTCAGAATCATGAGAAGGAAACTACTCAGAATCCTGATAAGGATTCTCCTCAGAATCCTGATGCGGATTCTCCTCAGAATCCTGATGCGGATTCTCCTCAGAATCCTGATGCGGATTCCCCTCGGAATCCTGATGTGGATTCTCCTCGGAATCCTGATGCGGATTCTCCTCCGAATCCTGAGCTGGAACCATGAAAAAAATTTTCCTCAGAACCAGGAGAACGATTCTCCCCAAAATCCTGATAAGGATTTTCCTCAGAATCCTGATTAAGATTTCTCTTCAGAATCCTGTTAAGGATTCTCCTCAGAATCTTGTCGAAAATTCTCCTCAGAATTCTGCTAAGGATTCTCTCTCGAGAATCCTGTTAAGGATTCTCCTCAGAATCTTGTCGAAAATTCTCCTCAGAATTCTGCTAAGGATTCTCTCCAGAATCCTGTTAAGGATTCTCCTCAGAATTCTGATAAGGATTTTTATCAGAACTTTACTGTCACTACCGAAGCTTTTACCAAAAATGCCCAGCGATAGCATCCAACATCAACTACCGGACGCTGATGCGTGACTATCTAGCTCACATATGAGTTTACCCTACCCCAGCTCCCAAAATCCAATTTCTGGTGGCGAAAAGAATTTATGGTATTCCACAAATTGGATTCTGTGTGTTTGCGTGAGCTGTCCCCTCCTCTTTCCCCAGCCAAAACTGGTCAACATTTGTCCACAGGCAGTATTGTGCGGTGTCTTTCATGTCGGGACATCCCACATCCAGTTTAATGAACCGCTCGGAGCTGTCCGGAGTGATTGCGGGCGAATCGGGATTTAAGTTTACAAATGGAAACGATTCTATGTGGGTTGTGATGTGTGAGTCCGTAGATTTTATTTTTGGAGCTAAAATTACCGAGGTTTTAAGGGTTTTATCTGGATTAACAGCTTCGTCATCAACATCAGCTTTCTTCCTGATATGAAAATAATTAGTTCATATTGGTACAGCATACAGCTTGGCAGGCCTGAAAATTTATTTGAAGATCAAAAGCTTGTTCTTAAGATAAAGTTTCGATTTTCTGTTAATGAGTGGCTACAGACATTTCATACATGTTACATTGGCTTGATTGGGCTTAATGTGACTTTGGAAGTTATTTTTTATCTAGCATAAGCCGTAGATACTTAACTTCATCTGACCAACTGGAACCCCTCTCATCTTGACAACATGTCTACTTGAAGATTTCAAATAAAGAGCTTCTTGTTTATGTGGCAATCCTTTTTTACAATATACTACAGATAACACAAAGTCTTAGCTTTTTGGTAAAAGGGTCAAAAATATAAGCCCTAAATCAGAATCATAAATGCATACATGCATTATAGTAGCACTACAAATTCTGACAAGCCTTATAACAGCACTTCCATCGCATAGAAACCCTATAACTGCATCATTAATGTTTCTGAGCCTAAGTATACAAGCATTATATAAGCACTATATTGGCTCTATATTTTCGCAAATAAAGCATGCTATCCAGTGTTTTGACAAGTAAATCATATCAATTGTGTTTGAACAATTAAAGTTGTTTTCATAACCTTCCAAATGTTTAATAATCTGCTCTAGAACCTCTAAGCAGCGCTATACCCAGGCTATCATCAGACACTTTTTTAAACGTGGAATCGGATTAGTGCTGCAGCAAAACACCCGTACAAGAAATAAACGATGACACTGCCCCGGGAAAAGTGCTTTCCTATCATTTTGTCTCCGTTGATTATGGCAAGCTCAACAACACTCGTCCGAAGAACGGTTTCATTCTTCTAGCGTAAGCAAAAATTTCCCCCGAAACCAGCCGAGCCAGCAAACGTCCAATAAAATTATGGAAATGAATTATTTATCCTCTTCTTTACTCCTTTCCATTGCGGCCACCGACATGGTTGGCACTATATAACCCCTTAATAGTGTAGCAAATCTTGCTGTTTAATCGTCAGATTTTTTTGGATTTGGATTTGGATTGGATTTGGATTGGATTTGGATTTGGATTGGATTTGGATTTGGATTTGGATTGGATTTGGATTGGATTTGGATTTGGATTGGATTTGGATTTGGATTTGAATTGGATTTGAATTTAATTTGGATTGGATTTGATTTGATTGATTGATTGGATTGGATTTGGATTTGGATTGGATTTGGATTGGATTTGGATTGGATTTGGATTGGATTTGGATTGGATTTGGATTGGATTTGGATTGGATTTGGATTGGATTTGGATTGGATTTGGATTGGATTTGGATTGGATTTGGATTGGATTTGGATTGGATTTGGATTGGATTTGGATTGGATTTGGATTGGATTTGGATTGGATTTGGATTGGATTTGGATTGGATTTGGATTGGATTTGGATTGGATTTGGATTGGATTTGGATTGGATTTGGATTGGATTTGGATTGGATTTGGATTGGATTTGGATTGGATTTGGATTGATTTGGATTGGATTTGGATTGGATGGTTGGATTGGATTTGGATTGGATTTGGATTGGATTTGGATTGGATTTGGATTGGATTTGGATTGGATTTGGATTGGATTGGATTGGATTTGGATTGGATTTGGATTGGATTTGGATTGGATTTGGATTGGATTTGGATTGGATTTGGATTGGATTTGGATTGGATTGGATTGGATTTGGATTGGATTGGATGGATTGGATTGGATTTGGATTGGATTTGGATTGGATTTGGATTGGATTTGGATTGGATTTGGATTGGATTTGGATTGGATTTGGATTGGATTTGGATTGGATTTGGATTGGATTTGGATTGGATTTGGATTGGATTGGATTGGATTTGGATTGGATTTGGATTGGATTTGGATTGGATTTGGATTGGATTTGGATTGGATTTGGATTGGATTTGGATTGGATTTGGATTGGATTTGGATTGGATTTGGATTGGATTTGGATTGGATTTGGATTGGATTTGGATTGGATTTGGATTGGATTTGGATTGGATTTGGATTGGATTTGATTGGATTTGGATTGGATTTGGATTGGATTTGGATTGGATTTGGATTGGATTTGGATTGGATTTGGATTGGATTTGGATTGGATTTGGATTGGATTTGGATTGGATTTGGATGGATTTGGATTGGATTTGGATTGGATTTGGATTGGATTTGGATTGGATTTGGATTGGATTTGGATTGGATTTGGATTGGATTTGGATTGGATTTGGATTGGATTGATTGGATTGGATTTGGATTGGATTTGGATTGGATTTGGATTGGATTTGGATTGGATTTGGATTGGATTTGGATTGGATTTGGATTGGATTTGGATTGGATTTGGATTGGATTTGGATTGGATTTGGATTGGATTTGGATTGGATTTGGATTGGATTTGGATTGGATTTGGATTGGATTTGGATTGGATTTGGATTGGATTTGGATTGGATTGGATTGGATTTGGATTGGATTTGGATTGGATTTGGATTGGATTTGATTGGATTTGGATTGGATTGGATGGATTTGGATTGGACATCTGGCTTTGAATCTCTGGCTTTAGAATCCTAGGTGTGTATCTCTGGCTTTGGATTTTTGGTTTTGGATATATGGCTTTGAATCTCTGGCTTTGGATCTCTGGTTTTGGACATCTCGCCTATAATCTTTGGCCTTGAATCTCTGGCTTTGGATCTCTGGCTCAGGATCTCCGGTTTTGGATCTCTAGTTTTGGCCATCTGGCTTTGGATCTCCGGCTTTGGATTGGATCTTTGGATGTTTGAATATTTAAACTTTGAATCTTTGAATCTCTGGCCTTGGATATCTAGCTGTGGATCTCTTTCTTTGGATCTTTGGTTTTGGACATCTTTCTTTGGATCTCTGGCTTTGAATCTCTGGCTTTGAATCTCTGGCTTTGGATCTCTGGTTTTGGACATCTGGCCTTGGATCTTTGGCTTTGAATCTCTGGCCTTAGATTTCTAGCTGTGGATCTCTGGCTTTGCATCTCTGGCCGTGGATCTCTGGCTTTGGATCTCTGGTTTTGGACATCTGGCTTTGAATCTCTGGCTTTAGATTCCTAGCTGTGTATCTCTGGCTTTGGATTTCTGGCTTTGGATATCTGGCTTTGAATCTCTGGCTTTGGATCTCTGGCTTTGGACATCTCGCCTAGAATCTTTGGCCTTGAATCTCTGGCTTTGGATCTCTGGCTCTGGATCTCTGGTTTTGGATCTCTAGTTTTGGACATCCGGCTTTGGATCTCCGGCTTTGGATTGGATCTTTGAATCTTTGAATCTTTGGATCTTTGGATCTCTGGTTTTAGACATTTGGCCTGGGATCTCTCGCCTTAGATCTTGGGCATTGAACCTCTGGCCTTAGATTTCTAGCAGTGGATTTCTGGCTTTGGATCTCTGGCTTTGGATCTCTGGTTTTGAACATCTCGACTAGGATCTTTGGCCTTGAATCTCTGGCTTTGGATCTCCGGCTTTGGATTGGATTTCGATTGGATTTGGATTGGATTTGGATTGGATTTGGATTGGATTTGGTTTGGATTTGGATTGGATTTGGATTGGATTTGGATTGGATTGGATTGGATTGGATTTGGATTGGATTGGATTGGATTTGGATTGGATTTGGATTGGATTTGGATTGGATTTGGATTGGATTAGGATTGGATTGGATTTGGATTTTGGATTGGATTTGGGGATTGGATTTGGATTGGATTTGGATTGGATTTGGATTGGATTTGGATTGGATTTGGATTGGATTTGATTGGATTTGGATGATTTGGATTGATTGGTTGGATTTGGATTGGAATTTGGATTGGATTTGGATTGATTTGGATTGGATTTGGATTGGATTGGATTGGATTGGATTGGATTTTGGATTGGATTTGATTGGATTTGGATTGGATTTGGATTGGATTTGGATTGGATTTGGATTGGATTTGGATTGGATTTGGATTGGATTTGGATTGGATTTGGATTGGATTTGGATTGGATTTGGATTGGATTTGGATTGGATTTGGATTGGATTTGGATTGGATTTGGATTGGATTGGATTGGATTTGGATTGGATTTGGATTGGGATTTGGATTGGATTGGATTTGGATTGGATTTGGATTGGATTTGGATTGGATTTGGATTGGATTTGGATTGGATTTGGATTGGATTTGGATTGGATTTGGATTGGATTTGGATTGGATTTGGATTGGATTTGGATTGGATTTGGATTGGATTTGGATTGGATTTGGATTGGATTTGGATTGGATTTGGATTGGGATTTGGATTGGATTTGGATTGGATTTGGATTGGATTTGGATTGGATTTGGATTGGATTTGGATTGGATTTGGATTGGATTTGGATTGGATTTGGATTGGATTTGGATTGGATTTGGATTGGATTTGGATTGGATTTGGATTGGATTTGGATTGGATTTGGATTGGATTTGGATTGGATTTGGATTGGATTTGGATTGGATTTGGATTGGATTTGGATTGGATTTGGATTGGATTTGGATTGGATTTGGATTGGATTTGGATTGGATTTGGATTGGATTTGGATTGGATTTGGATTGGATTTGGATTGGATTTGGATTGGATTTGGATTGGATTTGGATTGGATTTGGATTGGATTTGGATTGGATTTGGATTGGATTTGGATTGGATTTGGATTGGATTTGGATTGGATTTGGATTGGATTTGGATTGGATTTGGATTGGATTTGGATTGGATTTGGATTGGATTTGGATTGGATTTGGATTGGATTTGGATTGGATTTGGATTGGATTTGGATTGGATTTGGATTGGATTTGGATTGGATTTGGATTGGATTTGGATTGGATTTGGATTGGATTTGGATTGGATTTGGATTGGATTTGGATTGGATTTGGATTGGATTTGGATTGGATTTGGATTGGATTTGGATTGGATTTGGATTGGATTTGAATTTGAATCTCTGACTTTGGATCTCTGGCTCAGGATCTCCGGTTTTGGATCTCTAGTTTTGGCCATCTGGCTTTGGATCTCCGGCTTTGGATTGGATCTTTGGATGTTTGAATATTTAAACTTTGAATCTTTGAATCTCTGGCCTTGGATATCTAGCTGTGGATCTCTGGCTTTGAATCCCTGGCTTTGAATCTCTGGTTTTGGATCTCTTGTTTTAGACATCTGGCCTTAGATCTTTGGCTTTGAATCTCTGGCCTTAGATTTCTAGCTGTGGATCACTGGCTTTGCATCTCTGGCCTTGGATCTCTGGCTTTGAATCTCTGGCTTTGGATCTCTGGTTTTAGATTCCTAGCTGTGTATCTCTGGCTTTGGATTTCTGGCTTTGGATATCTGGTTTTAGATCTCTGGTTTTGGACATCTCGCCTAGGATCTTTGGCCTTGAATCTCTGGCTCTGGATCTCTGGTTTTGAATCTCTGGTTTTGGATCTCTAGTTTTGGACATCCGGCTTTGGATCTCCGGCTTTAGATTAGATCTTTGAATCTTTAATTCTTTGAATCTTTGGATCTTTGGATCTCTGGTTTTAGACATCTGGCCTGGGATCTCTGGCCTTGGATCTTGTGCTTTGAATCTCTGGCCTTAGATTTCTAGCAGTGGATCTCTGGTTTTGAACATCTTGCCTAGGATCTTTGGCCTTGAATCTCTGGCTTTCGATCTCTGGCTTTGGATTGGATCTTTGAATCTTTGAATCTTCGGATCTTTGGATTTGTGGATCCTTGTATCCCTGGCTTTTGGATTTCTGGCTTTGAATATCTGGCTTTGGATTTGTTTTTTACGACATCTGGCTTTGAATCTCTGGCTTTGGATCTCTGGTTTTGGACATCTGGCTTTGAATCTCTGGCCTTAGATTCCTAGCTGTGTATCTCTGGCTTTGGATTTCTGGCTTTGAATATCTGGCTTTGAATCTCTGGCTTTGGATCTCTGGTTTTGGACATCTCGCCTAGGATCTTTGGCCTTGAATCTCTGGCTTTGGATCTCTGGCTCTGGATCTCTGGTTTTGGATCTCTAGTTTTGGACATCCGGCTTTGGATTAGATCTTTGAATCTTTGAATCTTTGGATCTTTGGATCTCTGGTTTTAGATATCTGGCCTGGGATCTCTGGCCTTGGATCTTGTGCTTTGAATCTCTGGCCTTTAGATTTCTAGCAGTGGATCTCTGGCTTTGGATCTCTGGTTGTGAACATCTTGCCTAGGATCTTTGGCCTTTCGATCTCGGACTTTGGATTGGATCTTTGGATGTATGGATCTTTGAATCTTTGAATCTTCGGATCTTTGGATTTGTGGATCCTTGTATCTCTGGCTTTGGATCTCTAGCTTTTTAATCTCTGGCTTTGAATATCTGGCTTTGGATTTGTGGTTTAGGACATCTGGCTTTGAATCTCTGGCTTTGGATCTCTGGTTTTGGACATCTCGCCTAGGATCTTTGACCTTGATTCTCTAGCTTTGGATCTCTGGTTTTAGACATCTGGCCTTGGATCTTTGGCTTTGAATCTCTGGCCTTAGATTTCTAGCTGTGGATCTCTGGCTTTGCATCTCTGGCCGTGGATCTCTGGCTTTGAATCTCTGGCTTTGGATCTCTGGTTTTGGATATCTGGTTTTAGATCTCTGGTTTTGTACATCTGGTTTTGAATATCTGGCCTTAGATTTCTAGCTATGGATCTCTGGCTTTGGATCCCTGGTTTTGGACATCTGGCTTTGAATCTCTGGCTTTAGAATCCTAGGTGTGTATCTCTGGCTTTGGATTTTTGGTTTTGGATATATGGCTTTGAATCTCTGGCTTTGGATCTCTGGTTTTGGACATCTCGCCTATAATCTTTAGCCTTGAATCTCTGGCTTTGGATCTCTGGCTCAGGATCTCCGGTTTTGGATCTCTGGTTTTGGCCATATGGCTTTGGATCTCCGGCTTTGGATTGGATCTTTGGATGTTTGAATATTTAAATCTTTGAATCTTTGAATCTCTGGCCTTGGATATCTAGTTGTGGATCTCTTTCTTTGGATCTTTGGTTTTGGATATCTGGCTTTGGATCTCTGGCTTTGAATCTCTGGCTTTGAATCTCTGGCTTTGGATCTCTGGTTTTGGACATCTGGCCTTAGATCTTTGGCTTTGAATCTCTGGCCTTAGATTTCTAGCTGTGGATCTCTGGCTTTGGTTCTCTGGCCTTGGATCTCTGGCTTTGGATCTCTGGTTTTGGATATCTGGTTTTAGATCTCTGGTTTTGGACATCTGGTTTTGAATCCCTGGCCTGTGGATCTCTGGCTTTGGATCTCTGGCTTTGGATCTCTAGTTTTGGACATCTGGCTTTGAATCTCTGGCTTTAGATTCCTAGCTGTGTATCTCTGGCTTTGGATTTCTGGCTTTGGATATCTGGCTTTGAATCTCTGGCTTTGGATCTCTGGCTTTGGACATCTCGCCTAGAATCTTTGGCCTTGAATCTCTGGCTTTGGATCTCTGGCTCTGGATCTCTGGTTTTGGATCTCTAGTTTTGGACATCCGGCTTTGGATCTCCGGCTTTGGATTGGATCTTTGAATCTTTGAATCTTTGGATCTTCGGATCTCTGGTTTTAGACATTTGGCCTGGGATCTCTCGCCTTGGATCTTGGGCTTTGAACCTCTGGCCTTAGATTTCTAGCAGTGGATTTCTGGCTTTGGATCTCTGGCTATGGATCTCTGGTTTTGAACATCTCGACTAGAATCTTTGGCCTTGAATCTCTGGCTTTGCATCTCCGGCTTTGGATTGGATCTTTGGATGTTTGAATATTTAAATATTTGTATCTTTGGATCTTTGGATCTTTGGCTTCGGATCTTTGGCTTTGAATCTCTGGCCTTGGATATCTAGCTGTGGATCTCTGGCTTTGGATCTTTGGTTTTGGACATCTGGCTTTGGATCTCTGGCTTTGAATCTCTGGCTTTGGATCTCTGGTTTTGGATATCTGGTTTTAGATCTCTGGTTTTGGACATCTGGTTTTGAATCTCTGGCCTTAGATTTCTATCTGTGGATCTCTCGCTTTGGATCTCTGGCTTTGAATCTCTGGCTTTGGATCTCTGGTTTTGGACATCTGGTTTTGAATCTCTGGCCTTAGATTTCTAGCTGTGGATCTCTGCCTTTGGATTTCTGGTTTTGGATCTCTGGCTTTGAATCTCTGGCTTTGGATCACTGGCTTTGGCCATCTGGCTTTGAAGCTCTGGCTTTGGATCTCTGGTTTAGACATTTGGCCTTGGATCTCTGACCTTGGATCTCTGGCTTTGAATCTCTGGTTTTGGACATCTGGCATTGAATCTCTGGGTTTGGATCTCTGGTTTTGGCCTTGGATCTCTGGCTTCGGATCTTTGGCTTTGAATCTCTGGCTATGCAATTAGAGCTATGGATCTCCAGCTTTGGATCTCTGATTTTGGATCTTTGGCCTTTGTTCTCCGGCTTTGTATCTCTGGTTTTGGACATCTGGCCTTGGATTTCTAGCTGTGGATCTCTAGCTTTGGATCTCTGGTTTTGGATCTCTGGCTTTGGATCTTTGGCTTTGGATCTCTGGCTTTGATCTCTGGCTTTGGATCTCTGGTTTTGGACATCTGGTCTTGTATATCTGGCTTTGAATCACTGGTTTTGGATTGGACCTTTGGATGTTTGGATCTTCGGATCTCTGGCTTTTGATCTATGGCTTTGAATATCTGGCGTTATTTTTGGCCTTGGATCTCTGGCTTTGGATCTCTTATTTTGGATTGGACCTTTGGCTGTTTGGATCTTTGAAGCTTTCAATCTTTGGATCTTTAGATCTCTGGATCTTTTATCTTTGGATCTTTGGATCTTTAGATCTCTGGCTTTGGATCTATGGCTTTGAACCCTTCTGTGGACTTCTGGTCTAGTATCAAGGAATTTGTCAAAACCTTTGTACAAACCTTAACCGGAAGTTCTCTAGGGAGATCTTTTTTTCTAAAATCCTCCACCTCCAGATGTTTATCGGAAAAGTTCGTAGCTCCATCCGGAAATTCTTCTGGAGAGTTTCTTCGGCAGTTCCTTCTTTGGAACCTTCTTTGGAATTTTGGAGGAATCTCATGGATAGTAGTGTATCCATGAGATTCCTCTAAAATTTTCTAAAGGAAATTGTTTTAAGGAAATTGCTTCGGGAAGTTTTTTCGGTATGTTCCTTCGGAATTGTGATTCCCCACGGAGTTCCCTGTGAAATTTATTTCAGAGTTTCCCTTAGATATTCGGTCGTAATTCCCTGTGGAATAAATTTCAAAATTTCATTTGGAATTCCCTTTGGAACTTCCTTCGGAATATCTTTGAAATTTCATTCGGAATGTTCCTTGAAATTTTCTTTGGAACTTTCACCGGAATTTCTTTCGAATTTTCTCAAAAATTTTCTTTGGAGTTTTTTTTGGAATTTGGATATTTCTGTGCATTTTTTTCGGAATTGCCTTTGGACTTGCCTTTGGATTTTTCTGTGGCATTTCCATCTGATTTTCCTTTGGGAGTTCCTTCGGCATTTTATTGAAATTTTCCTCGATATTTCCTTTTGGAATCGAAATTTCCTGCGGACTTATTTCCGGAAATTTCTTTGGACATGCCTTTGAAATTCCCTTTGGAATTTCCTTTAAAATTTCCTTTAGGTTTTCCTTCCTTCTTTCCCTTAGAATTTTCATTCAAATTTCCATTGGAATTTCGTTTAGAATTTTCTTTGGGTATTCCTTCGGAATTTCCATTTAAATTTTCTTCGTGACTAGCAACTCCAAAAAAAAAAAAACAATAAAATCCTTTGGGACTTTCATTGAAACTGCCATGATTTATTTCGGAATTTTCTTTGGATTTCTCTTTGTATTTTCCATTGGTATTTTTTTCGGAATTTAATTTGGAATTCCCTCTGGAATTTCCTTTGGAGTTTCTCGAAGTAAATTTCTTCGGAAAGTTTCTTAAAAGTTTTTCCCAAAAACGCTCATTCAAAAGTTTCCTTCTGTAGAAATTCTAAAAAAACGGTTAACAATTTTCTGAGAAATTCTAGGAGAAGTCCATGGAGCAGTTCCTGGGAAAAATCCCTGTGGAAATCCTGGGGGAGTATTTAGGAGTTCCAAATGAAATTCCGAAGTAAATTAAAAGCAAATTACGAAAAAAATTTGGAAGGAATTCCAAAAAGAATATCGAAAGGAATTCCAAAAGAAATTCCACAGCAAATTTCGAAGGAAATCCTATAGAAAATTCCAACGCTTATTTCGAAGGGAATTCCAAAACAAACCATAAAAAATGAAGAAAATTCCTAAGAAAATTTCAATATAAATTCCAGAAGAAATTTCAATGGAAATTCTAAAGGAAATTCCAAAGGGGATTCCAAAGAAATTCCGGAGTAAATACCAAATCCAAAAGAAAATTTTGAAAGGAATTTCGAAGGATATTCCAAAGGAAAGTCCAAAAGAAATCCCAAAGAAAATTCCAAGGAATTCCGAAGGAAGTTGTTAAAGAGACCCTCGAAGGATATTTAAAAAAATCCAAAGGAAATTCCAAAGATAATTCCAAACGAAATTCCAAACAAATTTGTAAATGAAATTCTCAAAGAAATTTCCAAAAGGAATTCCAAAACAAATTCCAAAAAATTTTGGAAATTTCAATGGAAAATCTAAAGAAAATTCTGAAGAAACTCCATAAGGACTCCTAAAAGAATTCCAAAGAAAACTCCTAGGTTAGTTTCAAAAGATATTTCAAAGAATATTCCGAAAAATATTTATGGAAAGCTCCGAATTTCCACAAACTTCGTAGAAAATTCTAAAGGAAATTCCTGACGAAATTCCTATGTAAATTTCTAAGGAAATTCCAGAGCAAATTCCGAAGGAAATTCCAGAAGAAAGTTCAGAAAGAAATTCAAAGGGATTCAAAGGAAATTCCGAAACATATTTCGAAAAAAAAAAAAAACAAAAAATAAATCCGAAGAACATTTTTAAGGAAATTTCAATGGAAATTTCAAAAGAAATTTCATTGAAAGTCCCAAAGGAAATTCCGAAGAAAATGCCAAAACAAATTTCGAAAAAAATTTCTAAGGAATTTGAATTTTTTTTTGAATTTTAGGAGTAAATCCAGATTAATTACCTTAATAAATTGCTGGAAGAATTTACTGAGTAATTAACAGAGTGTTTCTTGAAGTAATTTTCTAAATTGTTCCTGTTGGACCCTCCAAAGGAATTCCAGTAAAGATTTGGTGGAGAACTTTTAGAGAATCTGTAAAAAAAATCCCAATAGGGTGCCGAGCTACTTGGCCACTTCCATGATTCACTTTAGCATGGGAGTTTTTCTCGGCCGAGTTGTCTGAAATTTTGCTATAAGAAGCACTTAAATACGACGCATATTATGGCCAAGTATGAGCTCAGAAGCTTTACAAAATACCTTCTGCCAAATAAATCAAAAGTGGCAAGAGTAGGTTTTGGCTCCCTATATTTAAAAAAAAACCTTAGAATTTCTGGATTAATCTTAACACCTCCGTGGAATTATCACTGGTGTTCCTCGATAACTTTCTGGATCTTTACTTAAATTTTTTTTGCATTTTTCTACCACCATGATCACTTCACTGGATCTATAAAAACACATCCACGACACAACACGATATTGCTTTTTCATACTTTCTTCAGCTCACTTGGGCAAGGTAATTTTTTATCCGCCAGCTCCATCAGAACTTCCAGCGATCGTATTTTCGGTTTTCTCCGTTTTCTCGTTAACCTGTTCCGAAATGAAAACAAACATTCAGAATGGCATTTCTGTAAAGAACCCGCAGGGTTGCTGCAAAACTTGCAATCGAGCTGCAGATTCGAGCAGTTTGTATTATGATATTAGAAATATCACCTTCCACAGATGTCTTTGCAGAGAGCTTTCCACTGAGAAACCCACAGAGATCTCTAAGAAGTTCCTGACATAAATTTCTACGTTGACCACCAGAAAAGTCTCCACAGATGTCATTGTAAAGCTCTCCACAAAAATCTCTACGGAGTTGTCTGTTATCTCTGCGGAGATCTCGAGGTAAATTTCTACTTTGCCCTACACAAAAGTTTCCACAGAGGTCTTTGCAGAGCACATTACTGAAAAATCCACAGAGATTCACATAGAAGTACATCATCTCTACAAAAGATCAATAGTAGTTTCTACAGCAGTCTCCATAGTATCCACTGGAGTCTCCACAAGAATCTTCATAGAGGTTTCCAAAAAACTTTCCTTAGTTCCTAAATTGACCACAGAAGTGGCGACACAGATTGTTCAGAGGTTGCCAAAACTTCATTGCGTAACATTATACCTGTTGAAGTTTATATAACAATAGACAATAAAACTTTCCTCAAAGAAATCTCCACAAATGTCTCCACAAATGCTTTAGGAAAAAGAAGCGGTTGTAAAAGTGTTAACAGAAGTCTCCACAGTGTGCTCTACAGCAGTTTTCAGATATATTTTAATAGATTTCTTTTAATAATTCCCCACAGAGGTCTGCTAAGAGATCTCCGCGGAAGTCATACCAGTGATTTACACAAAAGCACCCACAGAACTCTACATTAAACTCTTAGCAAAAGTATTATGGTAAAATCTACAGGAGGCTTTACAGAGATCTTTGCAGCAATCTTCAAAATTGTCCACAGAAGTGTCGACACAGATTGCACAGAGGTAACTAAAATACGCTTCACATAAATCTCCACGAATGTCTCCACAAACATTTTATGAAAAAGTGTCATAAAATTGTTAACAGAAGTCTCCACAGTTAGCTTCTCAGACTTTTTTCCGATATATCTGAATAGATGTCTCTACAGAGCTGTTGTCATATGGGTCTGCAAAGAGGTCTCCGAAGAAGGACTTTCAGTGAGCTACACAGAAGTCTGCATTATACACTTAGTCTCGTCGAAGGTCCCCAGAGACATCCTCGGAAGCTTCAAAATTGGTCTCTGTAGAAGTATCCACAGATTTCTTCACAGAATCATCCATGGATGTCCATGGAAACTGAGCGTGGAAAAATATGGAGAATTACATTTTGCTGTAGTTAGGACGTTCAATAAAGCTCTTAAGCTTTATGAACTTGATGGAATACAAATCCGATTGAAAATGAATATCTATTTCAATTGATTCAAAACTGATTAAGGCTTTCAACGGAAGCTTTCAGAACTATCAATTGAGTGCTCTCCTACGTAGCATTTTCTTACCAACAAATCATATCAAGCTCTTTGTCCACGATTCCTCTGTAAGTGCTCGGGCATAAAACGTTATCGCCCTCGAACCCAGTGTTGCACACGCTGTTTTCCATCATCCTGGTGGGTGTAGCACTTGTTTCGAGAGCCATAAAAAAGCGAACTTGTCGAGACACAGGACATAAAGTATAGAAGCTCAAATTCTCCGAAATGATGAAAATGGGAATGGGATGGGCCTCGACCTCGAAGTGAAAGCTTTGCATACACATTCATATTGTGCCACACTGCTGAAGAATCGTCCATTTGCCAAATGGAATGAAAATTTCCGGAATGAAATGATGAGCAGTAATTTGAACATTTTAAGAGGATTAGACGGAAAATTTCAGTTTGCGTGATTGCTAGAAGAGCGCTTCCCGGAAAAAGGAGTGCAAAAGCGCGCTCATAAACCCTCAAAAACTCTTCCGCTTGGGCACGAAACTGTTGGCGGCCGTAAAGACTTTCGAAGACTACATGACCGCAAAACGGCGACTGCTCACTGATTTTGCGTTTGCAAATGGCGCGGTAATGTTCTGAGCAGATATGAAACAACTCCTAGCACAAAATATAAACATTAGGGTGTCCCAGAAAAAAAAAATGTTTTAAAAGTCATGGTGCTAAATCTGAGAATGAAAAATATGAACAATTCTCGCTGAAACCTGGTTTAAACGATAATTGCTCAAGAGGGAAAACAAGTACGGCTATCAGGGTATTGGATTGAGAAATATCCTGAAAAGCATTAATCAAATAAAATTCTGCTGAAATTGCTTTACGAATTATGAGCAATGTTTGGAATCAACGTCACCAATGACAAAAAAATGTACGGATTGCGAGTCAATTTTCGCAAGTCAGTTTGAAATAAATTTACTTGCTGCCCAGTGCAGTGAAAAGGAAAATTGGCAGTTTTGAAAGTATGTTTACCAAGCTGTGTTTGAAACACCCAAAGTTTCAATTGACGAAAAAAGTTGATGTTTTATACGCCTATGAATTATGATAGCGATACTTCATCCTGACGATTATTTCATTAAACAAAAAAAAAGGATTTCCTTTGAGTTTTTTATCCGAGTTTCAATAAGTTTCATTAATAACTGTGCTATATAACTAAAATTTTTGAATTCTTCAACTAAACCGTCTTGTCAAACACTTTCGAAAGCTTTTTATATATCTAGAAGAGCAAGACCAGTTGATGAGTCTTAACATTTCGAATATTGATTCCTACCGGGACACCCCAATATAAGAACATAAAACCTACAAGTGGCAATGAACAACCGTCAAGGAAAACCATTTCACTTATTATGACAACGATGACAAAGACGTCGTCTTCGTCGACAACCACGATGATGATGATGTTAATGAATGTTGCTCTGTTCCTTTCCATGTTAGATTGGCTCTTCTAGCAAATTTTATGGCAAATCGAATTTGCCTTTCCTTCTTCTGCTCAGCCATAGGCTTCTTTGCTTCACGGGGTCACATCAAGCACAGACACTTGATCGGGCCTCCACTCCACAGCAGCCCATGGCAACAGAGGCCGGTATTGTCTTCCGTAGGCTTGTGTCTCTTAGCATACTCGACCGGTCGAGGGCCGGAACACAACCCTGCTATCAAAGTGTGAAATGTCACACGCCGGCTTGCTCTCGTGAAGTGCGACACAAGTGTGAACAATCTGTGCATCGCTCCCGAGAGTTAGCTGGCTCCCGTCATCGACACTCGTACACATTAATTACACCAACTACTTTAGCCTCATTAAGATGGAGGGGGGCGGCTCGTATTATATTTTATACCCCCCATAGCGCCACTTTAGCGTTGTTATCTCCATCGTCGATAGCGTCACGACGTCTGGTAGATGGCATTCACGGCTGAGCCAGAGGACGCTACTGATGGTTTCCTTACTCGCCCTATAATATCCCGACCAGATAAACATGGCAAAAGAAACTATGTCATGTTTCTTCTTCTTCTTGGCATTCCACAGTTATTAACTGAGAGCTTTCTTTGCCAAAGTTCCATTTTTGCATTCGTATATCGTGTGGCAGGTACAATAAGACTCAATGCCCAGGGAAGTCAAGGAAATTTCCATTACGAAAAGATCCTGGACCGACCGGGAATCGAACCCAGACACCTTCAGCATGGCATTGCTTTGTAGTCGCGGACTCTAACCAAGGCCCCATGTGATTGTTGCAGGCTTGTTATTTTCATCTGATCGGGATACCATCGCAATGCTTTGTCGTCGTTTTCAACTTGCAGCAAACGGCACGCAACGGGTGGGCGGTTTTTTCTAAGATGGGAACTTTTTACTGTACGTTCTTTTTCTTCCAGCAGTGATGCCGTCAGCCGTTATTTAAGAACTTTTATGTCATACATACATCTCGATTTCAATTAAGAAGTAGAAAACTTTTTTAGCACATGGGAAATTTTACTTTGATGTTGACGAGACGATACGAGGCCTATCAATGCTCACATCAAAAGATTATTGATTTTTTTCTCTAGACAACATTATTCGATTGTGCTACTTTTCCCCGAATGACGGTTCCCCGAACGCCAGTTCCCCGAATGCTCCGTTTGCCCGAATGCCATTTCCCCGAATGACCCGTTTCCCCGAAAAGTGTAGCAGTTAAAATAGGTGCTATAATAGTTTTCAGTGGCAGGATGGTGAATTAGAAAGAATGGTAAGCAATCACTTTATAGTAGGTTCCAGGTGCCCCGGGGGATGTGGCCAATTCAAAACATGCCCGAAAACACATCAATATGGGTAAAAACATCAAGATTTTTGAAGGTGATGCTAATAGAAGTATTTACAGCGCAACTTATTTATATGACCACTGTATAGTAGGTTCCATGGGCCCTGGGGGATGAGGTCATGTTTCGAGTTGGCCACATCTCTAGGAGCCCCTGGAATATACTATAGAGTGATTATTATATCTTGTGGTTCTGAAAATGCTCGCCATTTTCCAAGTCACATGGATCTTACTGTTTATGGTAGAATGTGATTCTAAACAAATGAATAGACATGTTCCGAATTGGCCACATCCCCCGGGGCACCTGGAACCTACTATAAAGTGGTTATGGCAGCCGGTGATGCTGGAAATGCTTCGGAAAGCATAACCTTTGAAAATAATGAAGTTTGATGCCCATATTGATATGGTTCCGGATATGTTCCTAATTGACCACTTCCCCCAGGGCACCTGAAACGTTCTATAGAGTGGTCTGTGCATCTAATGGTTCTGAATACGCTGCAGGAAACATCATTTTTAAGGTTGGTGTCCGCTTGGATATAGCTCCGGATAATATTTACATGATTGGAAATACAAACATGACTGACCATGCTTTCCGGAACCAGTTTTACGGAAATGGTCATATTTCTGAAGATTTCCAACCAATCTTAATGCGTCCGGTGGCATTCAACTTCCTATTAGTTCTAGTTTCTAGGAAAATTGCAAACATCTATCTAACTTTACACCACACAAAAATACAAGCGACAGAAAAAATGACATTTGGACATGACCTCAGAAAATCCGGAACATCTCCGGTGTCCAGTGGCCAATATGCATGGCCAAGGAAGTTCCTAAAACTGGACCAAATTTGCCGTCGACTGCTTCCAGATGCATCCAATTTCATCCATTTTTCATAAAGTTATAAGCATTTGAATTTGGGCAAAATTTTGCCTATCTCAATCATTTTGCCTATCCCCTGTAGCATCCTTGGTCTGAACCAAATCCCTGGTCTGACTCACTTCTTAGCTTTACACTTGGTTTTTGCGCAAAATGTTTCGATCTGTTAGATTTAGGACAATTTGGTGGGTTGATACTTCACTAAAATCGACATTATTATGCTAAGTATCAGCATAAAATGATTTATTACGAGTGTGTTTGTAATACAAAAGAATTAATAAACACATATTTAACGAAATTGTTGATATTGAATTTATTCCAACTTATTATTAAGCCCCAACCAGTGCAATGCATGAACAGTATTTTCAGAATAATACAAAAATCCTTAAGCATTGTTTATATAATAATAACACCAAAAGTCATTTTGAGGAATTTTGTAAAAAATAACATCAGATTTGTTCAGAAAAACACTAAAAGGATAAAAAACATGATATATTTAATTGGCCTAATTATAAAAACTTTCTGTAGTAGTCTCCCAGTCAACATTTTGGTTGGTATAACTTTTGCTATACATCATTCTATACGAATCAATTCAATCGTATAGAATGCACGAAAAGGCTATATACCTACCAAAGTGGAGGCTATATGCGCACTTGGCACGACTTTTTCGGACTTTCTGCGATCAGATATACGATGCCACAAAATTTGGATGAAAATAAAAAAAAAAGTTTCAAACAAGTCTCGAACACGGGACCTCTGGATCAGGAAACGTGCACCTTATCACTGTACCACCAAGGATAACTTGTCCGAAGAGTGATTATTTGCCAATATTAATACATGTTTCATGTACAGCGACACATACTTTGTTGTTCTTTGAGGCCCATCGCACAGTGCTTCGAACGTATGGCACTTGGGGACAAAAGTCAGAACTGGATGTTTCATGCGGTTTTGCCCTACGAAGTTAAGGAGGAACTCGTTATTCACAAAAAAAAACTCATTATTGGCATGAATGACACATATTACGTCAGTAATAGCATAAGTGGCTTATACGTCACGTATTACATTTGACGCCATAGACACCACAGTGCTTGCTTTTGAATAAATGTTTAAAATAAAAACGCATGAAAAAGTACTTCACTGAACCAATAAATATCATAGAAAATATTAAAAACGTCACATACTCTCACGGTAATTGAAATCCGATTCACATTATATGTGTCCATTGATATTCATATAAGAAACACAAAACTCTCATTATGAAACTCCATAATATTCAATTACCAACACTGTGAAACGTATATGAATAAGCGTCATCTGTTCAACCCAATGAATGCCATGGGATTTGCAGATGTGAAAATCTAGTCATTGTACTAAATCATCAGCATTTTGGTGATGGCGAGATTAACCCTCAAAAAATCATCGTGGTGGATTTGGAAGTAAATTATATTCCAAAGCGATGTGAATCATACAATTATGGTTGGGATTGATGAAGAGTATACTCTATAATTAAAGGGTAAGTTAAAAATTCATAAATAAAAAATGCATGTAAATTAATTCTTTCCAACTTGATTTTACAGAAAATTTCAATTTTATTACAAGCTGAAGCAGAGCTAAAATAAGCGATTATCCAACGTAATTAATACATAGCTTATTCATACAAATGGCTATAATGTATAAAATAAACAGTTTTTCAAACTACGATTACATAGTTTATCATTTTTACTAAAAAAAACTAAAAAAAGAATCATCTCAAACTCATTATAATGTCTAATAAAAATCACTAACAATATCGATAACTGTCATCTGAATTTCACATAATATTCATTGTCGACATCCAATGGTTCGTATGATAAATTTGCATAAAATGTATGTGGTTTATCAGATGAATTTGATCAAATAGAAATCGAACAAGCTTATGTGATAAATTGATGAGCGTTATGTGAAAAGCAAGATGGAAAAAAAACTATATGTGTTTTCAGATAAATCTGACATGATTCCTTTGTTCAGTGTTAGTCGTTTGCATAAACGATGTATATAGTATGCGTAACCATAAAAGTGTCTCAATAACCAAATTTTTATAAAAAAAAATTGAAGCACGGATTATTCCAACGAATAAAATGAAACTAAATAAAAAAGGTCATATGAATTTTATTTTTATTAGCAATTCAATTCATTTACCAGCAATTATTCATCCAAAAACAGATCAATCCAATCATTACTATTTTTTTTCAAAGAAAGTAAAAATGTCGAGGGTTTCTGTTTGATGGTTATTAGAAACAATTTGATACATAGGTTAGGAACGCGAGCTCTTCAGGTGTTGATTAGGTATATATAGGTTTTTTTTGAACATTCATTAAACGGTATGAGGGGCCTTCCCATGCCAGCCTTTGCAGTCGAACTGGAAACCTGTGTATCGTCAATTTTCTGAATGCGCTGAAGCTAAACTGGTTTTGCTAATCAGTCGGAATACCGTATGATCTTCCACATATAGTCCATTTTTGATGTATTTTGCAAACAATATAATTTACAAAACGTCTGGGAGAAAGAATTAGTGCCATAACAACTTGACATGAAATCTACAACATGATTTTTCTCGATTACGTGGATCGGCAGAATACCATTGCTTGAAACAATCTTTATTGATGACTGTGGCAGCATAACCTAAAAATCATAAAATGACATACAATCGGCAAACATATGCAGCTGGAATCACTTTCAAAATTCAAAAAATACTTCAAATTTTATTTTAAAGTGGATTTCAGAAAGGTACTTTGAGGTACTTTTTTGTATGGGCTAGAAGAAGATAGGAGTTTTAATTGTCTACTGTATAAAAGAGCTTATTCTCCAGAAGCATCTTTTTCTACAATTTTCAAAATATATCACAGAAAATTAGATGGAATGACTCCTTCATACTTGTTTCAACACAATCCATAATGATTTTCGCTTTGAAAATGTAATTAGGATGGGAATAAAGCGAATTAAAAAGCGATTGGATTGATACAAAAACAATGAATAACATATAACGATGAAACAACTTGTAAATACGTGATGTTTTGGTTCGTTTTGATAAGCGCATGAACTTTCTAGTAGCTGTACTACACGCTCTAAACATATGTCAACATCATGGCCTACTTGATTATGTCGAATAAGAAAGTTGATTTTTTGACTTTTGTCCAAGGGACGAAGCACTGTGCATCGTCAGCAAATAGACAAAGTTTGGGTGGCAATTTTTGCTAAGTTATTGCGATTTCATACGATGCTGGATTGATATATGATCTGTCAGTTTATAAAACATAACGTGATTCTATGTTGCGCTATTTACGACATGTTTTGTTGTCAACACAGATTGTTGTTTATGAATCGTATTGGGGATTTATATACAACTCGTATTAACATTGATAACGCTTAATATGACATCTTGTGCAATTCTGATTTTAGACGCATGAATATGTGATTTTGGATGCACATTCTTATACGATACGTGGTTCACTGGGCTATTACGTTCATATCAACGAAAAATATTCAGGAAATTAAAGTTTATCACTTGATTCCAAATGATTATTTTTTGTCTTACTTTGAGCATGTTGCGTAATAATACTTGAAATCATATTTCACAAGTTTCATTGCCTTAAGGTTCAGTTTAGAATCAGATTTTTTCAATACTTAAACGTAGTTGCAGCAAGAATAGGAGAGGGCAATGTCTTTGTTGCTGCGTGTTGGTTGAGAATTCATTCACTGATAAATAGCATACACTCCTCACCAAAAGTATAAAATCGTTGCAATACCGAGTATTGCAGTAGTTTTAAGTTTATCATCACCCAAAATCCAGTAATAAAAATTTTTTCAACAAAAATTAAAAATCGCAGGTGATCAAAGTCGTCTTTTTTAGGATGACCTCAAAAATATAATGATCTAGCACCACAGAATCACGAGAAAATATTAATTTTAGGTGATACTAAACTTTTCAAGGAGCTGCAGTATTCAGTATGAGTGTTGCAATACGCGATTCCACACTTATGATGGGTAGTATAAGTGTTCTTGAATACATCCTGCGTAGATCGATTTCAGCAGCTTTGAAATAAGATAAAATGTTTATTTATTTAATCATACAGAAAAGTCTGAAATCTATTATCTTCCCACTAAGACCACCTAAGATGCTTATGAGAGTTTTAGAGATTTTTGCAACATTCTTAAAAAAGGCTTTCAATATTTCGCTTTGATTCAACTAATCATAATTTTCCATTCCCCATATGTCGCACCAATTTTCCCATTTAGAAGAAAACATATTCTCATACTCTATCTGGTGAGTCGTCCGCCTATAAAATATGAGAACTCGATTTTTTAATTTTTTTTACCGATAGAATATTTTGAGCCAAAGATTTTCGAAAAATTTTAGCCATAAACTAAGACCCTGCAAAAGAAAGTTGTTTGAAATATTTCAATACATGCCAGTTAAAAATTTCTACTTCAGAGGCGTAGTTATTCAAGAGGTTGGTCTTTCTTAATTTGTCCGTACTAAAAAGTATTCATTTTATTTCTTTTTTAAATGTTGCAGACAATCTTTTCAATCAAAAATATTTCTATCTAAACGCTACTTGCAATGGTCAGTTCTTTAATTTTCAAGTGATTTTTATTTATTCAGAATAAAACATGTTCAGACAATGGGTAGTATGAATAAAAATCGCTTAACTTTACTACATGTAGCATCTACTCAAAAACAAAATCCTTAAAGTTTACTACACTTTTGGTATGAATAAATAAATAACCTTTCGAACTTGTAGTACTTACTCCTTTCGAACTTGAGCAGCGACTGATGCTGCACGTTAAGAAAAATCTATTCAGAGTGCAGCGTAAAATCAATAAAATCATGCAAGTAAAAGGAATGCCAAATTTGTCGCTTGTTTACACGACAAATCATGTAAAAATATGAATATTATTACATTCCTGCTGTTCATCGCGTTATCGAGCACGGACATTCCCTTTATGTGCATGTGAATTTTATGATGATTTGACATCAAAGATTTTTCTGTGAACTATGAAATTTTAGCTATAAATCTGTATCCCATGAAGAGATCTTCAGATTACAGCAACATAAAATTATAGAATTACTAGAACATTTTGGACTTCAGTACTGAGATTCTGGTGTAAAATTCGAAAATCTCATAGATTTCATAGGTATCTCAAAGATACCAGAATAATTTCAAAATATCAATAACCGAATCAAATACTTTGCACTTTTTTTAAAAGATTCCAGAATTATTATAACAAATCTAGAATGTTTAACGGAATCCCAGAATTTCTTCACAAACTTGGGACTTCCAAAGGAAATCCGAGAATCTTTGATATCACAAGTTTCACGTTAAGTTCAGTATTACTTTATAAATACCTGAATTCTCACAGACATCCATAACAACAATAACAGAGAATATTTTCAATTTCGCTAGTTATTTGAGCTTTTAAATTAAACTTCTTTATTAATAACATATAATTGATATATTTTGATATATCTTTTCTTTAATTTTAATGTTTTTTAACTTGCAGCTAGTTTAACACTCGTCAGGAGAGGTCATCGGAATGGTGCCATATTTTGAATTCCTTTCATCCTTTTAAATGCATTTTAAGATAAAATGACATTTCATTAAATTGACATTTTTCTTAAACACAAAGAATTTGCCCTATGTGTTTATCATGAATGTGAGTGCAGCGCAACAGCTACACTATCAGACTGGTTTTGACCTTTTAGAGGTCTCAACCTTTGTGTTTCTTCTCTTGCTGCAATGCATCCTTCGACAATGCATCCTTGATGGAAAATGCATCCTTGATGGAAAATGATGAATACCGTCGTGCGGGGTGACTTTGGACCAATATTTTTACAGCAAGCTATCATCAGAATTATGAAAACGATGTGCCAAGCTTTAAGAATACATTATAAATAGCCAACATATGGTCACAGATTAGTTTTACGACGTTCCCACTAGCCATGAGATGCATCGTAAGAGGCGGTCAAAGTCACCCCCTAAGCCCAATGTTACCCCGCACGGCGGTACACACTTTTTGTGTGGTTCATTGAGTAGGCTAGCTTCCATTGAAAAATATGGGAAATTTTTTGGACCGGACCGACGAATAGATGGCGAATCCAAGATGACGACTTCCGGCTCGCTTACACTCTGTTCCCAACTGCACGCCCTCATTGGGTTCGTGTTGTTGGGGGGACAAGAGATAAAATGCACTACTTAAGGAAGATGTGCCGAAATCAAGACCAAAAAACATGTATGTAGTATTGTATTGCATAGTGTTAGCCAGATTTTCTAACTAGGGTAGATGTACCAGTTTTGGCCACCCTAAGGAAAAATATTGTTTATACATAAATCAAACGACCTTTGGTTACTGTCAATACATTAAACGAAAGCTTTCAATCCATGCTCAGCAGGGAAAATATAAAAACTAATCAGAAATTTTGTTTTTGTATTAAAAATGGGGGTGGCGAATACTGGACCACTTACATCAGTATTCGCCACGATTTTAATTTCGGTTCCTGAGTTCGCCACCTACGTTGATTTCTTATGGAGGGTGGCGAATCAGGAACACCATGGCGAAAAATATGTGCAAAGGAGCAAATATTTTAAGGAAAATGATTTTTTTCTATTATTTTCTGAGAAAATTTTGCGGTTTCCAACAGTGTTTCCGCATCATCTTAAAGCAACTTAGCGAACACTAAACAATTGACAACCATATATGTCGTAAAACGGTATATAATCCGGGGCGGCGAATAACTGGTACATGGCGAAT
The DNA here is from genome assembly GCF_002204515.2 of Aedes aegypti. NCBI lineage: Eukaryota > Metazoa > Arthropoda > Insecta > Diptera > Culicidae > Aedes > Aedes aegypti. Next base: position 225,090,575 of record NC_035107.1, on the reverse strand, counting down.
ACCAGTACACCTTCCCTATAATAATTAATTTTGCGTGAATAATAATTGATACGGGGAAGGATGCACTGCTTTTGGGGCAAGACGCACCACAATGTTGAGGCAAGATGCACCTGGACAGAGTAGCGTAATGCACCACAATGAGGCAAGATGCATCGTCTTGATTAAAGCGTAATTTTATTTATCGGAAATGAACACGAGTTTTGATTGGTTTTAGCGTATAAAATGATACAGTAGAGCATGATAAAGAAGGAAAAGACTTAAAATGACCTTACTCTTATGATTGTAGTTTATTTTGGAATGGATCGTTATGCCCCAACCGGGAGCTAAACAGAAAATGTTATGTCAAATATATATCATTGAGTTATTTCGCCAAATCATGTCATCATCAACTAACCCAGTCTTTAACCATCTGTTCAATGGTTAAAGCTTGCAAAAGAATTCAATTCATCACTTTCAAAAGAGCAAGAGAGATGATCGGGAAAGTTATATCAGAACCATGCTTTTCGAATTTATTGTGCTGCATAGCGTTTTTCACTCAAAACTTGTTTAGTCTAGAGTAATTGGCAAGCTGCGTTTTGTCCTGACAGTGCATATTACCCCAGAAACCCCTAAACTTTGTACGTGTCTGTCTCCTCTTTGTGCAGTGGTTAAATTCTGCTCTTTGCGTGCATTGTGAGAGTTGATGCCAGCCCTGCCTTATTCACATCAAACATGAGTACAATATTAAAAAACTATGATTTGTTAATCGCACCATTGCAACATTTGATCTTGACTAATAAAAATGGTGTCCTACTTGCCCGTTTTGCGAGGTAAGTGCGTCTTATAGCTTCTTATATTACTGTTTGCAACTCGGAATAATCACCCAACGCATTGACGGCCCCCTCGTTGAAACATAAGTTGTTCGCTTAGCCGAATTACACGACTCATCATAAGAGCGAGAGATTGCTCCCGAACGAAGCATGTAACGATGACGTAACAACGTAATTACTTCGTGTCTCCATAGTTTTTTGTGTAACGTAGTTTGTAAGAGAAGATAGTTTTCCCAACGTCGGCACCCAGCTCGGTTGTAGCTAATAATTATCATTTAAAACTCTTGACGCGAAATAGATAAATGTTATTTGTGTACTAAAATAAATGTGTTTTTGCCCAATAAATGTGTAAATAATTATGTACCAAAATTTTGTGGAATAAATAGTGTAAATGTGCGTAATTTGAAGTGTCCCAAGTGGTTAACCGGAGAGAAACCCACCCAAGACTATTGGAAGACAGTATCCAATCCAACGAAGAACTTGTCCGCCCAGGAATTCACACCGGTTAACCCACAAGGCCCCTAATACAGTCCGCTCACTCGGAAGGAAAAGGACCAGCTCCCAAACAATTACTTTCATCTATGGTTTACAAAGTGTTGAAACTATTTCTTTAAATTCATACACATACCGGCAAATACGCTGCCAGAATGTGACAGTGTTGTTGGATTTGCAAAATACAAAATACTGTATTGAGCCATTTGTCTGAACTGTCATTTATTTTAGGTCCCACTGATTCTACTTGCGCACCCTAATGATTTGACTTTTCTAATAATGATTTTCATGACCTGTCCGGAATTTGAATCAAAGTGTCCGAAATATGAGGCAAAAGTGTGGAAGCATCCGGAATTAGAATCATGAAAAGGTCACGCAATTTTACTCATTTAAATTTATTTAAGTTGAGTAAGCGTTTAATCCACCATTTAAAAGTTAAGGGCTTCCAAAATGTGATAACGCTGAAGAATCATACAAAATTAGTTGTTTTATATAGACTATGCTCAGATATACTTCACTAAGGTCCTAAGTGTCAGTGGTATGAATAAAACGGTACTTCTAGTACTCGCGAGATAGCACAGTAGCTATGTGATGAACGATCTCATTATAGCATTCAAGATTTTGGTCAAGTTACCTTTATTTATTTTCAATGACAATCATTTTAATTTGCATAAATCATTGAGATCTTATATTCAACATTATAAATGAAGAGTTTTACACCGTTTAAAATATAACGGATGTGGCCATTCGGACGTAATGCCCGGAAGAACCGGCTGTAGATTTGTTGAATACAATACCGTCTCAATTCTCGAAAAGTAGAAATCAAACATAACTGTGCACTAAAATGCGTTCCCATAAGCTTGGCACAGAAGTTCAAATACAAATTGGCCACTTTATCGTAAGTTTGAGGCGTCACTCGAAAATGGTGATTTGTAAGATTAATCAAATGCAAAACTCATAGTTATACAATTTAAACTGATGTAATTTTCTTAAAATTCCGCCACATTATAATCGATTCCGGAAATTATGATGATGATGAAATTTACCTATCTTCAGGGGCACAAACGCACAGTACCCTTCTCATCCGACCTGACCCAGTGATAACCCTGAATAACTTCGGCCACATGAATATTTCCAAGTTCCTCTGTCCGCTTCTAGAAACTAGATATGTGTGCCAGTATACTGACAAAAAATCATTTGAATCCATTATTAAGAATTCGCTGAGTGGTGAGGGATTTAGAATTATTGCTTTCACTAAGGCCTATACGGGTTAAATAGACATGAAAGTCTTTGGTTCGTCTTTGAATGTACCGTTTTCAAGAAACAATGAAGCTTTATCAGCACCTCAAGCCTCCGTCGAAGTTTTTCTGCTGTGAGCTTAAACATACAAGGATGGTGACGTAAGCATTCTACTAGAACTTTGTGGATAGAAAGGTGTCAACATCACTATAGTGAACACCTGAAGAGCACAGTATACAGTTGTGTTCAGAATAATAGTAGTGAAAACCAATTTTTATACAAACGCTTAACTTTGGCGTGCTGTACTTTGATTCTTTAAGAGCAATCTACATAAAAGTTTGACCGAGAGCTTCAAATATACTCAATATTGTAGTGAATTTCATTATAACAAAGTTTTAATTTTTTTCCGTTAAGCTGGTTAAACGTCAGGTGAAATCGCTGCAAATATTAGTAGTTTGAATTATGTAAATATGTACTGTATTTTTAGGGTTAATTTTAACTTTACTCGTCCTGTTAACAATCTCTTCCAACGCTCGAAATTTATATACAAGCCAATAGGGTAACGACTGTTGATTTCGTTCTTAAACGTTAACAGTTGGCGCCAGCTGCAAAAAGTACAGACAACAACCTTTCGAACATTCAGTTTCTCTAACTGGCCGCCGAGCGGCGACACTGATGTGTGTATTCCACTCACTGATCGCGCTACGCTGGATTCTCAAATAGCGCATGGAAGAATGGTACCGTAATTTCGGGTGAAATTGGTCACTTTTCATGGTTTTTCTTGTCTGATTTCTATAATGTTGACAATGCCAAACAACTGAATGCAGGAAAACAAGTATGAAGGTGAGCCTCATTGACTCAAGTATCCAAATTTTCTAACAAATGTAATTTTAGTGTTAAAAAATATGTCTAAAATAAAAAATCGGGAGATCTCATTTCGGGGTGAAATTGATCACTTATTAATGTCATTATTGTTAGTTTTCAAAACAGCTTTACATAATAAATATGAGCTCCCTGAATCCGAATATGCTTGCCAAATTCTTAACAATACAATATTTATAGAAATAATGAATGTTTAAATTTCAAGAATAACGCAGGAAACGCCTAAATGTATGCAATTTTCTAAGGAATTTTCTGATATATACCTGAAATTCAATTATTTCAACCAAATTAACGAATTGGTACGAGTTTTGGTTTTGAAATCTAGTTTGGGGATATATCTAAAGTATCCTTACAAACTTTCAGGATTATACCATGTCCAAATCCTTGTCTAGAACTAGAAGTTTATTGATGTTTGTCAACACTGCACCGTACAAGATTTTCAAATTTTACATCATTTTAATAGAAATGAACATTTTTGAACGCAAAAAACTTCACAACACACAATTTGGACATACTTACGACAAACAACGTTCATTCACTGCAGGTTACATTGATATTTGTGCTCCATTAGGAAGAATTAAAATTGAGTGACAGAGTGATCAATTTCACCCTACTGATCAATTTCACCCGAATTTACGATAGTCGAGAATTGTCAAAACGTATGGAAAATAATGAAAAACGTACATTACTACCAATTAGAAAACTGGATCGAAAAAGTAGTGATTAGAAATCAAGCGTAATGAGAATACATAACTTTTCGTGTTTAATTCATCTTCGGTGGTGCTTTCTTTGCTACAGGATTTCGTTTTTACCACCACTGAATAAGAGCCATGTATTGTTATTTCATTTTTGAATATCGCCCTATTGTGGAAATGCTGCTGTTCAATATGGCGCTGGATGATGTCTTTCCAAGTTTATAAGACAAGGTATGCATTTTATGATATCTAGTCTATGGATTTGTTTTGGACATTATCTAAGGGTATTACACTGCCGTGAATCGCAAGTCAGTCCCATTTGTAAAAAGTAAGCATTGAGAAAAATGGCTTTAAAGTTTTCAAACTCGTTTTCTATACGAATATACAAAAAATTCCACAGGATTGGAAAATGTTCAAATCTTAATGAAACTTTCACAATTTGCTTTTCACTACGATATCTTTCCGAGAAAAATATAAAGATGATCAAAACACGATTCGTTTTTGTGTTACACGATGCGGAAATTTGTAGTGAGACTGATTTGCGATTACTTTTCATTATGGGACAATTTGACGAAAATGCAGATGGGACTGACTTGCGATTCACGGTAGTACAGATCTGATTACCTCTTCCCAAGGACCTAAATGTAGAAATAATACCCAGCACTTAAATAGGATTTACGCATTCTCCAAAAGTTGTGAGTTGACCTAGTTATTTTCGCAGGTTTTGTAAGACGATAGATTGTAGGAACCGGCAACCCTTCCATCCACATTTCAATCTCTGATACCATGGCATTCGAAACACAGAAAATCTTGAAACTATGTCGCGAAGAACCTCCAACTGTGCTAGCGCCTCCAAGGAGCTTCCCCCGTCAGCCATCACAAGGAAACGATAATGGCGGCACTCACTTCCCCCTGTCTTCCGGTCGCCGCGTTTCGTCTCTGTGCAAAATATGATTAAATTAAATTTTAAAATTGCTCCCGCACGCAAACTGTCTGTCGCCGCCTTACGGAGCAAATGGATTTCTCAGAAATCGCAAGAAGGAATGGCAGCAGCCACTTTGTCTCACCATCATCGCCACCATCCTTTCTTGGCTATGGGTTTTTATTGGAGTAATTGTGCAATTCAGTTGCCCATCATTGCATTGCACAGGCTGGTTTTTATGCGTGGGAATCAGAACAATGCGAAGATTTGTGAATTTCTCGCATTTGGTGTCATTTTCGTTTGGGCGTAAGCCGGTACTAATGGGTTTTGCCAGTTGGGTGAGAATGGGTGATGAAACTTGGAACTGATCCTTAGTTACGGTTTCAGATTTGATTTTTTTCTCGTCTTGCTCCATATCAAGTGTCAAAATTCTTTTTTTTTTTTTTTTGTAGCACTATTTCTAATTTGTGTTCCTATACATATTGAATGATCACACACTACTCGCCAATGACGTGCAGGACGAGATTTGTATACTTTTGTCTATATGTATACTAAATCTCTTAGCAAAAAGCTTTTTTACAAATTGCAACCATTTTTGTAATCGAAATCATATATTTTCATATGACGTTTAAACGCCTAGAGGTACTCAACGCCCTGTTAATATTATGTATTTCATTCAATTTTATTCAATATATATTTAATTTTGTTTCAAAAACGATTGATTTATATTATAATCAACTCAAAGCAGATCAACATCTTTAAAACTGAGTACAACATGAATAAACTTTTCTTCGCAAAACCTATCAAAGTTACCAAGTTTAACGATACCATAAAACGGGATAACTTTGATAATGCGGGTAACTTTGATAGTGCGAGGCCCACGACATACATATCGAAATAACAAAGTTCTTGTAAATCAGTTATCAGGAATCAAGTACAATTGAGGATTTATATACAAATATAAAAAAATAATATTTTATCATTTTTGAAACGCTTGCAAACAATCTGTTCTACAATCACTAATTGATGGAGTCATAATGATTTCGTCACTTATCCTTGACAGCCTAGTTGTAGTAGAACATGAATGCGGTCTTAAATCTCTTAGCAAAAACCATTTTTACAAACTGGGACCATTTTTGTAATCTAAGTCAGGGGCGGTCCATTAATTACGTAAGACAATTTTGGCGGTTTTTCGACCCCCCCTCCCCCCATGGTAAGATTTTTTATATGAAAATTACAAATAATTTGTATGGCGCGTAAGAAATCTCAAACCCCCCTCCCCCCATAACCCCTTACGTAATTAATGGACCGCCCCTCAGGAATTTCCATATAGCGTTAAACGCCTAGAGGTATGCAACGCCCTATAAATGTTCCGTAATTGATTCAATTTTGTTCGATTTATATTATAGAAAAATAATATATCCATTCAGAATAAATCTTTTGGCAATCTATCAACTGCAATCGATAGTTAAGATACCAGTACTTGTTTTAAAAATATAAATTGTAATTCTTTGAAACAGCATGCCTAACTATTAAAGTTTTCTTCGAAAAAAGCTATCAAAGTAACCCCGTTTTACGGTACTCAAACAGCCTCCATTTGTTGCCCAGAAATTTGTCAAGCCCCATAACTAAAAGTCATTCTTTTTGCTTCTCCTCAACAGGGAACTCGCAGCAACGTGACGGACGCCTGTGAACGGCACGACCCCTGCCAGCATGGCGGCATCTGCATATCGACCGATTCCGGTCCAATCTGCGAATGCCGCAACGGAGAGTACGAGGGACCCTACTGCGAACGAGGTATGTGCATGCATACATGCGTCTATTTTTCGGTGGCGGGAAAATTTCCAATCTAAATTCTTTACCACTTTTCGGCACCGAACGAATGTGTCTCTGTCTGTCTGTCTGTCTGACTGTTGGAGCCATAGCTGCTGCACTAGCAACGGCAGCATCATTGTGTGGTAATAACGCATAAATTCCATCGACTCTTACAAATAGTTTAACGCCACTCTTTGGCTCTTTCGATGGCCCGGTTCATCCATTTGTCCGCACAGCTGCCGAAAGTTATTCGGTGGAGCACAAAGCAATGGAAGGACAAACCGGCAGGCCGTTGTAAGTGGATTTTGGGCAGAGCCACTCCGACCGATACAAAACTGATTTGCTATTCATGCATACATTTCCATGTGTTCAGATAATGCTAATACTTCAACCGGTTCATGCATGCATGATAACGAATTGTCTTGTCCCCCGAGAAAATGTATATTGTAGTTACTGAGAATTAAAGTGGCAATGCCGCGATCACTGCATTTAATCCACTATATTTCTAAATTTAAAGAGCAATTTCAAAATTTTTGTCTGGAAACCAATGTTTGAAGCTGAAAGGCTTTCACCAAAGAAGTTGCAATGCTTCACAAACAGAAGCTGTAACGTTTCAATCATGAAAGCTGGAAAGCTTGTACCAAGGAAGCTAGAAAGCTTCCACCTAGGAAACTGAAAAGCTGGAAAAGCTTCTACCAGAAGCGGGAGAAGCTTTTAGCAGAAGCTGAAAGGCGTAGCAAAAAGCAGCTTTTAATGAATGTTAGGAAGCTGGAAAGCATTCCTCTCATGAAGCTCGAATGCTTCTTCTCAGGAAGCTGGAAAGCTTCCTCTCAGGAAGTTGGAAAGCTTCCCTCAGGAAACTGGAAAGTTTCCTCTCAGGTAGCTGGAAAGCTTCCTCTCATGAAGCTGGACAGCTTCCTCTCAGGAAGGTGGAAAGCTTCCTCTCAAGAAAATGGAAAGCTTCCTCTCAGATAACTAGAAAGCTTCCTCTCAAGAAGCTGGAAAAATTCCTCTGAGGTAGCTGGAAAGCTTGCTCTCTGGAAGGTGGAAAACTTCCTCTCAGGAAACTGGAAAGCTTCCTCTCAGGAAGCTGGAAAGCATTCCTCTCATGAAACTGAAAAGCTTCCTCTCAGGAAGGTGGAAAACTTCCTCTCAGGAAAATTGAAAGCTTCCTCTCAGGAAGCTGAAGCTGGAAAGCTTCTAGCAGAAGCTGGAAAGCTTCTAGCAGAAGCTGGAAAGCTTCTAGCAGAAGCTGGAAAGCTTCTAGCAGAAGCTGGAAAGCTTCTAGCAGAAGCTGGAAAGCTTCTAGCAGAAGCTGGAAAGCTTCTAGCAGAAGCTGGAAAGCTTCTAGCAGAAGCTGGAAAGCTTCTAGCAGAAGCTGGAAAGCTTCTAGCAGAAGCTGGAAAGCTTCTAGCAGAAGCTGGAAAGCTTCTAGCAGAAGCTGGAAAGCTTCTAGCAGAAGCTGGAAAGCTTCTAGCAGAAGCTGGAAAGCTTCTAGCAGAAGCTGGAAAGCTTCTAGCAGAAGCTGGAAAGCTTCTAGCAGAAGCTGGAAAGCTTCTAGCAGAAGCTGGAAAGCTTCTAGCAGAAGCTGGAAAGCTTCTAGCAGAAGCTGGAAAGCTTCTAGCAGAAGCTGGAAAGCTTCTAGCAGAAGCTGGAAAGCTTCTAGCAGAAGCTGGAAAGCTTCTAGCAGAAGCTGGAAAGCTTCTAGCAGAAGCTGGAAAGCTTCTAGCAGAAGCTGGAAAGCTTCTAGCAGAAGCTGGAAAGCTTCTAGCAGAAGCTGGAAAGCTTCTAGCAGAAGCTGGAAAGCTTCTAGCAGAAGCTGGAAAGCTTCTAGCAGAAACTGGAAAGCTTCTAACAGAAGCTGGAAAGCTTCTAGCAGAAGCTGGAAAGCTTCTAGCAGAAGCTGGAAAGCTTCTAGCAGAAGCTGGAAAGCTTCTAGCAGAAGCCGGAAAGCTTCTAGCAACTGCTGATGGAACCTTTTGTGGTACTCTTGATGAAATCCCCAGAAGAAATCAGATGAAAGCTCTAAAGGTACTCCAGGTTGAATTCCTAGAGAAACTCCTGATGGAATTAATCTGAAAGGACTCCTGATGGAATCCTTATAAGAATTCCTTAAGATATTCTCGAAAGAACTCCAGATGAAATCATTGGAGGGACTTCTGATTAAATTTCTTGAAGAACTCCTGTAGGAATCCCTATAAAAACTCCTGGTACAACTTGTGATAGAGTCACTAGTGGAATTTCTTATGATATTCCTAGAAGGGATCTTGATGGAATTCCTCGAGGAACTGTTTATATAATCGCTGGAGGAACTCCTGATAAAATTTAGCAGGAATTACAGGTGGGACCCCTGAAGAAATTCTTGATGGAATCCCTGGAGAAACTTTTGATAGAATTCCTACAAGATCTCTGATGGAAGGTACTTCTGATTGAATTCCTATAAGAACTCCTTATGGAATCCTTGGAGGAGTTCCCAGAGATATTCTTGATGGAACCCCTGATGAAATCCCTAGATGATCTCCCTGTAGGAAATCTCAGAAGGAACTCTTGATGGAATCCCTGGAGGAGCTCCTAGTGATATTCTTAAAGAAACTCCTGATGGAACCATTGGAGGGTCTCTTGATGAAATCCCCAGAAGAACTCTGATGGAAGCCCTATAGGAACTATTGATGAAATCCCTGGAAGGATTCCTGAGGAAACTCCCGATAAGATCCCTAATGAAATTCCTTAGCCCTAGATAGCCCTAGAAGGAATTCTGATAGAATTCCTCGAGGAACTCCTGATTTAATCTATAGAGGAACACCTGATAGAATCCTTAGAGAAACTTCTGATTGAATCCTTGAAGGAATTTCTAAAGATATTCTTGAAGAAACTCCTGATGGAATCATTGAAATGAACTCCTGATGAAATCTCGCGAAGAACTCGTGATGGAATCACTAGAGGAAATCCAGATGAAATCCCTGGGGAAATTCCAGGTGGAATCTATAAAATAACTCCTGATGTAATCCCTGGAGAAACTTCTGATGGAATCCCTAGGAGAATAGGATCCCAAGAAGTACTTCCGATGGTATCCCAAGAGAAAATTCCGATGGAATACCTAGAGGGACTGATGGAAACCCTGAAGGAACTCCTGAAGGAATCTTTTGTGCAATTCATAATCGAACCTTTAGAAGTGATCCTTATGGAATTCCTGGACGAACTCATATATAGGTCCCTAGAATAACTTCTGATCCATAGAGGAACTACTAAGGGAATCCCTGTATAAACTTCTGATGGAATCCCTGGACGAAATTTTGATAGAGTTCCTGGTGGTATTTCTGAATGAATGCCTTATGATATCATTACAATAACTTCTGATAGAAACAATTGAAGTTCTACTGATGGAATCCCTGGAAAAGCTTTTGAAGAAATCCCTAGAGGAACTTCTGAAAGAACTCCTGTAGGAATTCAAAGTAGAATCTCTGAAGGAACTGTCCCTGGAGGATCTTCATGAAGGCTCTGAAGGAACTTCTGATATAATCTTCAGAGGAACTCCTGATGAAATCCCTGGAGGAATTCCAGGTGGAATCTTTGAAGGAACTTTTGATGAAATACGCAGAAGAAATCATGATGGAAACCTCAGAGAAACGTCCAATGGGATCCCTAGAAGAACTTCAACGGAATCCCCAGATTGACCTCTGATAGAAACCCTAAGGGATGGAATCCTGGAAACCCTGATGGAATCCTTTTTGGAATTCTTGAACTCGTGTATAGATTACTAGAACAACTCCTGATATGGGGGCCCAGATAGCCGTAGCGGTAAACGCGCAGCTGTTCAGCATGACCATGCTGAGGGTCGGGGGCTCGAATCCTGCTGATCGAGGATCTTTTCGTAAAGGAAATTTTCTCGATTCCCAGGGCATAGAATATCTTCGTGCCTGCCACACGATATACACATGTGAAAATGGTCAATCGGCAAAGAAAGCTCTCAGTTAATAACTGTGGAAGTGCTCATAAGAACACTTATCTGAGAAGCAGGCTTTGTCTCAGTTGGGACGTAACGCCAGAAAGAAGAAGAAGAATAACTCCTGATCCCTAGAGGAACTCCTGATAGAATCCTTGGAGGAAAATTTTAAGGAGTTTCTGGTGGAATCTCTGAAAGATTCCTGGTGTAATCCTCACTATATATTTTGATGAAACTTTTGAAATTCTCCTGATGGAATCCCTGAATAAACTTTTAAAGGAATCCCTAGAAGAACTTTTGATGGAATTCCTTGAGGAATTCCCGATGGAATTCCTGGTGAAAATTCGTAAGAAATTTCTAAAGGAATTCCATGAGGAATTCCTGGTGAAAATTCGGAAGAAATTTCTAAAGGAATTCTTACAGGAATTCCTAGTTAAATCACTGGACAAAATTTCTAATAAAATTCCGGAAGAACACTGGGTGAAATCAAGAAGGAATTACTAACTGGGGGCGTAATCAATGTTGGTCAAACCGTGCGAGTCGACTGTGAGCTGTATTGTTGACTGACAGACAATTCTGGGATTTTATGTATGATGATGATTAGGAATTTAGGTGTACTCTCAGGTTGACTTTCTCAGTCTAGGGTTATGAAAACGGGTTGTGCTGTAAAGAAACGCAATGAAAGACCTTTGTAATTAAATATATAAACATATTTTGAACTCTTTTGGTAATCTAGCCTTTCATGAAAAAATACCCATTTATTCTCTTTCTTTTATGCTGCAGAGACAAAATGGCATTGTTATGCATCAAAGTTCACTATTTCATCAAATTTTAAATTTTTCTCGGGAATCCCGGCAATCCCAGGACAGAATAATATGTATAAAACCCGAAATTTCTCAAATCCAGGGATTTAATGTCTAAAGCCTATATATGAACTCCCATACGCAGCAACCAAAACTAATTAATAGCCTTTCGAAGTCAAAGTTAAAATGATGCTCCTTTTTCCTAAACTAGGGTAAACTTTCCCAATTATATTGGGAAAAGTTTGTTACCACCTTTAATTTATTAATCGAATCATAAACCATTGCTCACTGAACACACATGGGAAAACTGCACATCTGTCATCCACAGAAAAGTGTACTCCTCTGTTAACCTGCACCCGTCCGCAATGCAGTCGCTTCCAAACACTCAACGCGAACGCTATGTTTCTGGCCGTCCAGCACTTCGTCATTACCAAGTATCGAGCCTTCAACAGCAGTGACAACTGCTTCGTGCTGTTGATGTTCTGCAATCGTTTGGTTGGCTTCCTAATCAATCCAGACGATGCCCAAGATTACCTGCGTCCAATCAAACATCTTCTCCTCAGTTTCACCGTAATCTACGAACTCTTCGAAGTGTTCACTCTCATCATAGCCATCCAATCAACCGGAATCGATGGCCACATTGGCTCGCTGTATCTCGTAAGTACTCGCGTGCTTTCGATCGTTATATGGTGCTCGTTAGCCGTTCATCGCCATGATCTGAAGCGCATCTGGATAGCTGATGAGCCTCCAGCAGAACTCCCCAGATATACGACGCCGCAAACATATTCAAACCATCAACTGGTTCATGCTCATGTTTCTACTGCAAGAGCTCATCCCGATGGGAGTTTGGACCATCAAAGGCCACACCGGGACGCCACTGGCCTTCTACGCGAGTGACACAATCGATAAACTCAACGCCGTATTCTACCCCATCACGCTGTTCTCGCTCACACTGATCTTCTGCTATTCGCTGATTGTCGTCTCCTCGATCATGTCAGCTCTTACCCTGGAATTCCGTTTACTCGGAACGGATTTTGAGCACTTGTTTGAGCAAGTTGGCCCACTAGAAACATCCTCCAACAATGATTCGGAACACAATTGGAAAGCCGTGGAATACAACTTCAAACTCTGCGTCGTTCGCCATCAGATCCTGCTCGGTTCGACACTCGCCCTCCGTAGTCTGCTGAAGATGTACTCGCTGATACAGCTGCTGATCTACTTCCTCATGGTGGCGATCGGGGCCTTCCTGTACGTGTTCACCCAGGTCAGCTTTGGATTCGGGGTGATTTTCTTCGCCGTTTGCGTGGTTTCTGTTTCGGTTAACCTGCTGCTGTACGGATTCTTGTGCGACCGGCTGGAAGATCAGGTGAGATGCTTTGAACTTTGATTCGCGATCGTTCAACATTGGACCGTTTTAGGTGGAATCCGTCGGCTATCGTTTGTACAGTTCCGGCTGGACGGATAAACTGATCTGCTCGATAGAGCACGCCCAACGGTACAAGAACTTCCGCAAGATGATGCTGATCGTGATGGAGCGTACGCAGAAGAGTGTTGAGTTCACCTGTGGCAACGTCTACGTAATGTCCTTGCTCACCTGTCGGCATGTGTTGTGGTTCGCTTATTCAGTGTTTACCGTGCTGATTAACTTCCTGGAGTAGTGGTGGAGTCGATTCAGATTAAAAGACTGCCGCTGTATTTGAATGTGTTATAGATATAGATAGATAGACAGTGTTTAGTTTTCATTAAACGGTTCGAAGTTTGTTGCTAACTGCCTATTATACTAAGAGAGAAATGCAGTCTTTCTTTGGGGAGCTTCTTTGGCGAAAGTAGTCCAGATCCAGCTTTTCTAGAGATATTTGTCCAGTTTCTTCTTTTTAGATGAGCTTTCCAATTGAACCTTCCATTTAAACTAGCTTTTTGACCTAGAGAGTTTTCCAAATTCTATTTATGAACGCTTTCCAACTTTCATTGGAACAAAATATGTTATATCCTCATTGAAGGATCTTGATAGCTTTCCTTTGAGGAAGCTTTCTAATTTTCCTTTGAGGAAGTTTGAGCTTTTCAAAAAGCTTTGAATTCAATAGTAAACTTGAAAACTATTGAAAAAGCTTTCTCGTTTCGCTTTAAAGGTAATTTTTAACTTTATCTTTAAGGAAGCTTCCCAGCTTTTTTTTCAAGGAACCTTATCCGCTTTTATTCGTGTAAGCTCTCTAGCTTCTCTTGAAGCAATCTTCAGTACACCTTTCAGCTTTAATAAAGGTAAATTTTCAATTTATGCTCTTTAAAATGCATTTCAGCGTATCTTCGAGGAAATATTTCCAGCTTCTCTGAAAAGAAGCTAGTATCTCAGCTTTTTGAGCCTTAATTTTCTGGCTATCCAAGAGGAAGCTTTTAGCTTTCCATGTGAAAGCTTTTAGCTTTCCATGTGGAAGCTTTAAGCTTTCCATATGGAAGCTTATCAGCTACCCGAGAGGAAACTATACAGTTTCCCTTTAAGGGACCTTTCTATTTTCACTAAGAAGCTGCTTTTCAGTCACTCTGAGGAAGCTTAGCAGAAGCCAGTTTCTGCATTTAAGGAAGCATCCCAGTGTTTGAGGAAATGTGCCAGCTTCTTCTTTAAAGGAACATTTCCAAGTTTTTCTCTGGAGGAAAAAATCCATCGTTTTCTCTAGAGGAACCTTTACAGCTGCTTATCAAGCTTTTCTTGCTTCTGCTAGAAGCTTCACCAGCTTCTGCTAGAAGCTTCACCAGCTTCTGCTAGAAGCTTCACCAGCTTCTGCTAGAGGCTTTACCAGCTTCTGCTAAAAGATTTTCCAGCTTCTGCTAGCCGCTTTTTCAGCTTCTGCTAGAAGCTTTTTCAGTTTCAGCTAGAAGCTTTTCCAGCTTCAGCTAGAAGCTTTTTTAGCTTCTGCTAAAAGCTTTTCCACCTTCTGCTAGAAACTTTTCCATCTTATGCTAGAAGCTTTTCCAGCGTCTGATAGAAGCCTTTCCAGCTTCTGCTAGAAGCTTTTTCAGCTTCTTCTAGATGCTTTTCCAGCTTTTTCTAGAAGCTTTTCCAGCTTTTCTCAGCTGCTAGAAGCTTTTCCACCTTCTGCTAGAAGCTTATCCAGCTTCTTCTAGAAGCTTTTCCAACTTCTGCTAGAAGATTTTCCAGCTTCTGCTAGAAGCTTTCCAGTGCCTCTGCTAGAAGCTTTCAAGCACCTCTGCTAGAAGCATTTCCCAGCTTCTGCTAGACGCTTTTCCAGCTTCTGATAAAAGCCTTTCCAGCTTCTGCTAGAAGCTTTTCCAGCCTTTGCTAGTAGCGTTTCCAGCTTCTGCTAGAAGTTTTTTAAGCTTCTGCTAGGTGCTATTCCAGCTTTTGCTAGATGCTTTTTCAGCTTCAGCTAGAAGGTTTTCCAGCTTCTGCTAGGAGCTTTTCCAGTTTCTGCTAGAAGCTTTTCCAGCTGCTGTTAGAAACTTTTTCAGCTTCTGCTAGAAGCTTTTCCTGATAGAAGCCTTTCCAGCTTCTGCTGGAAGCTTTTCCAGCTTCTGCTAGAAGCTTATTCAGCTTTAGCTAGAAGCTTTTCCAGCCTTTGCTAGAAGCCTTTCCAGCTTCTGCTAAAAGTTTTTTAAGCTTCTGCTAGGTGCTATTCCAGCTTTTGCTAGATGCTTTTTCAGCTTCAGCTAGAAGGTTTTCCAGCTTCTGCTAGGAGCTTTACCAGTTTCTGCTAGAAGCTTTTCCAGCTGCTGTTAGAAGCTTTTTCAGCTTCTGATAGAAGCTTTTCCTGATAGAAGCTTTTCCTGATAGAAGCTTTTCCAGCTTCTGCTAGAAGCTTTTCCCTGAAGCAATCCATGGAAACATGTTTGGATAAATTGCGAAAGGAGTTTTCTGGAGTAATCTGTGGAGGAATTCCTGGGGAAATCACTAGAAGAATCACTGGAAGATTTTTGATAGGAGGAATGCCTGGTAGAATTTTTTATATAATCCCCTTTCTTTGAAGGGATTCCTTGAACAATCTTTTGAAGAATTTTTAGAGAACTTCTGGGTGGAATCGCAGGAAAAAAATCCTGAAAGAATCTGTTTCTTGGGGAGTTTTTGGATAAATGCACGGAGAAATCTGTAGTTAAATTACTTTAAAGAATCGCTGAAGAAATTCCTGCTGGATTTTTTGATTGAACCTGATGGAATCCTGGGAGGAAGCGCTCATCAAAGTCCTGATGAAATTTCAGGGTATGAATTTCTAGAGGAATCTCTTGGGAAGTATATGAAAGAATTCGAGATGTAAGTAATGCGTGATGAAAAACTTCTAGAGGAATTCCTGAAGGAATCTTTGAAGAAATTGTTATAGAAATCTCTGGAGGAATTCTTGGAGGCAGCGATGCAGTAAGCCCTGAAGAAATAATGAAGTAATCACTTCAAGATTTTTTTTTTTAATTGATCGTTGAAGAAATTCTGAATAATTTGTGCATGATCTTTGAAAGAATCTTTGGAAGAACGCCACCTGAAAGTATGCCTGAAGGATTTTCCCTGGTGGACTTTCTGGAAAGTATGTTTGGAGAAATTTCCATAGCCATTCCCATATCGATGACTGTACAGAAAAATCCTGGATAGAGACCCCTCATAATTTTAAAGATTTGCCGGAATACTTTGCGCGAATTGTAAAAGGAATTCCTTTTCAATATTCATTCCTCCCGGTACTTAAATTTTGAAAGTTCAGCTCTTCCTCAATGCGATTATTGAACAAAAATCCACACAGCCACAGAATTCGGAAAAATAACAATCCACTAGACTTGCCGAGATAATTGAAAACATG
This sequence comes from Aedes aegypti, assembly GCF_002204515.2. Classification (NCBI taxonomy): domain Eukaryota; kingdom Metazoa; phylum Arthropoda; class Insecta; order Diptera; family Culicidae; genus Aedes; species Aedes aegypti. The sequence goes on along the minus strand of NC_035107.1, from coordinate 225,074,182 downwards.
CAAAGAAATATAATTGCTGCAACGAACTTTGACAGTCGATCAAACGGTTGCATCAACATAAATTGGTTTGACTAACTTGGGCGACGGAATCAATGCTGATCAAAGCGTCTGAGGCTGCATAACGCTTTGGAATGTTCCACTGGAATGTTTCATAGAGCACTACTACATAGATTTCGAAGGCGTACAATAGTGTATTTCAATGATACAACAGGTGTTTGATAGTATATTCAAGAATTTTCGGTGAAATTCAATCTTAGAATGTTCTGGATCTTTCGAAATGTTTCGCATCAGATGAATCACTACAAAAGCATTAAAGACAGTAATTATTTCGCATCAGATGAATCACTACAAAAGCATTAAAGACAGTAATTATTTGAGATTAGAACCTTACAACAACATGGTAATAGAACATGCTCGATGGGGAATGGTTGGAGTATAAAATTAAGCGATTTTGCAATCATTAGTACCAATCGCATGTCGATACCGGGAAATGTAAAAATAACTATAACCAACATGCTTACCCAACGTGGCTAACCACGTTTCAAAGGATTTTTCAAGCGAAACACTATGTTTCGCCTTCCAAAGATGTCTGTATGGACATGCAGAATTCCAACTTGGGGAAGTGCTCTAAGAGGACTAAACTGAGAAGCAGACTTCGTCCTAGTGCAGTCGATCCACAGTTATAAATAGTTATTATAGTTCTCAATTAAATATATTTTAAAACACTCCAACTGTTTATTTCAATATTAGAACACTACAACAGGTATTCGATAATTATCGGTAACCTTCATTCGTAGAATGTTCTGAAGCTTTTGAAATGTTTCACAGCAGAAGAAACAGTACAACAGCATCGAAAGCTCTAATAATTTAGTATTAGAACCTTGTAACAGCATTAAGGTAATATGCTCGATGGAATATGGTTGAAGCATACATTTAGGTTATTTTGCAGTCGTTTGCACAAACGATGTAAGAAATTGTTATAAAATTAGAATCATTATGCCTTGTTCAGACTACTGATATTCTCTTCTTATCTAATATCACTGTTTTGGTAAAATCCGTCAGCAACTGCCGGACACTTTTAACTTTCCGACGTCTGTTCAAATAGGATCAGCAATTTCTTTAGGATTGTCTTCGGAACATTCTCCTGGAACTCTTCCAAAAAATATCCTAAGAGCTTCTTTTGTAGTTCGGCTTGGAGTTCCTTTAATTGCTCCTCCGGAAGATTATCCGCAAATTTCTTGAGAAGCACTTGTAGCAGTTTCTCAGGAAGTTGCACTAGTATTTCTTCTGGAAGTTCCTCTAGGAGTTTTTCCGTTAGTTTCTTTGAAATGCCCTTCAGAAAATCCTTAGCTCCCTTAGATGTTCATCCGGAAGGTCTTATAGAATTTATTCTAGGAGTTTTTCCTAAAGTTCCTCTAGGAGGTATTCGGCAGTTTCTCTGGTTTATTTTCCAGAAGGTTATCTAGGATTTTTCCCGAAGTTCCTCCGCTAGTTCTTGTAGCAGTTCCTCTGGAAGACCCTCAAAAAGTTCCTGTAGCAGCTCACCCGAAAATTCTTCCAGGAGTTCCTCTAGTAGCTGCTCCATAAGTTCCTGCAGAATTCTTCCGAATATCTTATAGAAGTTCTTCCGAAAGCTTCTTAAGTATTTCTTCTGGAATTTACTCTCAATGTTCGTCTCTAAACTTTCCTCCGGAAGTTCCATTAGAAGTTTTTCTAAGAGTTCTTCTGGAAGTTCCTCTAAAAGCTTTTTCGGAAGTTCTTCTAGGTGTTCGTATAGAAAATCTTTGGAAGTTTCTCGAGGTGTTTACAGGAAGTACAGCTATGAGTTCCTTTTGCAGTTTATGTTTTTTTTGCAGAAGTTCCACCAGAAGTTTCTGTAGGAATTGTCCTGAAAATTTCCCTGAGATTTCCCATGGAAGTTCTTCATGGAATAACTGCAAAAGTTATTTTAAAATTTCATTTGGAAATTCCTCTGATTCCTGTAACCGTTAATCTGGAAGTTTCTTAAAGATGTCGCCTGGAAGTTCCTCTCAAAGTTCATCAAGGAATTATTCCGGAAGCACCTCAAGGAGTTCTCCCGGAAGTTACCTCAGGGGTTCCAATGGAAGTTCTTCTGGAAATAAGATCGAAAGTTCCTTCGGAAATCGCTCTGATTCCTGCTACGGAATCCAAAAGCTACCCAGGAGTTACTCCAGAAGTTTTTTTTCCCATGAGTTACTGTGGAGTTGCTCCGGAATTTTTTCAAGGCGTTCCTCCAGAAGTTTTCTTAATAGTTTCTCCGCAAATTTCTCCAGGAGTTCCTCCGGCAGTTGTGCAAGGAGTTTCTTCGGAAGTTAATCCAGGGTTTTTCCCTGAAGTTCTTCCAGTAGATCTTGTAGGAGTTCCTCCAGAAGATTCTCATTGGTGTTCCTGCAGGAGTTTATCAGGAAGTTCTTGTAAGAGTTCCTTCAAAAGTTCCTGTTGGAGTTCCTCTGAAAGTTCCAGTAAGAGTTCCTCCGGAAGTTATTGCAGAAGTTTCTCTGGACACAGGAACGCCCAGTAGTTCCCTTGAAAATTCCTCTAGGAGTTTCTCTCGAAGCTCCTCCATAAGTTCCTATTAAGTTCTTCCGAAAATTTCTTGGATTTTCTCCAGAAGTATGCCCTTAAGAACTTTCCGGATCAATTTCTGAGAAAAAAAAAATCCACAGAGTGTTTTCTGAAGTAACCTGTTATTATGTTCCTGGAGAGTTCTGAAAATTTTCCCTGGAGAAATCCCCGAGTATTTTTTGGAAAAATCCCCATTGAAATTTGGAGAAATTTTCAGAGGTATTCCTGCAGACATTCTTGGAGAAACTCTCGGAGGAAATCCTAGATAGATTCCCAAAAGAGCTCCGGGAATGAATTTCTGGAAAAATATATTAAGGAAATTTAGTAGGAATTTAAAAAAAACTTGAAATATTATTCTTTGTGAGATTTTTGGAGGATTTATGGAGGAATCCCTGGAGTAATTCCCAGTCTAACTTTTGGATTGATTCTCCAATGATTTTTTTGAAATGCTTTTAAAAGAATCCCTAGAAACTTTTTATTTGTTGGATGAAATCTGTTTGGAGAGATTTCATCAGCCATATAAAAAGTTTGCAGGGGTTTTCTTAAAAAAATATTTCTTTGGTAGCAAATTGATATTTTCTCCTGAATTTCACAGACATAAATCTAAGAGATTTGACTCCATCGACTACTTTCACAATTAGCTCGTCGATGTCTAAAGCGTAGTTCAAATATATAAACACGAAAACCGAATTGCTCAAGGCCAAGCGTACAAGGTTGTCCACCGAAAATGACCCCTAATTGGAATGACACCTTTTATCCCGATGAGAATTTAGGCATGTGTCGTACATTTTCCAGAAACGAATCGGTCAGTGTACGTCGAGCAAAGACCACAGTCACAATGCTGTTCGTCATCAGATCCTATCTTGTCGGAAGATTTCGCAGTTTTCACAACAGTGACAACTGCTTCGTCATAATGATGTTCTGCAACCGTCTGATTGGAGTGTGGGACTATCCGGAAAGCGACACCGATCGATTCCATTTGGTCAAACGGATTCTGATCAACTTCTCTTTCATCTACACTGTGCTTGAGGTGATGTCCTTGGTTCCGGTGGTCAAAGCCTCCGGGGTCAGCGAAAACATCAGTTCCTTGTTTCTGGTTAGCTCCCGTGTGTTTTGCCTTGCCATATGGTGCTCGTTGGCAGTTTACCGTAAAGATTTGAAGAGAATCTTCATGTATTTGTTGAAAGTTCAACAGGAAGCCGCCGACGATTCTCGTCGTAAGTCAATCCGATACGTCAACTGGTTCACATTCTCATTCCTGGTACTGAACCTTACCCCGTTGACGGTGTGGATCATAAATGGTCAGGCTGGTTCACCTATTTCAGTCTTCGGACATCCCTGGATAGAGGGACTCAATATAGTAGCCTACCCCGTTGCCGTATTCTTGATAACGGTAATGTTATGCTACGCAGTCATCCTGGTCCTTTCGATCATGTCGGCCCTTACGCTAGAATTTTACCTGCTTGGCTTAGATTTCCAGCAAATTTTCGAAGCCAAACCCCAGGACGGTAACACCATCAACTGGACAACCATCGAACAAGCCTTCAACCGTTACATAGATCGTCATCAAACACTTCTGAATAAGGCAGACTTATTCCGAGAACTACTCAAAATTAACTTTTTGATACAACTACTCGTCAACTTCTTTCTCATTGTACTAAACTCCTTCATGTACATTCTGATGCAGCGAAACGAAAGCTCCGGATTTGCGTTCTCCGTCTTCGCCGTGCTAACCCTCACGATGAACATGATGCTGAACGGTTTCCTGTGTGATCAATTGGAAGAGCAGGTATGTTCATCCAAGCATCATCTTCGCAATTTTTCGTAAACTCTTCTCCGTAGGTGTCATCCATCAACCATCGGCTGTATAGCTCTGGTTGGACAGACAAACTGATGCACACGAAAGCGTTCAACCAGCGTTACAAGAATCTACGCCAGATGGTGCTCATAGTGATGCAGCGTACCCAGAAACCAATTGGATTTACCTGCGGTAGCCTGTTCGAGATGTCCTTGATAACCTGCCGAAAGGTGCTGTGGTTCATTTATACGGTGTTGGCCGTGCTGATGAGTTTGCTGGAGTGATGGGCGAAGTTAGTTGTCAACAGTGAAGAGGACACTGCTATTGATCAATGTGAAATAAATGTGGATAATCTTTAAACCCTTAAGTCATATTCACTTCTCTCTTTTAAACTCTTTGTTTCCGGACATAATTTGAATCATAAACATTTCAAAGCTATCTATAAATCAATGTGAAATAAATGTTGGAAGTAATACAAAGCGCTTAATGCTACCTCAATCTCTAACTGCAACCATGATTTCGTGTTGGTAGAAATAATGATAAGGCCAAATTGGGCCTAATTTCGGAGTTTCTCTCTTTAGTGGCATGAGGGCCTTCTCCGTAAACTTGTGATATGTTTCAATGAAGTCGATATCGTCTGTAAAGCCAAGGATTTATTGCGATATTAAACAGTAAATTTTACTTATATCTCGTTGCTTCAATCACTCTAATGTCACAAACGAGATTGACATCTCTTCTGTAATCCAAACACTTAATTTTAAAGAATATTACGTTGCACGCAGCCTCATCAGTTTAGTCTGGAAACCATATTCATATGTTATCTGAAACAGCTCATTTCTTTTCTTTCGCTGCAAAAATAAACAAATTATGAGTCTGTAACTTACCTAAGATCGATCGCAAAGTAAACATCTGGTACGTTGTCAAGTGACTCTTGCGAAAACTAGTCTGAAATTTTCGACGAAGGACTGCATGAACAACTTTTTTTTATGGTTTTATTTGTCAAAGTTAGCATTAAATTGGTTACTTACATACACACAGTGGCGCAACCAAGGGGGGGTTTTGGGGGTCAACCCCCCCCCCCCCAGAGCCGAAAAATTTTGAATTGCTAAATATTCTTGTGAAATTCAGCACTACACATCTTACAACTACAAAGCAATATCTTATTTTAATTCGTATGAATAATGTGAATGTTAGTAATTTTCAGTTATATACTTTTGAGTTGTGTGGTTTTATTCTTAAACTCTTTGTGGAGTTTGATAAAAACCAAAATTAACTGGTAAATACTACTATAACATGCTTATAAATAACAAAAATTTCTAACCTTTTTAAATCAAACTGAAAGCGTTGTGCCAATAGTTGGAACATACGAATTCCTTGATTTATATAAAAAGGAGAAAAACATATCAGCGAATGCTATTGAAGTACTTATCTGCCGGTGGATGCATTTCGGTTCCGTAACAAATTTCAAACAATTTTGAGATGGATGTGGATCATGAATTACGTTCAATTTATTGGGTAAACCATACAAATCGGGGGTTCGTTCGAAAGAAGTTGGAAAAATGTGCCCATTAAAAATATGAACGCATTGGCGTCCCACTGCAATAGTAAATCAATATGCTTTTTTACAAAGTCATCCAAAAACAAAGTTAAATGTTCGTATTAAAAATCTAAGGTATCACAAATCACATATTTGGTCATAAAATCTTCACAATGAAAGCAGAACTGATTTTAACCTTTGAAATCGATTTTCTAGGATGTCAATCCTGCAAGATGTAACAATTAGTCTACTTCCGGCTGTTTAGTTTTAAAATGCTGATCTATTTTCGACCTATTGCAACAATAGTGTCAATGATTTCTATTAAAAATTGCTGCGCTCAGCGATTATTCTCGAATTAATTTTCATTGTTAAAAATCTCCAAAACATAATTAAAGCGCAAGATAGAAGAAGAGCGGTGGAATGGTATCACACTAATATAACTGCTGGATGGTATCATACTTATATAACTGCTACATCTAATGATTTGCGTCAAGCTCTTGATGACGGCCAGTGGCTGCGCTCTGGAAAAAGGCGCGTGCGGTTTGGTCAGAACAACACTTTCAAATCTCCCGTTATAGTAACACCATCTGCTCGTCCTGCTGATAATGCGATATTGCCGAATGGTAAAGCCAAATCTGTTATTTTGATGGAACAAACTGTTGTTATCAAGCCCAAGGTTTCACAAGACGTGAATACAACTAAATCTGAAATCCGACACAAGCTCGATCCGGTTGCTCATTCAGTTAAAGACGTCTTTTACAGCAACAATGGAAATGTTGCTATCCGATGCGATTCTCACTCCGCTGCGATGAAACTCCTTGATTCGGCTAAATCCACTATGAGCGCCAACTACGAAATTGATATCCAAAAGGCTCTTCGACCAAGACTGAAAATTGTCGGCTTTTCTACTGATTTTGATGCTGATTCATTTTTAACAAAATTCAGAAAACAAAATGATCTGCCTGACTGCTCCTTCATACAAATTGTGCGATTCACAAAATCCAAAAGGGATAAGGAAAATCCTATGTCAGTCATTCTTGAAGTGGATGCATTAAGTTTTAAACAGCTGATTAAAGCCAAAATTGCGTATGTTGGATGGGAACGCTGCCCAGTCTCTGAGTCAATTGATGTTTTACGTTGCTATCGCTGCTCAGAATTCGGTCACATCGCATCTATCTGTACGAAGCCTCTATGCTGTCCCAAATGTACCGAGTGTCATGAAGTATCAGAGTGCACTTCTGAGTACGAAAAGTGCATCAATTGTACTATTGTGAACAAAGACAGGAAATTGCCAGCCGATCAGCAGCTCGAAGTTAATCATTGTTCTTGGAGTACGGAATGCCCGATGTACCTAAAACGCTTGAACAAGTCCCGCCAAAGGATCGACTATTCTAGCTAGCAATACATCAGCGAGGGAGATCCTCATGGCTGTACTCTTGTAGCTATTCAGCTGCCATCAGGTAAATGCGTGAATAGTATATGTACAGCCGAAGCTATTCCAGATACTGCACTGCGCTCAAGTAAAATTGACTTCCAGACAAAATTTCCCGCTTCGTTCGACATTCCAACAACTTGTTCCCCAATTGGTAACACCGTAGACAATTCTCCCTCTGGATCCAATTATCTGCTGAATGATCTAACTGGTTCTGCCTACCCGAAACTATTCCCTACTGATGAGTCATCGTTGGATGGATTTTCTTACCAGCTGAACGAACTGGCTGGTCCAGGTAAAGATAACACATGTATATGTCCTGCCGAAGCAGGGAATGATGCTACACGCACCCTCATACGACCTGTGTTGCAGATCAACTCCGTTGTCCCCACTGACTTGGACCTACTATCATCAGGCGCAAACTTCGTTTCCTCAGGTAAACATGCATCAAGTATATGTCCTGCCGAAGCAGGTGAACAGTCTACACCCAACCTGACCCACAGCACATTGCAGACTTGTCAGGCGTCCAGCTGTTCTGCTATTTCGACCGATCTTCATCAGCTCACTGAACCACACAACACCAACGTGACAAGTGCAAATAGAATCACCGTCTACTATCAAAATATCAGAGGGCTGCGTACAAAAATTGATGACTTCTTTCTTGCTGCATATGAATCTTCTTATGATGTTATCGTCATTACTGAAACGTGGCTTAATGACCAGATCTTTTCACCGCAGCTGTTCGGTGATCGGTTCACCGTATATCGTACAGATAGGAACTCATCAACCTCTTCTAAAAAAAGAGGTGGGGGCGTACTTATTGCTGTAACCAATCGTCTTAGCTCGGCTCTACCTTCAATTGCAATCGATAGTACTGTTGAACATCTTTGGGTGAAAATTTTTGTTGCTGATAATGTCGTCGCTGTTGGCGCTGTTTACTTGTCGCCGGAAATCGCTAATGATGCTACCGTAATTAAGAAACATTTGGATTCAGCTTTGAACATTACCAACTCTTTAAAGCCTGGTGATTGCCATCTTCTTCTTGGTGATTTCAATCAAAGTAGTATAATTTGGACTCATTCATCTTCGGGATATTTGTATGCTGACCCAAGAGATTCGCATTTCTCTCCTGGTAGCTGCTCCCTTCTGGATGGATTCTCCCAGTTGGACATGAAACAGTTGAACTACATTGAACACCATCGCGGACGAATCCTGGACTTGATATTTGCCAATTCAGATATTGCTTCGCTTTGTTCTGTACAAAGAGCGAATGATCCTTTGCTAGAAGAAGATCCGTATCATCCTGCGTTAGTAACTTCGCTTACTTGCAACTGTCCGGTACTATTCGATGAAATAGAGACTCCCAATGAATTTGACTTCCAGAAGGCAAACTTTTCAACACTGGATTATGATATTTCGCATATCGACTGGACTCCTTTACTTGATGCTTCTGACGTTGACGGTTCTGTGGATTTCTTCACCTATACGCTGAAACAGCTTTTTATTAATAACGTTCCTGTACCTCGACCACGAAGAAAACCTCCATGGTCCAACAACCATTTACGTAACTTAAAGCGCCATAGATCCAACGCACTGAGAAAATACACTAACCTGAAAACAACGGAGTCAAAAAGACATTTCAATATTGCCAGCAACAGGTACAGATCGCATAATAGATTTCTTCATGCTCGGTACACCAATCGAATTGAATCTAACCTGAAGCATAACCCAAAAAAAATCTGGTCGTTCATGAATGCTAAGAGAAAGGAAGCTGGCTTACCAACATCTGTATTTTTAAACGAAGAAGTAGCAGATTCTTGTGACGATGTGTGCAATCTTTTTGCAAAACACTTTTCAGTCGTTTTCCGTAAAGAGTCTGTTGATATACACCGGATCAATAACGCTCTGGCTGACGTTCCTCTAAATGCTCTCAATATGGAATATTTCCAGTTTTCTGAAAATGAAGTCCTGAACGCGCTGAATAAACTCAAGTCATCTTCTACAGCGGGTCCTGATGGTATTCCTTCAATCGTATTAAAAAAATGTGCCTCATCGTTGTGCGCTGCTCTCACCATTATCTGCAACAGATCAATTGCTGAATCCAGATTCCCCACCAAATGGAAAGAATCAATAATGTTTCCGGTATACAAAAAGGGAGACAAGAGAGACGTAAAAAATTACAGGGGAATAACTTCATTATGCGCTGGATCCAAGCTGCTTGAAATCCTAGTCAGCGATGTTTGTTATCAGCTTCTAAGTCGTACATTTCTCCTGACCAACACGGATTTTTTCCGGGACGCTCTAGTGACACAAATCTGGTACAATTTACGTCGTTTTGCCTGAGAAACATTGAAGAAGGCAATCAAGTCGACGCAGTCTACACGGACCTGAAATCAGCTTTCGATCTGGTCGACCATTTGATTCTAACAGCTAAAATGGAAAGATTGGGAGCACCTTCGTTCTTCATTCGTTGGCTTGAATCGTACTTGAGGAATCGGCGATTGTCTGTTAAAATACGTGCTGTACAATCTTACTATTTCACTAACAACTCTGGCGTACCCCAGGGCAGTAATTTAGGACCGTTACTGTTCTCGATATTCATCAATGATGTATGCTGCTTGTTACCTGCTGGATTTCGTTTAGTGTATGCAGATGATCTAAAGATCTATCTAGTTGTAAAGAATCACGAGGATTGCATCGAGCTGCAGAGGTTGGTTGATCTCTTTGAAGACTGGTGTATCAGAAATCATCTGGTTATAAGTGCCCAAAAATGTACAGTGATATCATTCAACCGGAAGAAATGTCCAATAACATGGGATTATCAAATCTGTGGTACTCTGCTGTCGCGTGTCACCGTCGTCAAAGACCTTGGAGTCCTTCTTGACACAAATCTATCTTTTCGTAACCACTTTTCTAATATAATTGCAAGAGCAAATAGAAACTTAGGTTTCATCATGCGATCAACCGGAGATTTCTCTGATCCTTTCACTTTAAGATCACTATATTATTTGCTAGTTCGCTCCACACTGGAATATGCATGCGTTGTTTGGAGTCCTTACACAAATGTATGGATATTGAGAATAGAAGCAATTCAGGCCAAATTCACCAGATATGCTTTGAGACTGCTCCCCTGGAACGATATTGCCAACATGCCAGCATATGAAATACGATGCCGTTTGCTTGGTATGGAATCGCTTCGCAATCGACGGAATTCTTTGAGAGCATTATTCGCCGGTAAACTGTTATTAGCGGTTATAGACGCTCCAAATATTCTTGAGCGACTGAATATCAATGCGCCTTCAGTATCCCTGCGTTCCAGAGATCCTCTCAGACCGGATTTTCGTAGAACGGATTACGGAATCAACGAACCCATCACTGCTTTGTGCCGGGAATTCAACAAAGTCTATCATCTATTCGATTATTCCATCTCAGCTTCAGTATTCAAAAGCAGACTAAGACGTTTCTCTCTACATCCGGAATCTGAGTGAGCAAAATTGTGTCGCAATTAGGTGAGTCCCAGTCCAATACTTTTAAAAGTTTTAAATGATGCTTCTTGAGTGTTCTTTTCTTTTTTGTTCTCGGTCATCTTTCTTCAATACAACGAGTGACGAATACAGCTGCGTATGAACTTGACAAATGATTACTTCTCTCATAGCTCTGTTTAAGTATTTATTGCGTAGAAATGTCGTTTTGTATTTTATATTTTTTATGTATTATTTTTAATCTGTATGTAATCCATTGTATTTTGTTTTGAAAAGATATGGGGTTTTTACGCCCTTTTGATTGGACTACAGTTCATGCAAAAGGGCTTTTCCCCATCTTAATCCTCATTAAGACATCGATCAGTTGAGGTATGAAAATAAATAAATAAATAAATAAATAAATAAATAAATAAATATTGTAATTTTTCTATATTAATTTTACAATCCAAATAAATCCATGCCTAAAATGTCTTTTGAAATTTGTAAAACCCCCCCTAGAATTAAAACCTGGTTGCGCTACTGCATACACATAATTACATCACAACGCTTAGTTTAAAATCCAGAGCTTCTAAATCGATTATATCATTACTATCGATTATATGACAAATGTATTCACAAAATATTTTCAGAATTTTAACTCTTGTAGTTCTGCTGATGCCCATCAATACCGGTCTAATGAGCTACTCAAAAAAAACCTGTCTCCATCCTTCCAGAATATCGACTATCTTTCGCTGCACGATCAACCACGCTGAATTAAGGTGAAACTCCTTTGAATCCACTAATAATTGTATAAAAGTAGTGGTACACAAAAAATATTCTCCTATTTGTTGGTGATAGTGAAATTATAATTGATAAGATGTTGCTGCCAGTAATCGCTACCTCAATTTGAGTCTTTTCCCCTTCGACTAAATAAGATTGCTTGATGTCGTACGTAACCATCAACGTATCTGACAGCCCTGCAAGCGAGCAGCCGGCGTAAAATTAGAAAAATAAAAAAGCGAAATGCTGTGATCAATTGATAGTTTTTAGCACGGTTTGGTGAAATTTTAAGTTGTTTTCATCAGAAATCCACATGTAATTGTTCTTCAATTAACAAGTAGTGAAAGTAAACTGTGTTGGAGGTTCTACGTTTAGTGAAAGTGATAAAATTCGGCGAAAAGTGTTCTTCGTTCGCAGGCGGATAAGTGTAAACAATTGTAGCAAAGTTAAACGTCCGCGTTGGAAATTAGCACGGTTCATGAAATTTCCACCAGCTACTAGTGTTAAAACAACGGAAATCGTGAGGCAATAGTGTTCTGATGCCTCGTTAGCAATTTGGGAGTGAACTTAGTATGGGTAAGTGAAATATTTTGAGAAATAATGTGGACTTCCAGAAATGTGTTTGTATATGTGAGGAAGCCATGTTCACTTCCATGACAGGGATTCCTTCCTATATGTCCTTAACACGGGGACATGAATGAAATTTGTTCTCGATGGTTCTATGGTGTTGAACTGATCCGTTTGTCGGCAATATTTTTCCATATACGGGGCCAGTTTAGGGGAACTGGGTGTAAAATGCGCCGTTGGGGTAAAATGCGCCACCATTGTTTTGAACGAACGACGTGCTTTGGGACGCTGTTTTTCACCCTACACTGTAAGGTCAAAGCACCCTTTAAAGGGTAAAAAAGTACCCTCTTTGAGAGAAACTAGTTTAACTCATAAAAAGAGTAAAGGGCCTTTACTCTTTAAAGAGTAAACGGCTTGTACGTCAGATCAACGAGTAAATTTTACCCATTATCCAAAACATATTTTGTAAGAAACAGAGTAAAATTTACTCTTTTTTGTAGATGAAAATCTTATTTAATTTTTATATTCATTTTCACAGAATAATCAACAATAAAATCTCATAAATATAAACAAATTTATTCAATGCATAATAAAATATACTATTTCGATCAATATCTCCATGCATCCTCTTCATCCATCAGGGATTGAGTTTGTTTTGGACCTCTAAAATGGCGCTGGAGATTCTTGTAGAGTAAAGAGCAGAACATTCACACGGGATGTACTCTGCAGCTGTAAAATTGGATTGTTTTATAGATGAAACGGCAATAAAAGCAATTCATGTACCTACCTTTTGGACGTTCCCGCATTTCTGCTAACTTATTTAGATATTACGGGAAACAACTTTGAAGCACTTCCCAAACACTGCCGACCGATTCTTGTCAAGTAATTTTTCACCCATTAAAGAGTAAATGAACGGAATATGTAAAAGGGCACAAAATACCCATTATTTGAAATTTTGAAATACCCATTATTTTGACAGCTGCATATATCAGCAAAAAATGGGCATTTTTTATTCTTTAAAGGGTAATGCCGAGTTTACAGTGTAGATAAGAGAAAATGTATTGAAATGCTTCTCTACAGTGGCACAACCAAGGGGAGGTTTTGGGGGTCAAACACCCCCCCCCCCCCCAGAACAGAAAAAAAAATCATTCGTAAGAATATCAAATATATATTTGAAATTCAACACTGAAACCCACAAACATTGGATCAGTAAGTTGTATTAACAATTATGTTGTTCTAAGTTGTGGCTTTCTAATTTGAAGGCCTTCGAGGAGTTCAAAAAACATAATTTACTCGTTATTTTCGTTTAATAAGCTACATTTGAAGAGAAGCTTGTCAAACACACATATGTATGCATATCGAGTTTGTTTTTGTTTTCCTCAAAGAAACTTGCACACGCTTTCCAGACTCATCAGAATGCATATGGAAATATTACCCAATTTGAAAAATTTACACCCGGATTCTGGGTGTTTTTCGAGACAGAGTGCATATTGTTTTCCTCTAAGGTTCACAACTACATCTACACTAGGGCACCCATACCATCGGACGTGATAACTACTATGGAATAAGCCAAATTTGGGTTCTTTACAGTTCACCTAACGTTAAGTTGTTTTTATCCACTACGGAGACTTCGAAAACTAATGCTGGGTAGATTTGTTTTTGCACTGAGTTGTTTGTTTTGCTGTTGTCAAATGGAAACTACCTACTGAAAGGTATATGTCAGTTAACCCATATTTGGGTAAACTACACCTGCGAACAAAGGACACTTTTCGTCAAATTATAACATTTTCGCTGCACGTAGAATATCCAACATAGTTTACTTTCACCAATTGTTCATTGAAAAACATCTTCTAGTTGATTTCTGCTGGTAACGACTTAAAACTTGACAAAACTGTGCTAAAAACAATCACCCGATCACCAGTGTCCACGCAAGGGAATCCTCTTCGATGGCCTCTACGCCTACAACGGCGGAGTGGAACAATCCGGGATACTTAGGTCACTGGTTCTTGGGGGGAAACAATCACTGCACTGTGGGTTTTCGGTCGGGAGAAAAACTTAACTACATTTCGTCACTTGCTTAACAACGGCGTGTATTCAACCGGACGGGTGAAAAGTGCGATAATAACTGCTTATTATTGAGATCTAGAGCCTGTATGTACCGATCGGTGTGCTATTTTTGTTTTTTTTTTTTTTTTTTTTTTTTTTTTTTTTTTTTTTTTTTTTTTTTTTTTTTTTTTTTTTTTTTTTTAGAAGGTGGTAAATTACATTTACGAACTAACCCAGCGTTTCACGTTCGATATGGAGGCTAGTCATATCGAATTCGTCCATCGTGCGCCAGAGTGTCGGACTCTTTTATACCGACTAAAGTCCACCTTCGCCCACGAGCCATTCCCCCCGGAACTGCCTCTTGGCATTACTTCATGGGGGAGGCTATTGTGCTAACCACTGCACTGCTCCTTGCTTCTTACGCTCCTGTACTTCCCTTGCTCTCTTCGTACTGTTGGCATCACGCCAGGGCCATGTTTCTACTGCCGCTTCTGTCATTGCTACGCTTCGTTGCTCTACTGCGACGTGTTTGGGGCTGGCATCTCGCCAGAGCCCTGCGCAACTTTTGCGCCTGCTGCTAATCCGCCGATTCTCGAGTTCTCCAGGTTGGACCAGTTGGATGCCGAGGTCGGTCCAGCGATTCCGGTTGGAGGGTAGCTTCCGGTTCACTGGCGCCTCGACGACCCAAAACTGGTGGTTGTCACGATCGCTACTCGGCATAGTCCCCGACGGTGGATCTAGCCTACTCCAGCGGAGAGTTCCTAACGTAGGAATGTCTCCCGAAACCGTTAACGTTACGCGTTTGTTCCCGCTTCACTGCTGCTGACCGGTGAAGTGCCGAGGTCGATCCAGCGATTCCGGTTGGAGGATGGCTTCCGGTTCACTGGTGCCCCGACGACTTCAGCCGGTGACTCGCTACGGACTACTCAGAATAGTCCCCGACGGTGGATCTATCCTACTCCGACGAAGATTTCCCCGACGGCGGAAGATCTCCCGAACCGATGCTATCCGGGCTGATGCCGAGGTCGGTTCTGCGATTCCGGTGGAGAGAAACTTCCGGTTCACAGGCGCCTCGACGACCATTTGCCGGTGCAACTACGCGTTCTACTCAGTTAGTCCCCGACGGTGAACTTAACCTACTCCGAAGCTGACCGGGCAGATGCCGAGGTCGGCCCTGCGATTCCGGTGGAGGGAAACTTCCGGTTCACAGGCGCCCCGACGACCATTTGCCGGAGCTGTTTCGCGATCTACTCGGCTAGTCCCCGGCGGAAGGACATAGCCTACTCCGACGCGATGTTGGTCGGTAAGTGCTGAGGTCGGTCCTGCAATTCCGGTTGGAGGATGACCTCCGGTTTGCAGGCGCCTCGACGACTTATTACCGATATTACGTTACTCCCGCTCTACTCGGTCTAGTCCCCGGCGGAGGATCTAGCCTACTCCGGTCGCGCCCGTAGGTCTCCTTCATATGCTCGCTTCAACAGGCTGGCTTGTCAAGCGCCAAGGTCGGTCCGCCGATTCCGGCTGCTCCAACGATTCAGAGCCATGTGCTGTCCGCTGTGTTGAGTTCCGCTGCTCCTCTCGCCATCTTCGTTGTAAAAGAGACATCATCTGAACGATAGTCGTGTTTACCGCGTCCCATTTCTCTTCGTCGGCACACATTCGTTGGACGATATTGTGCACATTAACGTCATTGCCGACGACGGATGTCATCTCGGCTCGCTCATGCTCGAAGCGCGGACATTCGAAGACCACGTGCTCAGGGGTTTCGTCAGCATCGCCACACCCGGTGCATAACGGCGATCTTGCGTGTCCAAACCTATTGAGGTATTTCTTGAAACAGCCATGACCAGACAAAAACTGCGTCAAGTGGAAATTCACTTCTCCGTGTTTTCTGTTTACCCACGTCGACAGGCACGGAATTAGACGGTGGGTCCATCTACCGTTCTCAGCGCTATCCCACTGCTGTTGCCATTTCCTCATGGTTTCATCCCGGGCTCTTTTCCGAATTCCCCGCGTGCTTCGGTCCCTGTAGCACTCGCTGTCCTCTTCGAGTTGAAGGCTTATAGGGATCAATCCTGCAATCACACAGACTGCCTCCGATGAAATCGTACGATACGCGCTCGCCACACGCATGGCCATCAGTCTGAACGTACTGTTCAGCCGGGAGCGGTTCCTCTTCGTCTGCAGTGCTGTCACCCACACGGGGCCAGCGTATCTGAGTACCGACGTCGACACGCTCGCCAGTAGTCGCTTCTTGCTGCTGCTGATCGCTGAGTTGTTGGGCATGATCCGGGATAGAGCTGATATCACCTTCACGGCCCTCTCACATGTATAATCGACATGGCTGTTGAAGCTCAGCCGATCATCGATCATCACTCCTAGGTGTCTGACTTCCCGCTTTGAGTCGATGGTACACTGTCCAACCGAGATTCTCGCCTTCTGCACTGCCTTTCGGTTGCTTATCATCACAACTTCGGTTTTGTGATGGGCTAACACAAGCTTCTTCCCTCGCATCCATTCTTCCACGGCGTCTACTGCTTCGGTAGCAAGTATCTCTACTTCCTCTAGTGATTCGCCGATGACTACGAGCACCACGTCATCCGCAAAGCCGACGATCTTCACACCCCGGGGGAAGCTCGGCTTCAACACTCCATCATACATAGCGTTCCAGAGAGTCGGGCCAAGAATAGAACCCTGTGGGACGCCCGCTGTGACTGTCGTGCACCTTTTCCCAGCGTCTGTTTCATAGATCAGTGTACGATTTTGAAAGTAACTCCTCAAAATCTTACAAAGGTACTCGGGAACCTCCAATCTGTGCAGCGATTCGGCGATCGCAGCCCAACTGGCACTGTTGAAGGCATTTTTTACGTCTAGAGTGACCACACCGCAGTACCGATTTCCTCTCCTCTTTTGCTTCCGCGCCGTCTCCATAGCTTCCACGACCGTTCGGATGGCATCGATGGTGGATCTACCCTTCCGAAAGCCGAACTGCATGTCGCACAGGCCGTTTTCTCCCTCCGTGTATTTCGTAAGCCTGTTTAGGATTACTCGCTCCAGCACTTTGCCAACTGTGTCCAGCAGACATATCGGTCTATATGCTGAAGGATCTCCAGGAGGCTTGCCTGGTTTAGGCAGCAACACCAGCTTTTGTCGCTTCCAAATGTCGGGGAAGTTACCCTCCTCGATACATTTTTGCAGCACGGTCCTGAACATATCCGGGTTTTCTTGGATTGCTGCTTTCAGAGCTACGTTGGGGATACCGTCTGGTCCCGGAGCCTTCCTGGTTTTTAAGGCTTTCGCCACCGCGATCGATCGGTGTGCTATAGAACGATCGATGGGTGCTGGTGATACTCTTATCAGAGAGATTGAGTGCGTATAAAGGTGAGATCTACTGCGGGTGAAGTGTACAGTGGTTAACAAATTGTGTCACGGATTTGTCGCGCATTCTATTGCGGTGGACGCAACAGCTTCTCTCGTTTGCAGTGCTGTCAGGAATTTTGAAGGCTGCGTACGACATCAACCAATATTATTCAACTGGCGTAAGAAAGACACAAATTAATGCAATCATTACTGGCAACGGTGTCTGATTTATTATATTTTCACTATTACCAGCAAATATGAGATTATATTTTGTGTATAACTACTTGTATACAGAAATTTGTGGATTCAACGGAGTTTTACCTTAAACGAATTTTCCCTTGCTTCTTGTGCGCTCATTTGCCTGAAATGCACCATGTTTATAGCACTTTTTTAAAGACCTCCAAAGACCGAAAGTTTTGTTGTTTTTGCTCCATTTTTGTTGCTGTTCATTTTTTGTATCCTAAAATTATGAAAAAAAAAAACGATTTATGAATTAGATCCCAGTTATTAGGTTAAAATTTTCACTGTCGGCTCATAGAAGACAAGAGGTGTCTGGCCATAGAAGTTTGCTTTTCTTTAAAATTCTACATTTTCTAATAAATTTTGCTTTGTCATTCATGCAAAACTTACTGAAGTCAACGTACGGAAACAATTTAGGTTAAATTATAAGAATCATTTGTGGCTACACTTGCATGAAATTTACTTGTTTCACATTTTTTCAATGGATCGAATCAGGGTGAAACTTTTGACAGCTACTGTTTGTTTACGTTTGGACATGAAAACATCATAGTGTGTATACATTGCAAAAATACGCTGGAATACTAAAATCTTATACTCAGAAGTACTCAATGGATCCGATTGGTAAAGCTGTTCACTTCCGTCCTTGAAAAACTCGACCGAAATCTCGTCCTCTCCAGAAGCTTCTGGGTCTACAGCTTAACCACCACCGTTTTGTTGGTCAGCAAATTCCCCTCCCGCTCATCGCACCTGGTGGGCTGCTTAGGGACAAAATTTCGAACGACAAAACGTTGAAAGACAAAACGTCGAAAACGCAACACGTCGAATTTTTCACTCTTTCGGCAGATAATCATTCTTCCACGAAGTTTTCATTTTCTTCTACACTCAGGCAATAGAAATACATAGAAACCTTTTGTAAAAATTCGCCACAAGAAATCTGGTTAAAGTTAATAGATTTGCCTTATGAAACCAAAATTTAAAAACAAAAAAATTTTGATGAGTGTAATTCTCTTCTTTCGACGTTTTATCACAAAATGTCGAAAACGTAGAATTTCAAAATGTCAAAAGGACTAAACGTCGAGCTATTTATTCTTTCGGAAGACAAATATTCACTAACAAATAGCTCACTTCGACGTTTTGGCACCCAACCGTTTCATCTTCGTCGTTGGCCAATGCAATCACATTACGTGCCGTTGTGATTACAGCTTCGTGGATAAGATCCACAAGCTGTTGAAATCTCTAGAATAGTTATCTATCGGTTTTCATCCATCTGGGGATATATTTGTCGTAGTTTTCTCTTGTAATTTTGGGCAACAGGGCAATCGTCTTGCAACTAGTTTGGCATATTTTTTCACACTGAGGTTTTGCTTTCTGACACTGGTATTATCTGACATTTCAGAAGGTATACGAAAAACATGATTCACCCTTAATTTGAGCTAGAATTGCATAATTGGTATTGCATAAACTTTAAAAAAAAAAAACAAATAATTCGTTTGTTTGTTTGTAGACTGACGTAAGCTCAAGCGTTTGGTACAAAAATTGAGGCAGGGCTTCAGGACGCTATTCTTGAGAAACTTATTTTCGATGTTTTCCTGTAGTTTGAATTCATTCAATGAGTCGTCATGAAGTTTCTACCAAAGCCTGACATAAAAGACATTTAACATCTATCATATATCGTAGGAGAAGATGATTCAAAATGCCAACTTAAGCTCAATCGCAATTTATATTACAAACTATTACCAAAAACTTGAAACGTAAAACAGTAGTTTACAATATTTCTTGTTGGCGAATCAAGTATTACTCCAGAAAAAAAAAAACAGTTAAAAATATAGATTTTCATGTAATATCAAAAAACAATTTTTAATCTACATTTGACATACCGTAAAACGGGGTAACTTTAGGCTGACCATACGTACCGTATTTAACGAGACAGTACCGTTTTCATCCCCTCGACGGGCTGTTCAGTCGTTTGCTCGAATTGTCCCGTATTTTAGGAAATGGAGAATTGGCACATAATTTTCAACACCAGTAAAACAATAAAAATAACAACATAACAAACAGTTTTTAGAAATATTTCAGAGTTTATTGTCTTGCTCATCTATTTTCCAAGCAATTATTAGTTTCTCAAACAGAGTTAAACTTGATCCGTACATGCTTCTGCTTAACTTTTTACGTTTCTTTACTCATATTTATGCCAAATGTTGGTGGATTTCCAACATACGGATCTTCATAAGATAATTATCCTATAATACCTAAAATGAAAAATAACAGCTATATGTTTACTTCTGATACGCAATTTATTGGATTAAGTGTTTAAAAAAGTGCATATTTCAATACAGTATTGAAATATTAAATAAAAACCGTTTGAATTGGACAAATTGAAAAGTGTAACTTTTTTATGAAATTCTTAAAAAACGCTGCTTTTCGGAAATTAAAGAATGCGCTTCAAGGTTCTTAAGTGATTTTTATTGAATCATACAGACATGTAGCTTGGGATTCCATAATCTGGTTCTGATACTTTCCCGCGAATGTCGGTTTCCCGAATGTCGTTCTCCCAACGCCAGTTCTCAGAATGCTAGTTCCCCGAAAACACAGTTTCCCCGAATAGCTTAGCTCTCCGAAAAGTTCTAACACTCATAATTGTCATAACCTTTCGCATTTCAAGGTGGTGAACAATATGTATTTTTGACAATATGTATTTAGTCGAGAATGATCCAATATCTCCTTCTTTAGTAGCTTATCGATCTTTCTAACTCAACACTATCTCACTACCCGAGAAGAAGCAAAGTTCTGACCATTGAATCGAGATATTGATTTGATTGACATAATAGATAAAAGATCTGAAGATAGTATCAAAATGTTATTCCTGGAACTTCTGAACCATAGCTAACTTTGATGTTGGAAGATCTAGGGAATAGCTCACTTATATTGGTGAGATCTTATAAAAGCTAAATATGATATGCAAATAAGTACTACAGGAGCAAATTTTAGATATTATTTTGGATGTTTTATCTCTTAGATCTTTCAAGTTAATATAACTTTTGTAATGTTCATATCAAAATTTGTATTACTTAGCTTTTTTCGCCTGCTCGGGTAAAGACTATTATTGCACTTTTTTAGCTGCATTGCTTTACTAGGGAACGGGTCATTCGGGGAAATGGCTTCGGAGTAACGGGCCATTCGGAGAAAAGTAGCACAATTGCACAATCTTAGCCTTTTAAAATTGTCCCGTTTTTGTTTTTTTTTATTTGTCCCGTTTTAATCTGGTTGGCTTATGGTCAGCCTACATATTTGTAGTATAAATACGGCTTCCCATTTAATTTGCATTGACATTTTCTCTTAGGATGGCCAAAACCGGTGATTTTACCCTACTCTTGAAAAAACAGCGAAATATTCCTTGGATAATATTAAGAGAAATGAGGTCCTCATTGAGAAATTTTTGATTGAAATTTGTGGAAGATTGAAAAGAAGAACTACGCTAAATCGGTATACATTCTAGAACTAATTTTGAAATACCATCCCTAATATCTGCTTAACAATCTTTAAGATTTTCAAACATTTAGCCATTTCAATGGTGATTATAAAGTAGCTTAAAGTCGATGATGGTTACTATGGAAAAATTGGAAATATGTTACTCTTATGTAAGTACAAAACATACTTCTCTAAGTCTAATCCTATTACACATATGTTAGCCTATTCTCCAAACCATATAGAATAATTTTGCTGAAAAGAGTAAAATAATCCGATGGTTTGAAGGAACGACATTCATAAATCTGTTTGCTTATATATGACATACTCCAAACTCCAAACAAAATTTGCTCAAAATGAACATTCTTCATTAAAGGTGGTGTAATGATAAGATAATTTGTGATGTACAAAAACAGTTTTACCGGTGCCAGAATATTTTTTTTTAATTATTTTCACATAAAATATTACAATATAATATAATATAAGGTCCTTGCGCCACTTTCAAATTCTTACAGAAATGACTGAAAATTGGACAGAGTTTTATCATGAAGATAACAAGGAAGACATGAGAGCTAGGGTTTCACTTTTCTAGAAATCCCTTGATATTATTCGAAATATTTGACTTTTTATGAAATTCATATCAATTTGAAACAACCTCATACAATTGCTTACTGAACCAATGAACAGAACTAATATGTTTATCATCGACCGCCTTAGAGCAATGTTCTCCAATTCATTTTCCACCAACGCAGAGCAAAACGAACAACACCCCCAACCAATCCTAATCGCTCGAGCAAACAAATTGAAATGTAATCCCATTCGAGTTCCACACAGTCGCAAATGACAAAAACCATCATTGGATGTGCCATGTGCCAACTGGAATGATACCATTTCGATGTGTGAACAAACCCTATTAAACGATACAAACATATTCCATTCCAGTTGCTACCGATTCTTATGATTGTTAATGATAATCATGACAGAATCGACAATTTCCGTTGCCATACGTTGTTGTTCTGAGAAATTAAAATAATCAATTTAAATTTTACATTTATTACCAACACTCAACCATCGGAGTCCATTGAAAACCCAACTAAACGTCAAATTGCTGATTGATTGATAAATCACCAAAATTGGCAACCCTGCCGTTCAGCATTTTCCAACGATTATCATCGCACAATGTTAATTTAAATTTGAAAATGTTCCAATACATGCAACACACGAGTCCATAACCTCACAAACGCAGAAGCCGGTTCCTTATTGCCTCACCCGGAAAAGCACAACTAGAAAGTGAAGGCCATTAATTTGCGTAAGCTTTCTTAGCAACAATGCAAATCGTTGGTATCCCGTCGTCATCGTCGTCGTCGAGAAAATCTGATTTTGGTGCAGTGTCTGCCTCCTATGGGGCACCCAACTGGGTGAGTTCCCGATAAAAAATATGATACAAAAACAATATAACGTACTGTAACAGTACAATACGAAAACTTTGAAAACACAATAAAGTATATTATGAAGTAACAATGCAATAACTGTGTAATATATTGTTTTTATATAATACAATTACATTAACTATATAATATTTTGTTTTGTACAATTCGCTGTGTATATGAGGTTTTTGTCAATAAAACGTACGGGTTGTTAACTATCGTAACAATACTAATAGTTTCTCATACATGTACATAGCTTTTGAAAAAAAAAACATTAAGGTTTATTGTTTTATATTGGTGACAAAATTTAACAGATTACTGTAAAATACATTGTTAACGTATTGTTCTGAATGGTACTTTTTGAGCCGGGTTGCCAAATGACAACATATAACCGACTCCGGACACAACAGCGGCAGAACCCCTTTACGGGCATTTGCCGGCAAGGAATTAAAGGATCTTACGCTTGTCTATGTGCGGAATTTATTGATGTTTATCGTTCTCCGGATACAGAGCAAATGGTCAATTTATGGGATTGCTGTTTGCGTTCCGGACGAACGGAGCGTGAATGGGAACCGGTCAAAGTGGTTAATAGGCGAAATCCTGTAATATTCCATCGTAGCTTTCTCGAAGTTGGACTGTCATGTTTAGGGAGTTGTTTTTGTTTATGAATTTTATAAGAGACATGTAAGTCAACATATTATTCAAACATTTGAAGGTTGAAGTTTAGAAGAAATGTCGAGGAAATTTAGAATTCTTGTCCAGAAGCTCGAAAAACTTCCTGAATAAATCATGAAAAAAACATCTCACTTTTCATCTAGGAAAACTTTGAATGGAAGTTCAGGAAAATTTTAAGGAATTTTCATGATAATTCGCAAAGAAGATTCAAAACAAATTTGGAGGAACTTCACAAAAAAAGTGCCGAGAAAACTTCTAAAATAGATTAAGAGAGACTTCTCATGGATAATCCAGAGAAAAACTTCTAAAGCAGATCCTAGACAAATTTCTCGAGGAAGGCGAACTTTTCAAGGAAGTTCCGACGAAATTTCCTAAACAGATTCAGGGGAAACTTCCCGAGGAAGTTCCGGATAAACATTTCATAAAAGATCCAGAGAAACATCCCAAAGACGTTCTAGCGATTTTCAATAAAACATTTCCAAGAAAATTCAGGCTAACTTCCTCAAGAAATGCCGGGACAAATTCCTGAAGTAGTTCTGTGTAAACATTTCGAGAAATTTGCGGGGAAACTTCACGAGAAAGTTCCGAAGACACTTCCCGAGGAACTTCCAGGGAAGGTTTCCGAAGAATTTCCGAAGAAGTTCCAGTAAATTTCCCGAGGATTTTCCGAGGAAGTGCCAGGGAAACTTCCCGAGGAAGTTCCAGGGAAACTTCCCGAGAAAGTTCCAGGGTAATTTCCCGATAAAGTTCCAGGCAAACTACCCGAGGAAGTTCCTGGGACTCTTCCCGAGGAAGTTCCAGGAAAGGATTCCAAAGAATTTTCAATGAAGTTCTAGGAAACTTCCCGCGGAATTGCCGAGGAAGTTCCAGGGAAACTTCCCGCGGAATTTCCGTGGATGTTCCTGAGAAACTACCCGAGGAAGTTCCACGGAAACTTCCCGCGGAATTTCCGTGACTGTTTCTGGGAAATTTCCCGAGGAAGTTCCAGGGAAACTTCCCGAGGAAGTTCCAGGGAAACTTCCCGAGGAAGTTCCAGGGAAACTTCCCGAGGAAGTTCCAGGGAAACTTCCCGAGGAAGTTCCAGGGAAACTTCCCAAGGAAGTTCCAGGGAAACTTCCCGAGAAAGTTCCAGGGAAACTTCCCGAGAAAGTTCCAGGGAAACTTCCCGAGAAAGTTCCTGGGAAACTTCCCGAGAAAGTTCCTGGGAAACTTCCCGAGGAAGTTCCTGGGAAACTTCCCGAGGAAGTTCCTGGGAAACTTCCCGAGGAAGTTCCTGGGAAACTTCCCGAGGAAGTTCCTGGGAAACTTCCCGAGGAAGTTCTGGGAAACTTCCCGAGGAAGTTCCTGGGAAACTTCCCGAGGAAGTTCCTGGGAAA
This sequence comes from Aedes aegypti, assembly GCF_002204515.2. Taxonomy (NCBI): domain Eukaryota; kingdom Metazoa; phylum Arthropoda; class Insecta; order Diptera; family Culicidae; genus Aedes; species Aedes aegypti. The sequence continues at coordinate 225,049,432 of NC_035107.1, read as the reverse complement.
CTTCCCGAGGAAGTTCCTGGGAAACTTCCCGAGGAAGTTCCTGGGAAACTTCCCGAGGAAGTTCCTGGGAAACTTCCCGAGGAAGTTCCTGGGAAACTTCCCGAGGAAGTTCCTGGGAAACTTCCCGAGGAAGTTCCTGGGAAACTTCCCGAGGAAGTTCCTGGGAAACTTCCCGAGGAAGTTCCTGGGAAACTTCCCGAGGAAGTTCCTGGGAAACTTCCCGAGGAAGTTCCTGGCAAACTTCCCGAGGAAGTTCCTGGGAAACTTCCCGAGGAAGTTCCTGGGAAACTTCTCGAGGAAGTTCCTGGGATACTTCCCGAGGAAGATCCAGGGAAACTTTCCGAGGAAGTTCCACGGACACTTCCCGCGGAATTTCCGTGGCTGTTTCTGGGAAACTTCCCGAGGAAGTTCCAGGCAAACTTTCCGAGGAAGTTCCAGGCAAACTTCCCGAGAAAGTTCCAGGGACACTGCACGAAGAAGTTCCAGGAAAGGTTTCCGAAGAATTTTCGGGGAAGTTATAGGAAACGGAATTGCTGAGGAAGTTCCTGGGAAACTTCCCGAGGAAGTTCCTGGGAAACTTCCCGAGGAAGTTCCTGGGAAACTTCCCGAGGAAGTTCCTGGCAAACTTCCCGAGGAAGTTCCTGGCAAACTTCCCGAGGAAGTTCCTGGCAAACTTCCCGAGGAAGTTCCTGGGAAACTTCCCGAGGAAGTTCCTGGGAAACTTCCCGAGGAAGTTCCTGGGAAACTTCCCGAGGAAGTTCCTGGGAAACTTCCCGAGGAAGATCCAGGGAAACTTTCCGAGGAAGTTCCACGGATACTTCCCGCGGAATTTCCGTGGCTGTTTCTGGGAAACTTCCCGAGGAAGTTCCAGGCAAACTTTCCGAGGAAGTTCCAGGCAAACTTCCCGAGAAAGTTCCAGGGACACTTCACGAAGAAGTTCCAGGAAAGGTTTCCGAAGAATTTTCGGGGAAGTTATAGGAAACGGAATTGCTGAGGAAGTTCCAGGGAAACTTCCCGAGGAAGTTTCAGGGAAACTTCCCGAGGAAGTTTCAGGGAAACTTCCCGAGAAAGTTCCAGGGAAACTTCCCGAGAAAGTTCCAGGAAACTTCCCGAGAAAGTTCCAGGGAAACTTCCCGAGGAAGTTCCAGGGAAACTTCCCGAGGAAGTTCCTGGGAAACTTCCCGAGGAAGTTCCTGGGAAACTTCCCGAGGAAGTTCCTGGGAAACTTCCCGAGGAAGTTCCTGGGAAACTTCCCTAGGAAGATACAGGGAAACTTTCCGAGGAAGTTCCAGGGCAAACTTCCCGAGGAAGATCCATGGAAATCTCCCGAGGAATTTCCGAGGAAGTTCCAGGGAAACTTCCCGTGGAAGTTCCGGAGAAACTTCCCGAGGAAATTCCTGGGAAACTACCCGAGGAAGTTCCTGGGAAAATTCCCGAGGAAGTTCCTGGAAAACTTTCTAAGGAAGTTCCAGGGAAACTTTCCAAGGAAGCTCCGGGGAAACTTCTCAAGGAAGTTCCGGGGAAACTTCCCAAGGAAGTTCTGGGGAAACTTCCCAAGGAAGTTCCGGGGAAACTTACCAAGGAAGTTCCGGGGAAACTTCCCAAGGAAGTTCCGGGGAAACTTCCCAAGGAAGTTCCAGGGAAACTTTCCAAGGAAGCTCTGGGGAAACTTCCCAAGGAAGCTCCGGAGACACTTCCCAAGAAAGTTCCGGGGAAACTTGCCAAGGATGTTCCGGGAAAACATCCCGAGCATGTTCCGGGGTAACTTTCCAATGAAGTTCAGGAAAAGCTTCCCAAGGAAGTTTTGGGAAAACTTGAAAGTTCCAGGGAAACTTCCCAAGAAATATCCAGGGAAACTTCCCGAGGAATTTCCGAGGAAGTTCCAGGGAAACTTCCCGCGGAAGTTCCGGAAAAACTTCCCGAGGAAGTTCCTGGGAAACTTTCCGAGGAAGTTCCTGGGAAACTTCCCGAGAAAGTTCCTGGGAAACTTTCCAACTTTTCAAGGAAGCTCCGGGGAAACTTCCCAAGGAAGTTCCGGGGAAACTTCCCAAGGAAGTTCCGGGGAAACTTCCCGAGAAAGTTCCAGGAAAACTTCCCGAGGAAGTTCCTGGGAAACTTCCCGAGGAAGTTCCTGGGAAACTTCCCGAGGAAGTTCCTGGGAAACTTCCCGAGGAAGTTCCTGGGAAACTTCCCGAGGAAGATCCAGGGAACCTTTCCGAGGAAGTTCCAGGGAAACTTCCCGAGGAAGATCCAGGGAAACTTCCCGAGGAATTTTCGAGGAAGTTCCAGGGAAACTTCCCGCGGAAGTTCCGGAGAAACTTTCCGAGGAAGTTCCTGGGAAACTTTCCAAGGAAGTTCCAGGGAAACTTTCCAAGGAAGTTCCAGGGAAACTTTCCAAGGAAGCTCCGGGGAAACTTCGCAAGGTAGTTCGAGGAAACTTCCTAAAGAAGTTCCGGCTAAACTTCCCAATGAAATACCGTCGAAGCTACTTACTTAGGAAAACCCTCTCAAGGATGTTCCAGGGAAACTTCGCAAGGAAGTTCTGGAGAAACTTCTCAAGGAATTTCTGGAGAAACTTTCCAAAGAATTTCCGGATAAACTTCCCAAGAAAGATCTGGAGAAACTTCCCAAGGAATTTCTGGAGAAACTTTCAAAGGATGTCCGGCGAAACTTCCCGATGAAAATCCGGAAAAACTTCCCGAGGAAGTTCCGGGAAAACTTTCCAAGGTAGTTCGGGGAAACTTCCTAAGGAAGTTTTAAGGAAGTACCGGTAAAACCTCACAATGAAGTTCCGAGCAAACAATGAATTTCTGGAGGAACTTCCCAAGGATGTCCGCGGAAACTTCCCGAGGAAGTTCCGGGAAACTTACCGAGAAAATTACGGAGAAACTTCTTGTCGAAGTTCCAAGAAAACATCCCGAAGATGTCCCGAAGGAGATCTGAAAAAAAAACCCGAGAAAACTGCCTGAAAAAGTTCAGAGGAATCTTTCGAAGGAAGTTCCGAAAAAAAATCCAACCGAGGATGTTCCGTAGAAACTTGTCGAGAAATTCCTAGCTAATCTTACCGAGTAAGTTCCGGGGAAATTTTCCAAGAAGATTCAATTGAAACTTCCTAAAGACGCTATGGGAAATTTAGCGGAAACTGTCCGACAAAAAAAAATCGGATAACAATTCCTATGGAAGTTTTGGAGAAACTTTTCAGAACAGAAGTTCCGAGAAAGATCCAGGAAATCTTTCAAAAGTTGTTTCGATTCAACTTCCCGAGTTAACGCTAATGAAACTTCCTAAGAAATTTCCGAGGAAATGATTGAATGAAGCTCTGAGAAATTTCTTAGGAAATTCTTATGAAAATTAACAAGATGATATCAAGGAAACTCATGAAAAAAGCTTCGGAGAAACACTTCTTGGGGAAATTTGAAAGAATCTTTCCAATGAAGGACAGGGAAATGTCTGAAGAAGTCATAGAATTTTTTGATTCACGATCTTTAAGCCGTTGATAAACACAAGATTCTGGACTGTATTTCATTCTATTCTAAAAAGTGCATCAACATGGCCAACACCGTGTAAGCGAACCACAACACCTTCCGGCAGGTCACCAAAGACATTCCGAAGAAGTTACCGCAAGTGAATCCAACCTTCTTCTGTGTCCTCTCCATCACGATCAACATCATTCGTCGTAAATTCTTGTATCTTTTCCCGAACTTCGTGGAATCGAACTTTATCCCAGTCCAATTGGAGCAGTACAGATGTCGATTGATGGCAGCCACCTACGGGAGATTCTTCATGGTTTTATTGCAAACAAGTCATGAATCGGTACTCACCTGCTCCTCCAGTCGATCGCATAGATATCCGTACAAGAGCAAATTGCACATGATGCTCATCGCTCCGAAAGCGTTGAACACATAGCTCGAGTCGTTACTTCGTTGAGTGTAGATGTAGATCAACGTACTGAAAACGATCGCAACGAAGTTGATTCCCAGCTGCACTAAGAAATAGATCTTCAGCTGCTTGCGCAAAGCCTTTGCTGTGTCCAGCAGAACTTGGTGACGATCAACGCACCGCTTGAATGCTGCCTCTACTGCATCCCAGTTATCTCCGTCACTCAGTGATCCAACATCTTCAAACAACAGCTCGAAGTCCAACCCAAGGATGTGAAACTCCAGAGTAAGAGCCGGAAGAACGGATCCCACTACGACAACTGAGTAGCAAAACATCATGGTCAGTACAACTACGACGATTGGGTTGGCAAGGGCGTTGACCTGATCGATCAGGTGGTTGTTGTAGAGCTGCAATGAGGATTCCGAATGTCCACTCATGGCCCAAACAACCATCGGAAGCACGTCCTGCATCAGAAACATGAGCGTGATCCAGTTGACGGTGCGGATGAACTTCCGGCGGCGGTCGTCCGGAGTATCTTGTTGGGTGTTCAACAAAAAGAGCCAGGTGCGCTTCAGATCCTGGTGGTGCATTGCAAACGAACTCCACATAACGATGCACAGCAGTCGACCGAAGGTCATGAACAGAATACCGAAGTCTTGCTCGACGGAGAAGGCTTCGAAGAGAAACACCGAGACCACTTCGGAGAAGACGTAGACGATGGCGAACGTGAGCAGGAAGCGTTTGAGCAAGCGAATTCGAACGGGATCGGGATCCGGATTGTCGAAGATGCCGACGAAGTGATTGCAGAACATCATCACGACGAAGGAGTTATCACTGGCGTTAAACTTGCGGTATTTCTCGATGAGGAAGGGCTTTATGGAGCGGAAGAATTTGAACATGCTGATGGATCGTTAAGAACTGAGTTACCGAGTGGCTGTTAGAGCTAGTGGTGGGAGATTTTTATTGGGATAAGTGGTTTTGTTTGTAACTTTCATAGGTAATTGATCTAACTTTGACTTTGGTGTGACTTTTGCTGGTATGACTACCACTGGTAATTGTTCACAGTTTGGGCGTTTCTCATGAAGGTTCTAAAATGAGATTGGCATTGCTACCATGTCACGACGGTAGTTGCAAAGAAACAGGCACTGACGATAGTAATCTTGTAAGGAGATACCGAGGAAGAGTTCTTCAAAACACCAACACTAACAAAGCAGAATCAAAACTGCGAATGACTGAAAACCAGAGCAAATTCCTTGACTCTGCTACAAACTATCGCCACACCAATCCACTCAACGTCGAGAAACATTCCGAAGCCCAACCCACAACAGCAATCAGCACTTTCGAACGAAAGACGGACTACACTAGCGTTTGGAATCAGCCAGATTACGCTGTTCGACCGAATCCCATCAAAATCACCCAAATATGTTCGGTCCCAAAAACGCTAGCTGCCAATTGGTCTCGCTGCAGCAGCAATCATCTGTGATTACAGCAGCCGGTAACATCGACCACGATAGCAAAAAATCTTGCTGAAATAGCATACGAGAGGCGACCTGCTACAAATGGCGCAACCACCTGCATCCAATCGGGTTTGATGACGGAGCGCTGGCTGGTTGGACGATGCAATACCTCCATACTCAATAATGGCGTTTTGGGGTTAGGGAGACACACGTACGCACAACGCAATTGATTTTGAGCCTTCCCGGTGAGGATTGTTACTGTTTCATGGTGTGAATTTTAGTATAACCTATGAGCTGACATTGTTACAACATGACCTACCCATAGTGTTTTTTCAGCCTTAGAAACTTCCTGGATATTGGGGTGACTAATTGCTATTTTACTTTTCTTCAATCGGTGCAAACAAATAACACTGCGAAACACATGTTTGTCCCAAGATCCAAAATACTATTGTTGACTTAATTTAGGGTTGCTTCATTCATTGCCGATTCCATAAATAACATAGCATGTCTAGTTTTTGAGATATTGGCTGTTAAAAAATGCAAAATTTTACGATTTCAGTACACTTGTATGCAAGTTTTACAGCTCGTATGGCAATTTGTTTGCTCAAATTGCCACAGAATTCATGTGATTAACAATACTTCTCAATAATGTTGAAAATGTACACTTTATTTTTTAATAGTTAAGAAAAGTTTTGTATTTTGCCATATAAAATAAAGGAAGAATGTTGTATGGAGACTTTAATAATTTTAATCTGTTTATATCTTAAATGAATGTTAAAGTCATATTCTACATGCTTGGTGGATAAGATCACTCAAAAAGTTTGATAAATCATACTTTAAATTTAATGCAAACACCAATGAAACCAGCGTTTTATACAACTTTGGAGACCTGTGGCTCAAAATTGTGACATGCTGGGATATTTCTGAGAACGACATCAGATTCACCGACCCCAAATCTACTAGAAACACACATGATCCTTGAGACACGCAAAAATGTAATTTTTGTTACGCTGTGTAATCAATGTATCCGCTTCAATTCCATCTTTTCCAAATACCTTATTGTTTTTCACCTTTTTGATATCAGCTTATATTCCCTCAACGTGTGAGTATATGCCTCCTGTCATTTTGGTATTCTGCATCCATGCAATTCAGTTTTTCATATAAGTGTGCTTTCCACCATTCAATCATCGTACTCTTATCCGTTAAGATACCTTCAATCTTATCCCGATACTGTTTTGCTCCATAGTCTGCGAGATTCTGTGCTACATAATCAATCTCTACACTGCACTCTTTTTTTTTTTATTTATTTATTTATTTACTGCTTTTTTTCTCTTGCAGAAGGGAAAAGCCCGTGAGAGTGTAGCTACTTTAAGCCACTTCTCCCATAGGCATAAAACCTTCTCATCTTTTCAAAAAAAATAAGTATAATTCAACGATTGAGCGATAACTGCACTTCCAATGAGCGTAGCTCTTTGAAGGAAGCGCTATAGTTTAGAATTTTCACAAACTTTCAATTCACATTATAAATATTTATGAGCATTGATCTTTACTGAAGTTGGTGGCAAGCGATGGGTGAAGTGATGAATGGTGGTGATGGCGGCGGGTGGCTAGCAGTGGGTGGTGGTGATTGGTGGCTGGCGGTGGGTGGTGGCGAAGGGTGGTGGTGGCGTGGAATGACAAAGAACAGATACGGAAGTGGCATTAGAAAAAATGCATATTACAATACAAATTGCTCGACTTTCTGCTTTAGTGCGTTGCGTACAAAACGTTTGAAGTGAAACATATTCTGGAAGCTCTTACAGTTTTCTGGTAGGGCATTGTAGAGTTTACTACCAAAATAGGTGATTTTTTTCTTCCCAAATTCCGAATTGGGTCGAAATAAAAAATATGGTTGGCCTGCCGTGATGAGCGACTTTGTTGACTCATATGGAGGACCGTATTGTGTCTTGTCGTCTGAAATCTCTTGATGCAGGAACTTCATCAGACATTTCTAAGCGATATGACAAGGAAATTTTCCAAGAATTTTTCCATTAAAGGAATTCCATCCAGAATGAGTCGAAAAAAAAATAAAAATCGTTAACTCATTACGCGTGGAAAAGATGGACAAATTGGGTGAAATTATGAAAAAAATCCACGTGCTCGGCTGGGATTTGAACCCAGGACTCTTGTATGCACGACGAGCGCTTTACCAACTAAACTACCGAGCCAATTGGTGACCCAATAACTGAGTTAATTACAAGTTTAGAATTCAAACTACAGACCACGCGGACCTTTTACTTTTTATCAATTGTTACTTTAAAGTATCTTCCAGTAGTTCATTATTAATTTGTAAATAATGTTCAGGAATTACTGAGGATTTCTCCAAACAAAATAGTATACCAAATTCTAGAAGTCTCACCAAAAATGTCATCAATATCATCAAGCAAGGATTCATTCCACGAATTTTTCAAAGAGTTTGCCAAAAGTTTACCCAACTTTGGTTTTGAACTTCATGCTAAAGTTCCTCTACAGGAGTGTTTGAAAAAATCGCAGAAAAAAATTATCCAGACTTCCTGCAAAAAAAATGATTCTTCCAGGTGTTAATCCAAGGATTACTTGTAAAATTCCACAAGTATTTCATGAGTAATTAAAAGAAATTCGATTGGGAACATGTTTCTCAAAGAAGTTGTGCGCAGATCTATCAGCGTTTTTTCACAGATAATTATTTTTTAGATTTCTCTAACATCAATGAGCAACATCCCGCATTCCTTAAAAACCCTCTCGAAAACCCTGACTAAGAAATATTTATAGAATTCTAAATTTCCTATAAAATTTCTAGCTGAAAACGTTCAACAGTTCTTTCGAAAACTCTTCAGTGAAAATACTCAAAGATTTCCGGAGTAATTTGTTCAGGGATTTCTAAGAAAACTACACTATTGTTTCCTAAGCTTCTCCCGAAAAATTTATCAGAGATTTATCTAAGTACTTTTCAGTGAATTTTAAATCACACTAACGTTTCTTTAGGGAATTTTTGAAGAAATTTTCCATCAAATTCACTAAGATTTCGCAATTCATTCTTGTACTTCTTATAAAAAATCTCCAGAACTTTCGTCGGGAATTCTATCAGGTTCAATAAATAAGCCCAATGGTGATCTCAAGATTCTTCCATAAATATTATTTAAAAATGTATACACTCTTTATTTTTTGGTTCAAAAACTACTCCATGAAATTATCAATATTTTTAGGGATTGCTTTACAAATACCTCTACGAATCACTCCATACCAGATTTCCAGGGAAACACATGTAAAAAAAAATTAAAAGAATTTTGTTGTTGTTCAAACAAACTTTTTCAAAGTGTCTATTATCGATTATTTTGTAGTACTGTAGAAGTTCAACGCAAAAATATTGCCGGTTTTTTTAAGAAAACTACCAAAGATGTATTGAGATTATATTTGTAGTGTAAGATGTTAATAAATTTAAATCTTAGGAGAAACTTTTGCATTACTTTGCAAAATTGTTGAGAAATTCCTGATGGACTTTCAAAAAACAGGAACCATACTATTAGAATTCGGTATTTTTTTTAAAACTGCTATAACTTAGCTTATTTTTAAATTTTTTAAAAAGATGCTTTTTGAAGTATGGACAGCTTTTTGTACAAGGTTCCTCAAAGCGTCATGCGAAGGAAGGAGAAGCAACGAAATGTTGAAGCTGGGAGAACAAAAGATAACAATGAAAAATAATTTATAATCTTTTCTGTAGAGGTAAATTACATGGCTGTTAAACCTCTGTAATGATTTTACAAATAAAACAATTCCCTCAAGAAGTTCCATCAGAATCTTTTTGAGAATTTATCCTTAAAATCTATCCTTCTTTGACCGCTGGTTTTCTAGAATCCTGCCAGAAAGCCTCTAGAAATTCTGCCCTCGTATCGCACAAAAATTTAAACCAAGAATATGGATTCTGACAATAATTGGTAACATTATTTCTAGAGAAGTGTTTTAAGGAAGGTCAATACAAATTTCTTTATGAATATCTTAATAAATCGTTTCCCTCTTCCCTGTTATTTCGGTACACGTTTCTCTACAGATTCCTTTACCGCTATGCTAATTTCGGAAGCAAAATTTTCCTGGGGGTTTTCAGCAAATTTCTTATGTAGATTCGAAGGCAAGAGCCATTTCAAAAACATTTTTCTTTCAAATTTTTGAATAAACCTGAAAAAAGCATAGTCATGTCATAGTTGGAATGGATTTCCACCAGGAGGAATTGAAGCTTTGAAAGTATGAACATGTCCCACAATATTATTTGACTAAGTTCCAAGAGATTTGCAAAACTTCTGAAGCCACCTATCAATATTCCTTGAGGATTTTGATTATTTAGTATTCTATTGAGAATATCGAAAAGTTTTATGACAAAATTTTGCTACAGATCTGCTGAAAATCATTCAAATAATCGATGAAATAAAAAGTTTTTTTTTTAATTGAGTTGAGCAATAAATTAATTCTTGCGAAAATACTTCAAACATTGAATCGAAAAGAATTTATAGTTGGAATAAAACACTATGGTCGATTTTGTTACATTTTTTTTTCGCACCAGGTTAAATTACTGCCATTTATCTGAAGAAAACTTGGCCATGTCGAAATTCCTTGAAAGTTAAGCTTCATTTTTCGACAAAAATTCCCGCTATGTATTGTCTAAAAAATTCCCTCAGTAGTTGCGTCTATTTTTTTTGGATATTTCACTGATTTGCTTGCTTTTCCCATAGTAATTCCCATATAAATTTAGAAGGGCTTGTGCAGTCTAAATTTTTATCCGAATGAGCTCAAATTTTGGGAGGACACTTAGAATTTGATCTTGAATCGAATGAGCGGTGTGGAGCAAAAACGATTTTTTGAACCACTCTAGTACCCTATGCTTCTCTCTAACTAGAGATACTGGTATAGCCACAAACTAAATCAAACTCACCCCTTGTATCGGTACGACACTGCTGCCTTGCCATCACAGCATGCACGACAAGAGCTTCCGTATTGACCGCAGCAGAGATGGATTTCGGCAGCACCCTCCACCACTGAATTGGCGGCAACCTTATGAGCAAATTTGCTTTCGAATCGCCGTCATATCGGCCCCATTCGATTCAGCTACACACCCATATCTACTACCCGATAACGATAAAACCAGGTCGTTCCCCAAGACCAGCAAAATGATGATGTCGTCCTGCCCTGACCGAACACCGTTTGTCATAACCACTATTTCCGGTTCATATAGGTTCATACGTACACTTCCGTACAAAAGTTTGGTTCAGTTCCAAAAAAAACATGCAAAGGAGTTTTGTCCATATTTTTGTAATAATACGTCTAATTGCCAATATAGTACTAATTTTAAAGCAAATGAGTTAACCATACTTCGTTTATTTTGACAAAATATCATATTTTTATTCTGTTTACTAAATTTTACGTAAAATTGTGACATTTTCAAAAATTACACTGATAAATTACGTGGCAAATTTTTACAACATTGCATTAACTGGAATTTCATATCAATGTGGCTTTAAAACCGTAATGTTTTAATGTTTCCAGAGCATTTTCGAAATTTTGGTGGAAATATCTAACATTTATTTAAAATCAATAAAACAATCATTCCAGTCATTACGCGAAAATTGAGGTCAAAAATAAAATTTTAGAAAAAAAAACGGTAAAACTTTGACTAAAAACTTTTAAAAACCAAATTTAAGATATGTTTTGACAAAATACATATGAAGTAATTATAACTCATTACCTTCCAAATGAGCTATAGAGAATTTTGAATGAGATGTGCAATCACATATATATGGACAACATACTTCTTTATGGTATTGAAAAGTGGCCCAAACTTTTGCATGGAAGTGTATTCTCCCGTCGCAATTCACGTCGAACAGTGAATTTGACGAAGCAACCGACGGACTTTGTTTGCCACGGGTAATTAATTCGATTTTTGGGAAATCGTATCACGGCACAACGGCACAATGGTCCAGCTGATTAAGTTGGACCCGTGGCGATCTTGAGTGATGCATGGCGGACCATTTCTGGGGTGAAATATCTACGGTTGAATCCACCATTGATATACTCTCGATACGGCTCGACTGGTCTGGCATAGAGAGGCAACTTTTATGGCAGTCGCTCAACAGAACACATTGTTGATGAATCAAAAGTTTAACGAGCCCATTATGAAGCTATACAACAATGCCTACTAAATTGTTTATTAAAGAGGAAAAACATAGGCACTTGGTGATGATTTGTAAACTCTGTATTGTATTGTAAAGTTTTTGTCAGCTCTTTCTCTCTCTGTATCACTCAGGCGCGTTTAAATTATGGAACAATACAGCAAAATAGCGCCATGGCAACAATAAGTGCTTTAATGCTAGAATAAAAGTTTTATGAATAGTTTAATAAACGATTGAAAGTTCAAAAACATGTTAAGACTTGGCTTATGACCGTTTTCAACTGAACATGCTGATCAAAATTCTATACTTGAGGTTCAAATTTAAAGCACATATGTATTCAATCGCCTTGCTTTTGTTTTATTATCATATTTCTTTCGCCATTTTTTTTTTTCGTTTTATAGAAGTTCTTCCACCTTTCAGTCATTTTTCTTTGCAGTTCAGTGTATTTTCATGTTACCACATTCTTTTGTTTTTTTTGCCTTGTTCTTGTCATTTTGATGCATTCCTTTCATATCTCGTCTTCCTGTCGTTTTGGTTCTCTTTTCAATGCCTTTCTATGCTGTCTTTATGTAGTCTTTCAATCGTCATCTAGCAATAGTTCAATGTCGACAATAAGAAAATCAGTCTCTCAGCGGTGCTTCAATTATCTTTCTATATTTTTTTTCACATATTTCAGTAATTTGTTGTCCTCTTTTATTTCTGTTGTTTTTGTATTGTTTTTTTTTTCGAGATCTTTTATCTCGATCTCTATTCACCATTATTCGTTTATTTTTTCCGTTCGGAACATAAGCCACTGCGACCAAGATTTGATCTATTGTAGTATATCCCGTGTCCTTTATTTAGTGCATGTCGTGTTACCTTATCACTATTGAGAAGTGATAAAGCATTCGGTTTTCTTACAGTTGTAATTCCTAACTTGATCGCAGGAAAGGATTCTAATTGAAAGGTTCCGCTACGCTGTGAAGAATGTGGTGGGTACACTCTGCACAGGCGCACCCCTTTATCAGTCAAAATCGGATACCTTGATAAAGCCAAGAATATACACCGATATTGTCCATGCATCAGAATCCTAGTCCTTACTTCTTCAAACTAGAGAACTAAATAAGTAAAAGATTAGAAAACAAATTGTTGTTGTTCGACTCATTTTTTTCCTTGTCTCAAGGTCATTCTCGGCAACCGGGAAAACCGAGACTTGTCACTTTCAACAAGGTTTACAAATGTAACACGGACTAAAAAATGTTCCTTTGATTACTAGAATATCCTGTTCTCTTCGTTTGAAGCAGTCAGGACTAGGGTTCACTGGTAAATCTTACCCCATAACGCACCACGAAAAGGTGATCTACCCGCGTTAGGGGGAATATTTGGCTGTTAGTAGTATTTCTATTGTTTATTTGTCAACTGTCGGTCATCTTTTCGTTGTTGTTCTGTCAACTTTTTATCTGTCGTTCGTCGATCTTCTATCTATTTTGCCATATTTCATGCGTCATCTATCATATTTCTGTCTTCCTACTATAGGCCTCTGCATTGTTTTGATTTTGTAAGGGATTTTGACGTTTACTGGCCTTGTTGTTTACAAATTTCAAGGTAGAGTGAAAGAGAGAGTTAGATTTTTGTGCAGAGCCCTATTGACATCCTGTAAACTTCCAGTCTACTGTCTTTCTGTTCTCCAACGTATTTCTCTGCCATTTCTCTATCGTATTTTTGTTGTGCCTTTGTGTCGTATTTCTGATGTCATTCCGTCACTTTTCTGATTGCTTATTTTTATCATCTGTCGATTATGACGAAAAGAATTTCACCTCGATCATCAAACTCTCTTCAAACATTTAACACCATTTAATCACATATCAAGGCAAATTGAATTTGAACTTGAAATAACCGATAAATCTTTCATCGACTAGAACGAACTTTAGGCGGCAGACAATGGGCTTGTTTCACCGGCCCTCCCAATAATCCATCCCTTTCCACGACTGCACACGAATCCTTCGAAACATTCCTATCCGAATGCGAACAATCCTAAATGGCTACATGCCAAATTTCATTATTTTTTATGATCTTTGTGCAATTATTTATCGCGTGCCACTGTTCTTCCCATTGCACTTTTCCACCATGCAAATGCTCATTGAGACCTTTTTTTGCAGAAAGTATTTGCTCAGCTGGAATGTATGTGTATGCGTGACCGCGTGTAAACACTAATGTATGGGGAATTTTCTACAAACAATGACATCACTCTCGCAACTCGAACTCGTATTCGCTCGCGAGTTATGAATGTGTCTCGCCTTTTCGTAGTTTCGAGCGGAATCTGAATGATGCACAGTGACCGCACTCCATACAATAGTTGGCCAATATTACAAATCATTCAAAAATGCTAAATCATTGTTAATTTTTTTTTTGTTATATTTATATAACAAAAAATAGTGATAATTCTGGGCAAGTGGGACCTAAAACAACTATAGTTCAAACAAATTGTTCAATCAAATTTTCAAATCTCAATATTTTGCAAATCCACCAACACGGTCACATTTTGGCAACATATTTGCTGGTGCGTGCATGAATGTTAACGAATAATTTTAGAATTGTGAAAACCTTAGAAGAAAGTTGTAAAAAGGGCCATTAGACGCAGTTACCTCGTTAAACGAGGCAAGTAGAACCCATCCAGTTTCATGCGTCAATCCACATCAGTAACTCAACCACTGCAATTATAGGGATGATAAATCATATTTTTTTATGTTAAGGAATCTATGACAACAGGTCAAAAGACAAATGGTTGAAAGGGCGAAATGTCGAACAACAAAAAAGAAGGAACAACAGGTCGAAAAAAACTCAAAGAAGGAAAAATTTCTCACCAAGCCAATCACTTTCGATCTTTTGTCTTTCGACCTTTTGTCCTTTCGACTTTTTGTCTTTCGACCTTTTGTCCATAAACCATCGCACCATCAAAAAATTCATTTTTAAGTTATTCATTAACCCGTATACGTCTGAGTGGAAGCAACAATACTGAAAGCCTCACTGCTCAGCGAATTCTTAACGGATTCAAATGATTTTTTGTCAGTTCACTGGCCCACATTTATAGTTTCTAGAAGTGACCAAATGAACTCGGAAATATTCCTGTGGCCGGAGTTATTCTGGTGGGTCACTGGGTCAAGTCGGGTAAAAAAGGGGTGTTTTTTGGGACATGCCAAGTTACCTTTATTTATATGCAATGACAATCATTTTAATTCGCATACATCATTAAGATCTGATATTCAACACTATAAATGGAGAGTTTTGCACTTTTTAACCCTTTCGGGACGGACCATATTTGGGTGATTATTTTAAAATTTACCTTATAAACTCATCATCTCGTAGAACAAAACATTCTTTATTTTGGCTATTCTATCACTCCATGAACTTTTTAGGGTCAAATTCAGACCAGCACAATTGTGCTGGTCCGTCCCCAAGGAGGTCGATGTTCGAAAAAAATTTTTTTTTTTTATTTTTTTAGAAAGTTGTTCAAGTCATGCCTTTTGAAAAAAATTTGGACCCGTATTTTTTTATTTTGTCATTAGGGTGCTCTTTCGTGAGATAGGGTAACCCAAAAATTCAGAAATAATTATGTTTTTTTTAATGCACATTGAAATTTAAAAAAATAATGTACTCTAATTAACCTTCCGTCAGTCGCTCAAAAAAAAGTTACACCAGCGGTCGCATCGTGTACTGAGTACACGCGGAGCAATTTTGATTGTACATTCAAAGCTAGGCAAGATAGAATATGGATATCTTCGACAAATTTCTTCAGTCCAACGGTACCAATTGGTCAGTGGACAGAGAACACTTTGGAAACATCCTCATCTTCCTGTGGCCATCGGATTGTGCCCCGGGGGAACCGATGTAGTGGACATTTCGCAATGCAACATCTCATACACAAATATCTCAGGATCTAGATTTTTTAGCAAGATGGTGTCTTCGGCAAAGTTGTTCAGTAGGTCAAGGGCTAACATGTGATAGGCTGCTTGTTTCGAAATTCTGCCACCAGATGGTGCTAGTGAGCATTTATTTTTTCAAACACCGATATCTCAAGATCCTGATTACCTAGATAGATGATGTGTTCGACAAAGTTGTTTAGTAGGTCAAGGACTAACATATGCACGGTGTCTACTCATTTAAAGAAATGAAATTCCCTGAGATTTCCAGGTTTTTAAAAATAATTCCAGGTTAAAGAAATTCTCTAAAATATGTGAATAGTTAATTTTAGATTATTAAAAACTTTTTTTAAATGAAAGGTATCTTTGAAAATAAACAAATAATTTTGTGGTTTCTATTTAATTGACACGAAAATCAAATGTTTCTCAAATGATCTGAAAGTGGTTTAAATTCAGATATGAGAAAAATAGTCTTTTCGATCTTGAGAAAAAAATCCTCTCCCTTAAAATTGGATTCAGATGTATGGACATCAGCGACGGACCTGCAATATTTTTTTTCTGGAGAGCGTTTTGTATTTTTTGCTTTAGGGAAATCAGGGCTGGTAGTATGATCGTATTGTAAATAATAACTTTAATGACCTCTTGCTTAAAAAATGAATGAATTTTGAATACTAAACGAAACCTATCAGGAAGCACGAGATGAGAGTTTGATTCCAAAGTTGAACACACATTTTTCGAAGTATAATTCTAATGCCTTTTTTTGTTAATTTCTTATGACATTACGATTTGCTTTAGCTTTTTTAACATATTACTTCGCTGATTTCTTTAAAAGTTTGTTTTGAGATTTTGCACGAATTTTCTAAATAATTCTTTCAAGAATTTTGTTTTTTATTCCTATATTAATTCAATCTGGATTTTTTCTAAAGATAACCACATCAGGAATCATACATCCAAAAAATATTCTATTGATTTCTCTAGGACTACCTCCAGCATTCCCGTTTAAAGCTTCAGGAAGTCGAGATGAACCAGCCAAGAGCTGAAAGTCTCGTTAATAAAGACAATAATAATAATTCCTTCAGGAATTCCTCCAATTTATTTTTTGGAAAAATTTCTCAATAAAATCATTAAATATTTTGTCAAGTCATTCATCCGGTGAAATTTCAAGGAAATTTTTTAGATTGTTTTGGAGAAATTAAAAAAAAAAAACAATCTGCGGCGTTGAATTTCGAAAGACAATCCAGGAGTAACCTAAGATGAAACTTGTGTGAGTTCTAAATACGCCTTGTTGAATTCCTACCAGGATCTCTGAAGGTGAAGATGCATCCAAGACAAATCTTGAATTTTCAAGAGCACTAAACTAGAGAACCCGACAACCATTCACACTGAAAATTTGAGCGATTGGTCACCTCCAGCGAGTAACCAGTGAGTTAAATTTTAGTACAAACGGCTGTCTGGTTCTCTAGACTTGTACTCTTGAAAATTCGTGGCTGTGCTTCGATGCATCTTTACCAGAAAGACCTCCTAAATTTTTGATGAAATTCTTCCTAAAATATTAAAAAAATAGAATCTCTAATAATTTCCTACAAGACGTTTTGAAGGAATTGCTTGGAGTAATTCGGACATACAGTGCTGTTCTGAATAATAGCAGCGCATGTCGATTTTCATACAAAATGCTCAACTTTGACATGCTGTAGTTTTGTTCCCTTTCAAGCAATCGAGTTGAAATTTTCTCCATAGAACTACAAATATGCCCAATTTTGTAAACACAAAATTTCAAAGCCCCTGCCGGAAAGTGAGATACTAGGTGAAATTGTTCGAAAAAATAGCAGTTTTTAAAAATTTGAATTTCTGCTTGACATTATAGTTTTAAATTGTATATCACTTACCATTGGAACAATCTCCTCCTACTTATCAAACCTACACCTATACCGAAAATGTTTAGAATATTTGTAGAAGAAAAATTTTAAAATGAAAAACTGTTATTTTTTTGAAAAATTTCACCTAGTGTCTCACTTTTCGGCAGGGACTCAGAAAAAACTGAAATTTTGTAGTTACAAAATTGATCATATTTGTAGTTCTGTGGAGAAAATTTCAGCTCGATTGCTTGAAAGGGAACAAAACTACAGCATGTCAAAGTTGAGCATTTTGTATGAAAATCGACATGCGCTGCTATTATTCAGAACAGCACTGTAATTCCTGAACTTGTTGGCTTCGTAGCCGTGCGGTTAATGTCACCAAGGCATTTAGCCGCATCGTTCTAAGGAGTTTGGGTTCTATTCCCGCCTCAGACCGAAAAACTTTTCGACAGGAATGTTTTCCGACTGTGCAACTGGGCGTTGCATGCTAGTCCGTTGTCTAGTGTGGTGCTTCCTTCAAAGGGCAAATAGCCCACTGGAAGCATTAACGTGTAGTGTCTTTTTAGAGAAATGTTTGAATCACAGCAACAATATTTTGAAGATGTGCTGGAGACATTCCAAGAGAAATTTCTGTAGGAACCTAATTAGGAATCCTAGAATTAAATTTATCAAGATCTTCTTCATAATAGATATCATCGAATAATGCCCGACAGATTTTTGGAACAGGTCCTAAGAGTAATCGTGGATGAATATTTGAAAAAATCCTTATGAACATGCCTGGAATATATGAAGGAATTTGTGGAAAATGTCAAAACGATTTTTTCATATATCTTTGGAATAATCTTTTGTGGAAGCTTTGGAGTGCTCTAGAATTTCTGGACCAAATTCTGAGGAAATTCCTGTAACCATCCATTGAAAAATTGCTGTTAGCCTCCCTGGAGAAATTTCTGAAAACATTCGAGAAGAGACTGGAGAAATTACTAGAATTCCTGAAGTATTCCTCGAGATCTGCTAAAAATATCATTAGGAACTTGTGGAATAGTCGCCTAATAGGTTTCTCTGTGACCTCTAGTATTTTGCACCAGGATTCACTGCAAGCAGATCAAAAAAGTGACTTAAGAGATAATTTTTATTACAATATAGGCTTTAGAGACCATTACCAAACTGGAGTTTTGCATTAAAATTGTGATTAAGACTCTAAAAAAATTGCTTCTCTACCTGAGAAATGTATTTTTTTGTGTTTTTAACTTATCAACTGCTCATGAACGACACCCAACTGAACTGTACTTGCCTCTACCAGTTTGGCAATCTTATGTTCTGATTACTTGTCTAAACATTTTTCATGGTGATTAATTAAAAATCGTTATAAGGACTGATCAAATCAACAAATGTCTTGATGACGGCGCAGCCGAAAAATTTTTTGATTGATGAAATGTTTTGTCACAAAAACGACATATTCTACCATGTATTACTGTTTCAAAATAATTTCCCTGAGTGTAGCCGAAATTCCCTGAGAATTCCAGGTTTTTTCCAGGTTGAATAAAATTCCCTAAGAATTCCAGGTTTTTCCAGGTAGTAGACACTCTGATATGATAAGCTACCTAACAAGAAAAACTGCCACAAGATGGCGCTAGTGAGTATGCAATATTTTAATCACGGATATCTCAGGATCCCGATTTTTTAGAAAGATGGTGTTTTTAGCAAAGTTGTTCAGTAGTTCAAGGGCTACCATGTGATGATCTTCTTGATTTGGATTTTTTTCAATAGATGGCGCTAGTGAGCATGATATTTTGCGAACACAGATATCTCAGGATTCAGGTTACCTATAAAGTTGACGTCTTTGACAAAAGTGTTGAATAGGTTAAGGTCTAGTATGTAATATGCCACCCAACTTGAAATTCTACCACCATATGATGGCACCAGTGATCATGCTGTATTTTGATCGCCAATATCGTAAGATAATGATTTTTTAGCAAGATGGTGTTTTCAGCAAAGTTTTTTTTAGTAGATCAAGGACTAAACATGTGATATGCAGTTTGATTCGGAATTCTTCCACAAAACGAAATTTTCGAATTGAATTATTTCAGGATCCTGGTTGGGAAAATAAAATTAGATTACAAAGATGGTGTCTTTGATGAAGTTGTTCTGTATGTCATGGACGAACGTGTTAAGTGTAAAATATACCTACTCAAAATTCTTCCACATTCAATTCAAAATGCAATGTGCTGCTAGATTTCAAATACTTTCATCAGACTAGAGAAAGAGCTCCTGGTATTTTTTTTTTTCAAATACAGTATCTCAAGTTGCCGATTATTTTAAAACTTGACGTCTTCATCAAATTTATTAGGTAAGGAAAGTGCTCACATGTTATGGGCAATTACATTTTGAATTATGTAACCTTGCGCCAGTGAGCATTTAATTTTCTGAACATCTTATGATACTGATCATTTGGGCTCATCAATACACGTTTTGTCAAATGTTAAAACATTTCGCTACAAGTAAATTAATAGATAAGCACAAAATAAAATTAATCATATAGGGTTCATTCTACTTCAAACTCTAGATTCAAGTTGAACAATATTATTTTTATATTTAGTAGAAAAGTAGGACGCAAACTTCTCGTTGCTTGTGATAATCTAAATTCGTTGCTGCACATCTCGTGAGAGCACACTCTCGCAGTACTGGTCGGGTTTGATATTATGGCACGTCTTTTTCCTCCGGAAAATCAGCCTGAGAGATAGGCTTATGATTATCGCCGTGACCGATAATTTCACTTACTGGTAGTTTACAAATAAATTCAAGGTGCTCTTTGTGCTAGTATAATCATAATATGGTAATACTAGCACAAAGAGCACTTTGAATGGATTTGTAAACAACACAGGCAATTACTATCACATTCGAGGTGATTCGAACAATGTTGTAGTGTGCGTGCCATCCCGTGAGTTGCCATGAAAAACCGAGTTTCTCATATCACTTTGCACTAACACACATCCATCTTTGTTTTTGTGTAACAGCTTTCTGCCGCTCATGAGCCATAAGTTCTTTTGTTCTTTTGACTTTTACTGTGCGTCGTATATTGGAGCGCGCACAGAAAAAGTCAAACGTTTTATAGCATGCATAGGCTCATCAGATATTTGATAGGCCTTTTCATTTTTTTTTTTTTTCAAATGGAAGTATAAATGAAAAGCCACGTGTACTAAGTCTAGCACCAGTTTTAAGGCTAATATTCGCATTATTTAAACCAATCAACGTGCTTGAAATATACTGTTTGAAAGCAGAAAAATACTACGTTTACTGCAGTATGCTATTGACAATTTTATCAGAAAATTCAGTTGAATTCACAGAATAGATGTTTTCTAGAAAACCTATTTCGTCTTCATAATATTTGATCATTATTTTGTATAATTGTTTACCTTTTAGAACCACCGACACGTTCGGCATTTACATAGAAGAACTGTCACAGACCATCCGAATCAGCTGATTTGAGACGTCTCGTGAAAAAGCCTATTGCTCAATTGTAAACACCATTGACAGTTCTTTGATTTCAGCACAGACAAAAAAGCGTCACATTCTCATAGGTGTCTATCGATCATTTTTTTAACGACCGATTCGTATATATGCGACCAACTGCAGGCTGCAATGATTTTGATTCATATTTTTAAATATAGTCAAACCTGTATTAGTCGATGTTCCATAGTTCGATATCGACTCATGAAACCATACTTAAAACAAAAAAATAATAATTACTATAATGCTCCCTTTTATCAGCTTTCTTAAGAATATCTGTTCCATGATGTCGATGATCTTTTGAGTATCGACTGGAAATTTGACTGTCCTTGAAATTCTGAAGTATATTCTGATGGGATTTTCATGCTGAAGAGCACCGTTTTCGAATCAAACGGTTTATTACATGTTAAACATGCTTCAGTCTTGGACAGAATAAACAACTTAGTTGAAGACGTCATTTTCATGATTAAGCAATCACGATCCTAGATATTTGGGTTGAAAATTTAGCATACTCAGTGACACCATCTAGTGGAAGAATTCCCAAACAAGTGTGACCCATCACAAGTTTGTACTTGACTTACTTGAGATATTCGCCATCTGTTGTTAGAAGTTCAAGTTGGGTGGCTTACTACATGCTAGACCTTGACCTATTCAACACTTTTGTTGAAGACGTCAACTTTATAGGTAACGTGGATCCTGAGATATCTGTGTTCGCAAAATATCATGCTCACTAGCGCCATCTATTGAAAAAAATTCCAAATCAAGAAGATCATCACTTGGTAGCCCTTGAACTACTGAACAACTTTGCCGAAAACACCATCTTTCTAAAAAATCGGGATCCTGAGATATCCGTGATTAAAATATTGCATGCTCAATAGCGCCATCTTGTGGCAGTTTTTCTTGTTAGGTAGCTTATCACATGTTAGTCCTTGACCTACTAAACAACTTTGTCGAAGATATCATCTTTCTAGGTAATCAGGATCTTGAGATATCGGTGTTTGAAAAAATAAATGCTCACTAGCACCATCTGGTGGCAGAATTTCGAAACAAGCAGCCTATCACATGTTAGCCCTTGACCTACTGAACAACTTTGCCGAAGACACCATCTTGCTAAAAAATCTAGATCCTGAGATATTTGTGTACGAGATGTTGCATTGCGAAATGTCCACTACATCGGTTCCCCCGGGGCACAATCCGATGGCCACAGGAAGATGAGGATGCTTCCAAAGTGTTTTCTGTCCACTGACCAATTGGTACCGTTGGACTGAAGAAATTTGTCGAAGACATCCATATTCTATCTTGCCTAGCTTTGGATGTACAATCAAAATTGCTCCGCGTGTACTCAGTACACGATGCGACCGCTCGTGTGACGGGCCCGGTAAAAAAAAGTTACACTAGCGGTCGCACTGGTGTACTGAGTACACGCCTAAAAACTTAGGTTAAAAACACGATGTTTTCGAATACTTTTCATTGATTTTTTCGAAAAATTTTTTCTCTACAAGCAAGAAGAAGAGTAGATCTTGGAATAGGACCAACACCCGGATCAATTTGAAGGGATTTTCAACGTGTTTTTCGACTTTTCGCAAAGTGCGTGTACTCAGTACACTAGGGCGACCGACGGTGGGTTAATATGATTATTTTTTTATAAATGGAAAGAGGACAATGTACGAGAGATAAAAATAATTCATATTCTCTCTAAGATTCAAAGCATCACGTGACGATGACGTTTATCGAGATTATTCAAGAACTAGTCTACGTCATATAAAAATGGGTAAACATACATGTGTGAATAACTTGAAAACTAATTGGCTCAATCAAATCGTCTTTGTTTTGCTATGTTTGTTCATATCCTCCTAAATTATGTGAGATTTTTCCTCAAAAATAATTATGCAATAAAAATTAAAATTGAAAATAATAATAAACCTTCGAATTGTTTAGTGGAATACCTATAAATAAATGAAAACCGAATTGAGAACTATATCATTTTATTCCACTACAGTTTGTATCCTTTGACAGTTACGCATAATTCGACCTCCACTATAAGGCCGTTGTCAGAGTCGTGTACTAGACTCGAAAATTAAATTATTTTTTTAGAGACTCCCTCCAACCACTTTCACTCACTTTACCTAACATATACACTATCACTTTTGAAATCACATAGCCCTCCTTCAAATAATGCTTGAACGATGTTTTTGTTAAAGTTGGTAACATGGAACTAATTTATTTTAAATAACTGGAATCATTCATTTTATTCCTAGAGCTAAAATGGAAACGTCAAAATATTCAGTCTGCGTAAGCAACTTTCCTAAAAATTCATGTAAATTTACGTCATGTGTGCCCGACAGCTTGGACGTTTTTAAGTGCAAATAATTACCATAAAATTTCTTCTTCTTCTTTTTGACGCTAAAGAAGCCTGCTTCTCAATTTCTCATGAGCACTTCCACAGCTCTCTTTGTCAATCGACCAATGTTGCATGTGTATATCGTGTGACAGGTACGATCATACTCTACGCTCAGGGAAGTCGAGAAAATTCCCAGGGGGGGGATGTAGAGTAGTTGTCTACACGTCTGATTAATAATCAGATGGCCATGGGTTCGATTCCCACCCCCTTCACCCTTTAGCAGTAAGGGAACTCGTCTACGGACGTTAAAAGAATAAGAAAGTCTACGGACACAATAAACATTCTGCAGATCGATAAAGAAGATCTGATCGTTGTAAACTCCACGGAGTATAAATAGAAATAGGTTGGACATATAGCCTTAGATGCTGGTCCATTAGAAGGTGAGATCGCACAAAAAAAAGCACCACCGATCAGATTAGAAGAAGAAGAAGAAGAGAAAATTCCCTTTACGAAAAGATGCTCGACCCGCTGGACTCTAACCTACGACCATCAGCATGATCTTGCTTAGTATCTGCGTGTATACCGTTATGGCTATCTGGCTCCCAATATCAAATTTACTTTATTTTATTTTTACATCGAGTCTATTTGCTTAAAATGGAATTTAAGTCATTTTAATACAGTAGAGACCCGATTTTGTCAGCCCCCCGATGAATTTTAGGCTGACAAAATGGGGAACCTGACAAAATCGGGACATATATTTTGTTTCTGTTTTTCAAATTTTAACGTGTTTATATTTGCTTATGAACTACATAGCTTTTAAAGGGGGCGAGGGACATGGGTGTAGCCAGGTTTTTTTTTGTTTATCAGGGGGAGAAAAGCGGCCCTCACAATTTCATTCTCAAATTTCACGCCAAAGGATCCCTTTGATCGGCAATTTTGCTCTGACCTGTAAGACAACCGGCATCAATCTCAATCTTAGTTCTACCTAACCGTTGAATTATCTAAGCATTTTTCTTAGGACACCGCAATTCCTAAGAAAAATCAATCGAAAATTTGTTTAGGTTTTTTTTTCAGAATTTCTTTTAAAATGGCATCAGTAATTGCCTCGAAGCTCTTCTTGCAATTCCTTTAAGTATAATTCATAGAATATTTCAACTGGAGATTTCTATGTAAATTTTAAAACATTTTTAAATTTATCCGGAACTGTTTTTAAGGTTTTCATTAAATTGTTTGAAAAGTTTCATCAAGAATTTGACCTGGAATTGTTGTAAAAAAATGTTTCCAGTATGAAAATTTAAAAATAATATTTTAAGAAAATTTCTTTATTTTGGGTTTTTTTTGTGTTCTTAGAGGTATTCATAAATGACATTCGATAAAGTTATTCACGACTTATCTGAAATTATTTCCATACCTATGGGATGATTAAATGCTTGAAAAAGATCTTCGTGAAATTCCTGGTCGAATTAATGAAAAATCTCGTGAGATGATTCCAGTAAGAATCCTTCATAATCTTAGCAATTTTGCAAAAAAATTGAAGTGAAATTAGAGGAATTTCTGAAGGAATCTCTAAGACAGTTTTAAGAGGAGTTTTTGAAACTATTGATGAGTCCTAGGCCAAACTACATTAAGAATACTGTGAGCAAATTTCATCAAAATTTAGTTTTGAAGGGATACTTTCAAGAGCTTATAGAGTTATTCGAGGCAGAAAACCAATAAAACATAAAGAGCAAATTTTAAAGGAAATCTTCGAGATATTACTTTAAAAAAAACCCTGAAAGAATATAACAAAATGTGACCAATGAGTTAAATTTCCAGTACAAACGGTTACCTGGTTCTCTAGATATGTGCTCTTGAAAATTCGAGGTTTGGCTTAGATGCAT
The DNA here is from genome assembly GCF_002204515.2 of Aedes aegypti. Lineage (NCBI taxonomy): Eukaryota > Metazoa > Arthropoda > Insecta > Diptera > Culicidae > Aedes > Aedes aegypti. Next base: position 225,024,437 of record NC_035107.1, on the reverse strand, counting down.
CTTAACCTTTAGATAATTTTTTAGAGGAATTCATGAATGAACCTACATACCAAATTTCTTTTTCGTGAACTCGGCTGTGTTTTTCGGTTTTTCATTTTTAACAAATAATTTCCAGGTTGCCAAGTAACGAAGCACGATTTACTGATACTCGAGAATGTATGTAATTCGTTTGTCGACTACTCAGCTGTGCATATCTCCATTGCGGACTGCCCAGTAAACACACCATCGTATATGATGGGATATAAGAGTGCAAATGTGGAGGCGATATACGTACATCTTGCACGCAGCCTTATGGCGCATGTACGTATATCGCCTCCACATTTGTACTTTTATACGCTATCGTATACGAGTTTGTGTTTACTGGGTGTTGATAAAACCTTCGAAAAATGTCTGGCAAGATGTTTTCAAAAAGTCTAATGTATGGTAGACTTTATAAGCTAATTTAAAAATTACATAGAACAATCAATTTTTTTAATGTATTTAAATATTTGGAAACTTCCAGATTTGAAAATAAAGACACTGACAATGATTCTAATAAGACAATACAGAAAACAGCTGCAAACAGTAGACTTTTTGATTTTCCATGAGCTTTTAAAGTTTCGCAATCGGTGTGACCGTTAGATTACTAAGGAAAATGTAAAGCTCGACCATACTCGTAAGTTTTGTTTTCCCTTTCGTTTCGGTTGTATGTACATTTTTAGCTGTCAATCCTACCGTGGAAAGTTTCCTGGAAAGCATTATGTACGATTATGGCCTTTAAAGGAAGCATCACACGAATCAACGGACTAGCATGCAACGCCAAATGGCACAATCGTAATAAGTATCTGACGAAAAAAATACTGCAGCGGGAATTGAACCTAAACTTCTTTGATCGATACTGCTAGTTACTTTGCAACACTATACGCACAGCAATAAAGTACAGATTTTTATTTTTCATATATCAGCTTATCTAAGTCTCAAAATTCCAGATATATACAATATATTTTTAAACGTAAAAGGAATGAAACGATATTTTTTATATGAGCGGATAATCTAGACTCCATAACTTCATACATTGTTTAATAGTTAAGTAGACTATTTCAAACGCATTTCATACATCATAAACAACATATTTGCGAGTAATACCAGCAGGGGCCTTCCTTAGCCGAGTGGTTAGAGTCCACGACTAAAAAGCAAAGCCATGCTGAAGGTGTCTGGGTTCAATTCCCGGTCAGTCCAGGATCTTTTCGTAATGGAAATTTCTTTGACTTCCCTGGGCATAGAGTTTCATCGTACTTGCCACATAATATACGAATGTGAAAATGGCAACTTTGGCAATAGAAGCTCTCAGGTAATAACTATGGAAGTGCTCATTGAACACTAAGCTGAGAAGCAGGCTCTGTCCCAGTGAGGATGTAATGCCAAGAAGAAAAAGAAGACTAGCATGGGCTGCATACATCAATAGTATGCCATTTAAAGGACTCTGTGGTTCGGAAGCAAATAGTAGGTTTCAGCTTCAGTTGTCAAATTTCATAAATATTATGGCAGATATTGAACCGGCATACATTGTAGAATACCAAAATGGATTATCGCGTCAACATGGTATTGATCGATTATCAAAGCAAGGAAAAATTCAAAAATTACGTCCTTTGTTTTTAAGTCAATCTAAATCCTCCCCATGTCCACTATCACGCTTTTGCCCACATGCACTGTCGCACTTTCATACACCTCTACTCCCCTAAATGAATGACGTAATTTTTGAACGTTCCCCTAAACTTTTATATTGTCTTAAACTTTGCTAAAGGAGATTTAAAACATTAAATGTGATTCCCAATCTATTTCAAATATGGACGTATAAAAAATAAAAGTTTTTAAACCACAGCTATGAGTTTCTGTTACATAGTTTTCGAACGGTACATCATCCTTATGACTCGTATGAAATCACTCATTCATGTTTTAATGCAATATTAGGCACTATTGTGGACATTAGAACCAGATTCAGCCACTTAATTCGATCAGAATACTGAAAATGAAAATTGGTAGTCTACAACGAACATCGACCGGGTAAGTGCCGGCACCAGCACAATTGTGCTGGTCCCACTTTGTCCCTCCAGAAATATTTGCTGTGTGAATCAATTCTCATTTGGTCTTCACCATTTCAAAGAATGACTCTTTCACTCTCGATTCGTATCTGTGCATACCTAGAAATAACGAATAGTTGAAAAGTTGCGACAGATAAAACTTTTTCAATTCTTACGGTGTTTGTTTACTTTTTGTTTACCCTGAGCTGGTGTTTTCTAAACACGATGTAAACAAAAGCTGTTGTGCTTGATTACAAGTATCAATGATAATTCAATAATCGAAATCGAAAAAGTTTAGTAAAACAATGATTTATTGGCTGAAATAGTCATTCGATGTCAAGGGTGCCGAACAGCACAATTGTGCTGGTTCGTCCCTTAAGGGTTAAAATATACCGAATGTGGCCATTCGAACGTAATGACCTGAAGAACCGGCAATAGATTTGTTGGATACTAAACCGTTTCAATTCTCGAAAAGTAGAAACCAAACATAATTGTGCACTGGAATGCGTTCCCATAAGCTTGGCATAGATGTTCAGGTACAAATTGGCCACTTTATCGTAAGTTTGAGGCGTCCCGGAACCCGAAAAGGGTCATTTGTAGGATTAATCAAATGCAAAACTCATAGTGATCCAATTCAATCGTTTCTCAAAAGTTTTATACTGTTGCAATTTTCTTAAAATTCCGTCATGTAGTGGCCACATTATATCCATTTCCGGAAATTATCTGTGACATGAAATTTGCCTACCTCCAGGGGCACAAACACCTAGTAACCTTCACACCCGACCTGACCCAGTGATCTACCGGAATAACTCCGGCCACATGAATATTTCCGCGTTCTTCTCTCCACTTCTAGAAACTAGATATGTGTACCAGTATACTGACAAAAAATCATTTGAATCCATTAAGAATTCGCTGAGCGGTAAGGGTTTTAGAAATTTTGCTTTCACTCAGGCCTATACGGGTTAAAAACTAGCACGTAAACTTTCAATAATTGACGAAGTTGTGAATATGTTCTGTTATCATTGTTACGCTTAGCAGAAAACCGCTTGATGACATGCATTTTTTCCACAAGTACTAATTTTGTCTAGATGGAAAAGTAATCGTTCTCATGATGCATTTAAAATGTCATCTCTGTTTTTGTTCCATTTTGAATTCGTATTTTGAAAATAAAAAAATAATAGTAAAATTACACATTTGACATTTATCTTCCTCTCAAGCAATTACGTAATTTAAGATTGATCTTTTTTTTATAAAAATCATTAGTTTGAATGTTTCAGTGCTACTCTCTAGAACAGCGGTTTTCATATCGTGCTCCGAAAAGCACTTGGTGCTCCGCCAAATCTTGGCAGGTGCTCCGTGACAGTTTTGAAAATTTACACCAATGCTCTGAAATCTTTTAACTTTGTGCTTTGAAATACGTTTCTGATTATACCAAACCAAGCTATACCTATAACTTTCAAGTGTATGAATGTAGATAACAAAACCAGGGTAGACAATCGTCACCGCGAAATGGAAAAAGTCGGCGACGAAACTAAAAGAATCATCGTCGTTCAACCAGCGTCGGATGACGAATTGCTGCAGAGATCCGATCACATAGGCTCGGCGTCATGACGAACAAATACGATTCCTTCGTTACGCGCGAATCTTCGTTCGGGAGCACTAAGTCGACTAAAAATATGAATCTTGTCTTTGACAGATTAAGAACATTTTTTGAAAAAATAAAACGAAAGCCAAACAACAAAACACGTCTGGAATCGAACTAACGATCTCTGAATCGTCAACTCCACGTGCTTAGCAACAGAGCTGTTGTAGAATCATGAGGAGAGCGGGTTCATTTGCCAATACAAGCAATTATGTGATTGCATTCTTTTGTTGGCGCAAAGCAAGTGAATATACAGTAGGGTTTTGTTCTTCTTCGTCGTAAGCGCTACTATTCGTCGTATCAAACTTTAAATGTTCCACTACGGCGGATATTCAAACTTACCTGCAACATAGATTCATTATCCAAGTGTAATTTTGTGAAAGCTGTTATGGTTTGTACACTTGTACACCAAAAATGCAATAAAACTACTGTATTTTGGTAAATAACTTCAGTTCAATCATCCACTTTGCACTTTTTCACCGAAATCGCATGGACGAACACGATTTGGGAGAAATGCTTGATGATCGACTGAGCCACACCACTTTCCAACACAAGTTTCTTCCCGCCCCCGTGGGTGACTTACTTCGCCGAGCACTTATTTTCACTATGGAAAACCTTCGTACTTCTTCACTGAAGGATTTCATTCTAATCACACGCCGTAAAACTTCAATAAATCACCAAATTTTACGAAATTTCCTCAACCGCCGCGTATAATTAAGAATGTAAACAAAGTTCAATCCGTCGTATTGAGAAAAAAAAGCTTGTGTGCATCAATGTGTGCGCGACGCTCGACGTAAAAATACGATTCCTTTGATTGTGTTGTTTTCGCTGTACTTCGAGCAAATGCCATAATTGTACGGTCAAAAGGAATTGTGTTCATATGTTCGGGCTGAATTTTGATGACGAACATTCAATTGTAAAGGAAATTAGTATATTCCATCATGCTGAAGGAATGGAGGGAGATATCCGTAGATCTATATATTCTAGTAAAACATTTTATTATAGCGTTGATATGTTGTGTTTTAACCACTCAATACACACAGTGAGCCGTAAGTTGTGAAACGAATCTGGAAACTGATTGCGACGGAGTTGAAAACGATACGACGGATTGAGAATACGGTAAGATGCATTTTCTTTGCATTATTTCCAAAAAGAGATCAAGATTTATCAAAATGTTATTGTACAATGCTAAAGCCGGTTTGAGAAAGTTTTTTTTGGCATCGGTTTGTGTCAGCATCATTCACTGCAATACTGGGAAAATTGCAGTTAATACGATGGATACTAGCACATCACCCTAAACGCCTTTTTTCGTCTGATGCCTACGAAAATAGGCCAGGGGAAGTGGTTCACCCAGCGTGAATTTATAGCAGAGAAAAAGTTGATTTTGTATGAAAATTGACAGAAAAATGAATGACAAGTTCATCCACATCTCCTGGCCTATTCATCGTGCCTCGCGTTTCCAATCGTTGTTCAGCAACATTGCTTAGGATTGTGTTACAAATTCTGGATGAGTACTTAAAACAATTTCTGAATGATTTTTTTAGGAATCCCCTGTCTAGAGCAATATGGATGATCTCTAGTCATTTTTTTCCTTTTCCCTTCTTGCAGCAAGTGTAAAATTCTACAGGTTCCGAAGAAACTCTTAGGAGATTATTCCACAATTCCATCTGAAATTTCTCCGGTCGTTTGAGAACGTCGCGACCCATTAGAAGCCCACACAATAGAAAACTCAGCCAGCGCAGTTGCTGGCTAGTGTAGTGTGCTATTCCTATACCTAAAAAACAATGCGCTCTCGGGCTAGGCATTGGATATATATAGAAAGCGTTGTGTTTGGATGGGCATCTAATTCTTCCGAAAGAGGTGCACTTTGCGAAAAAGGACCACGTGATTATTGAGCTGAAATCGAATTCAGGTTAACTTCTGCGTTCATGAGTCTCTCATGGCGTAGTGGTAACGCGCCCCAACTAGACATCGGTGAGTCGTGAGTTCGATTCTCACTGAGAAGACGTGTAACTTTTTCGCAAATCTTCACATCAATTTGTCCATCTAATTCAATTGCAAATTATATGTAATGTTTAGCTTTTCGGTAGTTGTTAAATTTCCACTCCGCTGGTTGACCGTAAACCACGATTCATAATTAAAACAAGTATGAAATTTCTTTTCAGATTCCTCGATGAATGCATGACGAAGAATTCATCGAGTGATTTCTTTAGAGATTTCTTCTGGATTACATTCATTGACTCTTCTAGGGATCACTCCCGAAAGTCCTCTGAAGATTACTTTACCAATTCTCTTAGGAATTTGTTCAGAAATTACCAGTGATTTAACAATGGATTCTTAGAAGAGTTTCTCCAAAATTAGGGATTACTCTGAAAACTGAGTAGTGTTTGATCCTTCGACCTTGACGCTTGCTCTTGCGGGGGCGGGTGATGATGGCAGGATCAAACATGTCGCGCGTCGGTGGTACAGCAGTGAAAAAGTGCACAGTCCGTTAGTTTAGTAGTGTTTGATCTATTGATCGTGTCGCTTGCTCCTTCGGGGCGAGTGACGAACACTTGTTCGGCGTATAATCCGATTATTGAATTATTTCGCGAATCCGGTTAGGCGTGATTATATCATGGATCGCATCACCAAACATTGGTGACTCCCAGATCTCTACCTTATCCCACTAACCCAATATTCTTTCCATGACAACTGTGGAGACGCAGAGGTGATCTCGGTCTCTAGTAACAACGGTTGTCGAACTAACATTCCTTCCCTTCTCCGGTGACCGTAAGGACGTGGCCGGCGTTATTGACTTATAAAACTTGAGCTCTCGATTTGTGCACATTGAGAATGGTAGCCCCATTCATGAAATCTCTGTGCAACTTCGATTGTTCTAATAAATCACGGAGTAGCAACTACGAATTGTACGGTCACCTATGCTTATGCTATGCTTATGCTTAAAATCAATGAAAGATTGACCAACAAAAAACTTATTTCGCGATTTCTGTAGGAATTATAGGGTCTGATTGAGTGTGCAAAAAATCCGAATTTCAAACGGATTGGTGATGAAGAACAACAATTGTATTTCAAAAAGTGCTCCACGCACCGAAAAAGCTGAAAACCCCTGCTCTAGAAAAATGTTTTAAACGTGTAGGAAAAGTTTTTGATTCTGGTGTTTGTTTTAATAGATCACACATGCCCCGGGTATAAAGATATTTTGGGGGAAGTTAAACCATAAAAGTTTTCATATGAAATGGAAACAAAATACCTGCTAATTGTAAGCAGCTTGTAACAACGAACAGTTTAGTTTGTATTTTTGCCGCTAGATGGCGGTAGTGAACACGTGAAATTTAGAATTTTACGCTAGTTCTGTATTGTGATCCTGATGAAACAACAAGTTCGATAAAATAACAAGATTTGGCAAAGTTGACAGTCAAAGATAGCTGGAAGGCAAACAGTTTAATTCGTTATTCTCCAGTTGGGTGGTGCTGGTGAGCATGTGAAATTGAGCATTTTGAACTTGAAATCAAAGGGAACATCTCTTATAAAACATATAATCAGTGTTACTGCGGTCCAAAATTGTCTTTAAAAAACAACCTTCAACCTCGAGATATGGATCATCCAGATATAGAGGCTTCACTGTAATTATATCTCATAATTTTGGAAAGATAGAATGTCCAGAATGTTGTGTTTGGAAGTGGAAGTGATTAAGGTCAGAATCATATCATATTCAAGTGATTCAGGTCCGATCCTTCGTATATTCAAGTGTGTCAGATCTTATTCATATTATAGCGATTCAAGTATAATTTACTTCATGTGTGAGTGATTCAGGCCTGACTAACATCATATTCAAATTATTCAAGTCAGAATTAATTGATATCCATGTGATTCGTGTCTGATTTACTTCATATTTATGTGTTTCAGCTTTCATTCACTTCATATTCAAGTGATGCAGGCCTAAACTACTTCATACTCAATTCATTACTGATTCACTTTATTTTTAAGTGGTTTATGTTTGATATACTTCATAGTAATGTTTCATTGTTGATGCAATTTATTTTTAGTTATTTCTGATTTGCTCCATGTTCAAGGAATTTGGAACTGATTTACTTAATTTTTGTCCAAGCGATTCAGGTCTGATGCTTTTAGTTTTCAAATGATTTAGGGTATACTCTCTTCATAATCATGTTTCAGGTAATTTATACTTCATACACAAGTAACTCAAGTCTGATTATCTTTATATTCAAGTGATTCAGGACTGATTCACTTAAGATTCAATTGATTCAAAACTTGTTCACCACACAGTCAAGTGATTCGTGTCGGATGTATTGCGTATTCAAGTGCTCCGGATGTCCTTAACTTCTTCAACAACTTTGCCGATGCCTCGTACTTTTTATCTAATGTGGATCACAAGAGGGACTTGCTTAAAACGCTCAAATGTACATGCTTATTAGCGTTACCTTGCTCAACGAAACCTTTTGTTTCTGGATACCATTGGCTTTCTGATCAGCTTTGTCGAAAACTAGAGCTTTCTATTTCTTCTGGATCATGAGAAAGATGCTCACTTGCGACACCTAGCGGCAAAATTATGAACCAAACCTTCCGGGTGACCTTGACTTTCTGAGCAAGTTTGCCGAAGACTCGTATTGTCTATCTCATGTGCATCACAAGATAGAACTTGCTTGAAATGCTAGCTGAACTAGGATTGAACTAAATGCTTGAAGTATGTGCGAAATATACATTATGAAATCGGAATCCCGTGGTCTCCTTTTCTTATCCCTAATCGTTGATTGGTAAATCAACAGATTCTCAATCTTTTGTCGCCATTATAAAGATTATCTTTTTCTCTGCTAATTGTAAACAAAAACTGTGAGGACGGTTTCTGATTGATAAAATTTTGAAAATTATATGTTTTTAAACGAAAATTGTTCACAACTTGAAAAATAATCGACATAGCTCTTTGGTGCCTTCAGCAAAAATGTGCAAAATAAAAGTTCTGAAAGAGTTTCATACAAAGCATTCATAAAAAATCAACATATTAATATATATTCGCCATAAACCAAAACTAACATGGTAAAGAAAACGAAAAACGAGATTTTTGTTAAAAGAACCGAAATAACTGTATGTAAAGTCATTTAAAATTGAATACACATGCATTGACATTAGATCGATCGAGTAAGCGGAATGTAAGAAGTTGAAAGAAGAAAAATTATTTGCTGAACCAGTTTTGAAGTTATCAATGACCTTCTGGTTCTTTCTAATGGCGTCAAATGATTGAGAATCCCTTTGCGCCTTTCAGAGATATCGGCATTTGAAAACAACAATATTTTAGAAGAAAATCTCGTATAACTCTGTAACCATAAGAGATAGAACAGTAGTTTCTTTGACAAAAAGTTGCGCAATCAAAAGTTCTAAAAGTGTTCAGAACAAAGTTTTTAGGAGAAATTATCGTATTAATAGTTATCAAGAAATAACTGATTTTTCAGCACCACCCTGACTTCTTTGTTTAAAAAAATCATAACTCGCGAACCATAAGAGATATAAATTTGGGTGCTTCGGCAAAGTAGCTCTAAATCGGTTGTTCTAAAACATTGTAGATCATTGTGCAGGCCTAAATGCGTCAGCGAAAAAGTTTATATGCTGATCTCGAAAACAATGTGGGCCCCCCTAATTTCACATCACTGAAAAATATGGCGAAACTTTGCCGAAGACACCATATATCTAAAATTAACGGTTTAGGCGCAATCATTTTTGTCTTCCTAGATTGGCTTTGGGACCAATGTCCATTGGTCATCTGGTTCCGGATATTTTCCAAAATTTCTTTGGGGAGTCGAGGTTTTTCCGTAACCCAAGTAAATATCTCAGCCTACAGATTTTTTCTCATGATCGATCATTCGCTTCTCAAACAATACTTCAATTAGAGTCTGTTGTGAAAAAATGAAGCAAATTGGTGCAACAGTTCTAAAGTTATGAAAATGTTTGTGTCTGGTACCAATATGGCTCTATAATGGTCTTGAAATCTCCAAAATCATCATTTTGTAATTTTCAGATTTCTTGAACCAACCGATTTCCATGTTTTTTTTTTCAGAGTAGCTCCTCAAAATTTGACATTGTATAGCCCACATTTTAGTTTATTTTTTAAATTGATCAAAAACAAAATGGCGGCCAGCTTGTATATGGGGAATGTCGGTCCCCCAAGGAATATCTAAATATCTTCAATACCATATGACGAATGAGCAATATTAACACAGATTCTAAAAATAGAAGAGTTTTTTGAGGGCTTGTAAAAGTGGTACAAAAATATCGAAAAACAAAAAAGTTATCGCTGTTTGAATATTTTCTAATGGTAAAAACATGAAGCTGCCGCTGGAGGCCGCTACCAGCAGCTTCATTTTTTACCACTAAAAAAATATTCAAATCGTGATAACTTTTTTGTTTCTCGATATTTTTGCACCATTTTTTCAAAAACTCTAAAAAAAATTTCTACTTATATATCTTAAGCTACATAATTTTTATCATATTCGGATATATACTCCTTGCAGTGATACATTAATGCGAGTATGTTGTGAAAAAATTAAGCATTTTGGTGCAGCCGTCTTTGAGTAATGAGCATTTATGTTTCTGGTACCACGCTGAACAAATGAAGATCTTGAAAACTCTAAAAATCATCGTAATTTTCCTATTTCTACAAAATATGTCAGTGAAGGAATTGTGAATCCATACATTTTGACTTTTGGCCAGCTCTGTGCCACTGTGCGATATCTCTGGGACAGTCCCTGTTAGGCGGAGTGGATCAAATGTCAGAACGATTAATCTTTTGGGCGACAACGGCGACAGGGGCCTACTTGGATGCCTCCTTTAAAAACACCGTAAATCACTTCCAGCTGATTCATGGAAAGTTCTTGGAAGGAGCAATGAACTTCCTTCTCGGGTCATCATTTTTGATCATCTTTTGTGTGAATATGTGTTTACCTTTTCATCATGGAATTTTAATTATAGCTTCAGTAAATATTTAGATAGGACTTTTGATTGATAAACGGTTGCTAGAAAAGGACAAAAATGTTTGAACTATATTAGTAAAAGACCCTCAAAAGTTTCAATCTTACACCTTCAGTTTTCAACGTGCTTCCATGGCAACGACATCCTGCGTCACGGAAAATGGTAAAACTTTAAACACGTGGCAAGAATCAAAAGTTGTGACATCCTATTGCCTCGGATTTCTTTCGTCGTGTCACACTCGATTCCAATCTAAGTTTTTGCATGCGGTGCAAAACTTTACTCAAATTCAACGGCACTTGCCAAGTGCGAGTTCTTTTATTTTTTTTTTTTTTCATCTGACAGGAAAACGATCAAAACTTATCGTTTTAGCACCGTAAGCAAAACTATGCCACCACCAACTAACAGTGGAAATAAATGGCAAAAATCACAACCAGAACGACGGCGATCCAATTAAAATATGAAGTGGTAGTAAGACAAGCGGAGATGATGAAGCTGTAAATTCAACTCAATTAAAATTTAATATCCTCGTTCACTGCATCCTCGTCGCTTTACAACCGTTCGTAGTTGTTGTCGTCGGCAGAGCGAAGGCACGTGTCAATCTATCCCACCATTCTCACGCCCCTCGTGTCGTACGTCAAATCGTAAGGCTGCACCACAGACAAATAGGCATTTAAAATATGTCGCATAATATAGTCGGTGCAATTAGACTTACAGATGGCAATAGTGTGAATCGACAAAAACGAAGAAAAACGATGCGAGCGCCTCTGGTTGTAGGATTTGAAATAAATATTATATGAGTGGTCGATGAAAATTTCGTCAGCGTTACATCTGTTTGTCTATGCCTCCACCATCATCATCTATCATCGTCCGCAGCCCCGTAAAGGTACATTCGGACCTGGAATGAATTGACGACTTTTGAGTAGAGAAACGATGTGTTGGAAGGGAAACACCTTTCTCCCGCTTCCTTTAGACAGACAAGTACACCGACAGAGACATGCCATCTATTCATATTTCTTCTTCATCAGTCACATGTGAATGGGAATGGCGGATGGGTAGAGTGTGCTCTCTACCAGATGCATCAAGCTTCGGAGGAGAGATATAAATTTATTCTGAAGCTAGTGCAGCCATCCCAGGTCCGAAGATCTGGTCTTGTACCTGCCTGTCAAAGTTATTTTTAGAACCAACATTCTCACATTCTTAGGCGAGGTGGCAAAGTAGGGCAAAGGTGGTTAAAATAAACTCATGGCTTTTCAGAATCCTGAGTATTTTCAGAAGAATCTCTTCAGAATCCTGAGAAGGATTCTCTCAGAATCCTGAGAAGGATTCTCTCAGAATCCTGAGAAGGATTCTCTCAGAATCCTGAGAAGGATTCGCTCAGAATCCTGAGAAGGATTCTCTCAGAATCCAGAGAAGGATTCTCTCAGAATCCTGAGAAGGATTCGCTCAGAATCCTGAGAAGGATTCGCTCAGAATCCTGAGAAGGATTCGCTCAGAATCCTGAGAAGCATTCGCTCAGAATCCTGAGAAGGATTCGCTCAGAATCCTGAGAAGGATTCGCTCAGAATCCTGAGAAGGATTCGCTCAGAATCCTGAGAAGGATTCGCTCAGAATCCTGAGAAGGATTCGCTCAGAATCCTGAGAAGGATTCGCTCAGAATCCTGAGAAGGATTCGCTCAGAATCCTGAGAAGGATTCGCTCAGAATCCTGAGAAGTATTCGCTCAGAATCCTGAGAAGGATTCACTCAGAATCCTGAGAAGGATTCGCTCAGAATCCTGAGAAGGATTCGTTCAGAATCCTGAGAAGGATTCTCTCAGAATCCTGAGAAGGATTCTCTCAGAATCCTGAGAAGGATTCTCTCAGAATCCTGAGAAGGATTCTCTCAGAATCCTGAGAAGCATTCTCTCAGAATTCTGAGAAGGATTCTCTCAGAATCCTGAGAAGGATTCTCTCAGAATCCTGAGAAGGATTCTCTCAGAATCCTGAGAAGGATTCTCTCAGAATCATGAGAAGGATTCTCTCAGAATCCTGAGAAGGATTCTCTCAGAATCCTGAGAAGGATTCTCTCAGAATCCTGAGAAGGATTCTCTCAGAATCCTGAGAAGGATTCTCTCAGAATCCTGAGAAGGATTCTCTCAGAATCCTGAGAAGGATTCTCTCAGAATCCTGAGAAGGATTCTCTCAGAATCCTGAGAAGGATTCTCTCAGAATCCTGAGAAGGATTCTCTCAGAATCCTGAGAAGGATTCTCTCAGAATCCTGAGAAGGATTCTCTCAGAATCCTGAGAAGGATTCTCTCAGAATCCTGAGAAGGATTCTCTCTGAATCCTGAATAGGATTCTCCCAGAATCCTGAGTAGGATTCTCCCAGAATCCTGAATAGGATTCTCTCAGAATCCTGAGAAGGATTCTCGCAGAATCCTGAGAAGGATTCTCTCCGAATCCTCTTTGGATTCAGTTATGCAATAATTTTAGATTTTGGAATTGTGTTCCAAATGATTTATCGGTTCAAAGCTGCATAACAGTAGTGTTGCCGATAATACGACCTATCTCTTTTAAGTGCTCCAGAGCATCCCAAAAAAGGCTCTGCCCTTCACCCTTTCCAATCATACGCCTTTCTTATCCATCCATACATCATCGATTTAACCATGAAAAAAACGGAACAAGAAGAGAACGCCGTTTTTTCCGGATGGGAATTTTATTTGAATTTTAAACTAACTTTGAGTGTCGTTCCCCTCTTTCTCTCTTCCAGATAAAGCCCCCTCGGAGGCGACCTTTCGCGGGACGGAGTTTCTCTCGTACGACCTGGGCCAAACCGGCGGTGAACCGATCGTCAGTGCACAAGACGCCATCACGCTCTACTTCCGGACCCGGCAGCCAAACGGGCTGCTGTTTTACACGGGTAAGTGAAATGAGTAAAGGGGAGGGGGAGAAGTCCTTGGTGCTTACCTACCTTGGTAAGTATGCTACTGAATGGGCGTGAGGGTTTGCGCAGTGGTTCGACTGCGGCCAAACTCTGAAAAAATATCGAAATAGTGTTTTTGTTCTACATCGAACCACTGGGATGTGGTACGATGATGTGGTGCACCAGTTGCAACTACTATACAGTGCTTCCGAAAGAGGATTTGGTGAGAGAAACTATGGAAGCGAAGAATGCATAACATTTCGGCACGGTTTTCTTTTCTTTTGGAGATACTCACCCATCATTCCGCTAGCGATAACTACCGTAGTAAAATGGCTTGCTTCATGATGAAGAAAATCGATTCAGCCCTTAATTTGGAATGAAACACGTGGATGATCAAATGACAGACAGCTAAATGTCAAGTCATCATACTGAAAACTCGTACCATAGAAGCAATTTGGCATGTCAAAAATTCTGATTTTCCAGTCGTCTTCACTTTTGCAATCTGAGACCTTAATTTGATTACACATTTTTTAGTGTACTGCTTCAAATGTTAGATTCAGTCATTTATAATTACTCCGTGATGCTTCCACAGAAATTCATATTCCCTCGTATCCCTTCGGACCCCTGGTGAAAACATTCCACAATTCTTCAGAATTTACTGCAGCTTACCGGTTAACAGCGGTAATGGATGGCGATGCAGAAAACTGCTACTCTCACTCCTCGTGCAGCATCTACAGCTAAACAGTGCAGCAGTGCATATCGTTAATGATTGTTGCTGCACTACCACTGCACTTTGCTACTACTGGTGGGTTTAAGAATGTGCACACATTCACAGACCACTGGCATTGCGATTTACGTGTTGTGCACATATACTATATGGCACATAGCATAAAAGCAAAGTAGGCGTAATGGAGACCGCCGGACATGCTTCGGTGGCAAAGTTCCCAAATGATTTTATTGACATCTGCATGGTGATTCCAAAAACTAAAAATGTTTGTAAATGTCTTGTGATAGAGAACCTAATGCTATTGTTTTGGGGGCCTTCCTTAGCCGAGTGCACCATGGTTAAAGCAAAGCCATGCTGTATGTATCTGGGTTTGATCCCCGGTCGGTCCAGGATCTTTTCTTAATGGAAATTTTCTTGACTTCCCTGGGCATAGAGTATCATCGTACATGCCACACGATATACGAATGCAAAAATAGCAACTTTGGCAATGAAAGATCTCAGTTAATAACCGTGGAAGTGTTCACAAGAAAACTAAGCTGAGAAACAGGCTTTGATGCCTGGCAGCCTTATACACGCATATGCCATTATAATGCCATAAAAAAACTAAATAGTGTGCCGATACTAATGCAAAGGTGTAATCGTGCTTCTCAGCACCACTACATTAGTGTGCTGTGCTGTTACTTCAAAAGGGCCCAACTGACATTAGCAATTTCTCTTCATCGATCCTCTCTTTCGCTAACAACTCCGCTAAATTTGATAAATCTGTAATATTTCTTGTTGATGAAGCAAGATATAGTGATTCCTCATCCTACAGCACAAACATATGTAACGAAAAGAGAATCAGTTTTGTGCAATAACGCAAAGAGAGCAACGATGAAGATAAATAGATAAGCCCTTATGGAAAAAAAGAAACAATACAGAATTAGTCTCTATGTCCAGAACGTCCAGACTTCCAATGTTAAAGGTAAGTCTTGACGCTTTTCGACTGCACTCGTGGTTCAGTTAGGTGCTTTCATTACCTTGAAGACATTCAGACAATACTCCACTGCACTGTAACGTCACGCATCAATTT
Source organism: Aedes aegypti (assembly GCF_002204515.2). Taxonomy (NCBI): domain Eukaryota; kingdom Metazoa; phylum Arthropoda; class Insecta; order Diptera; family Culicidae; genus Aedes; species Aedes aegypti. The sequence goes on along the minus strand of NC_035107.1, from coordinate 225,009,051 downwards.
TGACAGGTACTGGTCCTGTTGTTTACAGTTTGGACTTAGTACTTTTTTTCGAATCATTCTTAATTTCGTGAAAGTTTGCTGCGAGGAGAGGTCAAATCCATTGCAGATACCCACGGATCGTATTATTCTATCTTCCTACCGTGGAAAATCGTCACCATCAGCATGCTGGTGATAGAAATGCGAAGATGAAAAAATGATGGAAAAAACGACTAAGTCCGAAACGTAAACAACAGGACCAGCAGCTGTCAAATAAGTGAGGTTAGGCTCGTCATATGCAGCGCTCTATAAAGCGGTGTTTGCTGTACGAACCCTTTCTTCTGGTTCGTATTAATGACCTTCTTTCCTACGCACAATGGTCGAGCTCTATATAAAGGGGCGGCCAAAACTATCAAATATTTTTTTGAGATTTTTATGGTTTTTATCGATTTAAAATATACTACATGTTTTATATTATTATGATCCTTAACTAAAATTGACCTTTTTTTTGTCTTTTATGGCGTCAAATTGGCTGAAGTCAAAAAATTGAAAAATGTAACAATAAATTAAAGTACAAAATTTCTATTCAAAGAATGCAATATCTTCCCAAATTTATGCACTCTCTGAAAGCTCTGAAAGCAACACCTTTGTCAAGCATGAGGATGAAAACAAAAATTTGGTTACACTTGAGTAATTTTGATGATTTTGAACATGATAAACAACTCTTGTCGCGTCATGTCGCCGCCATTTCGAATATTGCACATCGAAAAGCATCATTGGATCTTAGAATTCAGCAGAACCGTACGTTCTTGTTTTTATATACTCAATCTCTCGGATCCACGGATGTTTGGAAGTTCCTACTTCTATAGCCTAAGCAGCTTGCTGAATCAGTGAGGATCACCATTTCGTTTCGGATGTTAAGAATAGCAACCACCTTCTTCATCGCATACGCTTCTGCATGGAAAACGCTGCACTCCTTTGGTAGACTAAACGATCCGGAAAGGCCATTGTTGAAGAATGAGGCTCCTACCTGTCCTCGCTACACACTGAAGTAGTTCAAATGGTAGCCCGGAATTATCGAGCTGATGACAAACGCTCCAGAAGCAAACCGAACCATTTTTCCATAAGCCAGAGCAAGGATCTGCAATGTAGCTGGTCCTTCTCGGCTCACCAATCTAATAACTAACGCCGATCAGACTTGCAGTAGACTCGTCCGCTGGCTCCGGTCATCTGGAGTATTCTCAGATTTTTCCATAAGCCAGAGCAAGGATCTGCAATGTAGCTGGTCCTTCTCGGCTCACCAATCTAATAACTAACGCCGATCAGACTTGCAGTAGACTCGTCCGCTGGCTCCGGTCATCTGGAGTATTCTCAGACGTGACTCACATGCTTTCTTCGCCATTTTGTAATGTGATTTTAATGTCAAGGTACGACCCAAACCCCTAGCACTCAATCGGTTTGTTTTCGGGACGGAGATGATGGGTCACCGATGATGCTTCGCGCCGGCTTCCGACGCGCGTTTGGGCTGCAGTAGAACATGTTGACTCCATTTGAAAGTATCCGGAATAGGGAACCAACGTTACGGATAACACTGATCCTTGCGGCTCACCATTTTCCTTGCTTGTGTTCACTTAACGTGTATCCACCTATTGATACCTGAAACGTTCGCTCCGAGAGAAACTACTACACGAAACTACTACACGAGTGGGGTTAACGAAGACGCTGGTTACGGGGTGTCTCCGATACCCAGACACTTCGCTGGAATACTCCATCTAAGTCAGGTCATGGGTTGTGGGTACGGCCTACTTCGGGTGTGGGCTGGAGTCTGACGGAGTTGATGCTTTTCAGTAGATGAATTTTGGAGGTCTTCCGCGCTTAGTCTCCTGCACGACCGGGGAGTTTTTCCTTGATCGATACATTGAACCAGCCGTTGACTGAGCCACTAGTTGCTCTCGGCTGTGGCGAGGCTTCTCTACGACGACGGTTGCGCTCACATGGTGCACTCTTTCTGGGTTAGACTGGTTGATGACCTGCTTGATGTAAATCATTACCTGCTAGATCCACTCGTCTTTCTTCTTGTTATCTTCCTGTAACCTGGCGATTACCTTATATTTTTGGAGCATGACCGCTTCCAGCTACTCCAGCTTTATCTTGAAAACACTTTGTTGGGCCGCTACCTGGACGAAGCAACCAGCTTGTTGCTCCACGCGTTTTCTGGCCTCCGGGAAACTCAAGTTTTTGCTCACTGCCACTTCGATCACTTCTACTTCCTTTTTATAGACCGGACATTGACGATTTGTTGGCAAATATCACCCTTGCAATTACAGCACGACGTAGCTTCACCGCGTTCTTCTTTATGGAAGTTCTGCGAACAGTTAACGCAGCGTTGCGGTCCAGGACAACGGACATGAGTGTGTCCATGGCTGAAGCAGCTGTAGCAAAATATTGGCCGACTTTCATATACGTGGTCTTACAGAATGTAGAGATCAGTGCCGGAGTATTAACTCTTTTGCCGCCTTCATTGTGGGTGATACGCTTCACACGAATCACCTTCTGGCTGATCATCTCCGTCAAAATGTCCTTTTCCTCCATCTGAATTAGATCCATGTAGAAAATGGCGCATCTATTAACATTCAAATTCGGATGAGGGACGACTTCTACCTCAGTTCCGACAATTCGCTTCGTTACTGGTGCTCTTATTATTATAACATATAGGGGAACTTACGTATTGTCGGCAGCCTAAGCAGCTGAACTTTTAAGAAGGCAATTTTACGCAACAATAGAGCACAACAATTAGCAGGATACACCTAAACTACACTTGAGCCCTCTTCGTTTATTAATTATTATACATAAAACACTATTTTGTTCTCTCGGAGATGAACCAGCCAAGAGCTGAAAATCTCCCTAATAAAGATAACTAACTAACTATTTTGTTCTCTTAATCTTCTCTTTTTCCTCAACAAAGTCACGAGGCACTTGTTCTTTTATCGGCAATGCAATTACTATTGTCGGCAACAAAAATGTTTACTTCAGCAATCCAAAACTGCGCAAAAACTAGTTTATGTATTGGTAATATTTCGTATTTGTTGACAATTCCTGAAATTAAACGTCACTCATTATGTTCTACTCGTTGAAAGCGCCAATGCACATAAATACAGACTACACTGAGAAAAGAATTGCAGTTATAAATAGAATAGCGGAGAGTCAAATTGAATACACAACGCCACTAAATTTATGCAGACTTCGATGCCGCGAAAACTATTTTTGTTTTCAAATTTCGGTTCCATGACGTAAATTTATGAATTTCAATCCGATTTCTTGAAGCGAATTTTCATATGGGGTTCCTATGTTTATCGATAGTTCGTTTCCTGAGTGTAGTTTGTTTGGCCCAATGTCACCTTCTCGAAGGTATGAGATTGGGGGCAATTTTCAAATGATTCCTATTTAAAGGAAAATAATCAAATTTCATTTATTTGTTCTCATATTAAACCGAACATATCAAGTCAAATTGCGAAAGTTATTTAAAAATAAATGAGGACTTACTCATTTTTGGCCAAATCTCACCCCCAACGACGGTACTTGCATAGTTGTTTTCATTTTTCACCGTGAATTGATCTATTCGCTGACAAGCTGAATGGCTCGATATGGTTTTAGTCTGTAAAGGTTGCTGCTCTTGAACACTCTATTACCAAGTTATTACCGAGAGAATGAACTTCGGCAAAGTTGTTCAGTAGCTCAAGCGCTATCATTATAAAAGCTATGAGATTCCAAATTTTGCCACCAGGCGGCGCTAGTGAGCATGAAACTTTTGTTTTGCGGATTTATCAGGATCCTGACTACTTAGAAAGATGGCGTCTTCGATAAACTTGTTGAGAAGCTCAACTTTGTTTCATGCTCACTAGCACCGCTTGGAGGCAAAATTTTGAATCGCATAGCTTTTATAATGATAGCGCTTGAGCTTCTGAACAACTTTGCCGAAGGCGCCATCTTTCTAACTGGCTAGGATCCTGAGACATCCGGAAAACAAAAAATATCGTGCCCACTAGCGCTGCCTGGTGGAAAAAACCTTGTATCTCTTGACAAAAATAATGATAGCCCTTGGCAAAATTTTGATTCGCATAGCTTTTATAATGGTAGCGCTTGAGTTTCGCCAAAGGCGTTATTTTTAAGTTGTCAGGATGCTGAGCTATCCGGAAAACAAAAATTCTTGAACGGCCATTTTGGAAAGTTATCAACCCATACTTCAACTTTGCCAAATATCTCGAATCAGTATTTCCGCATATAGACGTTTCATTTTTCAAAAACATAATCATTACCCTGATTTTTTTACGACCCCCCGATAACGGTCGTAAAAAGAAGTTGGGGTGTATTAAAAAAAATTCCGATTGCTATGTCCCAGGATTTTATTTTTTTGGTTTTTGAATAGCACTCTCCGAATATGGTTCGATCAGCTGATTCAGATCAAAATCCAAACCTTGCCAGAAATTTTTAAGGTTCATATTATTCTCAGTGTATGAGAAAATCAGAATAGACCCTTTTCAAATCTACTTTTTTTTGACTTGATACAATTACATCATCCACTGATTGCCTGTAGAACAACAGGAGTGTTGCCAAAATAGTTAACCTATTGAAAGACGTATATTTTATATGTTTCTCAGTATATTGAAGTTTATACGCTACAATCTTCAAATAAGGAAGGCATTGAAAGGCTCAATTATTACCCATGCATGCTTTGTTGCCTAATTCCAATAAATTAATTAGTTGTGTTCGATCTTTTCTGTGAATTTAAATCGTGAATAATAATTACACCGCAATTGAATATGGTTTTCTGGCAACCTGGTGCAGTAATATAAAGTGATTGCCGAGGAAAACAAAGTTCATTAATTTTTACTTGTGATTTGAAGCATAAAAGTTGAGTATTTTCGAGTGCTTTATAGACCAATCAAAAGTTTAATTGTGCATAAGTGATCGGTGCGTAGATTTTGTGAAAAAATTGGCATTGGAGCGGAGAATTGGACCTTTCGAAGTGGTGAGTTTTTCTTAAGCTGTTCTTGTGTTGTTCTATTCGGCAGCTCACGAATGACGATGATTTCGTAAGCATTTATTTCATTTAATAATAAAACCCATGTTATATAATATTTTTGTGAAGGATGTGATTTATATGGAAGATTATAGTTCAAGGAACATGTAGAGTACATTGAAGGTAACCCTTGTTCCGTAGATAAATTCTAACAAGGACGATAAATTAGTGTTGCCGAAAATACCCTCAGGGTGCCGAAGCCATCATTTACCCTAATATCAACGCCGGCGGCTGCATCAGAATACAGGTCAATTCAGGAATGGGAGGAAAATGTCGGCGTGTTACTTACTTCACGGAAGCCGAGGAGTCCCCTGCAGTTCCAAAGAAAACACTGGAGTTTTGAACATGGGAATGGGCTGTCTATGTTCCCTTAGACAAATTGATAAATGATAAATTTATAATTTGAAATGTATACGAGAGGATAAGCATGGAAGAGGTTATTCTTTTCGTAATCACATAACGCGAACCGGACACGTTTGATCCTTGACACCTTGACTTTTATCGGATAAACAAATTTCAATGATTTTTTTTTCACTCACGGACGATTTATAGCATAAATCAGAGTGTTCGAGTTGATACGTAGGTTAATTGAAGTGAAAATATCAACGAAAACTAAGATTTTAGAAAATCACGTTTGAAAATTAGAACTGACGTAACTTTTAACTCGGAAGACTTGAGCTTTTTCAGTGAGGTGAATATCGTTATGATATGAGGTCAAATCCTTTAGAATTCTTTTTGAATCATTAATGGATATATTTTCGATTAGGCAATAACATTTTTCAGAAATATTTGTTTTGCTCACGTTTTTTGCATGATGTTCATTTACCACTAACAGCTGTTCATTTTACCCACATAGTGCAGGTAAAATGAACATTTACAGCGTTTTTTGCTAGCGACAAAAATATGTGAAAATTCAGCTATTTTAGTCTGAATTCGTGTTGCTGCTATAGATGACATCCCTGTTTTTGATTTTGTGGGATAGAACTATACAAATTCCTCGTTTTTCTATCAGAAACAGGATGATTTCCTTAAGGTGTTCATTTTACCACCACTTCCCCTATGGTTCTTATTTTCCCTTAAATTCTTCCATATACTGTTGTGCTTATATTCAGGTCCCTTTCTACTTCAATGGAGTTTAAAATATTTAATCATTATTTCATTCGAATGATGTGTCGGTAATACATTATATATCATTGTCACAAGGTTTATCAACAATCGTCATATCATCAAGGTCAGCGAAAGGTGGTTCGCTAGCATTTGTTTGCCAACTCCATCATAAACCCGAAACGACGACCATGTTCTGCGTCTTGCTATTGTGGCAGCGGATTGAGCAATAAAATCCAAATCAGATTTATTGCCCCACCACAACCTGACGCTGTCATCCCTCGGATTAGGGCCAGCCCGATACGCCTATCCGCCAAAGTCCAACAACGACCAACTGTGGACGGTGGACGTATTTCCGTGTCGGCTGCTCCAATGGCTGCCACTACCACACGCCGCAAACGATGCGGTCAACGCATTAATTGCCGTAGCCTGTCGTTCGGCCTGATTTCTTGAACGCCATTGGATTCCCAACTAAACGCCTTACTGTATCGCCGGTTAACCTCTTTTTCCCACGTGGTCTCCTGGAGTTACCATATATTTCCACACGGCGGCAGTGGGGTGGCACCAAGAAAGGGATGAGCACTTGATTGGATTATCTCCAGTTTCGCCGAGTTTTCACATTCGAATGCCGTTAGCCGGATCACCGCCTCCAGTTCCGTGCTCTACCGGTGCACACGAGCGCTAAAGCCATGGGCGTTGCTAGGATTTTCAACAGGAGGAGCGGGGATTGTAGGGCGAGTATGGAGAGACAAAGAGACTTAACCACGAATCAAAACAAAACACTACTTGAATCGATTTTACACTGATGCAAAAACGTCGTAAGTAACTGAATTAAAACGACTTATCATTTTGTCATACAATTTTTGTGGGAACCGATAGACACTATCAAGTATATTAAGGCGAGCTGATTGCATGCAAAATTTAAACGATGTATACGGCAAAAAAAATGTTAAAATGGGGGTTTGTTTTAAAACATTTTTAGAAGATAATTTTTTATTCTTCTTAATTAATTTTCTCAAAACCGTATGAAAGTTACTTACGTCGATTTGAAAAAGTAATCGAGAATTTATGTCTCTCAATTCTGAGAATCGTTTTTTAAATTCTTTTTTTTTAGATTCTGCTACAGAACTTTCATAGCAGGATAGCAGCAGATAGTAGGATCGCGAGTAAGACGGATCAGAAGTTTGAGATCGTTGTATACAACAGATTCTAGATTCGTTGTCAGTAATAATACTACTTGCTCCAATTATGGAATTAAAACAAAATATTATTCGTCGTAACAAATCAGTTTGTTATGAATTTATTTGCCGTCGGCCAAGAGGACTCACTTAAATCTGCCGACGCCCATGCCAGAAGCTGAAGACGCCCTGTGCTGCTTCGTGCTTACCTCACTGACGTTGACGTTGTCGTAAGTCACAGGGACAGATCCGGTAACAATGTTCTCCTCCGGTCCCGAAGACAGAGTCGGAGGAGCAATTATCTTAATTAGATTACCGTCACCAGAACCGGGCGTTGGCGGTGATGGTTCAAGCGTTTCTCTGCTGGCTTCCCGGGCCCAGGACGTTGGTTGGACGTAGTTGGAGATGGATCGGCGTGGTTTAACCCACGCTGTGACCGTCCAGACTTTGCCAGTAAATTTCCACTGGCTCTGAGAATATAAGCCATGGGAAGGGATGGGAGTGTTTTTTAAAGCTGGCATTGAACATAAACCAGACAACGGAATCCCGACATTCTGTCCAGCGGAGCAAACGGTTGTTGGACACCAGACTAGGAGTGTGAGCTCTCGAGGTGCACATTAAGTAATATTTTTATTGCTCTCCAAGTTGTCATCATCGTCGTCATCTTGGAGCTTTACTTTCCTCCGGTTGGAACAAGCGGTTCGTATCCTTTTCTCAGTCAGTCGTTGTTTCGTAACAGGTCGTAACACTGACTTCTCCTACATATTTTTTACGATTGGTTACTGCACGGAGCGTGGACACAGCACGACACAGCTAGCTACTGGCTAGCTACTGGTAAACCGTGTTGACAGGATCATCGTAAAACAAAGGTTGACTCGGTCGTTATTCCTCTCGAAGCGGAGGCGACTCAATAGCAGGCAAGGGACTGCCCACGGGAACAAACTGTCCAGCCAACATAGCTGCCACGCAGGACACTTTTTTCCATAGTTTGTACATTGTGAGGATTTTTGTTAGGGAAACTTTGCAACCGACATCCCAAACAAAGAAACCATTTGACTCTGCACAACAAAGGGACATTCGTTTCAATTTAAGTGTGTCTTGTTGGACCATTTGGACCAGGGTTAAGTGGCTGTAACTTTACCTGACTGTGCATGCTGTCGACGACGAGGATTCTGAAGGTTTGCAGGCTGAGGGGCATATATCATCTTTAAGAGAATCAACGTTTATGGATATTCTTACAGTGGTCGACATTCGTTTGGCCGAGTTCCATTATTTTCAATAACTTTAAAAAATAAGCAAAATATTAATTTAACTGTAATTTTTATAGCGGTTATACTATAACGAATACTGATACAACCTGTGCGAATGTGTCGAAATCTAGGGTTGCGCGTTTTGCCTTCTATGGGCATATTACTTCCAGTAACCCTATAAAAGGAAGTACAAGTCCAAAATTGTAAAATGATAACACTAAGGGCAATTTCAACGATGGTCCATTTAAACAAATAAACAAATCAAAATTAAATAGACCAGTAAAAATAGACCAAACCGCACGCATTTGTTGTGTTTTTTCGATCCAAATACTGAATTTAACAGCAAAATTCTAAAGCTAGAGATGGGCAAAACAGCTCATTTTAGTGAACGGAACCGATCCGAAGGGCCGAGGGGCCTTCCTTAGCCGAGTGGTTAGAGTCCCGCGGCTACAAAGCAAAGCCATGCTGAAGGTGTCTGGGTTCGAATCCCGGTGGTCCAGGATCTTTTCGTAATGGAAATTTCCTTAACTTCCCTGGACATAGGGTGTAATCGTACCTGTCACACGATATACGAATGCGAAAATGTCAACTTTGGCAAAGAAAGTTCTCAATTAACAACTGTGGAAGTGCTCATAAGAACACTTAGCTGAGAAGCAGGCTCTGTCCCCGTGAGGACGTTAATGCCAAGAAGAAGAACCGATTCGAATCATTCATTTTAGTGAACCGGATCTTTTGAACGGTTCAGTGGTATCAGGTATCAGAAGGCCGGCTCCAAAGGCACGTTCCCCACCAGTTGGGAGATTTGTGCCATCGCCATATTTGAGCCTATTTCATCATCTACCCGATGGGAGAGGAAAGGGAAGGGAAAGATGGGAGGAAATAGGAGTGGGGTCCCTTGAAGAGGAAAAATCGTATAAGCTAATTGAGAGCATGTAGCTCCATACCACAATGGGTTCGAACAGCGCCCTAAAAAGGGCACTGCAAAACGCATGAGCGTAATGAGAGCCTATAGCTCATTACCACAGCGGGTTAAGAATAACAGGATGTCCTGAAGATTCAGGCTTCTGTATTCAGTTTCACTTAATAAGTGTTTACCAAGTAATTGGAATCGTATTTGCAAAAAAACTGGACAGTTACATATCATGTGATACGAAGTTCCATAATCGGAGTCACAACTATCGCACACAATTGAGTCAGCACGCTGAATATTTGCCATGTGATAGTTGAGTCGGCAGTGGCCTGTCAACGCTCTGACCAAGAGACTGCAATTCTGCTTTGACAGATTTGTTAAATACTTCGCTACCCTTGGAGATGGCTCAGTAATGTACAATTTTGTTTGACGACATGACTCCAAACTATTCCAATATTGCTTGTGCTGAGTTGCCGCCCAAGAGTTTATCTGAAGCTTCACCCAGCACTTCGAAATTGGAATAGCCGGCTCAGGGCCAATGAAGTCATGCGATGCTCCATCGCGAGCTAGCTCATCAGCCAATTCATTTCCAGCGATGGAAGAATGGCCAGGTACCCATACAAGGTTTACAGAGTTGACTGAATTCAGTTCCTCAATTTGAGTTCGACATGCGATAACAAGCTTCGATCTTGAGTTGGCCGAAGCAAGAGCTTTTATAGCAGCCTGACTATCTGAACAGAAGTATATGACTTTACCCATTACGCGCTGTTGAAGTGCTGATTGCACTCCACACATAAGAGCAAATATTTCCGCCTGAAAAACAGTGCACCAAGTGTCTACCATGTGAGTAAAACTGATTCAGCCTTAGCTCACGAGAATATACTCCTGCACCAGCTCTACCTTCAAGAAGGGAGCCATCAGTGTAACATACTATATTGTTTGATATACTTCTTTCCAAATAGCCAGACGTCCACTCTTCCCGTGAAGGGAATTGTGTGGTAAATGTCCTGTAAGGAAAGTGACAAGCAATTGTGAGATCACTTGAAGCAAGGACAATTTTGTCCCAATTCACCAAAAGTGGAAACAACGAAGTGTGTGTAGATCTACGATTTACTGGATTTTTCTCCAGTTGATCCAGTACCCATAAACGGTAAGAGCAAGAAAGTGCTTCTTGTTTAAGATATATGTGTAGTGGCGCAACGTCGAAAATGGCCTCAAGCGCTGCTGTGGGAGTTGTAGAGAACGCACCAGACATCGCCATCAAGCACATCCTTTAGAGATGGCCCAATTTTGATTGGATTGTTCTCACTTTGCCCTTTTTCCACCACACAAGACATCCATATGCCAATATTGGACGAACAACTGTTGTGTAAATCCATTTGGTATATTTGGGTTTGAGGCCCCAAGTTTTACCAAAGGTTTGCCGGCATTGACCGGAGGCCATGCAAGCTCTTTTGACTCTGAAATCAATGTGAGGTGTCCATGAAAGTTTGGAATCTAGAACGACTCCGACATACTTTACTTGATCAGTCACATTAATCTCAGTGCCAAAAAGACGTAAAGGTCGAATTCCATCACGGTTTCGTCTTTCCGTAAAAAGAACAATAGATGTTTTATTCGGGTTAACCGAAAGGCCATATTGGCGACACCAACTCTCGACTACCTGAAGAGTATTTTGCATCAGGTCGAATAAGGTGCTTATGCACATACCAACTATCAGAGCTAGATAGTCGTCGGCAAATCCATAAGTTGGAAAACCGTAATTATTGAGTTGCCTCAATAGCGTATCTGCTACAAGATTCCACAAAAGTGGTGACAAGACTCCCCCTTGGGGGCATCCGCAGACACTCAATTTTCGAATCGCTGCTTGACGCAATGTCGAGAAGAGATGTCGGTTTTTGAGCATTTGATGAATCCAATTGGTAATCATTGTAGGTAGCCCATGGTTTCGTGCGGCTTCCAATATAGCATCGAAAGACACGTCATCAAAGGCACCCTCAATATCCAAGAAAACACCCAAGCAGGATTGCTTCTGAGCGAATGCTTTCTCGATATCGTATACAACTTTGTGTAAAAGAGTCACAGTGGACTTTCCAGATTGGTAAGCATGTTGATTCACATGAAGAGGCATGTTTGCTAAATGAACATCACGGATGTGATGATCGATAATGCGTTCCAGACATTTCAGAAGAAAAGAGGTCAGACTGATTGGTCTAAAACTCTTCGCTTCTTCATACGACGCACGTCCTCCTTTCGGGATAAACTTTACAGTAATATCACGCCAGGATCTGGGAATGTACCCGGTAGCAAAACTGCTTACAAGTAGTTTTTTTCAAAACATGTTTGATAAACTCAAATCCCTTTTGGAGCAGAACAGGATAAATCCTATCCGCACCTGGAGATTTGAAAGGAGCGAAACTATTAAGTGCCCATTGAATCGATTCAGTAGTTACGATGCTGCGAGCCGAGGCCAGAGACTCGTAACTACATGAAAAGACATTTGGTTCATCCGTAGATGCTATGTCCACACATCCAGGGAAGTGTGTATTGAATAAACATTCTAAAACTTCTTCATCGGAGGAAGTAAAGTCACCATTAGGTAAGCGAATTTCGTTCACTTGGAAATCCTTAGATTTTGCAAGGATTTTGTTCAGCCGACTGACTTCACTCAAACTGGAAACATTTGTACAAAGGTTTTTCCAGCCGGATCGTTCAGCAGAACGGAGAGCCTTTTTGTAAGCCTTGCGAGCCGACTTGAACGACTCTGATCCAGCTGAACGGCATCTGTTCCAACTCCTTCTACATTGTTTCCTGAGTCTAGTCAGATCGGAATTCCACCATGGGGTCCCTCTTGTAGTCTTTACAGACCGCAGAGGACATGCTTCTTCAAAAGCTTCCATAATGTAGGATGTTGTAGTATCAACGGCATCATCCAGATCACTTGGATTTTAAATGGACGGAGAATATCCATGAAATTTGGTCGCAACCAATTCAATATAGAGTTCCCAGTTTGTTGACCGGGGATTCCTAAAACGCAAAGTCTGCGCAGTTACATTTGAATGTTCAAAGAAGATGTAGCGATGATCAGATAATGATTCCTCATCTGATACATGCCAATTCGTCAACTCGTGACTGATTCTATTCGAGCAGAGCGTTATGTCTAACACTTCTTCTCTATTAGAAACCATGAAGGTTGGACGATTGCCTATATTAAGTAATCCAAGGTCTGTACTACTTAAGTATTCCATCAGACTGGAGTCTCTCAAATTGATATTTGAGCTGCCCCAGATGATGTGATGAGTATTGGCATCACTGCCCACAATCAGCGGAAGGCCTTTTGTTACGCAGTGTACGACAACTCGTTTGAAATCATCCGTTGGGGATGGTTCATCATGTGGTAAATATACCGAACAATAGACGTATTTCCTGTTGGGGTCACCAACAGAAACATCGATTGTTACAGCACATACATCTCTGGTAGTTAACTCAGAAATGAGTGTAGCAACGATTGCTTTATTAACGAGCACGCAAGCGCGGGGCATGGCGCGGGAGTTTGCCATTTAAAGTTTGCTGAAAGTATCAAAAACTGGGTCCACAAGGTTACCTAGATAGAAGTTCCCTCTACGAAAGTAGGGTTCTTCAACTAGCAACACTTGGGCTGCACCATTTTGCATGAGTCTACAAAGATTGCTCGTTGCTGTTCTTTTATGCTGAAGATTGATCTGAGCTAACCTAACCGTAGCCACTACCCAAACTAGGCAGGATTAAGCTTTTTGCAATCTCAGCACGAAAAAGACCAGCAAAGAAAAAAACAGATCGGTATCTATTTGAAGTCTCCAAAGGCGAAAGAGCACAGAATACACTGTGTAAAACGCATAATGCGAATCCATAAAGGTGATAATTTAAATTAAATGTCAACATATTCGTAATCCCACCCTTATTTAGCCTCAGGATAGAGACTGAAGAAGGGCAGCCGATTATCTCGGAGAAACACAAGGTCACCTGCACCATTGCTCCGGGTAGCACAGGAAGGACTCAATACTGTGGAGGGCGCCCTGGTACCCCACAGGCTCCGTTAGTGGTTAGGTTTTATTTAGACCCCCCTAACCATTCATTCCTAGGCACGGTACGCATCACACCATAAATTAGGGGTCACCTGTGAGGTGGACTTTTACCACCGGAACAGGCAGTACGTGGTGTAAATTCTTAGCCAGTTGAAACAACCGCTACCGACACTACGCGGCTATCTAGGCTGCTCGGGAAAAGGAGGTTAATATTGATGATTAACTCCTGACGTGCCCAAGCAGCCGCCAATTCGAATCATTCATTTTAGTGAACCGGATCTTTTGAACGGTTCAGTGATATAGCGGCTTGCAAAGAAAGAGCGAACTGATCCGAGCAAACGGAAAAAAGAGCGGATATCTCCCTGTTGCGCGACATGCGTCGTACCTTCAGTATCTTTCACTCTCTCTCATTCTCATTCTACCTTCTTCCCCAGAAACTCACGATATACTCGGCCGATTTCCCCTACCCGAACCAAAAGGAAGAAGCAAAATGTGCTTTTCAATAGGCCAGGGGAAGTGGTTCACCTAGAGTGAATTTATAGCAGAGAAAAAGTAGATTTTGTAGTAAAATTGACAGGGAAATGAATGACAAGTTCATCCACTTTTCCTGGCCAATTCCAATGAGAACTTTTTCTCTTTATCTATCATTTGCTTGTATACAAGTGAGCGGAGCAAATGTGTCTGTCTATGCTGAGAGCGCTGAGAGTATTGAGCAGCTGAAAGCTGTGCTTGCCTGTGTAGCGTGGCGCGCAAAACAAGGCCCGTGACAAGCGTTATAATGAACCCGCGAAGCGAACGAAGGGGAATAGGAAAAATAATCGGTTCGTTCTTTTTCATGATCAATTTTTGTCTGATCCATGCTGATCAAATGAACCGACTCTCGCCAAAAAAAAAACACGGATCACTCGTTCTTTCAAATGATCCGGATCTTGGGAACGGCTCCGATTATTTTTACCCATCTCTATTGGATGCCCTGAAGAATCCCATAGGAACTTCGTAGGAGTACACGGATGAACTCCAACGGAAATCCCGGAGAAATTCCGATAGAATTTGCGGTGGAGCTTCGAAAGAATTCCCGGCAGTGCTCCAAAGGTATTCTCGGTGAAGACTTTTCCAGAGAAACTGCTAAGAAATTTCCGGTGGAGCTTCAGATGAACTTCGTCTCCTAGAGTTACTCCATAAACGAAATCTGCTGGAACTCCGGAGGAATTTATGGAAGAATGTTTAAGCAATTCCTGATGGAACACTAAAGGATCTTCCGAGGAACTGATGGATGAAATCCAGAATAGTTGTTGGAGGAACTCCGGAAGAAATTGTAGAAGTAAGGAATTTCTGGAGGAATCCGAAGGGATTCCAGGTGGAACTCTGAAGGAATACTAGGAGAAACTCGAGATAACTGCCCGGAGGAACTTTAGAGAATTTGTTTGAGAAACTCTGAAGGATTTTCCGGAGGAAATCTAGGGAAATTCTCGAAATAACTCAAGAAGAATTCCTAGTGGAACTCCGAAGGATTTCCAAGGAATTACTGGAGGGCTCCAATTAAATTCTTGGAGGAACTATGCCGAAAATCCGAAGGAATTCCCAAAAAAGGTCCAGGGAAATTTCCGGAGGAACTCCCGGTGGAGCTCGAAAGGAATTGCCGGTAGAGCCACCCATAAATTTCATTGGGAGATTCTTTCCAAGAATTATCCCGAAGATTTCCCCAAAGAACTTTACCAGTGTTTCCTCAAGGAATTTCTCATGGGCTTTTCAATAGCATTTTCAATTCTTACCGGGATTTCATCCAGGATTTTCTCTGAGGATTTCGTCTAGAAATTCAGTTAGAAATTCTTATGAGGATTTTCTCTGGAAATTATTTCGAGGATTTTTCAGAGAATTTAAACCAGCTCTTTGAGGATTTGCAGCAGGAATACCTCCGGAAATTTCCTCCAGGAATTGCTCAGGGGATTTCAAGGAATCATCCAAGGATATACCTCAACTCAGGGGATTTTCTCAAGGAATTCCTCAAGGGATTTCTTTCAGGCATCCATCCGGGTATTTGCTTCAGGAATATGTATTTCCTTCTGAAATTTCTTCGTGGATTTCGAGTAATTTTGTTTTTCTCCAGAAATTTTTCTGGGGATTTGCACCAGGATTTTTTTCGGCGGTTTCGTCCAGGAATTCCGTCGGGAATTTTCTTTTTTCCAAGAGCTGCTCCGGTGATTTGGTTCAGGATTTTCTCAAAAGAATTAGTCCAGAAATTCATTGAGGAATTTCGGAGAGTATTTTCTTCTGAAATTTTTCAGAGAATTTTCCGGAGATTTGCTCCAGGAATTTCTCTTGAGATTTAATCCAGGAATTTGTTAGAGAATTTCCTCCAGGATGTTTTCCTAGAATTTCTCTAGGGATTCCTCCAGGAATTTCAAGGATTAATCCGGCGATTTGCTCAGACACTCTTCCGGGAGTTCCTCCAGGAGCTTCTCAGGGGTTTTCAATAGCTATTACTCTATGGAATTCGTCCAGAATTCTTTCGGGGATTTCCATCAGGAATTGCTCCGGGTATTTCCCCAAGAAACACCTCCGAGAATTTCCTCCCGAAACTCATCCTGGAATTTCCTCCAGGTTTTTTCTGGGAATTTCGTCCAGAAATTCCTCCAAAAGCTCCTCTGGCGATATGCTCCAGGTATTTCTTCCGGAGATTGCTCCCGAGAGCTCCTCCGGGGATTTTCTCCAGGAATTCTTCAGGGGATCTCCGATAGCAATTCCTCCAGGGATTTGTTCAAGAAATTTCTCCCGAGATGTCCTCAAGGAATTTCTCCGGTGATTTTTTCCAAAACTTCCTCCGAAGATTTTTTTTTAGAATTTTTACTCCAGGAATTTCTCCGAGAATTTCAAATACCGTCAAGCACTCCTTCGAGGAATTTTCTCCAGGAATTCCCTAAGAGACTTCTAATAACTTCTAATAATTTCCTCCAGAAGCACCTCCGGAGATTAGTCCAGGAATTACCCTGAGCATTTCCTCCAGAAACTTCTCTGGCTATTGTCTCTAGGAATTACCAAGGGGATTTCCAATAGCAATCCCTCAAGAGATTTCGTCCAGAATTTCCCCTGGGTATTTCGTCCAGAATTTCCTCTGGGTATTTCGTCCAAAAAGTTCATAAGGAAATTTCTCCGGGGATTTTCTTCAGAAATTCTTTCGGGGATTTTTTTCAGAGATTTTTTCTGGATTTTTTTTGCAGGTAGTTCTTGGGAGATTTGCAGCAGGAAATTTTCCGGAGATTTTTTCCAGAAATTCCTCAGGGGATTTCCTTCAGGAATGCCCCCGGGGATTCTTTCCACGAACTATTCCGAGAATTCCCTCCAAGAAATAATCCGGGGTTTTCCTCCATAAATTTCTGTGGAGATTCCTCCAAGAATTAATCCGGGGATTTTTCCCAAGTACTTACCTTAGGGTTTCCACGAAGATTTCCTCTGGGGCCGAGGGTTTCCCTCAGCAATTCCTTTCGGAGATGTTCTCCAAGAATTTCTCCGGGAATTCTTTTGGAGCTCCACCAGGAATTCCTTAAAATTTCCTTCTAAGTTTCTCCAGAAACATCTCTAGAGTTTGTCAAGCAATTACCCCGGAGTTTCTCTAGAAACGCCTCCAGAGTTCCTCCAGAAACACATCTGGAGTTCCTCCATAGTTTTTCTAGGATTTCCTTTTCGAGATTCTCTAGAATTTTGTGCAGAGTTCCTACAGGAATTCCTTTAAAGTTCTCTGGGTATTCCTTCGGTGCTTAACCGTTTATTCCTCCTGAGTTGCTCCAAAAATTCTTTAGGAATTCTTTCAGCTTATCTTCTGGATTTAATCCAGCATATCCTCCGAAGTTCCTCCAAAGTTCCACTGGGATGTACTTTGAATTTCCGTCTTAGCTCCTTTGGAATTGTTGGGTAGTTCTTTCAGAAATTCCTCCATGATTTTCCGGGTTACCCCATGAATTCCTCTCTAGGCCGATGTTCTATTATTCGATATCGATACATGGACCAACAAGAACCAACATTGCATGTTTACTATGATGGTCCTCTCAAACAACTTTCCAAATCATTTTTGTTCCAACTTCAGTAATCGATTGAAAAAAAATCTCCGAAGGAATTTTTGGTGGCAATCCCTGAAGGAAATCCTCGACCCAGGAGGAAGAATTCCTGGAGGAATTCTTTGAAAAAAAATCACCGGTGGAATTTCTGGAGAAAATTTTCCCGAGGAATTCATGCAGCAAATTCCAGGAGGAATTTCTGAAGAAAATCTCCGAGAAAATTTCTCGAGGAATTCCTGAAGGAAATCCACTATTGCTATTGAAAACCTCCAGAGGAATTTCTGGAGAAAATCCACGGGGTAAATGTTGGGGGATATCCCGGAGGAATCCTTGAAATCGCTGGAGGAATTTCAGGAACAAATTTCCACAGCAACTCCTGGTGCAAATCCCCATACTCCTGGAGGAAATCTCCGGAAAATTTCTCTAGAAAAATCCCCGAAAAAATTTCTGGAGAAAATCCCCGGAGGAATTTCTTAATGAATTTCTGGACGAAATCCTCGGAGGAATTCCTGGAAGAAATCTCCCAAGAAAATCCTGGTGCAAATCCCCAGAGAAATTCCTAAAGAAATTTTCAGGATTAATTCTCTGAAAAATCCCCGAAGGGATTTCTGGAGAAAATCCTCAGAGGAATTTCTTAATGAAATCCTTGGAAAAATATCTGGAGCTGTTACTAGAGTAAACTCCCGGAAGAATGTCTGGATGAAAACCACAGAGGACTTCCTGGATGACGTCCCCGATGGAATTGCTATTGGAAGAATCTCGGAGGAGTTCTTAGGGGGAAATCCCCCATTCAAAGAAAAAGTATCCCGAGGATTTTCTAGAGCAAATCACCAGAGGAGTTTCTGGAGGATTTCCTGGATGAAATTCCCGGAGGATTTCCTGGAGGAAATCCTCGGAGGTGCTTCTTGAGGAAATCCCCGGAAGAATTTCTAGACGAAGTCCCTAGAGTACTAGCTATTGAAAATCCCCTGAGAAATTCGTAGAGAGAATTCTCGGAGGAGTTCCTGGGGATATCAGCGGAACAATTTCTAGATTAAATCCCTGGAGAAATTCCTGCTTTAAATCCAAAGAGAAGTTGCTGGAAGCAATCTCCGAATGAATTTTCTGACAAAAAAATTTCGAATTTCCTGGAGGAAATTTCCGGAGAAATCCCCAGAAATATGCCTGGAAGAAATCTTCGGATAAATTCTCTGAAAAAGTTTTCTTAGGACTTCTTAATGAATTTCTAGACGAAATACCCAGAGGAATTCCTGGACGAAACTTACGGGAAAAGTCCTGGTGCAATTCCCCAGAGAAATTTCTGTAGAATATCCTAAATGGAATTCCTGGAGGAAATCCCCGGTGAAATTTCCAGAGAGAAAAGTTTCTGAAGGAAATACGTACCCGAAATACGTGCGCAAATCTCCAGAGTATTTCCAGCAGCAAATCCCCGGATGAATGCCTGAAAGAAATCCCCAGAAAAATTCCTGGTTCCCTATTTTGTTGGAAACATCGGGGGAACTTCAGTAGAATTCCTGGAAGAGCACCTGGAGATATCTGTAGGCAGACTTCGCTGTGGACTCTTAAAATATATTCCCGAACAAACTCGTGGTGGAATTCTTAAACGAATTCCTAAAGGATTCCCCGGAGAAACCCCTGATGATTCTTGGAGGTGTCCTGTCTGAGTTACTGGAGAAGTCCCAGAAAAAATTGCCAGAGGAATCGTTTGAAGCGTAATAGATATTATTTAAAAACAACAGTGAATATTGTTTTTGTTTTTACTTAGGGTTTCGTTCTACTTCGTCGTTAGCGCTATTATTTGTCGTATCGAACTTAAAATGTTTCACTACGGCGGATATTCCAGCTTACCTGCAACATAGATTCATTTTCCAAGTGTAATTTTGTGAAAGCTGTTATGATTCGTACATTTGTACACCAAAAATGCAATAAAACTACTGTATTTCGATAAATAACTTCAGTTCAATTATCCACTTTGCACTTTTTAACCGAAATCGCGTGGACGAACATGATTTGGAAGAAATGCTTAGCAATCGACACCAGTCACACCACCTTATGATACATGTTTCTTCCCGCCCCCCTGTGTGACTTACTTTGCCGGGCACTTATTTTCACTATGTAAAACCTTCGTACTTCTTCACTGAAGGATTTCATTCCAATCGCACGCCGTAAAAGTTCTATAATTCACGAAATTTTATGAAATTTCCTCAACGACCTCCTAAAATTGAGAATGTAAACAAAGTTCAATCTGTCCTACTGAGAAAAAAAAGCTTGTGCGCATCAATGTGTGCGCGATGCCAGACGTAAAAATACGGTTCCTTTGATTGTATTGTTTTCGCTGCACTGTGAGCAAATGCCATAATTGTTCGGTCAAAAGGAATTGTGTTTATATGTTTGGGCTGAATTTTGATAGCGAATAATGAATTTTATGAGAAATTGGTATATTCCATCATGCTGAAGGAATAGAGGGAGATGCCCGTAGATCTATATATTTATATTAGTAAAACATTTTATTATATCGTTGATATGTTGTATTTTGACCACTCACTATATCACAGTGAGCCGTAAGTTGTGAGACGAATCTGGAAACTGATTGCGACAGAAATGAAAACGATACGACGAATTGAGAATTCGGCAAGATGCATTTTCTTTGCATTATTTCCAAAAAGAGATCAAGAATCATCAAAATCATATTGTACAATGCTAAAGCCGTTTTGAGAATGAATTGTTTGACATTGGTTTGTATCAGCATCATTCACTGCAATACTGGGAAAATTGCAGCTCTCACTGATCAATGCTGATCAATGCACCCTACCTCAAATGAGTAGGATAAAAAGACGATGGCAGTTTCAGCGAGATAAATCCAAACTGGTACACAAACATGTGTCAAACCAGTTTTGGAACAGTTCAAATCTTGGTCCAAAAAAATAGACCAGAAAAATGGTATAAAATAAAATTGGAACAGTATTTGCAACACCGATGCAAGCTCCACTTTTAAACATGATCCAAAAATTTGGAACCAATCTGTGATTTGGACCACCGGTGAAGTTGCCCTAGTGCATGGCCGTTATTTCGACAGGAAATATTGTATCTTTCTGAATATGAATACGGAAAATTTTCCTCACGTTCACGGAATACCAATTTATCCCAAGCAAAGCCTTATCAACGATTGAAACTCATCGAAAAATGTAAATATACCATCCCATCCACATCAAAGGCCGTGCCGTTTGCCGGTGCAGTATTTATAACAGCAAATCGAATCAAATTGATTCGATTTGCTACCGATGTTTTGCCTCACTAAATATACCGAGCGCCATTTCACTGGAAAAAGCCATCGCTTTTCCGCGCGTACACAATTGCACTTTATCGAACCATGCATCCATGCACTCTGATGCGCTGGACATCGCAATCTATTGATAGCGCAGTTGAATGCCTCGAGTGGACATGGGGCCAGCAGAAAAAAAATTACCATGATAATTGAACGATGAATTTTTGATGGGTTTAAAGTGCACTCGGTCCCGCTCCGGCGATGTTCCAGTTTGAAGGTTGAAAAATGGTCACGGACACGATGGAATATCGTAACCGACGAATCAAGCAAATGGTTCCAATGCGATCATTGTCGCTGTGAATAGGAAGTAGATTTTCTTCGACTAGGAGGAACTCGATTAACAGTTTGGGGAGAATTTTATTTTAGAATTGTAAATTGTGGACCAAATCATGCGACTTGCAGGTTTCAAATGAAGAGCTTTTGGTTTATGTGGGAATAGTATTAGTTGAGTTTTGGAAGCAGGAGAAATCTTCCATTTTTGCAAGTAATGAAGAAAAATTATCCTACCTTTTTTGCAATCTACTACAGATGACACGCAGGCTTCGTCCTTTGGAGGAGAGGCCTGTGTCATTTGCAAACAAAGATTTTTGACATCTCTGAGGTAACTCAGGTAAGTCAGATGTGAAAATATTGTATGAAATTGGTCCAAAAATGCTGCTTTGAGAAACACCAGCTCTTACAGGAAGTCTTTCAGACTTGGATTTATGATAATTAACCTGAAGTGTACGAATTGACAGACAACTGTGGATTATTCTAAGAATGTATATTGGAAAATTAACATAATAAACACTACATCTACATTTTTTATCACACTTTATTATATCAAAAAAATGATCCACCGAGTTTTTTTATTCTTTTTTTTTTCTGCAAAGCATCAAACTTTCGCTCCTCCTGCTAAATCCACCTTCTCCACAGAAACTTTCCACAAAAGCCATTGTTACCTGTCCAAATCAGTTTTCTTTCACCGTCGTGTCGTGGAAGAGTGAATAAAATCACTACTCACAATGCATTATTCAGAGCTCGTGTTCTTTTCAGGACAGTTCTTTTTTTTTCTTGAAGGAGTAGCAGTGGACGGTAGGGTAGGTATGCCAAATATGGATGTAATAAGTCAACAGTTAGAATAAAAATCAGTTTTAAGGCGAAGTAGGCCGTCATTGAAATTTGTACGCGTCGTTGATGATTGTTGCTAATTCATCTCACGATTTAGAATCAAAGAAAATCAGTTAGTTTTGCACTTACACAGCTGAAAAAATATCAGCATACTTTATGCATGTAAGCGCGTACAGTGATACTTTTTCAAGTCAATATAAACTATCAAGACTGAATTTATCACTTTGAAATGCAAGCTGAAAAGTCATCATTGTTGCCAAAACGAATGACGGGCTACTTAGCCTTAACCCACTTTTTAAAAATGTAAGCGTGATTTGTTGATGTTAATTACGAGTGTATTAAAAAGTTTGAGTTTGGATTGATTTCAAGCTTTCATTAATTACTTTATTAATATCATTCCAAACATTACATTCATTTATTATATCTAGGTGTTCAGTGTTAGACAACACTATCATCCTAACATGGTAAAACGAAGTTAATATTGTATTAACATTTTGTTAACAACATATTACATTTCATTTGCCGTAGCAGTTCAGATTTTTTTACAGGTGATTTGATTTCACCTGCTTATAAGAGAAAAAAAACAATATCGTTTTCAATTTACTTAACCTAACAGAGAGGAAGCTTCAGAATCATTTTCAAAATTTTATTTTGTATCCTCTGCAGAGCTTTTTTCCCTGGTATTACAATAGCTAGTCCATGTTGGTATAGCATACAGCGAGGCTGGCCTAAAAATTTGTTTGAATATCAATTTCTTATCAAGGCATTATTATCTTTACGGACAAATAGTTTTTCCATTACTGTGAATATTGCTCGTTATATTACAACGCGGAACACGTTTTGTCTCAAGCACCAGAAAACCGCTATTTTCTAAATTCAGGGTTGCTAAATCCATTGCTGTTTTCAAAAATATCATGGCACTTCTAGGTTTTGAGATATTGACGGATGAAAATGCAAAATTTGACTATTTCAGCACACTTTCATGCAAGTTTACTAGCTTGTATGGCAATTTGTTTGCTTAATTTGCCACATAATTGTAACTTCATGTGTGTAGCAATTAACAAAGTTCAAAAAACTTTCGATGTTAAAAAGTTATTTTTTGGTGGTTAAGAAAAGTATTGTACTTTGCCATATAGAAGAGACTGTAAGCATGTTAAAAAATTCAATTGAATCTAAATTTTGTCATGCAATTTCAACCAAATTTTATCTAAAATGAAAGTTTAAACTGCATTTTTGGAGGATTAGATCATAAAAAAAGTTTGATAAATAATACTTTGAATATTACGCAACTATCAATGATATCAGTGTTTTTACAACTTTGGCGTCCTGTAACTAAAAATTGACGTGATGGAACATTTCTTAGAACGGCATCAGATTCACCGATTCACTCCAAATCTACTGAGTCTTTAGTAATAATTTGATCCTTGAGACACGCAAAACTGTAATTTTTGTTACGCTGTGTTGTAGTAGAACAATAAACTTTATTTGTGCCCACTATCGCCATAATTGATGCTTCTACCCTAGCGATGTACTCTCCCGCGGACGACTACAAATCGCTCACACCTGCAGCAGCAAGTGGATGAAACCGTTGTCAGCCGCACCATTCGCAACAGTGCAGTGAACCTATCGAGATCGATATTGGTGCTGAAAATTTTATATTTCATATTTCGTGCTATCTGCTTACTATTATACTTTATGCTATACTCTAAGCTTTTAAAAGCATCCAATAGACAGACTTGCATTACCAAAACATCACCTTACCATTATTGGTGGTCCTATGTTTCTTGGTACATTGAAGTATATTTTGAACGGTTTTCATACATAGTGATCAAATTTTAAGATCCTAGAACATCGTATGTATACTTCCTACCAAATGTAAACTGAAATGTAGAGACTGAAGGCCGCATATTAAAAGACATTCCCGAAAGAAAAAAAAACAAATTAATTTTTTTAACTAGATGAAATCAGGTTTTTTATCTACTTATAGGTATTCCACTAAACAGCTCGAAGATTTATTATTGTTGAATTTTCTCTTTGTGATACTATAATAATATTCAATTTACGTGCTGCTAAACCTTTCAAGGTGCTGCAAAATTCAGTATGAGTGTTGCAATACGCGATTCCATATTTATGATGAGTAATGTAAATAACATAATGCTAAAGGACTAGCGTTTAACCCATTAACGCCCTAATTATTTCACATTTGTAGTAATCACCTGATTCTTTCTGGAGTATCGCATTATGATAAGAGAATACTTAAACCGTCATTTAAATGGAAATCTACGGTCACATTTTGTCACAGTACACAGTGGGTCATATGTACGCAAAATATTGAAAAAAATAAAATACTTGATTACTATTGCAAATGTTTGAAGGTGGTATGGTGCATTAAAAAGTGACAAGATATTATGACAAACATAATGTAAATTGTAAGAACATGATACCATAAGTATAAATAAAAAAAACGAGGCTTATTTGAAAACTACACCACAGAATGATGCTGAATGTGACACGCATACGAAACACACACACACAATCACATACACGTACATGCACAACACATACTTGTTTGCATATACCAACATGCATACATTCATACACACATAGCCGCAGTAGTCGCATTCTCCTCCTTTATTTTACGCCAGGCTCGTTTGTATCAAATGGTTACGGGGTACACACTTATACAAATTTCCACGAATATGATATTTTTTGTCGTAATAAAAACCACTAAGGATTTAGCAGGATTCCCAACAATTACATATTGTTTCTACAGAAATCTTGAAGGCTTCGCACAGAATTCCAACAGGATTCCCTCAGGATTCTCGAAGAATATCACAAAATCCCCATTGGAATTTTTCCAGGATGATCATGAAAAAACACACTGAATTCTCATAATGTTGACATTTCTCGCAGTATTTCTACGCAATACCCAAATAATTCTTACAATTGACTCTAATCAATAAGACCAATCCAAATTTCCAAAGTATTTCTACGTGATTCTCTCAGGAATACTAACTGTATACTAATACTACTAAGCATTCTCGGTAGATTCTCAATGTATTTTAAAACTTTTTGCTCACTATTTTCGCAATTTTTCTACAAAATTTGCACAGACTTTCAGCAGGATTCCCTCAGTATATCCTTGGGTTACCATTTAACAATTCCCACTGGAATGCTAGAATCCTCACTGGAATACAAGCATCTACACTAGAATCCCAAAATCCGCACTAGAAATCCATGATCTATGCTGGAATCCAAGGATCCACACTAGAATTCAAGAATCCACACTGGAAACTCAAACTCTTCACTGGTATCCATCAATGAAACCCTAGGATCCATCTGAAATCCATACTGGAATGTCCCAGGATCCGCAGTGAATTTCAAAGATCTACACTGGAAATGCATAATCTTCACTGGTGTTCAAATATCTACACTGAAATCCCAGCATTCACATTAGAAACCAAGGACCCATGTTCTAATCCTGCGGTTCACACTAAAATCGCAAGATTCATACTGGAGTATCAAGATACTGAAATCCCAAGGTCCCTACTGAAATCTCAGGTTTCACATTAGATTTACACGACCCATGTTACAATCCCAGGATCTAAACTGGAATTCCAGGATTCAATTCCAGGAATTTCAATATCCACAATGGAATACCAAGATTCGGAGCAACAGTCCCAAGATATACACAAAAGTACAACAAACCTAGTGGAATTCTAATATCCACATGAGAAACCAGGGATCCACAATGCAGCAACACCGTCTACACTAGAATCCTATGATCCACACTGAAAAACTTGGAATCAGACTGGAACACCAGAATCCACACTGGATTCCCAGAATCCACACTGGATTCCCAGAATCAACAGTAAATTCTTAAAATCCACACTGGATTCCCAGAATCCACACTGGATTTCCAGAATCCACACTGGATTCCCAGAATCCACACTGGATTCCCAGAATCCACACTGGATTCCCAGAATCCACACTGGATTCCCAGAATCCACACTGGATTCCCAGAATCCACACTGGATTCCCAGAATCCACACTGGATTCCCAGAATCCACACTGGATTCCCAGAATCCACACTGGATTCCCAGAATCCACACTGGATTCCCAGAATCCACACTGGATTCCCAGAATCCACACTGGATTCCCAGAATCCACACTGGATTCCCAGAATCCACACTGGATTCCCAGAATCCACACTGGATTCCCAGAATCCACACTGGATTCCCAGAATCCCCACTGGATTCCCAGAATCCCCACTGGATTCCCAGAATCCCCACTGGATTCCCAGAATCCCCACTGGATTCCCAGAATCCACACTGGATTCCCAGAATCCACACTGGATTCCCAGAATCCACACTGGATTCCCAGAATCCACACTGGATTCCCAGAATCCACACTGGATTCCCAGAATCCACACTGGATTCCCAGAATCCACACTGGATTCCCAGAATCCACACTGGATTCCCAGAATCCACACTGGATTCCCAGAATCCACACTGGATTCCCAGAATCCACACTGGATTCCCAGAATCCACACTGGATTCCCAGAATCCACACTACACTGGATTCCCAGAATCCACACTGGATTCCCAGAATCCACACTGGATTCCCAGAATCCACACTGGATCCCAATCCACTGGATTCCCAGAATCCACACTGGATTCCCAGAATCCACACTGGATTCCCAGAATCCACACTGGATTCCCAGAATCCACACTGGATTCCCAGAATCCACACTGGATTCCCAGAATCCACACTGGATTCCCAGAATCCACACTGGATTCCCAGAATCCACATGGGATTCCCAGTATCTAAACTTCAATCCCAGCGTCCACACTGAAACCCTACGATCCACACTATAACTCCAGGATTCACACTGGAATCCCAGGATTCTGCACTGGAAACCCTGGATCCACATTGGCATCCCAGGATATATTTTGAAATCTCAGAATTTACTCTGGAATCCCGGAATCCACACTGACTTCCGGCAGGAACCATTCTATAATTTTTCAGGAATCTCTGATTTGCAAACCACGCTTATGGTAGTATAAGACGAGCGTGGTGATGCCGACAAGATCTGGTGACAAAACAGAAATGTTTTATGCTGATAGCACAACCTAGTGGAAGAAATATGAATTAAAAAACCTGTCATTAGACTGCCCATAATGTCTTTCACAACTTTGCCAAAGATACCAACCATCTATTTTGTCTAAAAAATTAACTGTATTCAGAAATGTAACTGATCTCAAAATAGATCACTGGGCGTTCGACGCATCTGATCTCAAAATAGATCACTGGGCGTTAATGGGTTAATCTCTAGGCTTTAATGTTCAAGAATCCGTCATCGTAATTATCGTCATCATCGAAACTTCAACACCAGTTTTTCTGTTTGAAACTGAAATTTATTTGACGAAAATATGTTCACAGTGTTTCAATTGGAGAATTGAATACAGTGAACACGTTTTCATGAAACTTTCATGATTTTTAGAAAAAAAACTGCTTTTGAAAATTTTCAAACAGATGACGGGTCTTGCCCCCCTTTAAACTCATATATCATCCCAAGCAACAAGTAGTTTAGATGAAAGGGTATGTTTGGCTAAGCAGCTGACTTTTCAAGAAATTGACCAAACTTCAGTTTACATAAAGTTCGTTTGAATTGTTTAAATAGAATGATTTTTATCAGAGAGTAGGAAAAAAGTTCGACTCGAACTTGTAATGAACTTTCTAGTTAAGTGCATGAGTTATTTTTTCGAGAATCAAATTGTGTAAGTATCCGACAAGTTCTCTTACTCAGCGATATAGTTTAATTGGAACTCAAAATCTACAAGAAGTGGACTTAAGTGCTTAAGCTTAAGTGAAATCCGAACTTTTGGTTGCTTGAGAAAGTTAACCTTTAGATCAGGGATTACAGAAAACATTATCATTAGATGTCAAGGCAGGGTGATGAAAGCAAAGCAAGTGAAAAAAGTTTTCCTTGGGTTTTTATGAGGGGTTTCCAAACAACTCTCAAAGAATACCTGAAGGAATTCCTGGAGAATCTACGGAAGGCTCTCTTTGAGGATGGATATCCCACCAAACGATTTCCTATAGGAATGTCTAAAAGACTCTTTGGAGGAATCTCTAATGTAATCCAAGAAAAACAAACTTTCTGGATGAATTTATGAAGGAATTACTGGAATTACCTCTTTACGAGTTCTTGGATTACTTCCTAAAGCAATATCTAGAAGAGTTCCTTATATGATCTCTGGGGAATTCCCCAAAGGAATATCTGCATAATCCTATAAGAGGTTTTAGGAAGCACTTCGAATAAAATTTCTGGAGGATTTTTTGAAGGAACGTCTGATAGGCCCTAAAACTGTTTTAGAAAAAAATGCAGGACTTCAGGGAGAAACTCATTGATTTATACACATCGTAGTTACTGAGCATATGTAGAAAAACATCTGAAGGAACTTTTTTACGAATTCGTGAATCAACCCATTAATATGTTTTCATGAATCTAAGTTCCTAAAGAAATCCTTGGAAAAATTTTGGATAAAAATGCTGTCTAAATTCACAAAAAGAGCGTTAGCCGAAAACGTTGAGAAATTTCCTAATAGATTATCTCATCAACATTTTGAAACAATTAAAGATTTTCCTTATGGAACTAATTGTAATCTAACAGAAAACAATTCTTGACGATTCCCTCACGATACAACTGTGAGTTAAATTATGCCGCAATAATTTTTGACGTCCAATATTCTATTGTTTTAATCATGAATTTAGCCTTCTTTTGGAAAAGGCTGTTCTTTATATTTATACTGTTATAATATAAAATTTAGTAGAGCTAAATGGTATTTTTAAATATTTTGTTGTTTTCTAAATTCTTGCAAGCTATGCTGTTGGAATGATCATTACTTTAGAACATGCTAATATATCAAATTATGTTATTTAACAAACTTGATCTCCTTACGAGATATGCTGTAGAAATATTATTTCAATCAAAAATTTTCCCTTCTTTCGATATTACAGTGTTTTTGATTTACACCTTCAAAATTAAAATTAATATTGAATCGTTCAGAAATGGTGCCACAAATATTTTCTTTAAAAATGTGTTGCTCATTCGAGTTATGCTGTGTGAAGATTTGTTTTTGCGTTAAAGTCCTAAACAAATAATAATCTGCTCTCGTATATAGGATATTTTTGCACTATGCTGCAATAATAGATCTTTGGATAAGAGCTTTCAATATTTTGCAAATAAATTTCCCCCTCTTTTATCAAGTACTTTTCATCAAGTGTTACGTACCAACTAGAACAGAGCTTGAACCGCAACGATATGTTCTATGATCATGAATTGCGAACTTTCCTTATCAGTTTGCTATTTTCAAATATGTATATCACTACAAGCTCAAAGACATTCTATGTTCTGTGATGTAGAAAAAATCATTATTCCGAAAAGGCCCGTCACGAGTTTAACCCCTCTACCAGCAGCTTCTTTTTTTACTACAAAAAAATATTCAAACAGCGATAACTTTTTCGTTTTTCGATATTTTTGCACCATTTTTTCACAAGCCCTCAAAAAACTCTTCTTTTTCAAGCATCTATGTCGATATTGATTATAAGTTATCTAGATCCGGAGATATTCTGAAATTTCTTGGGGGATCGACGTTTCTCTATAACTCACGTAAGTATCTCAGGATACAGATTTTTGGTCATGTTCGGTAATTCACTGCTCGAAACAATACTTCAATGAGCGTTTGTTGTGAAAAAATGAAGCAAATTGGTAGCATCCCTTCAGAACTCAATGAACGATCTAGACTAATATTTGGAAAGGGTAAAAGTTTTTTTACTTTCTTTTTATAAACCCGTATAACTCGAAAACGGTAAGACCTACAAAAAAGTGTTGTATCGGGGACTGTCGTGAAATTTCCTGAAGTTTAAAAAAAAACATTTTCTACACTGAAAAAACATGATTCAAAACTTTAAAGTTGATTTAAAAAACGGCCATTTCAGATTTTGATCATCCTTAACCAAATGTTTCGTAATTAAATTTACTAAAAGTCGTCCATACATTGCAAATTGGGCATATTTTAGGGAAAAAGTTGTTCTAACATCGAACTTATTAAGTCCAAAATGATTTTTTTATTTCGCTTTAGATAGTCTAGTATGATCATATTTTCAAGTGATAAATGAGTTTTAATCACAAAATAGATTATATTTGTTTTATTGGGAGTAGTTAAAAGAAATAGAACGGAATTATACAGAGATGTTTTTTAATTAAATACAATTGATCTCGCACCAAACCGCTTTTGAGAAAATCAACATCGGCTATTGAAACGTGTATTTGTATGATTTATAAAACACTAAAACGACTTCAACAAGCGTCGAAAGTGACAGTTGTCGGAGTAGCAGAAAAACTTAATTTTGTCGTATGTTTTCAACATTTTTCGACTAGTACGGAGGGTGTTGAAACCAAACCATTTTTTTTTACACTTTTTATATCTCACTTTATTTAATATGTAATATGTAACTTGAAAAAACTAAAAATACATTTACGTTTTCGTAACTAAAAGGATTCTACGATTCCTTCCTTCCCTACCGCGTGAGAGAATTTTAAGCCTAGAAATTACACATTTCCTCCGTCCTGAACTGCCTAACTCGGTTATCTTGTTCTTTCCGCGAAAAAACGCATCTGTCCCTATAGGCCTTCTCAGAGGGATACGAATTCAATATTTCTGACGCCCTTCTTTGAGCCCTGCTTTTCTGCTGTAACATTCAATCAAAATTTGAAAGAGAACATGTTTGAAGGTTGGTAAAGTATATTTGATGGGATAAGCACACCAATTTGAATTTTGAATATGAGAAATCGGCACGATGCCCAGAGGTTCCAGTTGTTCTACGAAGCGGCCATAAATCATTACACTCAATATCCGATTTGTAATCATAAATCGCAAAATTAAATCTTTTAACCGTAAATACTTCATCGAAGTTGTTGTCGTCGTTGATATTACATAAAAAGTCTGATAAAAAAAAGGGATGCATAGAGCATATTGCGAAGGCGCTGTTATTTAAATGATTAAATGCGCATAAGGAGACTTTGCAATTATCTATCTTTCCGTGTCCAAGAATAATATAATATGTAATATTTTATTGCAAAGTACCATGAAATCTATAAATTGAAAGCAATATATCAGGGTTACTAGTATCTTCGTACACACGATATACACATGCAAAAATGGTCATTGGCATAGTAAGCTCTCAGTTAATAACTGTGGAAGTGCTCATAAGAACACTAAGCTGAGAAGCAGGCTCTGTCCCAGTGGGGACGTAACGCCAGAAAGAAGAAGAATATCAGGGTTACTAATTTCCAACTGAAGAAAATTCCCTGCTCAGAGTTGTCCATAGGTCTAGATTTGGTCAAATCCAAATAACGAACATGTCACTTATGCAATCAATCTTTTGTATCAAACATTTACAACTGAGAAATTTATAATGCATTATATGTGAATATTTTGTTGGTTTATATTTTTTTTTCTTATTCTTACATTTTTTTATTTTTGCGCTGGATCTGTAGATACTGGAATGTTGTTTAAGATCTTGTTGCGATGCTAGTTGTATAAACAATAATTTCAAGTCGTTCCTCCACATTTTGGGAAGTCATCTCATATACAGTCAGTGACATAAGTTAGTAACCAAATGCTGTTTTTCCATACAAAATGCCCAAGTTTGGGGTGCTGTATTTCAGCTTCTGGTAGTCTGAATAGGCTGAAATTTGGATGACGAACTACAAATAACATGGATTTTTGCCAGTAAAGCTAAGTATGCTGTTCCGCTCAAGAAAAGTAAAAATTTCTGCGGAAGAAATGGTCAAGAAATTTTCTACAGCGAGCTCCATTTGAAATGACATTTCTTTTCAACTGCGTACTGCGATCAAAGAATAATGCTTTTCTTGACCATTTCTTGCAAGAAATTTTCCACGCATCGAGATAGGCGATTACTTTTCTGTTGAAGTGCATACTTCGCTTAAGGGAATTATTACATTGCAGTCATTTTACATAGAGTTTCAAAGGGTTGTTTAAAGATAAAAGTAAGTAACCGAGACACTTTTTAATTTAATTCGAAAACGGTAAGTCATGGAAAGTTGGTGTGTTCTGCAAATTTGTGTGACTTCTGAAATTGAACAACTTTGTGGAACAGACCAACTTTCCACGACTTACCGTTTTAGAATTCAATTAAAAAGTGTCTCGGTTACTTACTTTCGTCTTTGAACAACCCTCTGAAACTCTATGTAAAATGACTGCAATGTAATAATTCCCTTACAGGCAAATTTTCAAGTTATTTGTAGTTCGTCATCCAAATTTCAGCAAATTCGGACTACCAGAAGCTGAGAAACAGCACCCCAAACTTGGGCATTTTGTATAGAAAAACAGCATTTGGTTACTAACTTATGTCACTGACTGTATATTAGAATGACTGTTGTACCATTACAAAATTATCAGAATTTTATTGTCTCAGCACCCCCACTGAAAATAACTATAAAATCAATATACAATGTTGCAAGTATATACATATCGAAATGAAGTAGTTACAGTGAAAATTTTGTTATTTTGTATATTCATTCCAATTAGCTACCAACATATTGGTATGAGGTAAATTTTATAAATATTTTTATTATTGCCTTTTTTGGAAAAAAAAACTAACAACTTTGAAGGCACACTGCTCACTTATTTGCAAATATTTGCAGCTAGAACCTTCACAGGTTAATTTTCCTACCCAAACAAGACCATTTGGTGGCAGAAGTTTGATTAAATGTGATTAAGAACATATTCAAAAACGTACTTCAAATAAAGTGGTGTAATAATGAAAAGAGTATATTTCTATTCTGATGTAAGTAATCAGTGCTGCCTCAGTCACATAAGACTCTGAAATGTACCAGAAGTGATATATATACAGCTGTGCTAAGATTCTGTAGCCTAAACTGATTGAAAAATCAATTGATTGTGGTTTACGGACACAGTACACTAAATGCAGAAATTGCTTCATTTTTCACGTATTTTTTAAACATGAAAAATTTACTTCATCATTCATGGCCCTTTTATGAATATTATACATGAACGTCTATAACATTTATGTTTTTACATTCTTAACATCATAATTGATCCATGAAAAAGTGAGGGAGTGAGAAACAAGACAATTTATTTTTCGACTTTTGACCTATGGACGGTACCACTGTGCGATGAGTTGGCTATGAAATCAAACTTATGAAATACTAACATTTAACTTAAGTTAGCGATTCAAAAAAGTTCCACCGAGTTCCACCATAAATCACTCTCAGATATGTTTCTCAGAGTGTCCTCTAAGAGGTCTGAAAGTTACAGCTGCAACTCTTCGAGATTTTCAACTATTTTCCGGTATACCCCTTAACGAGCACAAGTATGAAAATGGTTTTTTTTTATAGGCACCCCGTGCTCGTGGCCACTACTGTGCCGGACTCAGATGATCTGTACCTTCTTTATCGATACAGATCTATTTTCAACTTATCTATATTTACATCTAGTTTCACTCTCTCCTACTCTTTTACTCTCGTCTCTCACACCGAGCAGGTAAGAGAGAGCTCTGCTATTAGTGAGGCTAGCTGCTGATACTGACGGAGGATGGATGTGCTCCCCAAAGCACGGTCCTCCGTGAGGACTGGTGGCTGGACGGTTTTTTTTGTGGAGGGGCTGGGAATCGAACCCATGATCTTCCGCTTATGAAGCGAAAGCGTAACCTCAAGGCTACAGACCCCCTATGAAAATGGGTTGTTAATGATAAAAAATCCGAAAATCTCGCAACATTACACCAGAGCAAGTTTATGTTTAAAATAATATATTTTAAATGAAGTTCAAATTTTCTGTTAAAAACTGGAGAAATTTAAAATATGCGCATTTTTTTGCATAAAGGTGTATAAGTCACTTTTGCAGCTACGAGTGTGAAGAGACATATTTGCAAATAATTTCTTACATCATTATAGGTAATAATAGTGCAAATCACAAGGTTTTTCTTGGAAAGTAATGGAATTGGCGCTTAGGACAGTTTTGTGATTATGCGTATACTATATGTCATTTATGCAAATTGCAGCTCTTTTGACCAGAAAAATTTTTTCCTTCCATATCAAGGTGCTTAAACGCCTTGATCTTCCAGTTTTGATTTTTGTCCCGCATCTCCATACATTCAACGCACTGTGTGGCGTAACAAAATGACACTTTTGCGTGTCTCATAGATCAAATGATGTATCGCTAGTAGATTTGGGGTTGCTATATACGAAGCCATTCTCAGAAATATTCCAGCACGTCACAATTTTTAGCTACAAGTCACCAAAGTTGTATAATATATTGTTTTCATTGATGTTTACATGAAATTTAAAGTATGATTTATCAAACTTTTTTGTGATCTAATACACCAAACATGCAATATATGACTTGAACTTTCAATTCAGATGTAATTTGGTTGAAAACGCTCGATTATATTTAGATTAAATCGATTTTTCAAATATAAATACAATACTTTTCAAAACCATCAAAAATAACTTTAGAACATCGAAATCATTTTAAATTTTGTTTTTAAATTTTGAACTTTGTTGATAATAATTGTTATAGACATAAAGTTCGAATTCTGTGGCAAACTGAGCGAATAAATTGCCATACAAGCTGACAAACTTGCATGCAAGTTGGCTGAAATTGTCAAATTTTGCATTTTCAACAAAACAAAAACAAGACGTGCTATGATATTTCTGAAAACGGTAATGGTTTCAGCAACCCTTATTTTAGTAAAAAGCGGTACTTTGGTGCTTGAGACAAAAACGTGTTCCGCAGTGTAATACGACATCATAACAGCATTATTTGCGCTTCTAGGGTAGTTATTTGATGCCTGACAGCTGTATATTATACATGCATATAATGCCATAATACCAGAAAACGCAAAAAAAATGCATTGGCATAATCGTGCTTCTCTGCACCACTAATGCATAATACTACATAAGAAACGCCAATTGTTTTCGACCGGTTTTCGGGGCGAATTTTTTCGCGTATGTGGCCAAGCAGCTGGTTCGAGGGAAATTAACGAATGAATGGAGATAGATCTTAAATAACAAACAAAAATAAAATGAAATAATTTATTTAGAGTATATAATAATTTTCTACGATGTCTGGTGATTTTGAACATGCAACACTAAGCACGTGGTTTATCTCTCAAAACACTGTAACCGTAACGCATTGAAGCATGCCCTATATGCGAATATAAAGCCAATATAGTGCTTATTTGATGACTGTATGCATTGGGCTTAGAAGCATAAATGGTGCAGTAATAGGGTTTCTCTGCGGTGCAAGTGATGTTATTAAGCGTGCGTCAGCATCTGTAGTGCTATATTAATGCATGTATGCATTTATGATGCTTCTGGGCTTATTATTAGTGCTCGGGGTTACTTGAGCTACACAGTAACTCTACTTGAGTCGGATCCTGTTTATTAAGGCGAAGTAGGCTGTCACTGAAATTTGTACGCGTCGTTGATGATTGTTGCTAATTCATCTCACGATTTCGAATCAAAGAAAACCAGTTGGTTTTGCACTGACAAAAAGTATCAGCATACTTTAAGCATGTTAGCACGTACATTTTCAAGTCAATATTACTATCAAGGCTGAGTTTTATCACTTTGATATCCAAGCTGAAAAGTCATCATTGTTGCCAAAACGAATGACGGGCTACTTAGCCTTAATCCTTGTTGGATTGCAATGAGCGGTATTGCCATCTATCGCGAAAGTATTATTCATCAATATTATCATCAAGCAAAGATAGTTAAAAGGAAACCATCTTCTAACCATCTTTGCACCAAGGTTATTGCATGTTGAAATTGATGTGAATTTACATTTTGGTAATAGTACTGCGGTTTTATGGTGTCGTTTCTAAACGTGCTCCATTACGAATAATTTCTCAATTCTTGTAATCTTAAAAAAATGTATTATGTTTAACCTTTCGGTCGTCGCGCGAATTTTTGTAACGCGCGTAGTCGCGCGTTGTACTTTGTACAACACCCTTGGTTTTGCGAATATCCCAGGAGTCTGACCACATAGAAAGATGACGTCTTCGGCAAAGTTGTTCAGTAGCTCAAGGGCTATCATTATTTTAGCCAAGAAATTCGGGATTTGCCACTAGGCGGCGCTAGTGAGCTAAAACTTTTCTATCGCAGATCTCAGGATCCTGACCACTTAGAAAGACGGCATCTTCGGCAAAGTTGCTCGGTAACTTAAGGACTATCATTGTTAGAGCTTCTTCCTCTTCTTTCTGGCGTTACGTCCCCACTGGGACAGAGCTTGATACTCAGCTTAGTGTTCTTATGAGCACTTCCACAGTTATTAACTGAGAGCTTTCTATGCCGATGACCATTTTTGCATGCGTATATCGTGTGGCAGGTACGAAGATACTCTATGCCCTGGGAAGTCGAGAAAATTTCCAACCCGAAAAGATCCTCGACCGGTGGGATTCGAACCCACGACCCTCAGCTTGGTCTTGCTGAATAGCTGCGCGTTTACCGCTACGGCTATCTGGGACCTTGTTAGAGCTAGTTGATGCAAAATTTTGCCACCAGGCGGCGCTAGTGAGCATAAAACATTTGTTTCGCAAATATCTCAGGAGCCTGATCACTTAGAAAGATGGCGTCTTCGGCAGAGTTGTTCAGTAGTTCAAATTGTTTCTTTGTTTAATCCTTAGAGTTCGAGATTTTGTAAAGTAATGGTGATTCCTGAGCTTCTGAACAACTTTACTGAAGGTACCTGTCTAAAAAGTCAAGATCCTGCAGTATCCGCAAAACAAAAAGTTTATGCTCACTACCGCCGCCTGGTGGCAAAATATCCTATTTCTTACCTCAAATAATGATAGTCCTTGAGCTATTGAACTACTTTGTCGAAGACACTATCTCTCTAAGTGGTCAAGCTCCTGAGATATCTGCAAACAAAAGTTTCATGCACACTAGCGCCGCCTTGTGGTAAAATTTTGAATCAACTAGCTTGAACAATGATAGTCCTGAACTTACTAAACAACTTTGCCGAAGACGCCATCCTTCTAAATGATCAGGATCCTGAAATATTTGCAAAACAAAAAAGTAAAATTTTCATGCCCACTAGTGCCACCTAGCGGTCAAATTCCGATTTAATTGCGGTACCATCAGATAGCGCTTCACTTACAGAACAACTTTACTAAAGACCCCAAGTTTCTATATTATCTGGATTTTGAGATATACCGATTTAAAACTGTGGTTTACTCGAACCGTATATAGTGCGTTCATTATTATGCAACTTTCAAGTATATTTGTTGGTTTTACCGCATTATCAAGGGTCATACTGTAAATAAAAACCATCGAATATTGTTCTTAAGAAGATTCTTGAGGAATACATTTTGGTTTGGTGTCGATAGATATCTTTATTGCAAAATGATAGCATACAAATCGCAACTGTTGTACAAAGTACAACAGCGCGACAGCCCGAAGGTTAATCACCGGAAGATTAATCTCATGAAAAATGTCATAATATGTCCAACCTTTATTCCACGAAAGCGTTATGGCTTTGTGCTACGAGCAATCCAACAACAAAAGTGCATTTTCTCTGACAGTGCCTGGAAGCAAGCGCTAAAACTCGGCGCCATTTACGAAACTGCATCAGTTCAACAACGAAGTAAATTCACCGCTAAATTTTTATCATAAAATTACTTCTGCATATTCCTGTACCTCCCGCTGCAGCAACAGCGCAACAAACCCGTAGGGTGTCTTCATTCAGGCGCCAACCTTTAGCTAGCAATAGTATGAAAAAAAAGAACACCGCTTGATTTTTTTATGCAACCTTCGCCAAACTTACTGCCAAGAACTGCCAAGGACGCTTTGGCGTTGGACGATGTAAGCCACCCGCGAAAATGGCAGCGGTTTGCGATAAAAAATCGATTTGCCACCATCATCGTTGATTCCTCCCACCACCCTGACGTCACGGTTTCGCCCGAAGTTATGCTAATGCCAGGGTGTTTGAGGTCGTTCGCGCGCGCGAGCTGAGTGGAACGGAGCGGAGCGGTGATTTGCCCGAAGGTAGGCAAGCAGGCAGGCAGGAAGGAAGGAAGGAAGCGCGAGGGCAAAAACGGAACTCTCAAGCCACACGCCATTATATGGCTCAATTTCAAGCTACCGAATGATGTCATGGGCGTAGTCAAGGAGGGGGGCAGGAGGGGTCATGATAGTGTTCTTGAAGTCCAACCAAAGACCTCTGTCGAAGATGTTACCAAGAATCATTCAATGCTATTATAATGCCAGAAAAGGCGGAATAGCGTGCCACTGTAATGCAAAGATGTAACCGTGCTCTCTGCACCACTAATGCCAAATAATAGCCCTGAAACATGTCCAATATACGAATATAGAGCCAATATACTGCCCATAAAGGCATAACTGTCAAATATGGAATTAGTTGGCATTGAGAAAACAGCGCTCCAAGTTTGAAGTTTGCATTTTCAAACAAATGTTTATAATTTTCTAGTCAATTTTTGAATGCAATATTCTTTTAGCTCCTCCCCACAGAATACCCAATTTGCTAATATTGATCAGTGAAAAATATAAAGTTGAACATAATTCCAGTTTTGCAGTTGCTATTGAGGTTCAAAGTTCATATAGAGACTGTTATGCCTTTATTTTTCAATATGGGACTGCACCAACTTTATATATTTCCACAACATTTTTAAACAAAGTGTATAAATTTTCATATGCCTAGTAAAGTGCATATTAAAACATGAATGTTGCGATGAAAAGAGATGTTGGTTCGAAAATCAATATGGGACAGTTATGCTTTTATGGGCAGTATAGTGCTTATTGAATTTATGTATGCATTGTTGAAAAACTTCACCACAGTGGAAACACTACACAACAGCGAGACGAGAAAGAATCTTTACGGACCGGAGAAAAAACGCAAAACACTAGTGTACTTCTTGACGACACTCGAACGAATATTTATTCTCAACAAAATATAAACAATAACATCGACAACACATAACATGATCATGATGTGTCCACTAAACATAAATGTTGTCTTGAGTGCGAGAGGTGTCGATTGAACACACTGAAACAAGTATATTCAACATGCATCAGGTTTAGAAGCATTAATGATGCATCAAAAGGGTTTCTGTGCGGTGCAAGTGCTGTTACTAGGCGTGTCAGCATTTGTAGTGCTATCATAATGCCTGTATGCATGTATGATGCTAATTTGGGGCTTATTATTAGTGCTTATGGTTACTTGGGCCCTTTTTTCTTGTAACTCCTGACCACGCCCATGGCCGATGCCGTTGGCATTCTGCGGTTGAGTTTTCACGAAACGGAGCCGAGGCTACGAACTGTGTGAGCTACCACCAAACCGTCTGCTATACCTGAGCTGTAGGTCATGTTCCGAGAAATTGCTTCCCATTCATGCAACTTGAAGCCCGCTAATGAAAGTTTAATGCGTTGTCGTCTTCTTCGACGTCTTCAATGCCGGGGCTCTCCGGGTGGTGCTGGTGGATAGATCGTAAGAAATTTTACATATCTAATGCTGTTGGCATCAATAGGAGTGCCTGTCGAGATGCAATTGGCTGGATGATGAAAATTGGTTTAGAATTGGCTTGATGTTTTAGTTGTTGTCGGTTTGAAGGTACGTTTGACCGTGAAATGGCGTCTAGAGCGAAGTGCTTTAAGCAATTACTGGGATGTTCTTGAGGCCACTGGAGTAGACGCTAGAGCAATGTATCCAATAAGTGAAAAATCGTGGCACAAATATGAAAAAAATTCTCAATTTTTCGGAAGCAATTCATGTAGGATTTACGGAGACAGTTCTTACAAGATTTCTTGGAGGTGATCCTTACAAGATTCCCTGAAGGAAATCCATACAGGATTTCCTGAGGGCAATCCTAAAAGGATTTTCTGGAGACAATCCTTACAGGATTTCTGAAGACAGAGCAAACCGAAGCCCCTCTTGAGGGCTGCTGGAGTTGTGTCAAAGCAGCCATTAACAACGCAGCGGAAGGTGCCATTGGGTTCGTGGAAGGAAATCGATTTTGGATGAGAGGACTGCAGCGCAGGCGATTATGCTGCAGCAAGGTACCCGTCAAAACGTGGAATGATACAAACAGAAGCGAAGACAGCAAAAAGCGCCGCCTGGAAGAGTTGGAGTGCAAAGAGATGGAGCATCTGTATCGTTCTCAAGAAACGCGTAAGTTCTGCAAGAAACTCAATGCATCCCGCAACCTTCAATATATCCAGCCAGTCCATCTGTTTTGCTGACGAAGTGGACATTGTCGGAAGAACGTTCCAGGTGGTTTCTAAACAGTATACCAGGCTGAAACGTGAAGCAGACCGGGTTGGATTGAAGGTAAATACGTCGAAGATGAAATATTTGCTGGCTGGAGGAACCGAGCGCGATAGAGCTCGCATTGGCAGACGCGTGATGATGGACAGGGATGAATTCGAGGTAGTGGACGAATTTGTCTCCTCGAATCATTTATAACGTCGGATAACAACTGCAGCAGAGAAATTCGAAGACGTATCATTGCCGAAAGTCGTACCCAGACAACCAGAAATTACGTAAAACCAAATCACATTTTGCGTTATGCGATGCTTATATGTGCAAAATTTCACGTATAAGATGTCGCGAAAAGGCCTTATGCGTACACAAGTGGAGGCGATAGAAGTGCATATTTTATATGATGAAACATAACATGCAATGCGAGTGTGTAGATTTTCTTGCGAATTAGTCTGTACTCTTATGCGACTTAATTTATGATAACAAAGTTCACTTGACAGCAGCTACGGATTGATCCGACTTGCTTTGTACAAATATACGGGACGAAGTGGAATGTACATATGAACTCATAAAATAACGTTTTATGCGAGGAAACTTATCGATCAAACGATTTCATCCACCATGTAATGCGAGAGTGATGCAGTTTGTACAAATAAACGGCTTTGTTTGTATACTGTTATGCGACTTCTGGTTGTCTGGGTACTTACTAAATACAGACTCCACAAGACCTTGCGGTCTGGTAAACTTCACTTCCGTACTAAGTGTACCCTGTACAAGACGCTGATAAGACCGGTAGTCCTCTACGGGCATGGGACGTTGACAATGCTCGAAAAAGACCAGCAAGCGCTAGGAGTTTTAACATTGTGGCGCAGGTCATGTCTTGAAGGACGTAGCGCAATCAAAAGTAAGTAAGGATTTCCTGAAGAAATTATGGAGGATTCCTTGGAGAAAATATCTAAATATTTAATCTCTTAAATAATATCCTGAAGAGACTCCGAAGATATTCTTGGAGTAACTTCAAAGAAATTGCGAGAATATCTTCAGGAAACATTTTATTGAACTCCGGAGAAACAAATGACAAAACTGTGAGAAAACTGTAGAAACTCTAGAAGAATTCTAGAGGAACTGCGGAAGATTTCATAAGGAAACTCTGGAGGATTTTCTTATAGGAACTGCGAAGGGTTTTCTAGGGGAACTCCGGAAGACTTCCTAGAGAAACTCTCGAGAATATCTTGAAGAAATTCCGGATGATTTAATAAAGGAACTCCGGAGGATTTCCTAGAGGAACACCGGTGGATTTCCTAAAAAAAACATCGTAGAATTTCCTGCAGCAAATCCGGAGTATTTCCTGAACAAAATATATAAATATTTATTCTCCAAAATAAATGAAATCCTCCTCCGAAGGAATTCCGAATGAATTCTTTTGAGTAACTTTAAACGCATTTCTAGAGGAACTCCGAAGGTATTCCTGGGAATATCTCCGGGAAATTTTTTACTGAGGAAGTCCGGAGAAACTAATGACAAGACTGTGAAAAAACTGAAGAAACGCTGAAAAGAAACTATAGAAGAATCATAGGGAAACTCCGAAGGATATTCTAGAGGAACTGTCGACGGATTTCATAGAGAAACTGGTTTTCTACAGAAACTCCGGAAGATTTCCTAGAGAAACACCGGAAGATATCTTAGAAAAACTCCGAAGGATATCCCAAAGGAACTCCGGAGAAATTCCTTAAGGAACTCCGGAGAATTTTTTGGACGAACTCCGAAGGATTTCCTTGAAGAATATCGGAAGAGTTTTAGGAATTCTCGAAGGAATCCTTGACGAAATTTCCAGGTGAATACATTAATATGTCCCGGAGGAATCCCCGATTACTTACTTGAAGAAATTTGTGGAGGATTATTGTGGGAATTCTAGGAGGAAATTCTAAAAAATTGCCAGAGGAACCCCAGGAATACTTGTAGGAAAAATAACTAGAAAAATTCCTGTATCTCCGAACGAATAGCAAATAAACTGGAGGAATTCCCGCTGGAATATCTATTATATTTCCTGCAGGAATCTATGAAATATTTACCGAAGGAATCTATAAAGGAAGCCCTGAAATATTTTCTGAGAAATAACTGAAGAATTTTTCGAATGCCTTTAGGAATTCCCGGTGGAATCGCTTAAGGAATTTCTGGTGGCCTGAATGAATTCCCGATGGAATCCTTAAAGAAATAGCCGATGGAATCACTGAAAAAAAAACTCCCGGCGGCATTCCTAAAACAGTTATCGGTGGAATCCCTGGTTTCCCAAACTTACCGAGTTTTGGAGAGACAAGACCGTATTTTCCACGCAACTCCGTTTCTTGTGCCAGCGATGATTTCGGTTATGTCGGTCAGTGGGTCGTTTGGCGAATATTGTCGTCAGAGGTGATGGTCGTGCTTCTCAGGTCGTAATGGTGGTGAGCAAAAAATAAGGAATGAGAAAAAATAACTTGAATGACAGACGGCATAATATGACAATCAAAATCGTTTTGGAACAGTTCTATTCTTGGTCCAAAATCGATCAAAATAGACCAAAAGTTCGACTAGTTGTAAAAATAATAGACCGAACAACTGGTATAAACAAAAATTTACATCACCGGTGCACAACTCGATTTCAGATTTGGTCCAAAAATTTGGACCTAACCTATCATTTGGACCACCGTTGAAGTTGCCCTTACGACGCACTACTTTTAGAACATGTTTATTTTCTCGAGTTTTCATTTTGTGTGACAGGAAGTGAAATCCGCTATTAGATTTGCGGCTTTCCACCCAATCATCGTCTGCAAGACCCATTAATCCTAATTTATCTCCATGACTTCTCAGCCGAAGCTTCAGGTCCTTAGCAATTCATTTCAGTCACGCTGTGTAGGGTTTGCAAGTTTCCGACTAAGTACATACTGGAGCAGCAATATCTGGCCGACTGTTTACAACCACGAACAACAACTTGCCCACTAGCTTTTGATACTCCGAGTTATCCGAGAGAAGTTTGTATTCTGCACCCGGCTTGAAATAGCCACCGTCCATAGGGATCGGCGATGATTTGACATCCTGCAATCCGGCCGACTTCACGATATCCGCAGTATATCTGCGCTACGATAAGTGAAAAACAGCAGGAACTCCACGTTCCACCTCAATGCCGACGTAATTCCGCACTTCTCCGAGACTAACGATTTCAAAGTTACGAGTTAGCGTTCGACTAATCGACTCGATGATTCCTTCTTCCTCACATGCGATAATAAGATCATCGACGTACACTGAAACACGCTTTCCTTTGACCACCTTGCTATACAGACACGGATCATCAGTAGTCCTCTTAAAACCGTCATCTTCTAGCACATGATGAAGTTTCATGTTCCACGAGCGAGCACTCTGCTTTAAGCCGTAAAAGCTACGTTTTAAACGACAGACCTTGTCTTCAGCGCACTTGACAACAAACCCCGGACAGACATGAGAGCTCTGGAAGTAATATGACAAACGACAGGCGCGAAGACTTCGTCATACTCACTCCCATAGGGTGATGTGCTAGTATCCATCGTATTAAGCATTGATCAGTGAGAACTGCAATTTTCCCAGTATTGCAGTGAATGATGCTGATACAAACCGATGCCAAACAGTTCTTTCTCAAAACGGCTTTAGCATTGTACAATAACATTTTGATAAATCTTGATCTCGTTTTGGAAATAATGCAAAGAAAATGCATCTTACCGTATTCTCAATCCGTCGTATCGATTTCAACTCCGTCGCAATCAGTTTCCAGATTCGTCTCACAACTTACGGCTCACTGTGTGTATTGAGTGGTTAAAACTCAACATATCAACGCTATAGAGCAATTCCACCGTACATGACGATTTTTTTTTTAAATTTATTTTTGTATTTTTTGAATCGCCTGAAA
Organism: Aedes aegypti; assembly: GCF_002204515.2. Classification (NCBI taxonomy): domain Eukaryota; kingdom Metazoa; phylum Arthropoda; class Insecta; order Diptera; family Culicidae; genus Aedes; species Aedes aegypti. The sequence goes on along the minus strand of NC_035107.1, from coordinate 224,964,760 downwards.
ATTTGCATACAGATTCTTTATGACCAAAAATGCCATTTTGCACCTTCAGACCGCCATTTTGAACCTCGCCTTATTTTGAGAAGGGCGTATCGGAAAATGCATAGCAAATTTTTAAAAAACTGTAACTCGAAAACGGATTGTCCGATCGATTTGAGATCTTCTACAAAGTTGTAGATATTGCTTAGAACAATGAACAATGAACTTCAAATTTTCATTTGAAAATTTCGTTTATATTTTTTTACCGTGCATACTTTTTTAAATACTTTAGTATATAGGTTTTGATCAAACAATAAACGATTCAGCTACGATTCACTCAATCAAAATAAAATATTTCTGGAATGGAGAAACACGAAATATGTTTGAAAAGGGCCTATTTTACTTTTTTAATTTGAAAATTTTATATAAATATGAGTATATCTCGAAATTGATGCAACCTAGAAAAAATTTACTTAAGTACTTTTCGATTGCAATTTTTCTGTACTTTCAGTACTATGTGATTATATAAAAATATTGTTTCCTCTATTTCGATACTTTCTTCAAAATCTGTAATTTTTTTTTAAATATCATAACTTTTTTGTCCATAATTCTTCCATTTTGAAACATTGTGCAATAAATCACATAAGTTGTCCCCTAAAACATATCCAAAAATAAAAAAAATCAAAAATGCGTTTCTGGAGAGAATCTATTTTAAAATTTTGTTTTTGAAATAAAAAATAATCTGTAACTTTTTTTTACCGTGCATAATTTTCTCCATATAGCTTAAGCAATACCTACAACTTTGTAGAAGATCTCAAATCGATCGGACAAACCGTTTTCGAGTGACAGTTTTTTAAAGATTTGCCATGCATTTTCCGATACGCCCTTCTCAAAAATAAGGCGAGGTTCAAAATGGCGGTCTGAATGTGCATAATGGCATTTTTGGTCATAAAGAATCTGTATGCACATTTTCAGGCGATTCAAAAAATACAAAAATAATCGGGTTTGCGAAACTTCGTTGAACCGCTCTATAATAAAATGTTTTACTAGAATTTATTTATCTACGGGCATCTCCCTCCATTCCTTCAGCATGATGGAATATACTAATTTCCTTTAAAATTAATTGTTCGTTATCAAAATTCAGCAAGAACATAGGGATCGTTCAAATATTACGTAACGCAACAGGGGGAGGGAGGGGGTCTTACATAGTGTTACGGTTCATACAAAAATTTAAAATTTTCCATACAAAAGCTGTTACGTTGGGGAGGGAGGGGGTCTAAATTTGGCAAATTTTGCGTTACGTAATATTTGAATGAACCATATGAACACAATTCCTTTTGACCGCACAATTATGGCATTTGCTCACAGTACAGCGAAAACAACACAATCAAAGGAACCGTATTTTTACGTCGAGCGTCGCGCACACATCGGAACATTGACAAATTGACGCATAAAGTTAACGCAATTTTTGCAAAAATCCTAATTTTTAGTAGCTCATATATATGGGAGCGATTCAGCAACCGTCTTTTGCTGGCTCGTGGCCTGTGGTTAGGTTGGCAGTATTACAGGTCGATGGAGGTGGTAACGTGAAAGTGGTTGCCATTGTTACGAGGAAGAGGATGTTGATACTGGCAGCACTTTTGGTTACGCTACAACGACAGGTGAAGCGAACTGTCGAAAGTTAGGATGACAGTAAAATATGTGTGTAATAATTCGATTGAAAGAGTGAAGAAGCGCATTGTGAAAGGTAAAACTGTCTTATTCTAAAATTTAAATACTTGTCTAAATAAAACCTAAAATTTGAACTTACAGCTGAATAGAACCTTGAAAAATACAACTATTGTTATTTCCGATTACAAGTGTACAAGCGTTTCAAAAATTGTAAGTTACAATATGAATTGTTAAAACATAACCTAATTTAAAATATAAATACAGATTCATCGTGTTAACGTCTAGTACGGATAGGATTGTGCAACAAATTACCCATACAAACCGATTTTTGTAACTAACGATACATGCAATTAACTTTCATCTTCTAACATCGAAAATAAAACATACAGCTAAAGCTACATTGTAATCAAACTATTTGGAAGTGTAATTCGCTCAAAGAAATCGAACAGGGGTTCGCAATTCCATAATCACACATCACTTCGGGAACACCCATGTAAATTTCTGCATTTCGACTTGGTTCTGAACCGCACTAACCGAATGCACCAACCAGCCATCATCATCGCCAACACCGACCAGCCATAAGTATCATCGAGTTAATTGGCTTGTCCAATGCCAGCCTCGAGGTCCTGTAGGTTCATACTTGTCAGCATCGCACGCACCCATTGGGGACCCGTATGAACTGGATGGACATTACACAGATGAAAATTCTTGAATTTACACCTAACGTAAATTTAAGAATATGAAAATTGATATTATATTTCATTAAATTGTATACAAGCTCCATATTGTGGCCTTCATGTAATTTAAAAATCGACAAAAAAGAAAAAAAATAATTTCAATCTAGTGCAAAATTAAGTATAGTGTAAAATTGAACTAATATCGTGTGTTATTAATTGACAAAGCTGGAATTTTACATGATCGTGTAATTTTGAAGCAAATTCGAGTTGTGTTACCTATTACATTTTTTTAACTGTGTACCGTACCAAACAACCGCGTCGTCATCCGTGCCTCGTGAGAGAGTGTCAACAACTATTATCACATAGCCAATTATCCTTTTATTGAGCGGGTGTTGCCTACTGATGGTGGTCATCTACAAGCGGCACGCTGCTGTCAGGAAGCCACGATTCGCTGCTCTGTTTCCGTGGTACAAGTTTTTATGGGTTTCATAATGCGAATGTGAGATAGGGTTACCAGTTTTTTCTACTGAACTCAATTTTTTTTAAATTTCAACAAATATTTGGATTTGATACATCAATAATTGATCTATGCTCAACTTTTATACAACTATCACTTATTATGAATCGATTTCCCACAATTGTTGGAATATTTTCTTGATATTAATCTTATTTTCAATTTATTTGTTCAGTAACTTCACTGAACTGTGTTTCAAGGAAGTGTAGAACTAGCCCTCGTGCGTTAAAATACACTCAAATAAAGATTAAAAAAAAAAAAAATGTGTTTCAACGTTTACATCACCGTCACTCAATAACAAGTGCTATTCTTTCCTGACTGATACAAGAAAATCTAACCACCCTAACCAAACAAGCTGTTAACGGCCAAGTTTTCCCCCAAAGCAAGAAAAAAACTCCCATTCCGAGCCCAACATAATGAAGCTCCACGTTCGGCGGCGGCGGAAATGATGAATAATGACTTGCAGGACATCCCGTCATCGACGACGACCTATCCATCCAACTCGACCCATGAACAAAAGGTTCACTGATGGAGTTGAGAGCTCCTCCGGGGGTCTTCCCCTTCTTTGTCCACAGTTGGCGAGAATGCATGTCAGGCAATACTCATCAATCAATTGATTCCCTCGGCTGTGTGCCTCTCTTTCTCTTCGTTTGAAGGGACTTTGCTTATCTCCCCTGGAATGGAAACTGCTGCTATGTGACGTTACGAAATTTTCGTATACGCTACTGACCAACCGTAAGGCCGGAAAGGCTGGACAACCGATGATCCGATGTCGAGCCCTAATGAAAACGGATTACATTGTTCACGCGCGATGGTAATTATGGGACTTATTTACGCGACCAGGGTTTGAAATTTAATAGAGTTCAATTAGTCTTTTGATCAAACCAGATTAGGGTGACAGATAAGCTGGGCAGGGGTTCCCTAGTAATCTGTGCTAGCGAAATATGTTCATTAAATAGCATTATAGCATGAAAAGAAAATGAAGTGTTATGTCTGTGACATTGCTTCTAGCAAATCTGTATTAGTTTTCTTATAATCCCTATCCTAAAACTACATTAACGCTAAAACACATTTTGTGATCTCCTAAACACAGTCAAAGATGGCATTAATAAATTCCAAGTGCATATACATCCTTCAAGTATCATATGAGCCATGTTTTTCACGACTAACTTTATTGTCGCTAGTCGTCGACTTTATTACCGTCTTTACTTCTTTACTTTTGTCCCAACAAAGTTTGTTGCAAACAATGCAACAAAGTTCCATGCATCAGGTGTAAAGAGTAAAGATCTCAATCTGCCACCTGATGTACAAATCTGCCACCGTTTCTAGTATTTACGATAATATGTATAACATAAGCGAAGCAGACAAATTGAATGGATCTTGTGAAAATCAAATTCAGCTGTCGAGTCCACCTTTCCGTATGACGCATTCTGGTGGAATGTTGAATCACCCCTTTCAGACAATTTTATGATAATCATACATTTTCAACGAGCAAAAATCATCCATTCGTACTGTAAAGGTTGAGCTTTAAAAAAATGATTAGGATTACAAAAAAAGATCTGTGTATGATGAGATAATAAATTGTTTCTTTAAATACAATGAATAAAATATGTACAAAGCAGATGGTAATATTGTACAATTAAAGTCATTCTTGTAATAGTTACAGCCCCCTACATTAGGGTGCCAATGAAAATCGATTTTTCGAATTTCAAAAAAAGCTAGTGCTCAAAAGTTTTGTCTCCTCGAAAAAAGTCCCCATGCAAAATTTGAGCTCAATCGGACTTCATTAAGTGGACCCCAAAGCGGTCAAAGTTTGGCTTTTTTGACATTTTTTTTGGGGTACATGAAATTTCCGAAATCGAAATTTTTTTTTTGATGCCAGATGTCTTAGAAATGCATGAAACGTCGAGATCTGATGTTATTTGGGAAATTTTTTTTTTGAAAAAATCGACCTTTTGGGACTTAGTATTTTATTGAGTTGGGGGAGTGAATTGAATTTGAAATGAACGATTTGAATTCAATTGCTTAGAAATTCAAGGCAATAGTATTGAAACATATCCTATATCATTGTTGGCCACTGAAAGCATATTATATGTGATATTTCATTAGGGTGGTTCATTTACTTTCCATTAGGGTGGTCCTTTTTGTTAAAAAATAATAAAAAAAATAAAAAATAGAATTTTAATTGAATATTGAAGACAATAATATTGGAACATCTCTCACATTATCGTAAGCCATTTTCTACATTTAAATTGTGGTATTTTATTAGGGTGGTTCACTTATTTTCCATTTGGGTGGGCCTTTCTGTCGAAAAATCATAATTTGAATGGGATATTAAAAACAATAGTATTTTATCACCTCTTTCATCATCGTAGGGCATTTCCTTCATTACTTTCGTGATATTTTATTAGGGTGGCTCACTTTTTCCATTGGTGTTTGCCGAAAATTAAAAACAAATCACAGCACAATAGTATTTTAACACCTCTTTTATAATCGTAGGCCATTGTCTTCATTTTTGTTTTGAGAGGCTTTAAATTCCTCTGAATTCATGCGCCTCTAGTTCCATTTGAACACTGTTAACATATTTCATTAGGGAGTTTCTCTCATTTTCCATTAGGGTGCCTCATTTTTCGAATAGTTTGAAACTATGATTCTCGCAAAAGTCTCGTTCACTTTCCTTAATTATGGTGTCATTGTAAAAATTTCAACCTTAATATCTACAGACCGAAAGATTATGGTGTGGACTACTACATAATATTTGCGTAATGTTCGACGAAAAATGTAAAGGTAACTTAGTTAACAACAAAAGAGTTTTCTAGAAAGCCTCTCATTGTTAGAAAGGTCCTTTTGAAAAGTTTTTGCGTGATTTTCATTCGGAATGCAACACAGAGGAAATTTCGCAGGAAATTCTAAAGGAAATTCCGAAGGAAATTCCAGAGGAAATTCTAGAGAAAATTCTGAAGGAAATTCCAGAGAAAATTCGGAAGGAAATTCCAGAGAAAATCCCGAAAGAAATTCCAGAGGAAATTCCAAAGGAAATTTCAGAGATAATTTCGAAGAAAATTCTAGGGGAAATACGGAAGGAAATTCCAAAGGAAATTCCGAATGAAATTCCAGAGGAAGTTCCGAAGGAAATTCCATAGGAAATTCAGAAGGAAATTCCAGAGGATATTCCGAAGAAAATTCCAGAGAAAATTCCGAAGGAAATACCGAAGGGAATGCCAGAGGAAACGAAAATTGTAGAGGTACTTCCGAAGAAAATTCCGAAATAATTTCAAAGCTTCAAAAGAAATTCCAAATGAAATTCCGAATCAAATTTAGCATGAAGCTCCAAAAGAAATTCCGAAGGAAACTCCAGAAGAAATTCCGAAGCAAATGGCAAAGTAAATTTCGATGAAAATAACTAAGGAATTTTCTATGGAATATCCAAAGCAAATTTGTAAGGAAATTCTCAAGAAAACTCTGTAGAAATTCCAAAGAAAATTGTAAAGGAAATTTCTAAGAATATTCCGCACTAAATTTCGAAGGTCCAAAAGAAATCCCAAATGAAATTCCCAAGAAAGCTCCAATTTCAAAGTAAATTCCAATGCTTCGAAAGAAATTCCAAATAATATTTCGAATACAATTCTGAAGGAAGCTCCAAAGATAATTACACAGGAAATTCCGAAACAAACTCTAGTAGAAATTCGGAAGGAAACTCCAAAGAAAATTCCAAAGCAAATTTCAAAGGAAACTCAAAAAGAAACTCCGAAGAAAATTCCAATGAAAAGTTCAGAATGAAATTCCGAAGGACACTTCATAGGAAATTTCGAAGGAAATACCACAGAAAATTGAACAGGGCACTTCTAATGATACCGACGAAAATTCCACAGGATATTCCGAAGCAAATTCAGGATAAATTTCCAATTTTGATGAAAATTCCGTAGAAAATTTCAAAGGAAATTTCGTAGAAAAGTCCAATAAAAACTTTAAAATGAATTTCGAAGGAAATTCCGATTAAAATTCCAAAGGAAACTCCAAAGAAAATTCCGTTGAAAACTCCAACGTAAAAATCCATATGAAATTCCGACGAAATTTCTATAAGGAACTTTGTTACATCTTTGAAGAATAAACGAGAACTGATTGTTAAAACTGGAATTGCCTACGTTGTCACAACCGAATCGCGTGTACTATAGCAAGCAGAAGGCAACGTACTTTTGGTTCGGGAATGAAGGAGCCCAAGGCTGAGAATCTCTTTTGAAAATATAAACTAAACACTTTTGTTGCCCTTCATCGTCGCCCATCAAGCTATTATCATAATTTGAATACGTCAAAAATTGTTTCATTCCTTTTTTATCTGTATTTTGAATATGGCAGTTAGAGTTGTGCTTCACTGAATTCACTGATTATTGTTATTGGAACGTTTTATTTTAACTATTCAAAAGAAAACCTTAATGAAAAATCTTAACGTTGAGAATATTTTTTTTAATTTACAAATTAAAAGATCACCCTTATGCAAAACTGAGGACAATAGCCCCAATGAAATATCACATATTATATGTTTACAGTGGCCTACGATGACATAGGAGTTGTTTAATTACTCTTATATTTTCTATTCAATTCAAATTCTCAATTTTTTTAAAGGACCACCGTAATGGAATATAAGTGAGCCACCCTAATAAAATATCACGAATGTAATGAAGGAAATGCCCTACGATGATGAAAGAGGTGATAAAATACTATTGTTTTTAATATCCCATTCAAATTATGATTTTCGACAGAAAGGCCCACCCTAATGGAAAATAAGTGAACCACCCTAATAAAATACCACATATTAAATGTAGAAAATGGCTTACGATAATGTGAGAGATGTTCCAATACTATTGTCTTCAATATTCAATTAAAATTCTATTTTTTATTTTTTTTTATTTTTTAACAAAAAGGACCACCCTAATGGAAAGTAAATGAACCACCCTAATGAAATATCACATATAATATGCTTTCAGTGGCCAATAATGATATAGGATATGTTTCAATACTATTGCCTTGAATTTCTAAGCAATTGAATTCAAATCGTTCATTTCAAATTCAATTCACTCCCCCAACTCAAAAAATTACTAAGTCCCAAAAGGTCGATTTTTTCAAAATAATGTTTTCCAAATAACACCAGATCTCGACGTTTCATGCATTTCTAAGACATCTCGATTTCGGAAATTTCATGTACCCCCCCCTTTGGAGATTTTTCATGGGTCAAAAAAGCCAAACTTTGACCGCTTTGGGGGTCCACTTAATGAAGTCCGATTGAGCTCAAATTTTGCATGGGGACTTTTTTCGAGGAGACAAAACTTTTGAGCACTACCTTTTTTTGAAATTCGATGGCAAAATTTTTCCCATACATTCCATTGGCACCCTACCCTACATCTATAAACATACAGAGCACAACCACATAACAACCAAACCCGTGCAGTGATTGCATGTTCGTAACTCCCGCCCATTAGGATGCGATATTTGCTAAAACCTTCCTGCTTTCCCTGCAACACTGCATACATTACAGAGCACCACCACCACCACTATAATACCTACACGATGCATATGCCCAACCCAAACGCCAAAACGCTTTTCTGGCGGTGATTTCGCGCTTCGGTTGATAATAAGCTCCGACGTTAATTACTGCACCTCACTTTGTCGACGAGCAGCAGCAAACCGTTGCACAGTGGTCCACATTTGAAAGATCATGGCAAAAAATACGACTGACAGACTGAAAATCTGTCTGTCACTCTATCTGTGATGCTTGCGAGCAACGTTGGATACAGAAGGCAGAACTTGCATACAAGTTGAAGGAGTTTAGTATACCTTTAGGCGATTGGTGGAACAAATCAATGGAAGACAAGGAGAGAAGAAGACAAATAATAAGAAAAATTGGGAGTAAACTACACATTACAAAAATGTTGTCTATGAGCGCCACGGCGTGCACATATCAACCCGTTCCAAATATTTTACTATTTTTGTTCATGAGAAGTAGTGTGGTACATGATTTAGGATTTCAGACCTTATTTTGGGCATAGTCACCATTCCTAGGTTTTCACATTAAGAACAAAATTCTAACAAAATTGATGCTGTTCATGTATTAAATATAGAAAATTAATCAATGTATCGGCAAACTTAGGCAAGAGAAACCTTCTCTAATCGATTGATTATTCTTGAAGAAGCGTTTGCTGAATAAAGGTAAAAATAAGTGATAGACCAGAAAAAATATGCTGAAAGAAAAAATAATCGTGTTTTGGTGAAAATGAAATAAGATTTGAAAATATACAGCTATTTAGCGTACGAACTCGATAAAAAATTCCTAAATGCTCCTGTATATTCTAAAACATCTGATACTGAAGATGGATATTTGACTTCATTTTTGGACTTGAAACAATTTTTGAAAATTCGGTTTTTGCCAGCCTCCTAAAAATCTGGACCTCTGTGCGTCCTCGTCATCGTCGTTCCACTCGCTCGCTAATGCAGTCTGTTCCGATAGAGTGGCGCCGAATTCGCCGAAACAGCCCCCGTGTCCTTAGGCTCTGAGCATGAGGCGGTGAATCGTCGTGACAGCATGAAATTAACTAGCGTGACACGACGACTCGATGGCGATGACTGTGAAGCTGCTGCTGCTGCTGCTGCTGTGAGAAAGCCAACTAAGTAAAGTTAGTGCCAAAGTCAGGCGTTTGCAAAAGCGGTGAATTGTAAGGGAGCTCATTGAAAGCTTGGCATGTGGCAGCCCAGGTACTTATACTTAGTAAGAAACTCGAAACCTATCGGCGATGAGAAGCAAGCACAGGAGCAGGTTTTCACTCAGACGTGAAATAAAAGTTCATTTTCCACCCTTCAATTTTTTGACGCTCCTATTCAGCGGCGAAATGACGAAGGTCACGCTTATGTGAGATTGTGGGATGATTAGTCATATATATGGGGGCACAAAGGAGGGACGTGTTTGTTTACGATTACTGTAGGGCACGAAACTACGAAAATCGATTTGCTCCGGAAACCGGTACCTAGTATACGAGTTTCAGACTTAATTTGGAATAAAATTTGTTCCAGAAAATACTGAAATAAACTTAATGATTGTGTAAGCTATTGTGTCTGCGATCTGCCCATAGAAATCACAACTTTTCATGTAACTTTTTAGCACAAACGCATTATTGTCATCTATAGTTTACTTAGATAACAAAAAATTTACAAATTTATGGGTGGTCATTCTGATACGGAATTACGCTACCAGGTGGCACTAGTGAGCATGGAATTTTTGTTCTGCAGATAGCTCAGTAGCCTGATCACTTAGAAATATGGCGTCTTCGGCAAAGTTATTCAGTACGACACGGGCTAACTACCGTTTTACTGTTGTCTATCCAAACCCAACTTGTTTTTTTTATCGTCGTTCTGCCATCTTTCTTTTGTATTTTGTCGTGTTTGTAGATTCGTCGCTTTTCTCTCTTCGTTTTTCAATTTTTCCTTGTTTTTTTTATCTTACTTTTGTCGCCTTTTTGTCGTTTGTCTGTTACACTTCTGTGACGATCTCTTTGTCATTCTGTCACCCTTCTGTCATCATTTCGTCGTCTTTCTGTGATATATCGGCAACCTTTTTATCGTTTTTTGTCGTCTCTCTGTCTTATTTCTATCTTCGTCACTATGATATATGCCTTGCGTATGCCTAACCATTTTTGTTCCCTTATTTTTGGTCATTCCGGTGTTTCTTTGTCCTTCTTCTGTATTTGTTTGTCTTCTTTCGTCTTTCTGCCGAATTTCGTGGTATTTTTGACGTTCTTCTGTTATCTTTCTTTCATCTGGCTATAATATTTCTGTCGTCTTCCTATCTTTTTCTGTCGTTCTCAGCCGCATTACCATCACCCTCTGTGTCCATTCTTTTATCGTTTTGTGGTCTATTTGAAGTGATTTTGTTTATTCTGTGATCTTTTTGACATGTTTCTCTATTTTATCTCACTTCTGCCATCTTTTCGTCGTCTTTCTGTCATCTTTTCATTATATGACCTGTTTCGTCTGTTCTGTTTTTTTTTTCATTTCATTTTTTCTAGTTTTTATTTTGTCATATTGTCAAGTAAGATTTTTTCATCTCTCTGTCGTCATTTTAATCAGTTTCTCTGTCAGTCATCGTTCTGGCGTCTAAATGACGCTTGAATGTTGTCCACATGTCTACTAGTCGGTATATTATTTTGTAATCTTTCTATCCCCATTTGTCTTTTTTCTGGTCTGATCTTCTGGTCTTTTGAACTTCTAGTCTTCTGGTCTTCTTGTCATCTAGTCTTCTAGGTCTTCTGGTGTCTTCTTATCATGTGGTGTCTTTCGGTCTTTTGGTCTTCTGGTCTTCTGGTTTTCTGATTTTCTGGTTTCCTGTTTTATTTTTGGTTTTCTGGTTTTCTGATTTTCTTGTTTTATGGTCTTTTGGACTTCTGGTCTTCGAGTCTTTTGATCTTCTGGTCTTCTGATCTTCTGATTTTCTGGTCTTTTGGTCTCCTGGTCTTCTGGTCTTCTGGTTATTTAGTGTTCTGGCCTTCTCATTTTTTGGTCTTCCGGTCTTCTGAACTTCTGGTCTTCTGGTTTTCTAGACTTCTGGTCTTCTAGACTTCTAACCTCTGGTCTTCTGGTCTTCTTGTCTTTTGGTTTTCTGGACTTCTGCTCTTCTGGTCTTCTGGTCTTCTTGGCTTCTGGTCTTCTGGTGTATTTTTATCATGCGGTGTCTTTCGGTCTTTTGGTCTTCTGGTCTTCAAATTTTCTGGTTTTCTGGTCATCTGGTCTTTTGGTCTGTTGATATTCTGGTCTTCTGGGGTATTGGTCTTCTGGTCTCTGGTCTTCTGGTCGGCTTGTCTTCTGGTTTTCTAATCTTCTAGACTTCTAGTTTTTTGGCCTTCTGGTTTGTTCGTCTTCCAATCTTCTGATCTTCTAATTTTATGGTTTTCGGTATTATTGTTGATTTTATGGTTTTCTGGTTTTCTGATTTTCTTGTTTTCTGGTCTTTTGGACTTCTGGTGTTCTGCCCAGACAACCAAAATGTACGCATAACGAAATCACCTGGAGGCTTTGTACGTGTAAAATTTCGCGAAAAGGCCTTCTACGTACAAAAGTGGAGGCGATATGCGTGCATATATTATGTGATGATTAATAACATACAATGCGAGTGTATAAATATTCTCCCTAACTAACCTGTTATCTTATGCGACCTAACTTATGATAACAAATGTTGATTTGACAGCTGCTACGAATTGATTCGACTTACTGTGTACAACTGTACGGGACGAAACAAAATGTACAAATGAACTCAGAAAAAAAGTGTTTTATGCGAGGAAACTCATCAATTTGACGATTTTATCCACAGTGCTTTGCGAGTTTGATGTAATTAGTATGAATAAACGAGTTTTAACGTGAACTTCTATGTGATTTCTGGTTGTCTGGGTGGTCTTCTGATCTTCTGGTCTTCTGATCTTCTGGTCTTCTCGTCTTCTGGTCTTCTCATCTTTTGTTTTTATGGTCTTCTGTTCTTCTGGCTTTATCGTCTTCCGGTCTTCTGAACTTCTAGTGTTCTGGTTTTCTGGACTTCTGGTCTTTTGGACTTCTGATCTTCTGTTTTTTTTGCTTTTCTGGACTTCTGGTCTTTTGGACTTCTGGTCTTCTGGACTTCTATCGTCTGGTCTCCTGGTCTTCTTGTCTTCTGTTCTTCTTGTCTTCCGGTCTTCTGGTCTTCTGATTTTCTGGTCATCTGTTCTTCTGGCTTTCTCGTCTTCCGGTCTTCTGAACTTCTGGTCTTCTTGTGTTCTGGTTTTCTGGACTTCTAATCTCTGGTCTTCTGGCCTTCTAGACTTCTGGTCTTCTGGTGTCTTCTTATCATGTATGGTGTCTTTCGGTCTTTTGGTCTTCTGGTCTTCGGGTCTTCTGATCTTCTGGTCTGTTGATATTCTGGTCGTCTGGGGTATTGGTCTTCTGGTCGGCTTGTCTTCTGGTCTTCTAATCTTCTAAACTTCTAGTTTTTCGGCCTTCTGGTCTGTTCGTCTTCTGATCTTCTGGTCTTCTAATTTTCTGGTTTTCGGTTTTATTTTTGGTTTTCTGGTTTTCTGATTTTCTGGTTTTCTGATTTTCTTGTTTTCTGGTCATTTGGACTTCTGGTGTTCTTATCTTCTGATCTTTTGGTCTTCTGATCTTCTGGTCTTCTGCTCTTTTCGTCTTCTGGTCTTCTCATCATTTGGTCTTCTGGTCTTCTGTCCTTCTGAACTTATGGATTTCTAACCTCTGGTCTTCCGGACTTCTGCTCTTTTGGTCTTCTGGTTTCCTGGTCTTCTGTTCTTCTGGTCTTCTCGCTTTCTGGTCTTCTCATCTTTTGGTCTTCTGATCTTCTGTTCTTCTAGCTTTCTCGTCTTCCGGTCTTCTGAACTTCTGGTTTTCTGGTTTTCTGGACTTATGGTCTTTTGGACTTCTGGTCTTCTGGACTTCTAACCTCTGGTTTTCTGGTTTTCTTGTCTTCTGGTCTTCCGGACTTCTGCTCTTCTGGTCTTGTGGTCTTCTGGTATCTTCTGGTCTTCTAGTCTTCTGGTCTTCTTGTCATCTGGTCTTATGGTCTTCTGGTCTTCTGGTTTTATTATCTTCTGGTCTTCTGGTCTTCTTGTCTTCTGATCTTCTGGACATCTGCGTTTTTGGTCTTCTGGTCTTCTGGTCTGTTTGCTTTCTGGTCTTTTGGTCTTCTTGTCTTCTGGTCTTCTAGTTTTCTGGTCTTATGATCTTCTGGTCTTCTGATCTTCTGGTCCTTTGATCATCTTTTCTTTGGTGTCTTCTGATATCTTCTGGTCCTCTAGTCTTCTAGTTTTCTGGTCTTAATTAGAAACTCAAAATCAATACCAAAACCGCATTTCAACACTACTTATCCTCAACATTTCAAGAATGAATCATTGATCAATTTCTCCCAACAAAAACACTAATCCCAAGTTACATTTCAGAACCTTTTAACTAATTTAAGCCAATAATTGTTCTTTGAATCAAATCATTTATCTATGAAGCAGGGTCTGTCCTAGTTGGGACGTGACTCATAAATAAAGAATAAGATGTATGTGAAGGGATATTTCGGAATGTCAAAGATTAAACAGTTTCTCTCATCAACTTTCCACAGAACATGCAATTCTAAACCCCATTGCTAATCACAAATCTCTTCTCTTCCCATTCTTCAACAGGTCACGGAACCGACTACCTAAACCTGGCCCTCCGGGACGGTGGCGTCTCCCTGACGATGGGCCTCTCGAACGGCAAACAAGAGATGCATATCAAACCGGCGCGGGTTCGATTCGATGATCACCAGTGGCACAAAGTTACCGTCCACCGACGGATACAGGAGGTAAGTAATCTAAATGCGAATACTCGTGTCACTTCTGTAGAATCGATACCATCTAACTGAAATGGTTTCCGTTTCTTTGCAGATTTCAACGATAACGAGCTTCTGCCGGGTAAGTGTTTGAGTGCAAAACGAACTACTTGTTTAAGCGATAAGTATATAAAGTACAGGTTCGAGGACTTCATCGCCAGAGATAATGAGTTTCTCGAATCAGACGGCAAAAACTTGCCCTAATTGCATCGAAGAGTTGGTAGGGTAAGGTGGGGCAAAGTTCAACTTTAGAGGAATAATCAATATTTCCAGAAACACTAAAATGTTACCACACAGTGAAATTGACTACAATTTTGCTTAACAGATTTTTAGTCATAACCGTTTCAGAATCGATTGTCTCAAACGAGCTTTTGCCCCACCTTACCCTACTGCCTTCACTACCGCAGTTGGAAGTTCGACAAAGGGGAAAACTTTCCACCAGTCATGCTCTTCCATGCAGCTGCTGCAACCGTCTGGTGGCAATTATAGGAAAAACTCGGAAAACTGCCACCGCTTACTAATGATGACTGCATTTTTCCTAGATTTTCAAATCAACGAGCAGGGGGAAAAACGGAAGTTATTTTGATCTCTAGTGCTATAGAACACTTCCTACAACAAAGGCAATCGCCAATTTCTGAATTGTGAATTTTATCCAAGTGAGTGACGAAGCCAACATGATGTCCTTCATTGATCAAGTTTTTGAAAAAGCTACGATTTGTCCAAGTTACTATAAGCACTAGTTTCTTCCATAGGAAATATTGCATCAGTAGGTATGGCCAACTGATAGTGATTCAGAAATGGCTACCAGGAAAAACATTTTCCGATGACTTTTTCCATGGGGATGGAAGAAATTCGCAATATTCAATTGTCAAAGTCACGTGACATTCATGACATTTATCAGCACAGCTAATAAGCTCTAAGCCAGCATAATAGATGGATACATGCATTTTAAAAAAAAACACTACAAATGCTTACACGCCTGATAACTGCACTTCCTCCACATAGAAACCCTATTACTGCATCATTATTGCTTCTAAGCCCGATGCATACATTTAATAAGCACTATACTGCCCATAACTGCATATTTGTCACATTCGACATTTTTGATAATTTCGAGTTAATACCGGGGATAGTCATCAAATGGCCAATACTTTCGATCAACTCACTGAAATCTGTGAGATTGTTCTAGAAAATTCGAAAAAAATACCAAGTTGTTTCGTCACATGGATAATTGTAACCGCATGACAGTCACATTGAGATTATACATGGGCCTCATAATGCAGTAACAACGAAAATTGTACCAGAATTATTTTCTGACTATTTACCCAATATGCGATATGAGTTGTACAAAATTTCAGCCTCAAATAAACACTTTTAAATTCTTAGTGATTTTCTGAAATATTAGATTCCTCCCATACTGCAATAAAATGCAAACTTGGTATCCCATTTACTCAATGCCTACTTTTGTCGAATGTTACAAATATGCAGTTATGGGCAGTATATTGGCTCTATGTTCGCATACGTTTCATCTTAAAGAATTCACGGAATTTCATATGTTCAACTGTTGGCAAATTACCATCTCATCTCAAAAACAAAGTCGTTTCTGATCTATTCATTTACATTCTACAGTAACTTTTCAATAAATCAGAAAATTATCCTTCATATCCAACATTATCGTTCGACGGAACCCTCTCTCAGCGATTCCCATTCTATTTCTCAACCTCTACCGGATTGACTTCTCCACCGACAACGTTATAATGTTTTATTGACAGGCCTCTTCTGATTATAACGACTCCGAGCTTCGACCAATCGGTACAGGCGCTGATGACTTTTATAATGAAGATGGCGGGGTTGGCGGCTTCGACGCAAACGGCGAAGAAGTTTGCAATTAATGAGACGCTAATTGGAATTAAGTTTACTCATTATTTTTGCTGTGCGAGCGGTTGCTACTATATAGCTACGTGTACCATCGCAACTGCTGCAAATAAGGATCTAATAATGATGATGATTCAGTAGAACCGATCTGGAGGCTGAATGGCTCCGTGTGGTTCGGTTTGACAGGAAGAGGGAGAGATGGTTGAGGTGTAGGCCCAGAGGATAAGATAAATTATGTTTTACTGCATCTGCGAGTAAGATTAATGGCGATAAGTGATAACATATGAGTCTTTGTGTAGGGCAGTGTGGAATGTTTTACTAAGATTCAGTGGCGTTCGTTTTGCTTCATATCATTGGTTCAAAAAAGCAGGTAACATTACAACTATGAATAGTTTTCTGCGATTTTGAATAAAGACTCTTATTCAGTTTTGTGTTCTTTTGAGCATTACCACAGTTATCAAAGGAGAACAACGGAGAAACTATATTCCAAAGGAAGAAAAAAATTCTAACCCGAAAAGCTTCTCCCAGAAGCTGGGAAGCTTCTCTCTCAGAAGCTGGAAACCATCTCTCTCAGAAGCTGGAAAGCATCTCTCTCAGAAGCTGGAAAGCATCTCTCTCAGAAGCTGGAAAGCATCTCTCTCAGAAGCTGGAAAGCTTCTCTCTCAGAAGCTGTAAAGCTTCTATCAGAAGAAGCTGGAAAGCTACACTCTCAGAAGCTGGAAAGCTTCTCTCTCAGAAGCTGGAAGGCATCTCTCTCAGAAGCTGAAAAGCATCTCTCTCAGAAGTTGGAAAGAATCTCTTTCAGAAGCTGGAAAGCTTCTCTCTCAGAAGCCGAACAGCATCTCTCTCAGAAGCTGGAAAGCTACTCTCTCAGAAATTGGGAAGCTTCTCTCTCAGAAGCTGGAAAGCTACTCTCACAGAAGCTGGAAAGCATCTCTCTTAGAAGCTGGGAGAGCTTCTCTCTCAGAAGCTGGAAGAGCTTCTCTCTCAGAAGCTAGAAAGCTTCTCTCTCAGAAGCTGGGAAGCTTCTCTCTCAGAAGCTGGAAAGCTTCTCTCTCAGAAGCTGGAAAGCATCTCTCTCAGAAGCTGGAAAGCATCTCTCTCAGAAGCTGGAAGAGCTTCTCTCTCAGAAGCTGTAAAGCTTCTATCAGAAGAAGCTGGAAAGCTACTCTCTCAGAAGCTGGAAAGCTACTCTCTCAGAAGCTGGAAAGCTTCTCTCTCAGAAGCTGGAAGGCATCTCTCTCAGAAGCTGAAAAGCATCTCTCCCAGAAGTTGGAAAGAATCTCTCTCAGAAGCTGAGAAGCTTTTCTCTCAGAAGCCGAAAAGCATCTCTCTCAGAAGCTGGAAAGCTACTCTCTCAGAAATTGGGAAGCTTCTCTCTCTGAAGCTGGAAGAGCTTCTCTCTCAGAAGCTAGAAAGCTTCTCTCTCAGAAGCTGGGAAGCTTCTCTCTCAGAAGCTGGAAAGCTTCTCTCTCAGAAGCTGGAAAGCATCTCTCTCAGAAGCTGGAAAGCATCTCTCTCAGAAGCTGGAAAGCTTCTCTCTCAGAAGCTGTAAAGCTTCTATCAGAAGAAGCTGGAAAGCTACTCTCTCAGAAGCTGGAAAGCTACTCTCTCAGAAGCTGGAAAGCTTCTCTCTCAGAAGCTGGAAGGCATCTCTCTCAGAAGCTGAAAAGCATCTCTCTCAGAAGTTGGAAAGAATCTCTCTCAGAAGCTGAAAAGCTTTTCTCTCAGAAGCCGAAAAGCATCTCTCTCAGAAGCTGGAAAGCTACTCTCTCAGAAATTGGGAAGCTTCTCTCTCAGAAGCTGGAAAGCTACTCTCACAGAAGCTGGAAAGCATCTCTCTTAGAAGCTGGGAGAGCTTCTCTCTCAGAAGCTGGAAAGCATCTCTCTCAGAAGCTGGAAAGCATCTCTCTCAGAAGCTGGAAAGCATCTCTCTCAGAAGCTGGAAAGCTTCTCTCTCAGAAGCTGGAAGGCATCTCTCTCAGATGCTGAAAAGCATCTCTCTCAGATGCTGAAAAGCATCTCTCTCAGAAGTTGGAAAGAATCTCTCTCAGAAGCTGAAAAGCTTTTCTCTCAGAAGCCGAAAAGCATCTCTCTCAGATGCTGGAAAGCTACTCTCTCAGAAATTGGGAAGCTTCTCTCTCAGAAGCTGGAAAGCTACTCTCACAGAAACTGGAAAGCATCTCTCTTAGAAGCTGGGAGAGCTTCTCTCTCAGAAGCTGGAAGAGCTTCTCTCTCACAAGGGAAGGTCACGATGGTGTTACACGGGGTTTTCAACCGGACTATTTTTGTTAGATTCTACATGTCGAAATATGAAAAACCCCAAAGCCTTTCGGGTGATGGAACAGTGGTGTAGCCAGGAGGGGCTCTGAAAGGGGCAATTTTGTACGTATATTATATTATTAGGCTTATTGGAAATTTGACAAAAATATTTTTTCAATATCTATTGTGATGGTAGAGAACAGAATTGACATTAATTTATGTTCAAAATGTATTTTCCATGCCATAGGCGCAATCGGGATGGGTTTAGTATTGGTATACTATTCTAATAAAACCAAATTTGTTTTGGTGTCCATATTCCATGATGGTTACGCCAATGGCATGGAAAATACATTTTAAACATACTTTAATGTCAATTCTGTTCTCTACCATCACAATAGATACTAAAAAATATATTTTTGTCAAATTTCCAATTAGCTCAATAGTATAATATACGTACAAAATTGCCCATTTCAGAGCCCCTCCTGGCTACACCACTGGTCCATCACCCGAAAGGCTTTTGGGTTTTTCATATTTCGACATGTAGAATCTAACAAAAATAGTCCGGTTGAAAACCCCGTGTAACACCATCGTGACATTCCCTTGTCAGAAGCTTGAAAGCTTCTCTCTCAGAAGCTGGAAAGCTTCTCTCTCAGAAGCTGGGAAAGCTTCTCTCTGAGAAGCTGGAAAGCTTCTTTCTTAGAAACTGGAAAGCTTCTCTCTCAGAAGACGGAAAGCTTCTCTCTCAGAAGCTGAAAAGAATCTCTGTCAGACGCTGCAAAACTTCTCTCATAGAAACTGGAAAGCTTCTCTCTTAAAAGCTGGAAGAGCTTTTCTCTAAGAAGCTGGAAGAGCTTTTCTCTAAGAAGCTGGAAGAGCTTCTCTCTCAGAAGCTAGAAAGCTTCTCTCTCAAAAGATGGAAAGCTTCTCTCTCAGAAGCTGGAAAGCATCTCTCTCAGAAGCTGGAAGAGCATCTCTCTCAGAAGCTGGAAAGCTTCTCTCTCAGAAGCTGGAAAGCTTCTCTCTCAGAAGCTGGAAGAGCTTCTCTCTCTCAGAAGCTGAAAAGCTTCTCTCTCAGAAGCTGGGAAAGCTTCTCTCTGAGAAGCTGGAAAGCTTCTCTCTCAAGAGCTGGAAAGCTTCTCTCTCAGAAGCTGGAAAACTTCTCTCACAGAAACTGGAAGAGTTTCTCTCTCAGAAACTGGAAGAGCTTCTCTCTCAGAAGCTGGAAGAGCTTCTCTCTCAGAAGCTTGAAAGCTTCTCTCTCAGAAGATGGAAAGCATCTCTCTCAGAAGATGGAAAGCTTCTCTCTCAGAAGATGGAAAGCTTCTCTCTCAGAAGCTGGAAAGCTTCTCTCTCAGAAGCTGGAAGAGCTTCTCTCTCAGAAGCTGGAAAGCTTCTCTCTCAGAAGCTGGAAAGAGCTTCTCTTTCTCAGAAGCTGAAATGCTTCTCTCTCAGAAGCTGGGAAAGCTTCTCTCTGAGAAGCTGGAAAGCTTCTCTCTGAGAAGCTGGAAAGCTTCTCTCTGAGAAGCTGGAAAGCTTCTCTCCCAAGAGCTGAAAAGCATCTCACTCAGAAGCTGGAAGACTTCTCTCACAGAAACTGGAAAAGTTCCTCTCTCAGAAACTGGAAGAGCTTCTCTCTCAGAAACTGGAAGAGCTTCTCTCTCAGAAGCTGGAAGAGCTTCTCTCTCAGAAGCTGGGAAGCTTCTCTCTAAGAAGCTGGAAAGCTTCTCTCTCAGAAGCTGGAAGAGCTTCTCTCTCTCAGAAGCTGAAATGCTTCTCTCTCAGAAGCTGGGAAAGCTTCTCTCTGAAAAACTGGAAAGCTTCTCTCTGAGAAGCTGGAAAGCTTCTCTCTGAGAAGCTGGAAAGCTTCTCTCCCAAGAGCTGAAAAGCATCTCACTCAGAAGCTGGAAAACTTCTCTCACAGAAACTGGAAAAGTTTCTCTCTCAGAAACTGGAAGAGCTTCTCTCTCAGAAACTGGAAGAGCTTCTCTCTCAGAAGCTGGAAGAGCTTCTCTCTCAGAAGCTGGAAAGCTTCTCTCTCAGAAGCTGGAAAGCTTCTCTCTCAGAAGCTGGAAGAGCTTCTCTCTCTCAGAAGCTGAAAAGCTTCTCTCTCAGAAGCTGGGAAAGCTTCTCTCTCAGAAGCTGGAAGAGCTTCTCTCTCAGAAGCTTGAAAGCTTCTCTCTCAGAAGATGGGAAGCTTCTCTCTCAGAAGATGGAAAGCTTCTCTCTCAGAAGCTGGAAAGCTTCTCTCTCAGATGCTGGAAGAGCTTCTCTCTTAGAAGCTGGAAAGTTTCTCTCTCAGATGCTGGAAGAGCTTCTCTCTCAGAGGCTGGGAAGCTTCTCTCTCAGAAGCTGGGGAAGCTTCTCTCTCAGAAGCTGAGGAAGCTTCTCTCTCAGAAGCTGAGGAAGCTTCTCTTTCAGAAGCCAGAAAACTTCTCTTTCAGAAGCTGAAAAGCATCTCTCTCAGAAGCTGGAAAGCTTCTCTCACAGAAACTGGAAAGCTTCTCTCTTAGAAGCTGGAAGAGCTTCTCTCTTAGAAGCTGGAAAGCTCCTCTCTCGAAGCTGGAGAGCTTCTCTCTCAGATGCTGGAAAGCTTCTCTCTCAGATGCTGGAAGAGCTTCTCTCTCAGAGGCTGGGAAGCTTCTCTCTCAGAAGCTGGGGAAGCTTCTCTCTCAGAAGCTGAGGAAGCTTCTCTTTCAGAAGCCAGAAAACTTCTCTTTCAGAAGCTGGAAAGCTTCTCTCTTAGAAGTTGGAATGTTTCTCTCTCAGAAGCTGGAAAGCTTCTCTCTTAGAAGTTGGAATTTTTCTCTCTCAGAAGCTGGAAAGCTTCTGTCTCAGATGCTGGAAGAGCTTCTCTCTCAGAAGCTGGAAAGCTCCTCTCTCGAAGCTGGAAAGCTCCTCTCTCGAAGCTGGAAAGCTTCTCTCTCAGATGCTGGAAAGCTTCTCTCTCAGATGCTGGAAGAGCTTCTCTCTCAGAAGCTGGAAAGCTTCTCTCTCAGAAGCTGGGGAAGCTTCTCTCTCGAAGCTGAGGAAGCTTCTCTCTCAGAAACTGAGGAAGCTTCTCTTTCAGAAGCTGGAAAACTTCTCTTTCAGAAGCTGAAAAACTTCTCTTTCAGAAGCTGAAAAGCATCTCTCTCAGAAGCTGGAAAGCTTCTCTCTTAAGAGCTGGAAAGCTTCTCTCTCAGAAGGTGGAAGAGCTTCTCTCTCAGAAGCTAGAAGAGCTTCTCTCTCAGAAGCTGGAAGAGTTTTTCTCTGAGAGAAGCTGGAAAGCTTCACTCTCAGAAGCTGGAAGAGCTTCTTTCTCAGAAGCTGGAAGAGCTCCTCTCTCTCAGAAGCTGGAAAGCTTCTCTCTCAGAAGCTGGAAGATCTTCTCTCTCAGAAGCTAGAAAGCTTCTCTCTCAGAAGCTGGAAAGCTTCTCTCTCAGAAGTTAGAAAGATTCTCTCTCAGAAGCTGGAGGAGCTTCTCTCTCAAAAGCTGGGAAGCTTCTCTCAGAAGCTGGGGAAGCTTCTCGTTCAGGAGCTAGGGAAGCTTCTCTTTCAGAAGCTAGAAAACATCTCTTTCAGAAGCTGGAAAGCTTCTCTCTTAGAAGTTGGAATGTATCTCTCTCAGAAGCTGGAAAGCTTCTCTTAGAAACTGGAAAGCTTCTCTCTTAGAAGCTGGAAAGCTTCTCTCTCAGATGCTGGAAGAGCTTCTCTCTTAGAAGCTGGAAGAGCTTCTCTCTCAGAAGCTGGAAAATCTTCTCTCTCAGAAGCTAGAAAGCTTCTCTCTCAGAAGCTGGAAAGCTTCTCTCTCAGAAGCTGGAAAGCTTCTCTCTCAGAAGCTGGTGGAGCTTCTCTCTCAGAAGCTGGGAAGCTTCTCTCAGAAGCTGGAAATCTTCTCTCGCAGAAGCTGGAAAGTTTCTCTCTCAGAAGCTGGAAGAGCTTCTCTCTCAGAAGCTGGAAGAGCTTTTCTCTCAGAAGCTGAAAAGCTTCTCTCTCAGATGCTGGAAAGCTTCTCTCTCAGATGCTGGAAGAGCTTCTCTCTCAGAAGCTGGAAGATCTTCTCTCTCAGAAGTTAGAAAGATTCTCTCTCAGAAGCTGGAGGAGCTTCTCTCTCAGAAGCTGGAAAACTTCTCTCTCAGAAGCTGGAAAGCTTCTCTCGCAGAAGCTGGAAAGTTTCTCTCTCAGAAGCTGGAAGAGCTTCTCTCTCAGAAGCTGGAAGAGCTTTTCTCTCAGAAGCTGAAAAGCTTCTCTCTCAGATGCTGGAAGAGCTTCTCTCTCAGAAGCTGGAAAGCTTCTCTCAGAAGCGGGAAAGCTTCTCTCAGAAGCTGGAAAGCTTCTCTCAGAAGCTAGAAAGCTTCTCTCAGAATCTGTAATGATTCTCCCAAAAGTCATTTCATATCTATTTTTGGAAGAAAAATAACTGAACAAAGGATTTAACGACCTCGACTGGGCTGACTTATACGTCAAAAGTTCCTCGCAACTTGGATTGTCTTAACTTCGTCTGCTCTTTGGGTTACACCTCCATTACTGTTAAAACTTTTGAAATTCCACCCACATCCCTTTCTTTAACGGTGCATTGTGCTCAACTGCTAAAAGCTCATTTCCCATTACCCGTCGCGGAGTTTCACTATTCAGGGATATGCGAGAATGCAAACCGTTTCGCCAATTTGTGCGTCCCAGCATCTAACTCAGTTTCCCCTCTCCATTCGTTTTCCACAGTCGTATCCTCCGGCTGCTAAATTTATGGCGTTATTTGCATTTTTATTCACTTCATCATAGATAGTACGTGAAGAGCAAAGCTTTGAGCATGAGCAGAGTACATGGAAAGCAATTCCATAATAAAGTTTGGCATCGTTCGTTACTACTGCTGTGATATGCTTCGGCCCTTTTTTCGAGCAATTTAACTCAGTTTACGACGACTACGGCTGGGGCGTTGAGCAGTTTTCCGGTGCCAGTTGGTGGTCTTTGGTTGGATTTTAACTATATTCACCGTTTCCGGCAGCTGTTTCCCCTTTTCGGTTGCGTTTGCAATCGTGTGGTGACTTAGAAGCCATGCAGTAATCGCATTTTACAAACCGTTGTCATCCTGTGACTGGCTGGCATGAACGGGGGAAACCCGATTAGTCAGCTTTGTAAGAGAAGTAGTATGGAATTACGGGAAACCTATATTAAACCATCTCCTGACAGCTACATTTTTCCCAGAAAAAATATTTTTAAATCTAGTATTTATTACCATGTTTTTTTTTCACATGTTTACAAAAATCTTTACTCATTTTAGAATCTGTGGCGGTTTTTGGTCATCCGATTCCGGAGGTATTTCGTAATTTCGTGAGGAACCGACGTCTCAAACTACAGATTTTTCTTTCTAGTGTTACTATACATATACTAAATGCATGATTTGTGGAGGTTCTTATCTCGCTAGGGACATCTGTCCTATGAAGGAAGATACCAAAAAGTTTGTATGCACAAATTCCGGGGGCAACCATAAGCCTCTGGGCAAACGAATCGTTAAGGCTCGTACCAGGCAGATGAACGGCAATGTTTTTCGTAGCCTGATTTTCCCAAGCAGAATCTCCAACAATTCTCATTTTTGGTTAAAGATCGCTTGCTTAATAATCATACCCATCCGGTAAATTATAATCATGCTCATTCAAAAGTTAGTTTTCGTCATCGGGTAACCGTTTGAATCTTTCAAATTCGAATTGAAATACCCAAAGAAATTCCTACGCCAATGTTGTCGCAGTTCATTTCCTACCCTTCATGTTTCCTTACTACAAAAATCACCCGGCACAATTCGACTATCAAATCGACCATTCTCTATTTCCGAACCCTATCAGTCAACCGATTATTCGAAAAGCTCACATTTCTGAAATTGACAACTAAATTAGATGGTTTTCCGAATCCGAAATTCCACTGCCGCAAGACTGACGGATGTCCTTCCCAGCCATTCCAATACATACCCACACAAACGGCAGACAAATAGCGGAAGAAAATTCGGAAAATTAATTTAACTTTTGCCTTTCATCAACTGGCGGCAGCTCAAAGGCTGTGGCAAACACGTTCGATTGTTTGAATTGGAAAAGAACATCTTCGTTTCTTCGCCGGCCAAACCTTGAACCCACCAAGAAGCAGAAGAAGAAGACGAAGAACCGACGACAAATGAGACCAATTTTCCTTATGCCAAATGCGATGTTGTCGACGTCGTAGAATAACAGAGAACAGTGACATGGCAGCGTCCCATCGCCTAATGTGTACCCCGGAAAGGTCTTTGACTTTGACGGCTGAGAGCTTCTGGAACAGGTCTGCCCAACTTGTTTCTACCATCAGCCTAATCTCAGAATTATTTCTCCCTTTATACCCTTACTTTTCTCCGTCATGAAATCTACGGTACCTGTGAGAAGATTTATGTTTTGTTCTCTCTTGCCACTATATGCAAATACTTAGCACTTGGTATACCTGTCAAAACACTAGATAGTATTAAAACATGACCTTTAAGAAAACATAGAGCCAATATAGTACTTATTGAATGCCTATATGCATCAGGCTTAGAAGCATGAATGATGCAACGATAGGGTTCTGATGTGGTGGAATGATGCTGTTAAGCATGTAAGAATTTGTAGTGCTATTATAATGCCTGTTTGCAGTGCTATTATAATGCCTACCCAGACAACCAAATTGTACGTATAACGAAATCATATGGAGGCTTTGTATGTGTAAAATTTCACTTATAAGATGTCGCAAAAAGGCCTTCTACAAACAAAAGTGGAGGCGATATACGTGCATGTATTATGTGATGAATAATAGCTTACAATGCGATTGTATAAATTTTCTACCGAACTAACCAGTGATCTTATGCGACGCAACTTATGATAACAAATGTTGATTTGACAGGTGCTACGGATTGATTCGACTTACTTTGTACGAATGTACGGGACGAAACAAAATGTACAAATGAACTCAGAAAAAAAGCGTTTTAAGCGAGGAAACTCATCAATCTGACGATTTCAGTGCTTATATGATAAAAATCTTCAAACTCTTCGCGTACAGCACAAAATAAATGCTAGGGCCACATGTGGCCCGCGGGCCATACGTTAATCAACCCTGTTCTACAACCTACTAACCCAACACCATCAGGCTTCAACCAGATGGATGGCATTCTCAAGTCGATGTCTTTGTCGTCGTGTTGTTCGCTGTTGTTCTCGAACAACTCTTTGGCCCTCGATGTCTAGGCGGCTTTTGTGTGTGAGCAAACGGAAATGGGACACTTCATTGTTGGTACCGAACCTACTCCACTTCAGTTCACTACAGGATCAATGGACAAATGGGTTATGTGTTCACACTTTGTAAGAGGCGTGCTTGAAGAAAATGTCGTGTCAGTCAGGTTATGAATGACACCAAGCGATACAAATAGATATTGCTGGTTTTTGAAACTGGAAACTGGACTTGAAACTGGAAATTGGAAACATTTTTTTTAGTGTGGGTGTTTTGAAAATTTTGTGGCGATATGGGCTTTTCCAAATTATATGACCACTTACGTAAAGTTGTAAATTAAATAGTTGATGTTCTGCCATGGGGCGAAAATTAGTGCATCTACCCTACAACAGTTCTAATATTTTCATAATTTTCAATAGCCAGGGAGAAGCTGGAAACAGCTAACTGATAATATTTCTCAAACAGGAACAATGCAGTGTTGCCAAATTTTTGGATTCAAAACCATAATAATTTCAAGAAGAAGTGGAATATATAAATGGAACGTGTTGAAAAGCATGTTTTTTGCAATTTCTTATCGTAATAGGCTATTTTTCATCATGCCAATCTTTCAAGAAACGGCATACCTTCCTGCAATTAATTATGTAGTGCGGTAATACTCATTACGCAACTGAAACCAGTGGTGTAATGATTCATTACGCACCGCTTTCTAATTACGCAACTGTTTTGAGTTGCGCATTGAATCATAACATAACATTCCGATATGATTTCTGATTATTTTTCCCCATGTGATCTTCTACGAAATTGCAGAACATGTTGTACGCAACTCGTTGCAGAACTCGATTTTTACATCACTCGTCGTAATTATTCAACTCGGAAAGCCTCGTTGGATAAATATACGACTCGTGCTGTAAAAATCATCATTCTGCAATTTGTAGCGTAAATTACTATTAGCTTATTGAATTTCTGATGGGTTCGATTATCCAGCATTTTAGACCCGATTATCCGGAGTACCGTTTTGATCAATAGAAATCGAAGGTGAGAATTTTTGATCGGAAAAATTGAAACATTTCGTGTGAAATGTTTCCCATAAAAAGGAGAGTGTCCGGAATTTGAAACTGTCCGTAATATGAATCAAAACGGTGATGACGACTTTTTAGTATTTTTATGCAGAAATTGAAAGTGATTTACCGTTTTGATTAAGCTCTAGATTTGGCTTGGGTTAATAGGCATTTTCCATAGATATCTATGCAAATTTTTAACGCTAAACTGGGTTAGACGTATCATTAGTGGTTTGACGATTTGACTTTTCAATTTAAGGCCATGTAATTTCCTCAATGTGGTCGTATCATCTCAGGATGTGTCCGAATATGAACTATAATATAATATAATAGATCAGAGCAGGGCCGCATTTATGGAAGGCCGAGGGAGGCATGGCCATGTTAAACTAATTACGAGTAAATCAGTACTTCGCCAATCACTGTCGCGTACTTAATTGATTTGTGATAAAACAATATTCAAAAGTTGCTAAAATGTATCTGTAAAAGGTGTCAAAACTTCTGCAACTTGTAAAAGGAAACCATTCAATTACTAAAATAAGGTTCAAAAATTCGTATAATACACATTTAGCTGGACAAACAGCAATGCTGTCACAATGTTAAATCCCATATACAGTGGCGCCATTGTTTTGATGTGGTGAGCATTGACAAAAACTGCCTTCAATGATCCATTGTTAATGTGGTGCCAGTGAAGCGTATAATACATTTTTTATGCTATTGTCGCATCGCTGTTACATTCACATGCAAGAGGTATCAATACATTCGTGTGTGACATTCAGGTTGCTGTTGATACATTCCTACTGCAGCCATGAATGTATTACCTGACATAGATAAGATTGTCCGTCGCGATGGTCGCGGTTCATCAAAGCAGTGCAGCCATGTTTGCACGCAAATAATTATAAGTTCACTTTACAACTGTTATTTTGCGCGATGATTTTTATTTTAAACTCAATAGCGTTGAAAGATCTCAAAAATATACTGAATCAGAAGAGAACCTGAAATTTCATTCCAATTCACTTTGATAAGTGAATATAACAAGCAAAAATTTAAATTTCACGATTAGTTTCATCACTATACAATGCTCGATACAATGGCATCAGTTTGAAAAATCGCCGAGCTTTTTTCGGATCACGTTTTATGCTGCTTTCTTGCTCCGGTCACTCTCTTTCAAATTAAAATTACTATTTTAACACTATTTGAAACACAATTCACTTAGATTCCACTTTCTACCACCAAACCAAACATTTATCATTATTTTGATGCACATCTACTAGAGATTAAACAATTAAAACAATCAAAATATATAATAATAATTACTGCTTGGCACAGCCAATGCTGCCAACCTCTGATTTCAGCAGAAATCTATGCATAAATTTATAGAAGAAATTATTTAGATTTCAAATAAAATACGCGATTTTCTGAAGAAATTCATGCTTAATTTCCTGAAGGAAACTGTTGCGATGGGAATTCATTTCGTCGCGATGGTTTTTCGGACACTCAACATTAACTGCAATACATATTAGTGCAAATATCAATGAGTACATCAAATTTTATCAAAAAAAAATTCAAGGAAAGAGGCCCCCACATTTGTAAATTCGGCCCTGGATCAGAGTAATCAGAACATTATGATAGTCTAGATAGAAACGACCGACATATCCCTAACCGGTACAACTGTCGAGTGGCTTAGGGACAAAAGATCGAAGGACAAAACTTCGAAAGGACAACAGGTCGAAAAGCAAAAGGTCGAAAGGATCGAAGGTCAATAATAATTCGCTTGTTGAGAAATTTTTCTTTCTCTTTTTATAGACCTTTCCGACCTTTTGTTTCTCTTTTCTTCTTCGACCTTCTGTCTTTTCTACGTTTTATCTTCAATATTTGAATATTCGTTTGGAAAACGATTTTGGAAACTTCACAGCCCATTTTCTCAATGCCTACTCTTTTCAGATGGGTCTGACTAGCGATTCACGGCAGTAAATGCAATTCAAAAAATGGACTGGAACGAGAATTTATATTCTTCATATTAGCGAGTCGCAGGCTAATACCCCATTACATATAAAGTCGTTAAGCATGAGTATGTTTGGCATAAAGGTAAAGCTCAAATAGCCGTATTGATGAACGCGCAGCTAGTCGACAAGACCAAGCTGAATGTCGTAGGTTTGAATCCCACTGGTGGAGGATCTTTCAGGGTAGGAAATTTTCTCGACATATTTGATCGGTTCATGGACAAAAGGTCGAAAGACAAAACGTTGAATGGACAAGAGGTCAAAAATGATTCACATGGTGGGAAGTTTTTCCTACTTTGAAAAAAAATTCGACATTTTGTCCCTTCATTTTTGTTCTTCGACCTTTTGTCATATATTCTATTTGAGCAAAGAGTTTCTTCGATCTCTGGTGTTCCGTTCGAATTGAGACAGAATCTGATTCTCAGCATAGAATTCATAGCAATCGCTAGAACCAGAGACCGACAAGAAACCGTCTCCCTACGCTTCCGGTCTTCCATTGTTATAGCACGCCTTACCTCACGCGTGATACATAGGCAGTAGCCTGGGACAAGGTTTTTTCACAAGTGTCGGATTGTTTCGCGATCTTCGGCAATATTCTTCATCGTAAAAATACCTATCGAGGTCTGCGTTTGGAATTTTTATAGAGATCAATGGGCGACCTCTGGCGATTTTTCTTTGCAAAAGTAAGTTTTCCCATAGTAAATCCCATACAAACTTTGAACGGCTGGCGCTAAAATATAGTTTCTCCGATCGAACTGAAATTTTGCACAGTTGTTATGGGACCTAAATGCAATCCAAAAAGTGGACTGGAGCGAGAATCTAAATTTTGTCCCACACTAATAGGCAGTCTGCTAACCAAAAGCAAACATCTCTGCTATAAAATTACCTTACCCCTTTGCCTTCCTGCATGAACTGGCGTTGATGCAGGGGTATATCCGGTCTACTGTGGGTCAGTTTTCATGCAATATCAATTCCTCCCGCTTTCTCTCATTGGTCTTCAATCTGACGCCCTTGTTGCCTACAAATCGAAGATCATCAGCACTTATACAATAAGGGTGTCTGTTAGTTCCAAGCAGTCAACTGGTTAGTTCCTTGTGTAAGTGCAACTGATCTGGCAATACTAAAGTAGCAATATGTGTTTTTTTGTTCAAGTTAGGCATCTAAAAACACTGTCTTCAAATAATGTTCAATAAATCTTTAAACTTCTTAATAGTATCTTTAAACTTTAACCTAATTTAAAATTCGTACTCACATCCAAACTTTACTTGTCTTCCCATTCCAGCTGGTCGCCGTCGTGGACGACGTCTACACGGACCACTCGCACATTGCCGGCAAGTTTACGATGCTTTCGTCCTCTCGGGTCTACGTCGGTGGTGCGGTGAACCCAAGGGCCCTGCTGGGAGCCCGCGTGCACAACAACTTCGTCGGATGTCTGCGAAAGGTATCAATTCTCACCGCACCATTTAGGCCAAGTTGTACATTATTTCTTCTTTACTCAAGGTGGAATTTTCTGCGGACACCCTTCGGTTAAATCTCATCGATTTGGCCCGAACGGGTTCCAAGCTGATACAGGTGGCGGGACGAGTGGACTACCAATGTCCCAGCGGAGATCCACAGGATCCGGTCACCTTCACCACACGGGAGTCTTATCTGGTGAGTAGACAGTTTGTGAAAAGGTGAATGAACAGTTCTGAGGAACAATCAGAACAAACAAAAATCTGAAAGATTTCTTTTAAGAGCTGGTATTTCTCAATGCTGTATTTTGAGACTAATATTATACAATATTACCTTACCTGAGTTACCTCAGGGACGTGAAAAATCTGTTTGCGGATGATACAGGCCTCTCCGCCAAAGGACGAAGTCTGCATGTCATGTTTAGTAGATTGCCAAAGAGTTTGGATATTTTTCTTCATAGTTGCAAAAAAGGATGATTTCTGCTAACGCTTCTAAAACTCAACTTTTAATATTCCCACATAAACCGAAAGCTCTTTATTTGAAACCTTCAAGTAGACATGTTGTCACGATAAGAGGGGTTCGAATAAGTTGGTCAGATGAAATTAAGCATCTAGGGCTTATGCTAGATAAAAGTTTTACTTTCAAAAATCACATTGAGGGCATTTAAGCGAAATGTAACAAATATGTAAAATGCCTCTATCTCCTCATTAACACTTCAATCGTCGTGCTGTTGTATTTTGTACAACACTGTTGAAAATACTTCGCTTTCCATTCACAACAGCAGCGTGGTGGTTCTGACGGTGGCAAACCGCGCGACGACTGGAAGGTTAATAGAAAATCAAAACTTAAGAACAAGCTTTTGATCTTCAAAATAATTTTCAGGCCAGCCATATTTTATGCTGTACCAATATGGAGTAGCTGTTGTAATACCAGGAAGAAAGCTCTGCAAAGGATTCAAAATAAAATTGAAGTTTTACCTAACTCTATCGTATTTTCCAACACAGAACACCTATAAGATATAAGAAATGAATGTAATGTTTGGAATGATAGTAATAAGAAATTAAACAAAAAAAACACCATTAATCAAACTACTTACAGAAGCAGAATCGTTGCTCGGAATTAAATGAAAACATAAGTAATCCTCAGATCTTCACTAATTGGCCCCCAAAAGCAAAAACCGTCTCGCTTTAGCGCCAAAAAACCATTCGACAAGTTTCAAAGTTGGACTTTCCCCCTCCATCGTGCCATGTTTCACGTGACTTTCGGATCTGCGTGTCTTCCACAATCAATGCCGACATCTAGTTCTTCAACTGCTCGCTGAATTCCGTCACTTCCTGATTCCTCCTGAACATGTTTAGCTGACGATGATGGCTTAAGGGTAATTACACACACGCATCCTCGCAGCCAATGGCTTTTCGTTCACATCGTGTTTTAGTTGACGAAGAAGCGTGTTCATTGCCTTGTGTGTGCTGCTGATGTGCGCGCGGTAACAATCTCCACCGCACATTATTCAAATGCTGTCACGAAGAAAACGGCGGCAGCATGGGAAAGCGATCCAACTGGTAGGGTGGATATACCAATTTTGGCAATAGTGGCTTGAATTCCATAAATTTGATTCTTGAAAGTTCAATTTTTATCTAGCATGAGCCCTACATACTTTACTTCATCTGACCAATTTATTGGAACCCCTCTCATCGTGACAACATGTCTACTTGAAGGTTTTAAATACTTGAAGATATTAAATAAAATTTGGTTTATGTGGTTGCATTATTGGTTGAGTTTTGGAAGCATTAGGAGAAATCTTACATTTTTGCAAGTATGAAGGAAAGATATATATTTTGATGATGTATTTTAGTACCAAATTGATCGATCTTGAAAGGTGGCACCCAATACCGGACACGATGTGGAAACGCCTCGAATTCTGTAAATTTGAACATAATTGAATGCTTTTACTTTATGAATAGTATATTAGTGCCAATTCAATGCATTTGCAACATATACAAGAACAATTTGATTTTTTATTCTTTTGCAAGATGTGCATCAAAAACGTCTTTCATATATGATGAAAAATAGTACATTTTACGATGTTGTTCTGAATGCTCATTCTTCTTAATTTTATTGCATGTTTGATACCATGATCGACGGAATCCATGAAAAATGAATGTATTTTGAGACACTGGTGCAATAATTACAAAGATATCATATAGCAAATCAAGCTGTCCGAAACTGGGGGACAGGAGGTTCTTAACCAAAATTGTAATTTGTCCATATTTAGTTCAATTATGGTACAAAATACATTCATACTATCAAATTAGGATTATGTTAGATCATGCTTGCGTGATCCAAAGTATTTTTTCCATGTTCAAAATAATTACTAAATAGGCTCAAAATTAGGACGATACGTCAAATTTGTTAAGATTTTCAAACATTTCTACTTTTTAAAAAAGGCATACATATTTCAAGGATGTGTTATTCTACGCAAACATTAGTCTCCATAATAGCTTTCTTTTCTTCTAATACACCATCTTGATTGGACCATGATTTCTCAATTTTTCAACTTTGTCCGGTATTGGGTGCTGTCCGGTACTGGGGGATCTCCCCCTAAGTCAGATGTGAAAATATTGTATAATATTGGCGCCGAAATGCTGCCTTGAGGAACACCAGCTCTAAAAGGAAGTCTATCAGACCTGGAGTTCTGATAATTAACCTGCAGTGTACGATTTGTCAGATAACTTTGAATTATTCTAACTATGTATGTTGGCAAATTAAAGTTTTTCAATTTTACAATCAAGCTTTCATACCAAACACTGTCAAATGCTTCATCTTTGTCTGGAAGAACAAGACCAGTACAATAGCTTTCAGATTTGTTGGAACGAATCAAATTTGTTACAAGTAAAAGTTGATGATTGGTCGAATTCCCATTGCGGAATCCGAACTGTTCATTGGCAAAAATAAAATTTCTATTGATGAGGACCATCATTCTGTTCAAAATGACCCTTTCAAAATATTTAATGATTGAGGAGAGCAAACTGATTGGACGATAGCTAGAAGCCTCTGCAGGATTTTTTCCGGTTCCAAATTTGTTACAATTTTGGTAATTTTCTATTTGTCAGGGAAATATGCCAACTGAAAATATTTATTAAATACACCAACCAAGAATGATAAGCTACTCTCTGGAAGCTTCTTGATGAGGATGTAGAAAATTCCGTCATCGCCAGCAGCTTTTATATTTTTGAATTTTTAATAATAGTTCTCACTTCTTCCACATCAGTCTCCCTGGAATTTTCGAAAACGTTCTCTTGATTGAGAATATTTTCGAAGTCCTGAGTAACTTGATTTTCTATTGGACTAGTAAGTCCTAAATTAAAATTGTGCGTGCTTTCAAGCTGCATAGCAAGTTTTTGAGCTTTTTCGAAATTAGTTTAATTTGTTTTCCTCTTTCAATGCCGGTATAAGCTTC